>NC_137694.1:40940150-41551244 GCF_964034855.1 Anser brachyrhynchus | reverse complement strand
CCCTTCCCCTTCCCCTTCCCTTCCCCTTCCCTTCCCCTTCCCCTTCCCCTTCCCCTTCCCCTTCCCCTTCCCCTTCCCTTCCCCTTCCCCTTCCCCTTCCCCTTCCCTTCCCCTTCCCCTTCCCCTTCCCCTTCCCCTTCCCCTTCCCCTTCCCCTTCCCCTTCCCCTTCCCCTTCCCTTCCCCTTCCCCTTCCCTTCCCTTCCCTTCCCTTCCTTCCCTTCCCTTCCCTTCCTTCCCTTCCCTTCCCTTCCCTTCCCTTCCCTTCCCTTCCCTTCCCTTCCCTTCCTTCCTTCCCTTCCCTTCCCTTCCCTTCCCCTTCCCCTTCCCCTTCCCCTTCCCCTTCCCCTTCCCCTTCCCCTTCCCCTTCCCCTTCCCCTTCCCCTTCCCCTTCCCTCTTCCCCTTCCCCTTCCCCTTCCCCTTCCCCTTCCCTTCCCCTTCCCCTTCCCCTTCCCCTTCCCCTTCCCCTTCCCCTTCCTTCCCCTTCCCCTTCCCCTTTTTTTTCCTAAACAAATGTTGGGATGCCTCTACATTTTTACATTTCTGCTCAAGGAGAATACAACTGTGTTCCAGCCTGTTGTGAACTACTAAGAGAGGCTTTACCACTCTGCATCAAAATCTGCAGACCATCACTAGCAATGCTGTATCCACTTATTACGCCTTCTTCCATATTGTTTGTTGGCACTTAGTCTGCCCTTTGGCAATGAAAGATGCAAAATGAACACAGACCCATGAGGTTTACATTCCGCTTAAGAGTTTTGTTAAAGTTCAGCCACAGGGACAAAATCCTTGCAATGTACTCCTGCACTCCAGCCAGGCCATCAAGTATCAGACAGGTTGGGGGAAGAAGGAAAATTAGAAAGCTGCCTGCAAGTTATGACTAAAGCTTCAGAAAAATGTTTTCTGAATTGCTCATAAATTGAATACTAATGTATAGGTCACTTTGATAGCTCTTTCAAAGTTGGGTTGACAACTGAAAAGATAACTCAATTGTTTCATCTTTACAGTTGACTTTGTTTAGCAGATGTTTCTGGAGCACCGTAATAGCTGGCTTAATTTGTCTTTACATTTGCTCAGTAGTGCTATTGTACTTTATCTGTGTTTCATGTAGTTAGAATAAATGTTCAGAAATTGGCTTAAAATATCCTAACCATGTTGGCCAGTTTGCAGTACTGAATATGGTGCTTTTAAAACTGTGTTCACTTCAAAACAGATGCTTAGAAATTCTGGCATCCCTAAATTAGAGGCTAAATCTGCCAACATAGTCCAGCGGAAACAGAAGAAAAGGGGTAAAGTCACATTTATACCCGGTGCATTGGCCACTACAGATCCTTACTGCAAATTAAGGCAGCCTAGAGGTTGTTTTAACTTACAGTCATCTCCATGCAAATCCAAGAGGCCTGCTTATCAGCCAAGGAACTGTAAAGTATAGGTACAGTTTCGCCAGAAGTCCCATTCTGCTAAAACTTCTCTCCAAACCTCATCCTGGCTGGAGATGAGATGGATCTACAAGGCTAGAGAAGTCCTAAGGGATCTCCCATCTCTGGGAAGCAGAACAGAACTGGGCTTGCAAGCAACCATATGCTATCATACATAACACTAGGTCCAAAATATATATTACAAGGTGAAAGTCTCGTGGTACTGTGTTTCTTTAGATGATCAAGTGCAATGACTAACAATGATGACTAAACTATTGGCAACTGTAAAGCGTATATATATATTTATATATATGTATATATATAAAAGCTAACATCTGACAGAAGAAAGGTGGCATTAATGTAAGTAGCAAGACTATTTTGGGAGACTCTGTAGCAAAAATTGACAGGACAAGACTCGTCTGAGATGAGAAAGGTTTAAGTACCTAGGTTGAAGGAAGTGCATCAAAGCAGGCTGCAACTGCTAAATGGGACTTCAGTACATCAGAAACCTCCCAAGAGAAGAAAACAAACAAGCTATACCAGCAGAAATAAAAGATCAAGTAGAATAGAGCCATCTAGTAGTAAGGTATACAGAATAAATAAATAAATAAATAAATAAATAAATAAATAAATAAATAAATAAATAAATGAAGAGGAAAAATCAGTTACAAAAAATGTGTCTAACAAAAAGCCCTGGCTCTTCTCTACCAGACACCTGTTCTTTCCCTGCCTTTAGAAATATCTTTTTAACTTAGCTGTCCTTGGTTTCTACTAAATCAACTGACAGTTCATTTGCTGAGGCATTGCAAAATCCTTAGTAGCAGAAGATCACCAATTCTGAGTGAGAAAGGAAGCAAGAATTGTTCAAATGAGGTTTAAGGTACTTGATTAGTACATCCATGACCAGCAGGCTTGCATTATTGCTTTAAATATAGTTCTATATGTTATACTAAATAAGACTATATTAACTAATAACATCCTGCCTTTCTGGATTACTACATTTTCTGCTAGTAAGACAACAGAGAAATTGGAACTGACAAAAGAGTTAATATCTAAACAAGGCCAAAGGAAACAAATCAGTGATGGGATAAAAAAGAAAATACAGCTTCTGACAGTGAAATAACAAGTGCACCAAATCACATGAAATGAAGAGAATTAGAGATAATGGAAGACTGGGATTTTTGGACTAGTGTCTTTTACTACACGTATAGAATCCCACGCTACATATAAATTGTACATGTACTTAACATGCTTTGTTTCATTCTCAGATGTTGCTTCTTCAGAAGAGGTGGGAAAATACACCATTATGATGATTCAACAGTCACGTTTACTGCCGCATGCAGAACTTATTCAATTCTGACTTCATGAATTACAGGCTGTCCTGGGGATCAAGCTTTTCCCCATTCTTTGCTTTGTAGTTTGGTCATGCTCTACACTTCCACATTGTTTCCTCACTGGAGCTCTGTTCACCTGCACAGAGCAGACTACTTTTCCAGCTCGCTCTTTTGACTCAGTACCCTCCTGCATACTGTCCTGTCCTTTTATCCTGGTCATTATATAAGCCATTTTATTTGTATCATGTACGTATGCTCACTGAATATCTGTTAACATATTTTTAGTGGTTTATATATCTAACGAGGCATTGCTCCGTTCGTCTCTCTCATTAAACATGAGGATAGTACCCTATTTGAGACACTTTCAAGAAATGCTGAAATCTTCACCCAGTTTGAGTTACTGCTTGAACTTCTTTATACCTGTCCCTTACCAGCTTGTGCTGTGCACTGTGTTAGCATGGGATGGATTATTTTAAAGCACACAAATTTATTTTCACAACAACACACTGATACCACCACTACTAGATAACATGCACTTGGTTTGCAGTGTCCCTACTTTTCTCTTTCCATCAGGGCATCCAAGGATGGTTCCTTGCTGCCTCCACCCATGCCTTGACTGCACTGACAGATTATAGGCTGTCTTCTCACCAGGTACAACACCTATTCCTTGGCCGCTAGCTGTGGTAGGTATGCAGTGAGTCTGCTTTTTTGACAGAGTAGCCAGCCCCAGGCTGAAATGAGAATGGTTTGTCTATTCATGTTCTTGGCTCTAGCAAACTCAAAATTCAGCTACCAAAAAGTAGCTCATCCCTAACAAAAGACTTCAATATTTTGTTTGCAGGTTGTTAAGTTCAGCACTACATTCCCCTGAGTCAGGAATAGGGCCATTAGCAGCATTTCTCTTCCATCCTTTTTGCAATATCATTCTCATGGGAAATTAATTAAAAGCCTACCCTTTTCTACACTAAGACTTGCTGAATTTCAGTCTGGATAGTTCCCTCCCTCCTCCTCCCCCATCTCCACTGGGGAAGGATAATAAAATTAAAGAAAATTATTTTCAAGAAAAGTCAGATGTGATGCAGCATCACAGATGTTCATAGTTTTGTTAATATAATAGCAGAACAATTTATATTACTGCAAGTAGTGAAGAATATAAGAGACACACTACACCTATCAGATGCTTCTCAAGTAAAAATAACAAAATGAAGAAGATGACAGCTCTGTTTGTCTAGGATGTTCAGAAAATTACTCCTAGCAATGAAGTCATGTGTTGCCAGGACAGAGTTGTGCTTTCTCATAATGTATATTCACGTAATAGACAAAGAGTAATTTTTCAAAGGCAGCTTGTGACAGCTTACTTGGGAATCAAGTAACATGTAGTGCATGACAAAGTTGTTAAGAATGGCATTGTCCTACAGGCTGACAAAGAAGTTATTCATATACTGTCCATTACACACTGGCTGAATGAATCTTGATAGCTCTAAAGGAGAATATCTGTTTATGTTCTTACAAGACATTAATAGTTTACTGCACAACTAATAAGAATTTTTAAACAGAGCATAATGCTGAGTTGTTCCTTTAATTTCAGATAAGATAAAGCTGCATTTATGTACTCAGTGGTTTTTGTCCTAGGGTAAAACAGTGCATTTTCCCATGATCTCTACTAGAGAAAAATCCAAGAACAAAAATGAAAACAAAATCACCAAGAGAAATCCATTTGTTCACAAGAGGGTCTTTATAAATCTTCAGATTAATAACACATTACTTGTAGATATTACTGCATTTCCATACCAACTATATGCTTCAACTACAAACTAAAACTTGAAAACACTTTTCAACATTTCATTTCTATATAATTACACATACAAACTGAAGACTTATTTCTTAGGCTTTCATAAATAACTGTACATAGCAATTACTGTCAGAAATGATTGTTCTGTCATTTTTTATTTTTTTTAAAGCACTACTTGTTTGCACAGGTATTTGCAGGAAAAAGAAACCGCAGTTGGTGCTTTGGGAGGACTCCTTTTACTGTTTACATGGGATATGAGGCATGAAAAGTAACAGGTCCAGCAATCAGCTGAAAATACGAGCATAAACAAATTTCCACATTCTTCTGCATTGCCATTTGCAGTTCATATATCTAAAATGCCCCAAGGCATGACAGTTGTTTTCAAGCGCTCAAAACTTGTACATATGTTGTACACACCTGAAGGGCTAACCCCATAAAAAGTTAAATATGCAATGAAAAATAGCATAAATGTCAGGAATACATTGCCACTTTTCATATTAATTTTGATTAAACAAACAACAAAAAAGTATTTATTTTTTTTTTAAATACTACAGAATTTCTTTTGTTTAAGAGTTTTGGAAACATCACAAAGATGCTTCCAGGACCAAGCAGTTCCAACAAAAGAGACAGACCCATAATCAAATGCATATGTCCTGAAATGAGAATAGATCCCATGTAGGTTTAACATGTAAATTAGCATTTGCAAATACACATACATACATAAATGTGTAACAGTTAAGTGGAAAGAGAGTATATTTCTCCCTAGCACTCATCACAGAGACAAAGTAAAATCTCAAAACTGAAATGTCTTTAACTTCTTTGTCATGCAGTGTAGTATTTAATTGTCAGCTAATTAATTTTGTATGAGGTCCCTGAAAAGAGTATGTGCATTTCTGACAGATTATTTATGGAAATCTACCTTGTCTGTGTGTAATAATAATAATAATGATTAAAAAAAAAAAAAAAAAGCAGTGCTACACACTGCCACTGGCATCTAATTACGAAGACAAGATTCCAGAGCTGTGAATTGCTCCCAAAGTAATAACATGCAAAGACATAATATTCAAGAACACGTAACATCAGTTTAGCAAACATCCAAAATATATGCAACTGGCAACTAAACCCACAAAGTAACATCTAAATATTTTAATTCAAATTTTAACAGATATCAAAATAACTATACTAAAAAAAAAAAATCAAACCTGTCAAAATGCTGATAAATGCAACGACATTGTTACTGAGGCAAAAAATGAGAGACATATTACCACCTGGCAGGCTGGAGACTATTATAAAAAGCTGCTAATATATGGAAGTCAGTCATACAAGAAGAGGTCATGAATAAGGAATATTAGCAGTTGAAAAATGGAGAACCATAAGTGGTCCCTATTAGAAGACTACAAATATACTATATTATATACCCACAGCATTACATTAAAGAACAAAAGAACTCTTACAGTCTTAAATAAAGTATGCTTGAGTACCTAACGACACTGCATGAAAATACAAAGAAAACACAACATCAAAAATAACGTTCTTAGAAGCAAAAACTAAGTGCTGCAGTCACAAAACTGGCCTCATCCACATGATAAAGCTAGGTTGTAAATGTGAGTTTAAGTGATGATAAAAGAAATATCCACTCAACATGAATAGTATTAAGCAGCAGAAATATAAAAATAAGCATGCATGTTAACATAATATACTTCTTCCGCTTCTAGCATTTTTAGCTTTCTGGAAGAATTCATTTTACCTTGAAATGAAACTCAGTTTTAAGCTGACATTAGTATGAAATACTGGAAGAGTGCTAACATGAGTACTGATGAGTGGGCTGCTAAGCAGGAAGCCAATTGTATTTCTGGACTATGAAACAAACTTGAGAGCAACGTCTGGGCTGGTACGTCAGGGGAGCTCTGAGGCTCTCAGAAAGCCGAGGTACTGCAGATCTACCGTTTGCTTTGGGAAAGGAAAACAGAAAAATCTGCACAAAAAAAGAATAGCAGCAAGTCTCACTTATCTCTCTACCTTAGAAGTGATGATACAAGCAGTCATGGACAAATAAATCTTACACTTGCAGGAAGATTCAATCTGTAGAAAGGACGATTATCAGAAGCTGCTGCAGAAAGCATTAACACCCCAATAATTGCATTTGTCTGGGGAAAGGGCATGAGTCTGAAACAGTTTTCCACATCACATACTCAAATACATAGGTTAAGAGGGAAAGCCTGATGGAGAAGAGGGTAGTAACGGAGTGGCACTGCCAAGATCGCATCATAATAGCTCCCTTTCTCCTCACCAAGAAGGTGGTACTGAAACCTCTGCAGCTGGCAAGAGGACACTGACCAAGTGACAAAGCCAAATAAGTAAAGAAAGTGGATAAAAGATTTTTCTCTGCCTGCAAGCCTGTTTACTGTAGAAGAGTTTGATAGACCACATGGCCAAGCTACCTCTGCTCTTCAGGCTGGCTAGACAGAACAGCGACTCACTATTGACTACCAAACACAAGTAGCCTCATTTCTGTAGACTGAAGGAAAAGACACAACTTTCTCAAAGATCTTCCACAAAGCCTAGAGCAGCAGTGGAAGCCTTCCCATCCCACCTCACAGATTTACCACCCACACCCCAGATTTGCTGGTTTCTAACCTGCAGGTGCAGAACAAACCACTGTGCGGGATTCACTCAGCACAGCACTGCAATAGCCTACGGAGACTGGGACTGGTGCTCATAGGATGACACTGCTTGGCAGGGGCTGCTGCTGCCACCTTATATCCCTATATACCTTATATCCCGTATTATCTGATGGTTGATTCCTCCTATTTCCTCATTGGCTGAGTACTACAGATTCACGAACAACTCAACACTTATTACTATACATATACGTACAATTTTATTTGAACAACCATTAAATTCTCCTCTTCCTTCTTTTTCCTTCTTCTCTTGTGACTAGAAGGCCCATGTTTTTTTTGTTTGTTTGTTTGTTTTTACTGATTTCACACTGCTTGTCTTGTTTTTCCTAGCTATCCTCCTTATTTTGTGACAGTGGGACCTTTGCCTTATCTGCTTAGCTTACTCCCCAGTGTTATGCCACTGCTATACCTGCACAATTACTTTTGAATATGCAAGGTTAGTGGAATTTTACATTGCAAAAACACAACTTTGTTTCTCACAGTACTGAGCTTTCCCCAAATCTAGATTAGTGCTCCCATTTGTGAACAAGCTAAAAGAAAATCAATTAGGCAACATGAGAATTAATTACTGTTAACATGGGCCAACATTCCCTGACTGGGTTTTGAAACATCACTCTGCACCTTTTCTTCACCAGAAGATGTGAAACAGGACAAGTCTAGTAATTAAACTGAATAAGTATTTAAAAAGCCATTAAAGTTGAACTTTAAGAATTCACTCTTAAGATTGTCATTATTTTCTACATTTAGGAACTTGGATCTAAACTACAAAGTGAGTATTCACTCAAAGATTTGGTAGTTTTTTTGTATGCTTTTGTATCACATTTTATAAAGTTGGTTCTCTGATGATTCAACACTTGGTTCACCACCAAGATTTTTGAGTATACTTGATCTTATAAGCCATTTTTATGATAATATTTACTTGGAATCAATTGCATATCTGCTGGAAGCAACAAGGATTTTTGTATAACTGAAGAAAAACAGCTACGTCATTAACAAGAAATATTAAAGGATTAAGAAAACAGCATATAATATTGCTTTTGTTATAAGAATAAAAGTAAACCAAGCTCCATTTGGCAAATGACACTGTAAGGATTAAGAAGTCGAAACACTTATTTGCCATATACACATATGACAGACTATATGCAAAATACAGACTATTTGCTCTTTTCTTCTAATTAAAAGCTGTAAAATATTACATTTTACTGCAAGATATGTATTTGCACTTGAAGTCATCATTGTTACATTACACAGAGCTTCTGTACATGTAAAAGATGAGCTGAGATGTCAAAAGAGGATTTATAAACTCAAGAAAACCTGTAGATTTAAGAAACCAGACATACTGGAAGACCAAGAACATATTTTGATCAGATATTTTAACTGAGATAATCATTTTCTATTACAATAGAATTCCATTATATGATTTTGAAAACATTTAATTACATTAAAAAATATCAACAATTTGGGAGAAATGAACAACTCTCACAAGAAGAAATGAGTAAATATTATGCAGCCTAAAACTGAAAAAAATAAAAAAATAAAAATAAAAAAGCAAAAAAATAAATTTTTAAATATATGGTTTGTGAAATCAACTTAATTGTGTTTATATTGCATCTGATAGACTGATTATATTGATTATATTGCATTTGATTATATTGATTATATTGCATTTGATAGACTGAAAAAAATTACAAAGCACACTTCTCAATGAATGTGACAAGAAAATAGCCAACTTCTAAGTATGCGGCAGCTGCATAACTAACTTTACAGATGAGCTCACAATCCAAAGCAATTACCTACTTCTTCACTCTGAGTTTAAATGCTCGATATTTACAGACTTCAAAGTATATTTATAGGCTTCTTGGTTTTGTAGGACCTTAGTATGACTGAATTCCTTCATTCCCCTACTCCTTTACAGATGGAAGCTGCTTGCAATAAACCAGATTTTCACCTCAATCACGATGTGCAAGTTCACTTTCTGCAAAACCTCCAGCAGAGCATTAAATGAATCTGTGGACACAATATTGCTGACGGAAGTACTTCCTAGCAATTATTCCTCACAAAAATGCATAACACCACTGCAGTAAATATGGGATTCACAATCAATTCCATATTTTGTTCAGCTACAACGTTTTTCCTCAAAAACAAATCGAGGAGAGATGGAATGGCTATCAGTTTCCTGGTGTACCCTGCCACAAGCAAACGGTTTAGCAAAGCCTGTTTTTCCTACATTTTATCAGTAGATTTCTTTGAAGGCACAGTAGTTCACTATTAATCCCTACCAAAGAGAAGAATCACCGCTGAAATTTTAAAAGATCATTTAAATAGAAAATGCCCACACTAAAAGACAGACATAAAGCACGTAGGGCAGCTTCTCAGCCCAGATTGGTACAACAGTTGATACTTGCTTCATCATAAAACACCAGGGTTACCCAACCCCAGTAACCATAGGTGTATGTAAAAGCAGAATTTCTCTTTGTGCTTCTGTACTCAGATACTGTATGGCATTGCAGTACTGACTCTATCTGAGTAGAAATTCCCAGGATAAACATATAGCAGATGGCTGGAACTGCAACATACATGCTGCATTCATTCACTCCTTTATTATTCATCCTGAAGTCCCTCATGACTAAACTGTAATTTCCAGGAAATTGCAATGATAATTGTAGGTAAGTGAACAAAAATTATACCTAATGCAAATCAACTTCACCCATAAAATATGATTCATCTTGGAGCCCTTTTTTTCTTTTTTAAACAAGTGATCCATTTCTACGTTCAGGTATGAACAGATACACATAAATAAACAAATACAATTGTACAAACATAAAAGCTCAGGATGGTGGCTCTGCACACAATAGGGTCCACTGCTTGCATCCTACTCCTCTCAAAATCACCCCTTCGACTGATAGAACTATAATTAGGACCTGGAGGTTTGTTACTGTGTCACTTGAATGAATTGATCTGCCAAGAATCCAACAAAATGGAACGTGACTTGTAGAGTAAAAAAGGCCTTAAGAGACCAATCTTCAGTGGACTTTGCAGCCAGCAAAATACTGTTTCACAGGACTGAAGCATCGTGACACCTGCAAACAGCAACTCATTTAAAACTAAGCACAGGCTAAAGTGAATTGAAAGTAATTTTATATGTAGGAAAAATAAATAAATAAAAGTTTCAAGGTAGTTTGAAAGTTTCTTTTTGTGGAACAGGGAGACAAACAGCTTTTGTACGTGGATATTAAGTCACTTAAAATTTGAGTGATTTACAACGAGGGAAATTTAAAAGCAGAATTATTGTTCAAAAGGGAAGAAAATATATTAAGAAATGTAAATATAGTCTAGTAGCTGGAAAACAAGAGCTGTAAGAACTAAATAGCAGCATTTCATAATGATATTTGTTGAAATGCAGACATATATAAAAGGGTTCCTTCTCTTGTAAGTAATTTTTCTTGGGCCAGCACATTGTAGTGGCTTATTTTGACAGTAATGCTACATACATATAGGGCAATCACAGTCTAATAAAAACAGCAATAGAAAAAGGTTAATAACTCATCAAGTCCATCAGTCTGCCTGTGTGCAGAGTGCCTGTTCTTTCTGGCACATTTTGAAGTGCCCTATTTATTCAGGAAAAGATTATGCAAGAGTCTGACATGTATCAAATACTGTGATAGACAGACATATACACACCAGATACTGAGCATTGTTACAAAGCCTCATTTTCTGCCAGAACTCAATGCTTATCTAACCTTCATCATTGTAGCAGGAACAGAAATTGATCGCAATTGTTACTGCAGATAACTTCATTTTTGCCCGTGC
This sequence comes from Anser brachyrhynchus, assembly GCF_964034855.1. NCBI lineage: Eukaryota > Metazoa > Chordata > Aves > Anseriformes > Anatidae > Anser > Anser brachyrhynchus. The sequence goes on along the minus strand of NC_137694.1, from coordinate 41,540,210 downwards.
AACCTTCCCACCAAAAAGTTCAATCTTTTCTTTGCTATGGAACTGGTTCTTTAAACAGTTGCTTGAATTAACACAGCAAGGCTGAAGAAAATACAGCTCTCCTTTCAAATGAGATTCATAGGATCATGAAGCAGCATAGTCAGGAAACAAACAACACTTAACTTACTACAGAGTTATCTTCCAAATGAAATAATCAGTCAAAAACAGAAAAGGAGAAAAGCACTCTGCAACACTGCTGATTCACTTTGAATGTTTTTTATGTCATGGACAGAATACCATATGCAGCACTAAACCAATGTTATTTTTTCAAGATCACAACATAATTACCTTCTGGTTTTAGCAAACGTTACTCTTATTCTAACTGTGGTTACCTGTACAGAAGAGAAAGAAATAAAGGTCTAGAACCAGTCTGACTAAAAGCAGTCATACTCAAATAGAAGCTGTATAACTGTAGGGACAGAAAAAAAAAGAAAAAGAAACAAAAAATCTAAAACTAGAGCCCACTTTCAAATTGTCATTATCTACATAGGATGAATTTTTAATAACAGAAAAGATACAAGAGAGATATCATCATAAGTACAGAAGAGTTACCTGGATATGACCAAGGTCTAGTAATACTGCGAAAGATCAGAGTATCATAGAATCACTTAGGTTGGAAAAGACCTCTAAGATCATCAAGTTCAACCATTAGTCTAGCACTGCCAAGTCTACCACTAAACCATGTTCCTGAGCACCACATCTAAGTGCCTTTTGAAGGCCTCCAGAGATGATAACTTAACTCTTTCAGTGAAGAATTTTTTCCCAATATCCAACCTAAATCTCACCTGGTGCAACTTGAGGCCATTTCCTCTTGTTCTCATACTCTTGCTTGTTGCTCAGGAGAAGAGACGGACCCCTACACCTCTACAACCTCCTTTGTGGTAGTTGTAGAGCATGATAAGGTCTCCCCCAAGCAGCCTTTTCTCTAGGCTAAACAACCCCAGCTCCCTCAGCCACTCCTCATAAGACCGGTTCTCTAGACCCTTCACCAGCTTTGTTGCCCTTCTTTGGGCATGCTCTAGTACTTTGATGTCCTTCTTGTAGTGAGGAGCCCAAAACTGAACACAGTATTTGAGGTACAGCCTCACCAGAGCCAAGTACAGGGGGACAATCACTTCCCCAGTCTTGCTGGCCACACTATTTCTGATACAAACTAGGATGCTGTTGGCCTTCCTGGCCACCTGGGCACACTGCTAGCTCATATTCAGCCAGCTATCAACCAATAGCCCCAGGTCCCTTTCCGCTGGGCAGCTTTCCAGCCACTCTTCCTCTGGCCTGTAGCACTGCATGGGGTTGTTGTGCACCAAGTGCTGGAGCCGGCCCTTAGCCATGAAGCCCAAGTGGCCATTCATTTAATTGGCCACAGCACGAACCAGAAAATAACTTGATGTGCAACAGTTTTGCAAGTGGCCAGGCACAAGGAACTCCCATTAATAAAACTGTATCTATATAACTCGATTCAAAGGAGCTGTCAGTCTGCAGTTCTCAATGGCATTGACAAGAAATGTCTCTTTCTGGAAACACCAATATTTCTCTGCCTCATTCCAGGATTTCATTTTCTGCAGTGGTCTGGAAAGCAGCTAGTACAACGCTTCTCTGGTTGAGAGTTATTATTCAAAACTTACTCTGTGGTATATGAAACTCTAGCCAAGACCACAATTCCTGTGCTAAATGCTGCTTAACAATGAGCAAAGTCCCCTTCCTGAAAATTTTAGCAGTATCCAATAAGAGTCATGGCGAAATCCACTCAACGTACAGGGATCTTATCAATGCTATTATTCATCACCACATGCTACTTAAAGACACTCATTTACAAGTAGATCTAGATTTGCAAAGACCTACAAGTACCTAATCAGACTCAACACATCATACAAATTTTTGTGCATATCCTGCCCTGTTACTGCTCAAGTCCCCAGAGCTTTTCAGTTTTCCTATCAACATTTGCAAGGCCTCCCACATTCAGATAATTTCTGCTGCTTTCCAGGATTAAAAACAAACAAACAAACAAAAACAAACAAACAAACAAAAAACCTAACACACCTCTTTAAGATAGCCTCAGCTCTGAAGAAAGTGCTCAGAACACAGCTAAGTCTCCACACTTCTCAGACTCTGAAGCAGGCTATATTCACCCAACACCTATGTTCAAAGGTGGCTGGGGAAATAAGGAAGTCATATGCATGTCCTGCTGAGCACCACTTTCAGTTTTAATATAGTAGGCAAAGGTACAATTCCCTGTTCTGCCTGACTTGGAGCATATGCACTGGAAATGCTACAGAATTTCTGATTCTGCATAGAAATGAGGGTTCTGCTTGTTGCATCTCCCACAGAGCAGGAAGTGATCTAAAAATAGAGCAACCAAGTAAATCATACAGATTAATCTTGGCAAGTATAGACTTAACCCCACCAAGGCTCTTTGTGAGAACTATATGAAAGAAGAAAACGGTTTTCACAGTAACAAACACCAATGGAGAGACTCAGAAAGAAAGGTCAGGCATGGGTAGAAAGTTGAACAGATTGTAAAATTTAACCCCATTCCAACCCCCAAAGAAAGGTCTTGTACATGAGCATGCAGAGAGTGATATTAAAACATTTTTCTTTTATTTTATTTTTAAGATAAGCACTCCAAAGTTGAAGTACTTGAGTAGCCCTGTGTCTCAAATAACAACCACACATCTACACTGCAACCAGTGCTTGATACAAGCCAGTTCACCTCTCAAAACACAAATGCAGGATATTTAGAAGATGTCCATTCAACTGTCATTAGTTGCATGACTGACACTAGTGGTAGACGATGTTACTCTTTCACAATCACAATCTGATTTCAACAAATACATATTTCTATTACTAACAAAGAGAATAAAGAACATGGGAGAATATATAGTTTATCAACTTCTCATTAAGATTGCTTTTTACAGAAGGCAGGAACTAAAGCTAGACATTTGTTAAGCTCTCATTATCAAAAATCCATGAATCTTATAAGTATCAGTACCCGATCATTGCCAACTGACATGCCCTTCCCAAGAGATGCTCCAAGACAGCAAAAGAAAGCAAAATGGAAGACACTTATCTTTGCAGCTGCTGTGGGTGCCTCTTCTATGCCAAAATCCACCCCTAGTGCTGCCTACACAAAAGCTGCTTCATCTTAAACGGTTTCTATCAATGGCTTGTTTCATAAAATCTTCTGACCTCATAGCGTCCGTTTTTAAATTATGGCCGTAGTCCCCAAAATAAACTCAAAAAAAAAAAAAAAAAAAGAGTAAAAGAAACAGATGCTTAAATATTGTATTTACCCAAATCCAAGACAACCCCAAATTTAAAAACAATTCCATAGGCCCTTACAGGTTGCTTAGAAAAATACTTCCTAAAGCTAGAGACTAACAATATATCTCTTGTATTTTATAATATGGGAGGCACCTAAAGAGAAGGAACAAAATGTTCAATTCTCAAAGATTTTTTTTTCGTAGTCACGTAATTTTAACAAAGCGAGTCACTAAATATGTTTTTGTTTAACAACAGTGCATTACTGGGAAGGGCTACTTTTCCTCTTACCATACCTCTTTACAGCAGCTAATTTTCTTCCCTTTTAGTGTTACTGTCCACAAGCAACAAGAATAAATATTAAATTTTACTGCATTCCCTCTGTTTCAGATGCAGATCCATTTTGAATTAAGTGAGAAGAAATGGTTTCCATAATTATTGTACCACTTGAACTCCAGAGCAGATGCAACAGCTCAGAAACAGAGATGGCACTTATAAAAATCTCAAATAATAAAAATGTTTGATTGGGCAGAATAACTACCTCAAATTTCCTTGTATTTGCTATCATGAAAGAGCGTGTACAAAAGCACTCAACTGCAACAAACAGTACCTAAAAGAACAGCAAGCACTTATTTCTGTGTCAAAGTCTAAAATGACCCTCAGTTTTTAAATATCCAGAAATAAATACAAAAAAAAAAAAAAAGGACTTGGATAAATAAGGTACATACAGTACATAAGGCAGCTGATTAACAGTCTGCAACATGGTTTCACGATCCATCCATTCAAAGGTTGCAAATAATCTATTTTACTTAAGATTACAGCAGTTAGTTAGAAGGTAAGATAAAAAGTATGAGTTGTAAAACTGAAGAGAAAATAATTCCTGCTGCCATTAGGCAACAGAGTCATTTCGACCGATGGCAGGCTGACCATCACATTTTCCTGGGGATAGCACTGCTATAACTGTCTTGAAGTTTCTCCACATAAGAAAGATGAATAATTTGCCAGAAGGAGAAATTAAGCTATAGATATACACTATATTACCATCGTGTCATTAACAAAGAAGTTCCAAATCTGACATCTCTCCCATCTCTATCGCTACCTGGCAAAATACAGGCCGAATGCACTCCACGACAGCAAGAGCAGGGACATAGCTCAGGTCCAAGCCGGCCACAATCACCTGGCAGCCTGGGCCCGCCACCTCTAAGCGGGACCACGGCAGCAGTGTCAGCCCCATCAAGCCCCAGGGATGGCTGGAGGCTTTGTGCCCCATGCCCAGCCATGTTGGCTTGCCAAGCCCTATTCTTTTGCTGTTGTTTTAACAAAGCCAGCTTCAGAGGAACAGGAGTTGCAGACGGTCCATAGAGTGGAGGAGAGGCCTGACCACCACCTGCTGCAACTTGCGTGGGGAAGATGCGCAACAGGACAACACACCTCATTGGCAAAATAGCTTCTCCCCCTTGGTGCCACCACCAGCCATCAATGGGCCTGCTGCGGCAAAATGAAAAGGGTCATTACTGAAGTATGCCTGACAGTGGGAGTAGAGAATTGTAGAGAATTACAGGTGATGATTTCCCTTGAAAGACTTTCTGCAAGCCAAGTGGGCAGTGACAGTGGGATCTCTTCAGTTCTGTTTCATCCCTGGAGGTCTTCAAGAAACATGTAGATGTAGAACATATTAGCATGGTTTAGTGGTGGACTTGTCAGTACTAGGTTAAAGGTTGGACTAGATTATTTTAGAGGTCTTTTCCAACCTGAATGATTTTATGATTCTATGATATCCTCCAGCAGCCCATGGAGAGCCTGCTGGCCCCCACATCCTCTACCACTTTGTCTTTCATTTCTTTGTGCCCTTTATTAGCCTCTTGCTTGTTTGTTTGTGTCCAACAGAGTAAGACCTAGATTGAAGTTTCCAGCTTTGAGCTCTTTTTTTTTTCCTGTTGTGCAGAATCATGAAAAGTGCTGTCCTGCTGGAATTGGCTTTTCCTTTTCTCTGTGGCTTCAAGGAAGCAGACACACTGCTTCCCCAGTAGTCCAGAGGAGGAGCAATGGGAATTAATTTAGTTCATTTTGTTGGGGCCTAATTTCTATCTTATTAATGAGATCACAGTAAAGTCACACCTTGCCGTGACAGCTTGGTGCTTATAACTAATGAAATTTTTGCTTTTGAAATGCTGCACTGTAATACCAAATTAATACCTCAAGTGACCAAAATTCAAAAAAAAAGTTTTTTCTTTTTTAAAGGAACTGATCCTTCTGATATTCAACATGTGAATCTTTTAAATTAGAAACATAAGAATAATGGAATGAGAAATAAATGAAAAAACAGCATTCGTTCCTAATATAAACATCTCCCCAGAAGGAAGTGTTTCAGATCATTTACATTCATATGCTGATTAACTGCATTGAAACTAGAACAAATCTTAAGTTGCAGGAGGTTGGGGTGGTGTTTTATTGTTTTGTGTGTGTGAGTTTTGTTGTTCTGTTTTCTTTAAATCAAACTATCCCTGCTTTTAATTTTGTTTACTTACTTTTCTTGTGGTTAGTCATTCAGCCAAATACAGGCTACAAAGCTAACCTAGGTGTACCCAATGCCAGTTCAGCTTTATCATTTCATTACCATGAGGAACTAAATAACAATATAACCTTTATAGTACAAGTTATTCAAGGGTATTTGTTAAGACTGGCAAATCCCACAAAACTAGTAGATCAGAACATTTGTTTATTTTGACCATATAGGAACCTGTATAAATTCTGTGATCAAAAACAGAGATTCAGACAAAGATTTTAGTCACATGGGTTTAGCTTACAATATGTGGACTAAACGTTTGCTACATAAAGATTTGTAATTCCATGTAAACCAAGTTAATCACATGCTGACAGAAATATCTGCTGATTTCTCATTTGTGTTCCACCCCCACCCCCACCCCCAACAAGTGTTTAAAATGGGTATGTTAAGAAGCCTAACTTTTAATTACTGGAAAGAAATGCCATGTAATCGGAAAAATGAATTAAAGATTTAAAAAACAAACAAAACAAACAAACAAACAAAAAAACTAGCCACCCAGCCCCAAAAGGCTGAAAAACAGGCAGGCATTTCTAATGCAAATTACAGACAGAGCACAGAAAGTGTTTGATTTCTGCAAATATATGTCACCTTGGTAGCTGTGACTTACTAAAAGAAAAACATGCAATAATGTGTTTTTGTAGATACACCTGAAGACATTTGTGCATCTCACAGCACTTAAAAGAGACACATTGGATCGGGCAATCATGTTTTGTTGTCTGTCGCAAGTCACCTGCTCTTACTCCCTTCTGCAAAAGCACTAAAGAGACAGGCCACATTATTCCTTCCTCTGCTCCTCTGTCAAGCAAAATCCCAAACTTTTCTATAAGAAAGTGGTTCATGAAAAGCTGATAATTCGATATGCAAAAGGAAGATAAATTATAATTTTTTCTTCAGCAAGTTATTCAGTTAGTTATGGAAACTCTCAAGCACCTGGGCAAATAGAGGTGGGACCATCAAGCTATCCAGCCAATACTCATTGAAATTCCGCACAGGCAATTAGTATTCTACAATTATCAGCTATTAGTTTTAAGTGTGAATTTAGGCCCACAGCAAAGCCCTGAGTTCTTCAAAATTCAAATATTTGAAAAAAAAAAAAAAAAGAAATCTCAGAACCAGCTTGGATTCAACAGGGTGACCTTTATCTTATGCTAGTGACATATAAACACTCATATATGTTTCCAGAGTACACTCGGAAATTTTCAGGTCAAAAAAATTACTTTAATAATCTTTTAAAGTGCTAGATAATCTTTTTGTTTTCCCTTCACTCTCATCACAGGTTACAATTAAACATCAAGATAATCCAAATGATTTAGAACTTTGTAAATGGTGTATTCTAAACTAAAGCACATAGCAGTACTATAATGGAGCTTGGAAGAAAAAAGGGTAAGTATTGTCTGATTAACATGGAATCAACACACCACACAGTGAAGACATGAGAAATTCTTTGCTGCTGCAAGGAACTGTATAGGGTGGTCTCAGGTTAAGCCTCCAGTACTTTGCTACCCCTCCAACAGTAACAATAGTGACAAGAACTCAAATTTATGCATCAAGAATGTTTTAATGAAGCTGTGGTCATTGAACCAGTACAAATGGTGTTTTACCATAAAAGCAGAAGAGACCAAATTCCACAATGAAGAGTTCACAAATTCTGTAATCCTCAAATAAGAAATATGAAAAAAAAAAATGCGGGAGAGGGAGAAAAGCCAAACAAATTTTAAATCCTTGAATTTGCAAACTGCATGCACATTTAGTAATTGAATTTAAGGAGAGTTCCTGCTTATTTAAAGATAAGACATCGTACAATACACCACTCAGTACAGATATAATAACCTGTAGCTGCTGAATGCATTTTTTTTTTCATTTAGCTTCAAACTTTGATATCGTAGGTGACTATTCATCTAATTAAAATGTTTGGGTTGTTTATGTGGTGAGTAAACCTTTTTGTAAAATTTCAATGGTGGGCATCTGTTCTGTGATAGATAAACATGTATTATCTCTCTTGCAATATTAAAGGGAATATTTAAAAATATAGTAAGTCTGTATTAGTCTTTGAATTGAAATCAAAAGTAACAAAAAATTACATGGATGAATTGTCTGTTACCACAGTCACTTGTACCAATAATTGGCCCATTACTATTTCCACTGCACAAGATGGAGAACTAAACTTCATTGTAATTCTCTGTTAAGATCTTTCACAGAGATTTTGCAATCAAGTGTGCAAAAGGAAGATTTTGTATATGAAAGACACTGATCACAGAACATATTTTTTTCATTACAGAAAATTTTCTGCTTAATTGATCTTCCATAGTTTACATGAAACTTAAGAAATGGAATCCCGTGTCCCTGAAACATCTGCATTGCTTTAAAATTTGAAGTTGGTATGCAGTCCAGTGAGTCATGAAGTCACAAACGAAGTTGAACTTTATTCACTATATATAACTGCATCCAGATCATGTTTGTTCTGCCCATTCACATTTCTTTCCAATTATCTTTAATTTTGAAAACAGGCGTGTTATCATGGGTTGAGGTACTTTCCTTTACCCCACATCAGGCACCATAACTCTTCCCAACAGAGGGAAAGCAAGTGGGTAATGTCATTTGTCACTGATCAGTCAATGGATTATTTAGTGCCTCAGATTTTTCTGAAGTTTTTGCAGTGCTCTGTAACTGTCTGGTAGTAGAAGTAGGAATGATGCCGCTGCCAAAAACATAATAATGCCAGGAGAAAAAATAAGCCTGAATATAATGATCCACAGAAGAAGTCCATGCCAACTTCTAAAGAGATTGTGCGAGACATCTTGTACAGTAGAGAGGAAATGTCTGTCTCTTGCTGAGCTCAGTATCACACTTCTGGTGAAAAAAAAATATCAAGGTCCATTCCATAGCTGAGATGGGCAAAGGCAGCATCTCCCTGAAGGGTCTGGATCTTCAGTCCAGGGGAGTAGAGAAAAATATATCATTAGAGAAAAATATATTGTTAACTACCTTTCAAAGAAAACTAACATATTTGTGGATAAATCCTCTTACATCAATTCCACTCACAACAGAGATTTGGAAAAGAAAAATATTAGTCCAAAGTACAGGAGATGGAGATTTTACAGTTCTTCTGACCAGAACAGCATTAGCTGTTCCTAATCAGTTCCTTGGCATATATTTTTTAAGCTTCACATCTTGTTTTGATAAAGCCAAAAATTGTCTGCCCCCTCATTTCAAGTAACCCTTGATATGTTCTTCACCTTTCTGAGAATGACATGAAAACTTCTGTGATAATATTATACTTGTTTCTGAAAAAGCCTGCCCAACAAGACTTCTTAAGACCTTTCATGTCCTATTCAATTAACAGAAATCACTCCTAAGTGAGTAAATGACCCTCCCTTTGGGGAATGGGGGAGGGGTAGTTTATTTTATTATTTAAGAAATTCAGATTTACATTATGAATTAAGGATATTGGTTACAAATGTGACATTTTAAGAAACCTGAAAAATTATTTCAGACACTTTTTCAGCCTAGAAGTTAGACTTAAAATGTCAGAAACAAACATGATTTTCTACACCAAACAGTTTTTAGTCCCCTGACTTATTATTTGATGCTTAAGTATATGATGTAAGTGACTTACAGGTACTTATTAAATCATGACAGTTTTACAGAAATTCCTCAATAAGGCAATGATCTCCTAAGGAAGTTTCTTGAGAAATAAATTAAAAAAAAAAAAAAAGATAATAATAATTATTATTATTTAAAAATACAGACATCCTTTTCTCTGAACATCTATAACATTTCATTGTTTTTGATCAGTGGACAAAGTCCAAATTTTAGCAGAAGTTTACAAGAGAAACACTGAGCATTAAATGTCAAAGTATTTAGTTTCTTCTCTACCTTCATGAGGAAGAGGTCTACAAAGTAGAATGGAGTATCCCCAGATCTGGACCTTTCACTGCACTGTAACAAAGAAATAAGAATTTGAGCAATGAGAGTTGATCCCTCTAATAACTATAGAAACTGATTGTTAAGAGATAAAGACTACATTCTTCTATCGAGTAATAATAATTTGATAGTCTATCCTATGCCCTTGCTTCACATTGGACAGATTCATATAGCTCGAAACTGAAAGGCCAGGTCAGGTCCACCAGTTTGGCTTACTGTATGGAAGCCCTACAGAAAGGGCCACCACATTTGGGATTAAAAGCAGTAACTTGTGATGACTAGCACAGACCTTTGAGATATGTATCCAACCTTGATCCAGCCCAGACACATGGACACAGTTCATTTCAGTCCCACAGTTTTGGACTCTATTGGCAAGGGCACAATTTAAATAAAATGTAGAAATCATAAGAATTCAGTCCTTAGGCAGTGAAAAGAAATCTAGAAACTGTTCAGGAAACTACCCTCCTGAAACAAATGCATTTTTCCTGAGACAAACATCAGAAGATGGTATTTGCTATTAGAAACTTTAGTTTCTAAGTTTTCCTATTAGAAACTTTATTAGTCCTGCCCTTATCCTCACAATACAAATAAAATAAAATGAAATGAAATGAAATGAAATGAAATGAAATGAAATAAAATAAAATAAAATAAAATAAAATAAAATAAAATAAAATAAAATAAAATAAAATAAAATAAAATAAAATAAAATAAAATAAAATAAAATAAAATAAAATAAAATCTTAGTTATAGAATGGTTTGGCTTGGAAGGGACCTTAAAGATTGTCTAGTGCCAACTCCCTGCCAATGGCAGGGACACCTTCCACTATATTAGCCTGCCCAAAACCCCATCCAACCTGGCCTTCAACATTTCCAGGGATAGAGCATCCACAGCTTCTCTGGGCAACCTGTTCCAGTGCCTCACCACCCTCATAGTAAAGAATCTCTTCTGAATATCTAATCGGAACCTACCCTCTTTTAGTTTAAAGCTGTTATCCCTTGTTCTGTCACCACCTTTCCTGATTAAGAGTCTCTCCCCATCTTTTCTGTAGGTACCCTTTAGATACTGGAAAGTCACTATAAGGTCTCCCCGGAGCCTTTTCTTCTCCAAGATGAACAACCTCAACTTTCTCAGCCTCTCATTATAGGACAGGTGCTCCAGCCCTTTGATCATCTTCATGGCTCTCCTCTAGACTAGCTGTAACAGGTCCATGTCTTTCTTATGTTTTTACACCCCAGAGCTGAATGCAGCACTCCAAATGGGGTCTCACGAGAGTGGACTAGATGAGGAGAATCACCTCCCTCGACCTGCTGGCCACACTTCTTAAGATGCAGCCCAGTTTGGCTTTCTGGGCTGCATGAGCACACTGCTGGCTTCGTCTACCAGAGCCCCTAAGTCCTCTGCAGGGCTGCTCTCAAGTCCAGCCTGTATTTGTGCTTGGGATTGCCCCGACTCAAATGCAGGACCTTGCACTTGGCCTTGTTGAACTGCTTGAGGTTCACATAGGCCCACCTCTCAAGCCTATCAAGGTCCCTCTTTATTGTATTCTTTCCCTTCAGCATGTCAACCACACAACTCAGCTTGATATCATCTGCAAACTTGCTGTCCATGCCACCAAAGATGTTAAATAGTGCTGGTCCCAATACCGAACCCTGAGGAACACCACTGGCCACTGAACTCCACCTGGATATTTTGCCATTGAGCACAGCTCTTTGAGTGCAACCATTTAGCCAATTCCTTACCCACCGAGTTGTCCATCTATCAGATTCATGTCTCTCCAATTTAGAGACAAGGATGTTGTGCAGGACAGTGTCAAATGCTTTGCACAAGTCCAGGTAGACAACAACACTTGCTCTTCTCCTATCCACCAATGCTGCAACCCCACTGTAGAAGGCCACCAGATTTGTCAGACACAATTTGCCCTTCGTGAAGCCATGTTGGCTGTCACCAATCACTTCTCTATTCTCTGTGTGCCTTGGCATAGTTTCCAGAAGGACTTGCTCCATGATCTTGCACAGGAGCAAGACTGGCCGACAGATGCATTGAATCAACAGAATCCTCAGCTTCAGACACTGGAGTAAAAAATGTTACAGAACATTTCTAAAGCAACATTCTAAAGCAACTCAGTGATTTCTCTCTTGGAAAATATCAACTCTGCAGCATAAGCAGACATTTTCAGTTCAGATCACAATATCAGACTTACTCTTTTTCGTATCTTAGGCAATAATCATTGTGAACAATGCCTATCCACACAGAGATTAATAAATTACAATTATTTATTAATTTTCCATATTGCTTCAAATGAAGAGTGAATACATTTTGCATTAATCTATGTCTGAAAAATATTTCATGAATAATTCATGCAATGATAACTCCTCCAATCAATCACAGAATGATTTAAAGACATTTTACTAGTGTTGGACTAACTCTGTTCATTATTGTTCCACTGAATTCCACATAAAAAGTACCCAAATTGCTCCAAACTCTACTATTATTAGCAACTAAAATTATTCTTGCACCAGAGTGGAACAAAAGAAACAAAAATTCACACTGCCTATATAAAAATTCCCTACTGCTCTCCAGATACATATAAAAATAAAGAAATAAATATCTCTGGGGAGGAATGGGAGGTCTCTTGACAGACTTAGGGATGCAAACGCAGTAGGAGAGAGGTGCATTCCAAATCTGTTATCATCCAAACAAACCCTAGCTTTTGTATGTGCATCTTGCGGTTGTGGGTTTGAAAGTTTACCCCTTGGAGCATACCTGGCAGCTGAAAAAGGTAAGTGCTCCAAATCCACTTCATGTAATCACAACCGTGACCTCCCTGCCTCTGTCCTCGAGCAATGATTCTGAGGCACACGCTATGTGAGGAAAGCTGAAACTAAATTGATTATTCATTTGTGTTATCATCATCCCCTCCTGCATTAAATGAGAGGCTTCTATTACACGGCAGACTTCTGCTTCACTAAATCCTTTTTTAAAACTTTGCTTTTTCAGATTCAGTTTTATCCTTCTTTTTCCCTCTTGTGCAAGCCTTATTGTCTTCCTTTTCAACTGCAATTATCACTTTTCAGTACTAATCCTTTCCCAAGAAGCCTAGATTTTCACCCCTTTGTACTGAACCAGATTCCTCCCCATTTGATCCAGTAACTAGCTTATTTCACCCTCTAATCCCTTATTTGCCACCTCTGCATACAACCTCAATCGTTCCCAACCTAAGCACACCATTTTCTACACACCCATTACCTCTTCCTTTGTACTTTTCACCTCATTCTCTCTCTAGTGCATAGAATTACCAGTTCCTTTTCTGCCCAATAAACCTTGTTCTTTTCATGTTTTGCCTCTAATCTTATTTTCCTCAAATGTATTTCAAGTCTTTTTTTACATCTAATTCATGTTTAATGCTTAGGCTTTAGATGAGCCTTTTGAGATGTCACTTTGTGTGGTATAACAAAGAAAAACAATGATAATTACAAAGTGGACAAAAATACATAAAACAGAAATAGAATTGATTTGTTCCAATTGGTCATATGCATATATAGCATAGTAACATATAGTATATGTTAATCTATATTATCTCCCTGTTGCACCCTGATGAACCTCCATCTGTAGCAGAACACAAAAATAGAAAAGCCTATTGTACTTTATGGGAATACAAAGAAGGAGTGGAGCTTTTAAGTTACTGACATTCAGGTAAAATTACCAGCCATTTTTAAGGGTGGAACCATTTTTATAACACAAACAACTACTTTTGGATTAGACTGCCAGTATCATCAAAGACAGACAGTCTGAATCTTACCACAGTCAAATTAATTAAACTCCCAAGACAATGTGATGTGTTCATCCAGGCTTCACTGACTCCCCCCTTTTGCTGCCCCAAATGTAGCTTCTCTTTGAATGAAAAAGATGCAAAGAGAGAGGACAGAGAGCACAGAGAGCAGCTAAACAAGACACAGAAGAATTTCTTTATTTAATTGCAATAAAGATTTTATATATGGATTCCTTTCATATATCAGAAGAGCTCCACTTTTTTCTTCCCTGGCACCAATAGCTTTAATTAGATGGCAGAAGACTATCCACCTTTAGGGACAAGAGCCACAGGCAGGATATGCCAAGGCACTCCTGCGCCAGATCCCACATTTAGGATGATAGCTCATGGGTACCACCTTCGTGATATAGAGAGGCAAGGGTATGCAACTGGTTCATTTTACGATTTGTGACATCCAGCTTAATCAAAAGTTTATACCACTGAACAGATATTTCTTCAAAGACAAAGCTTTGAAAATGAGCCATCCTCCCCCCCCAACACACACCCGAAACACATCATACCTTGGATTGCATTATTTCAGAACACCTGCAGTGATACAAACATCACATTGAAAGTTGGAATAGATTGCAAGTATTTAAACATGCACTAGTGTTAGTTTTATGCTTTTTAAAGTTTCACGCAAAAAGCCAAGAATAACCGAAGCCATTGGGGTAAGAGAGGTTAATGGGATTAATCTGCAAGACTACATACATTTCCATAATCTTATGATAGAAATGATAGATTTTTCCTCAAATGTAAGGATTACCATCAGATGTCTAGAGGGCAAGCACCAAGGAATAGAAGCATGAGAGCCCTTATCAGGTTATCTTTAATGTGCAGTATTGTTAAAAATAATGTAATTAAGGGTAGTAATATGGATTTCTCAAATAAATTATGCTAATTATAATTTCAAAATTATAATTAAATCTTCAATTATAAGAAACACAAAGGAGATTCAACAATTACATGGCATGTCTTTGTCATGGTGAATATGTTTTAAATTAACATAGCAGCTCATTAAAACAGCTGATTTTATGGAACTACATTTGACAGTTTTACTATATACTCCCACTGACATTGAAATCAGAATCAGTGTACAGCAATAAGAATGGAGACACTTCCATCCTTCTTGTTTAAGCTGATGTGTTTTGTTAAATTGATGCAACTTTGTTCAAATAGATGAAAATGAGGACATTTTGTGCCACATTTTTTACCCAGCTTCTTTCCACTGAGATCATTTACAGTGCAGCTCCACAAATACTCCTACCATGCCAATGAATAAATAGCAAAATTTTATGCAGGAGGGAACCAGGGCAAACAGGAACTTCTTAAAATGACTTCACCATCAAATCCAGAGTCTCCTATGCTACTTAAACTGTAAGCCTCAATGCTCAGGCAAACTTCCTGAAATCTGCTTTGACATAGTTATCCAAATATTGCTCTACTGTTAATAATTACTTGGGAAATTTGCACATACAGTAATTGGTTCCAGGATAAATAGGCATTATGCATATAATTCAATTTAGACTCAACAAAACCCCTTTTGCTTTCCCACTTTGAAATAAAAGGAGTCCAAGCAAGGTGCAAGTGGTTGGAAGATTATCCCATTAATTTCCTTCCCTTCCATCCTCAATATATTGTAAATAAGCATGTTACTGTGTGCTTTTGAAAAAATACTAAGCAGAATAAAAGGAAAACGAAGCTTATCTTAATTCTGCTAAGGTACTTAAGGGCATTATTTCTTACTAAATTTCTCTTTCTCCCTCTTTTTTTTTTTTTCTTTTTATGGTAGGAGAAACTTGATATAAAAAGTAGTAGGGTCAAATGTAAGCATTTGATTTTTGACTAGCTTCTCAACAATTTAACTGATTTCTAAAAATCATTCAAAGTATTGCATTTAAGAAAAGCCCTAAAGCCTCAGTTCAAACAGAATTTGCAGCCTAAGTCAACTCTGAAAACAAAGAGAAGCTGAAACTGGTAAAATCTCTGTTTACTTTGGATAAGGTCATCCACAAATACTGCAGATTTTGCTCACTCAGGCATCTTCTTTTGTCCCTGAAAATTCTGCATATTTCTATCTAATGTTCTTGAGCGGATATTCCACTTAAATGCATGTGAATTCTATGTACAAGATGAAACAAAACATGAAAATCATGTAATTTGTACAACCTGGTTTAGTGAAACAACCTCTAAGAACCATCAGTTTAGATGCTTCCTGATAGACATGGCTTCAGTCATTTTAAGTAGACTCCGGTATTCCAATTATATTATCTTAAATAAAGATCAAGTGCCCCTCATACCCATTATTGTCACTTTCAAGAAAAGCACCACAGTTAGTAATATGATAGCCAAAATAATATGATATTGTATGCAAAGATAAGATCGCATCATCCTGTGGAATGAAAAAAAAGGACACATGCATGCGCTACAAGAACAACATCAGCTTTTCAGGACTCTCAGAATGCTTGCAGTTACATCTGGCTATGTTGCTCAACATCATTAGCCTTTTTCTGTACTTCTTTAAGAACAGAAGCTTTCAACTTAAAAGACTACAAACAAACAACACTGACAATAACTTCTGCACCATTCAAGCTGTTGCTGCTCTCACAGTACCTTCCTTAATTGGCTGCCAAATATACTATTTCACCTCATCTTAAGTGGCTATAAAGCAAACTGCCACTAAATTCTCATAAACTGGAATATTGTGCAAAAACCTGGCAAGCATTTTCACACTGCATAGTTAATGCAGGCAATACTGTCTTTCTGTCTTTTACGTGGAGGGTACCGTGCCATAAGCTGACACAGCTCAGCTCCCACCACATTCTCACATTTTGAGTGCTGCTTTGAGTGCCTGAGGATATATCTTATAGTTTTGTTCACAGACAAGTTTGGTGGTTTTGTTTTGTTTTGTTTTTCCGCAGTCATATTATCTATTTCAGAACTTATCAGATACTTTTATGTGAAAGAAAAATTAAGCATACTGGTGAAAAGCAATTTTACCTTTCTTAATACTACTGAGTGGGTTCTTTTGTGGGTAAAATCTTAAGCTAGAGTAAAATCCAACATCTAATCAACAGCTCCAGGTGTTATCTTAAGCCAAACTTTAAAGAAACTCTAAACCTGCTGTGAAACTGCTTAGAGAAATCTCGAGGAAGATCTAGACAAAGCCCTTGTAAGAGCCAGGCCATCAGCCTGAAAAAGGAAAATCCATCTGGTGAAGATGCCCCAGAAGTTTGAGATGAGATAGTTCCCCTTTCCAGGATCAAAGGAAAGATGATGTATTTATTTCTCCCACACCACTCTTTTTTTTTTTTTTTACTGTTTTTGCTAGCCTTCCTCATACAAGTAACACACTGGAAGAGGAGGTTAAAGAATTGCCACTTTCCCAAATTTACCACCGTATTTTATCTGTACACTTAAAAATAATAATAATAATAATAAAAAAAAAGTCAAATAGCACAAGTAAAATCTTTACAAGGAAGTTTATTTAACAAATCTGTTGTCAGGCCCAATCAGGTATTTTTTGTCCATCATTTAATATTTATCATTTGTTCCTAACACACCCTGGACTTCAGGTGATAGGAACATTTGCTAGTCAACACACAAAATTTGGTTAATCACAATGGATCATTTTCCACGACTGGCCTCTTCACAGCTGCTATCCCTCCTCCCATGAACATGTTTGTAAGTCAAATGTGAAGCTGTTAGTAGAAACTCAGTTACAGTATCACATGTTCTTGATTGTGACTTTTCCAGAAAGCAAAAAGAAATATCCAGGCCTCAACAAGAAAAGAAGGGAAAGGCTCACTAAGATCCCTGGAGTAAGAAAAAGGAACTTTCAAGCACTGTCTTATTCACAGAGCTGTCCAGCAATATTCATTAAATCATTTGCTGAAATTTGGTGCTTCCCCTCCTTCTCCCTGTAATTAATTTACAGCATAAGAAAACCCTGTGGAAAATCAGTCTGTTGAGTAGCGACTTAAAAAGCTGCATGCAGAGAAGGTGAAGAATGAGCACGTATTTTCAACCAGCAAATGCACTCCCCCTTCCCAATTCTTTCCAGGTACAATATATGCAAATAGCTCAGTGTCTTGCAGATGAACGAGATCACACACATGGCCCATGAAACCGTCTAATTTTACCTCTGGCAACAGACAAAGTCTGCTAAGGCTCAGGCTCATACTGAGCACCAGCTATGACGTTGCCCAGGGAACGATAAGACTCAGTGCTCTCAGCCCTGGGCCAGCAAAGGCTGGGACTCTGATGAACCAGAAGGTCTCACACAAGTATGTCTATTCTCTGCTTAAGAAACACAAGTGCTAACAACGTCAGACATTTCTTATTCTTAGGCTGAGAGCTTTCCTCACCCACCTGCCTGGTGCTGACCTACTAATGATACCAAAGAGAAAGCACACCTTTTGCCCTCCCCTTCGTCCTCGCTGCTTTCTCTAGGAATGTATTATTCACAGCAATGAAAAGTAAAGTCAAAAAGGACAGCTACGTTTTTCTGGCTTTTGTACTCTCTTTCTGCTTTTTTCAGATAATGATATCTGGAAATAGCTCAACAGCTTGTTGACAAACTAGATCATGATTGCCCAGCCTGTGCCTAGCCCAATACAGACAAGCATTCAACCTGCTCCACCTCATCCTTCATCTCAGAGATATGAAATCTCCGCATTTTAAAGCAGCACAAACATAGACTTGAAATAGATATCCAGCCAGCAGTCCACAATGTTTTCAGGCCTGAATTACTCAACTAGGAAGATAATAGTAGGTTTTGTATCCACTGTATGAAGTGCCATATTTCTGACAATGAAGGAATTTATTTGCTCCTAGCTTTATTACATGAAAGCACAAAATGCATTTTCAGACAATAAACAGCACCTTCAGTCCCCTTAATTCTATCTCTGGTATCACATAGAAGGAATGACTATACTCTTCCTCAACAAAGTTAGAACCAGAAGATCCAAATCTAGTCTTAAACCATATTTTTCTTCTAGAGAAAAAAAATATACAGTTTATGCAAACATTAGCCCTGGTGAGGCCACACCTGGAGTGCTGGGCTCCCCAGTACAAAAGGGGCATGGAACTACTGGGGAGAGTCTAGATGATATAAAGCTACAAAAATGATAAGGGACTGGAGCATCCCTAATACAAGGAGAGGCTGAGAGAGATGGGCCTATTTAGCTTAGAAAAGAGAATTTTGAGAGGGGATCTTATCAATGTCTATAAATATCTGAAGGGAGGGTGTCAAGATGATGGGGCTGGACTGGTTTTGGTGGTGCCTGGTGATAGGACAAGAAGCAACAGGCACAAACTGAAACACAGGAAAGTACATCTGAATATAAAGAAAAATTTCTTTACTGTGAGGGTGACAGAGCTCTGGCACAGGTTGCCCAGAGAGGCTGCGGAGTCTCCTTCTCTGGAGATATTCAAAACCCACCTGGATGTGATCCTGTGCAATGTGCTCTAGGGGACCGTGCTTGACAGGGGTTTGGACCAAATCAGAATATCGGAGTTAGAAGGGACCCACAAGGATCATCAAGTCCAAACCCTGGGTCCCTGGAGAACCACCCAAAAAAAAACAGGGGGGGGGGGGGGGGCTGATGCCCAGAGCGCTCCCTTCCAACCTCAGCCTTTCTGTGTTCGTGTAATTACTTTCTCCCGCATAACAACTTGAATAAGGCCATTTCATCTAAACAGAGCAGAATCACCCCTCAGATAAAGTGGGGATATGTTGCATCATCAGACTTGCAAGGAAAAAAAAAAAGCCATCAAAACCAGATTTTCAGTAGGCAGAAGAGGGAAGGAGTGTGACAAAAGTTACTGCTCTCTGAAGAAAATTAGAGCATGGAAATGCTTAATCGGTCTGAGTTAAGTTTGAAAAGGAAAATTCAATACCTTTGCTTCCGATTAGCTGCATTTTTCATCCACCTTTTAAAACCCAGGAAAGCTGGACTCTTTCTACAGACTTCATGAAGAAGAGCTAGAGCAAAGTTTTTCCTACTGTAAGGATCCTTCCATTCTTCCCAGTTCGCTAGGACGCTAGGACGTTTACACATACACATGCCACGGGGAAGAGTGTGGGAATATTTGACTTAGCAATGCGTATTTTACCCACACACAAATGCAATTTCTGAAGGCTAAGGCAACCATGTTTCATTATTGGTATATCTGCTATGTCTTCAGTTAAAAACAAAGTCTCTCCCACTCTTGTTTCAGTTAAAAACAAAGTCTCTCCCACTTTACGACTAAAAAGGTACTAAACAGCCATGTACCTTAATCAAGTTTCTATGATTTTGCATTACTGCTAGCAAGCAAAGAAAATAAGGTAGTACAATACTCAGTGACACAGAAGATGGTGTATTATATTGCTTTGCCTCTTATATTACTACAGCTATTCCTATGCCACTTGGAACAGCAACTGGGAATTACAACTTCATCACCCTCCTTATCTCCTACCCGCTCTCACATCCACGCCCCATTCTGAAGTAGATGATCATTTCCTGGGTTATAAAATGACAACCTAGATAACTTCCATGCATTTTGATGGAGCTCAGTGAGACACAATCTGTGTAACACAGCCTGGAGACAGGACTGAGATGTGGCCTTTTATTCTGTCCCTTTTCATACTCCAGAAACTTATATGGAACACAAAGCTATCTTAACTCCATGCACATACGAAAGTCCTGATGGTCTGCTATTACTAGCATAAGTTAGAGCTGTCTTCAGCCACCCCATGCTGTGTGAAAGTTGAACAAATCCCTCTTTGCCCCATGTAGGGTGAGGTATCATCCCAAAACACTTGCATTTAGTACATTTTAAATGCATCCGAAAACTTGGCCCAAATACTTGTATTTGAATTATCTTTCTTAGTGACACAAAAATGAAGAAAATGAATATTTAAGCCCTTCCTGGTCTTTATACAGTCTGAATAAGTTCCTATTGAGACTGATTTTTTCCCCCACGTGACTCTTACCATATCATACTTTGAAGCAATAGAATTACATACAGATGGTGTGTTCCTCATCACAGCTGAATTTGATCTCTGTTGTGATATTTTAATAACAAGGTAAAATCAGCATGCATATAATAGCAGGCTGAGCAGTTTAAAAATAAGTCTTCTCTTCAAAAGTAATAATAGCAGCAAATTCTCTTCTCTGCTTCTTTAGGTAATGACTTTATTTGGATACCAACTGTCAGATTCATGGAAACATTTTGAAGACTGAGAATGTTGAAATACTTTCGATAACAGTGATCACAACAGCCATGAAAATGACAGCAAATGACTTCTCAAGTGAAGCACAAGACAGAAAAGACATTTCATAAATGTTAGTTTCAGATGTTACCTGCATAACTCACTCCCCCTAGGTAAAAGCTTCTATCTATTTGAATTCAACTTTTTTTAGTGATTACAAGAAATAAAATATAGCTTTAAAATATATATATCTAAAGCCATGTCAACTATTAGCAGAATATTAAAGTGAACTCTGACACTGAACTATAGCTATGATTCTTTCCACTACTGTAGAACTTTCAAAGTGGTAACAGTCAAAGAAAGAGGTTATATGTGCAAAGTTAACTATAATGATCATATATTTCACAGCAGTAGAAGAGTTCAGTACTTTTTAATTCAAATTTTTTCTTCTTCAAATTTCTTCATTAAGTTTTCTTATATGAATGAGGTTGCAATGGACTTCGGCCAATAAAACACAGATAACCTCACACATAAGGATATTTTAATACATATTAAGTATTAAATACAGCTATTACCAAATTTTTGATGCCTTCTATTTATAAACAGTTTAAAGGCTATTTATTTTCCAATTCATAGATTTCACTTTCACAGCAAGGCCCAAATTCAAGTAGTACAGAAGAAATACAATCTAAACTAAGCCAGTGTCATGAGGGATCAGTAATACTTGGAACATATATTGTTCTGATGACTTGCAGTAATAGCTAATCTCTGTCTTGCATGCATAGTGTATATTACCACCTCAAGGAGGAAAGGAAATATGTTAAAGTCTGATCTATGGGTAACCTTGAAAAATATCCATTTTTACACATATTGAAATTATAAAAGAATAAGCAGAAGGAAAAAAAAAAATTCTTTGTTAATGAGCAGTCTCATTTCTAAGAAGCCTCTTACATGATACAAAGTCACAATGAGCTACACAAATAATTTGCTAAGAAAATCAGCTAGAACTCGTCAGACACAATCACAGAGAAATTGTGTAAAATTCCTGAAAGTATTTGAAAATTATGTTTTGATAATATGAAGGTGTAGAAATCTCAATAATAACAGAAGAACCCATAAACATTAAAATCTTTTTTTTTTTCAGAGAGACCAATATGCTCCTATGCTTAATATATGCAACCCTCTCCTTCAAACAAACATAACAGAATTGAAATGTGAAATGACCAGCAAGAAAAACTCAAGGGTTGACAAGATGTCATTAACATTTTGGGACTGGGAAGCAATAAGCTCTCAGTTTAAAGATCCCCTTCCTGGTCTCTCACGAGGTAGTTCAGACTCCAGCCTCAGCCCCACCTGCAGCTATTTTGGAGCACCTGATTAAAGTATAGTTATCACCTCTGCTTCTGGGACCAGCCACCTTTCAGGGATGTGGATGTCAGGTTAGGATCAGCTCTAAGACATGAAGCCTACTCTCCAGCCAGCCATAACATGCCATCAGCTATCCAGAGACCAATTTTTAAGCAAACTCATATCTAAAACTCCAGTCTTATGGGTATGACCTACCTCTCTACCATTACCTACCTCTTCAAAATACATAAGAGTTGAAATTAATCAGTCAAGGCTTCTGTCACAGCTGTAATTTGGAGATAACATACACTCAAACAAAATAAAGAAAATATTTTTATTCTTTATTTCATTTCTCTTGACACACTTAAGCATTCTGGAGCATGCTTACAAATCATCTTTGTCATTAGCCTCCTTCCGTGTCCTCCATGGCTACAGAAAGACTGGAAAATTTCCTCTTGTAATGTTAAGAATTTGTGGTTTTGGCCTGCCAGTATCTTTAGTACTGTTTAGTACTGTTCAGGTGCATGGATTCAAAAATAAATTAGTTCTGACAGCAAAAACACCCAACCCAGACACATTCAGTGACTCAAAATCTGGGACACCGATTGCCTAGTCTCATTCACAGTAGGTGTTTCTAGAAAGAAATAAAGCCATTGAGGTTGGATAAAATGATTCTAAATTAAATTGATAAGTTGAATGAAATAATATTTCATAAAACTAAAGCAGATGTCTCCCACATTTTCCCAAATCACCTTTTTCTGGTGATCTGCTTTCCCACTTAATGCAAATGGATATCATGCAGTTCTTAGTCTGACTGCTCCAATGAGCTAAATGGGGAAAAAGTCTTCTGAGAATCTTATGAAAAATCCCGTTTTTCATTTTAGGTATGTGTAAATGGATTCACATTTGAATAATTCTCACAGGAATTAGTAATGGTTTAAAGATCTCCATCCCAGCTTGTTGGTGATCCCTAGTATGTCCCAAATAATTTAATCTTTTTACTCTAAAGTTTTCGCTTGAAATTCTTATTCTCTAATTTTTTTTTTATTTTTTCTTCAATTTTTTAATTTTTTATTTTCTTTTCTTTTTTTTTTTTTTTTCCTGTTAGGAAGTTAAAATGAATTACAGTGACTTTTTTTTGGCTCTGTAAAAGAAGGCTTTTTTTCATCATCATCATAAAGAAAGGAACCAGATTTTTACAAAGGCAAAAAAGGCAAAGCTTTTCATTTTCTATCAGAGGCATTCCTTTATAGAACATCAACCAGAATGAATAATTATTCCCCTCTCATTTGACAAAACTAAAATGGTTGGCTGGCTTATATAAGAGATTTTTTAATATGGGGACATAAATCTCCCCTGCTTCCTTTACATCCAAGTGACAAATCTTTGCCTTTTTTTTTTAATTATTATTATTTTTTTATTTTATTTTACTGTGTCTGAGAGCTCTGAATTCTATTTATACACAGGAATAAAACTGTTCTTCATTTCCCACCCAAAGGTCTCCTCTTAGCAGTCCACTATTATAGCTTTTCTTTTGAAAAAGTGGATGTCTTTTATCTTTCCTATCCTTTTCCATTTTCCCAAGTATCAGTCTTTATATAATATCACATATATTCACTCAGCTGTATTCCATTAGCCATTAAAAACATCTCTGTATATCCTTTCACAGTGCTGAGACAGCATTCATTGAAAAACTAATTGAGACAACTAAGAGTTATACATTTACTTGAAGTCTATGGGCTTTGATGTGCATACTTTTCTTGCAAAGAAAAGATGGTAAGAAATATATAGAAAGATAGGGCGGGGATGAGTGGGGAAAGCATGTTCTAGGCCAAACCATAGGATTATAAAAAGCATGAGATTGTAGAGACCTCCGGAGGCCATTTAGTCCAATTGCTAATGTCAAAGTCAGACCACGCTGCTCAGCTCCTGCCCAGTTGTGTTTTGAGGACCTCTGAGGGTCCCCAGCCTGCTTGCTTTGGGCTCAGACACATTCGTGCACTGTGGTAGCCACCAGCTCCCGAGGAGCTGCATGGCAGTACCATCTAAAGAGAGCACCGAGAGAGTCTCCTGTCATCATGGCACTCTACACATTGCATTTGTGTGGTTAATGACTCTGGAAATTACCAGTAGCAAGTACAACATCTCCCAGATTATTTAACATTCAAGTGAAGCAGAAGTCTAGGAGGGCCACTAAATACCCAAAGAATTCATTTCCCATGACCCTGTGATTAAAATACTAAAATTTAGTAATAACCTTTTCTATTCATATATCGTAGCCATTCCTCAGAGGTGCTCAAAATACTAAAAGCATCAAGCAGCCCTCCCTATCTTTCTAGTGGGAAAATATTTTTATTCCTAAATCAAGGATGAGTAAAGCAGGGCAGAAAGGTGACCAAGCACTCCTGCTGCAGTCTTGCACTGGAGACAGCAAAGGAGCTGCAGGAGCTTCCATACATCTGTATCTGTAACATTCACTACTCCAGTTCTTCCTATCCCAACAAAACAGATGAAATTCACATAAACACCCAGTGTTTATGTGAATCTACCAGTGCTCACAGCAAAGCCAGTGGATCTCTCTGTGGCTTTACTTGGGCAGACAAATTCCCAGGGAGCATTTTCTCCATTAAAATTTCTAACTACTAGCATCAGTGCTACTAAAACTGCACAGAGATTTGTCATCACTGTGACCTGCAAGTATCTAATTTGACAGAACAGACTGTCACCTCATTTGATAATAGTTCAGTCCTCAATAATTTCCCCAGTGTTTGTTCACACACAGAAAATTTATTCCTCTGACCTTTGCTTCCAAAAATTAAGCAGAATAATTGGAGGAATTGTTCTATAATTGAAACCCTCAGCATGATTATTGGCAGCTCAACTCCAGAGATTTTTACCTTTAATCTACACCTCATCATATCTGTAATGAACATCACAATTTAATACACCAGGCAACAACAACAACAATAATAACAATAATATGGTGCTGCTTAAGAAGGGCAGTAATGTTATTCCGTGCTGTCAGTACCGTAAACAGAATTCACAGGAGAATAATCTGATAATAATGAATTCATGACTAGCATTCATATTTTTGAACTTCCTTTCAATGAATATTTTGAGTAAAAAAAAAAAAAATGACTGAGTTACCAATTCTCCTTTGAACATCAGGAGACATAACAGACAAGTGAGACACGTGGAGCATATTTAACATGGCTGACACTACTGTATTAGAAATTAATCAGGCTTTTGAGAATAGGGGAGAAAAAAAATGCCTATGGAATATTTTTCTCCATTTCCATTTTCTTTTCCTCATGTACTGCAGACATGCAAACGAGACCACAGGTAAACACTTTCTAGAGTCTCCCATCACTACCAAAATCTCAAATGTAATTAACTATTCTGTCTTTTCCCACCTCAGTTTAGCTCCCTTTACACACGCAGATTTCTAATATGAACTCTCAAACACATTTTATTTTTTTCCTGTTTAGACAAACCTTAGTTATAGCAGAAGAAAAAAATAAATAAATAAAAAGCAGAAAATCCATACCAGGACAAAATAAATAAATAAATAAATAAATAAATAAATAAATAAATAAATAAATAAATAAAGATTGCTTCCTGATGCATTTTTTATAGTGACTTTTTAGAGAAAGAATTTATACAGCAGCAATATCAAAATATGATTTCAATTGACTGTCCACTGACAGCACGATACCTATAGTTACTAATGTCACCACCATTTGCAAATATTTTGGGACTGACGTGAACTGGGTGGAACATGTAAACTGCACACCGTCAGCTCTCCAAAATAAGGAGTCTTTGTCTGATGGGTCCCTGGCTGCGCATGACCTATTTGTCTTACTCTCAACACCCCAAAGAAAACCAAAAGGGCTTTAAGTCTTGGGTGTTGTTTGTTTGTTGGTGTGTTTTTGTTGTTGTTGTTGTTGTTTGTTTGTTTTCATCCTCCCACACATTCACATTCCCCCTCTGGGAACAAACCTTCATCCTCCTTCCACAGCCAGAACAAGGCAAACAGGTCTTCTTCCCTGCAGCCCCACCAGAGGCAAGAGAACAAACAAAAGAATAAGTAGCTATATGCCCATGACTCTTTAACAGACTTATTCCTTTACCAGTGCATGATTTAATTAGGACTGGAGGACTTTAGAGTTAATATATTGTCCCAGCGTTCATTGCCAGTTTTAACAGGTCCATGCTCTTTGCTATCAATCTGCAGTTCCCCCTACATGTATACAGCCTTCAAGACAGTTCACAAAGGCTGAATTAAGCAGGCAGACAAGCCAAGTCATTTACATTTATTCTTTTGTCTTATTTTCCAGGGCAGTTAAATCTACAAAAGATTGCCAGGCTTACAATGCATGCTAAGTTTCATGTCCACTAGATATTTCCAAACCACATACACACAGGAGGGGGAGGAAAAAGAAAAAGAAAAAAAGAAAAGGATCATAAACTGGTAGAATTCAAGTGACAAAAAAACACCACAGAGACAACCAGTCCCCTGATGGCAGAAAGCCAGGCACAGGCTATTCTTATAGTTTTTGGGCTTACATTTGGGCTGGCAATCTGCAGGAGTGGATATAGGGTAGGAGTGGGGGGCGGATGGCTGAGCAGTAGCACTCTCCCCCCAGTGATGAATAGTAACTAGCAACTCTTCACTCCAAGACCACTATCTAAACAACAGCACACATGGATTTGACCCTGGGAATATGTATGTACTGTAGAGTCACAAAACAAGCAGTGAAATCTCACACTAAGTCAGTCCCATATATGAGGCCTGCCTTTTTTCCCTGGCTTTTCCATGTCCTGGCTAAAAAAGAAACAAACAATTCATGAACCACCATATTTCAAGACATAGAACATGCCCATTCCCATATTTGCTTTTGCTGGATTTTCTTCTCTATTTTTTTTTTTTATTTCCCTCCCTCTTCCAGGAGGTTCTTGTCTTATCTCTACATAGAAAGGCATCTGAACATCTGGTTCAGCTACTTGGCAAGTTCACAGACCTTCATGCAGATTCAAACTACTCCTTCTCTCCTTATAAAAAGGAAGGGTGATGTATTATAGGCCTTAAGTTCTTTACAAAAAAGCCACAAGAATCTCAATAGCCTGATCCTGCCCAGTATCTCCAAAACTCCCCGCCTAAACTTTAAATTTACAGGAAATAAAGACATGGATAGCAGCCAGCTGATGTATATTGTTACAGTTATGTGCTAGAATATAGATTCATTTTCCAGATCTGATACCAGTTTCCTCTGGGATTTTGCACAAGCCTCAAATTCTCTTCATCTTCAAGTCTGTACACTTAAGAATACTAGTATTTCCCTGCATCCTGCAGAGGTTCCAGGTAAGTTTTCAGAAACTTAGGCTACTACAGAGACAAGGGCAATATCAAAATCTCTCTATGGAAAAGAATATCCAAACCAAGATTTATCATTAATAAAAAGTATGTTTCTTAAACTTGTTTATGTGATAATGAAGCTGTAGAAGAGATCTGCGAAAGAGAAAAAAAAAAAAAAAAAAGCATTTGAATTGCAGTATCTGAAGTGACCAGAAAACACGTAATAGCCTCATTTTCAGATCACAAACTTCAGCTTTTCATATATAAAATGATATGTGGTCCACACTGGACAGGAGCAAAATTTTAAAGAAATCTAATGGGCAGCCGTAAACTTTGTATTTGAAGATGCAAACTTAATTTACTTAAAGATTTGGTCTCTGAGACCAATTTTTAAACTGTAGCAGATATGCAAGTTAAAAAGTGGACAGTGCACCTTTAAGTCAAAGTTTAGAAACCCAAATAAGAACATGACTCCAGATCTCAACAAAGCACAATAAAATTCCATTTATTATTAAAAATAATAACAATAATAATCCTTATATTTGAATGACAGCCAAGCTTTTTGTTTGATTGTTCTGTTTTCTTCTTTGATAGAATGAAGAATATTACCATTTTTTCCTCCTGTTTTTAGAGAATACTACTATTGTCTGCAACTAGACACTGGTAAAGCTAACAATAACTAAGTGGTGCTAAGTATTCACAGTTTTTCTGATCCCTTGAAATCAGAATTCATTCTTAAGAAAAATACTTTCACCATCTGCTTAGGATAAAACCAATCTTACCCCACCGTTATTTTTAAATCCTAAAACATGAAAACAAATTCAGAGAGAAACAGAATACGAAAATGTGAAAACTACTAAACCAAACTTTAAATTCATAACAAGAATAAAAAAGCATTTCTGCAAAAGTCCACAGCATGCACTTCAGATTTTTCTTCAAGCTTAAATATAAGTAACCTCATTATATTTAGCATTTTATTCCTCGACAGCGCTAGGAATCTTGCCAGTGATTTTGGCACTGTTATCACTATCAGTTCATTTGAAGCCAAATTTGCACCTGGTTTCTGATTGCTAGCATCCATTTACAAGTTTAAATCAATGAAACCTATTAGCATGTTCTCTGTGATGCAGTTTAATTTTTATAGTAATGTATTATTAATGTAATCATCTCAATAAGCCTTATACTGTATAAAAAGGAAGGATTCAAGCTACAGAAATTTAATAAGCTAGGAAGTTATTTCACTGTATATTACTTTAATACTAAAAGTTAAGTAATTTGCTGAATATTCACTGAAACTTAAATAATTGACTTACTGGAAGAAATTTAAGTAAAGCTAACAGAAAAGTAACAAAGAAAGCATCAGACAAAATCAGAACCTCATGCAATCTACGTATATAGATTATTCTATGTGACTAGATCATCAGATTTTATTGTAATGGGATTTCTGTGCTGAAACAAAACTAGTCTTCCTCCAGAGGCAAGCGTATACAGTGCATGTATTAGATACTCAAATAGTCTTCTGTTACCTAGATTTGACAATGGGGAATTACTTCTGGAAAAATAAAAATAAAAATAGGTAGGTTGCTGATGAAATGCCCTTAGCAGCATCATTGCCTAAGCAAAAATGAGGAAGTAATTTTAAATTCAAAAGTGCATTTTCTGAAAGGCAGGGGACTGAGTGCTGAATGTCACTCAAACCACAGTATTGAAATTCTGCAAACTTGTCAGTATTAGAAAGTTTGCTCAGTGCTAAAGATTTGGTCCAAGATTAAGATCATTGTCTCAAATTCTGACAAACAAATTATCACAATGATCTCCTATTTCTTCTTAGCCTATTAAAATATCATTCTGTTAAAATCAACCAACTAAAAGCCAGATATCATTACTTTTTCTTTGTATTTGCTTATGGGTATATCTTCCAGCTACTACAGACCCTCAGTTCTTCCCATCTTTCTGTAGAGGTGGTTCCCTAAATACATACCTTATATAGCCTATGTTCAGATAATGATCACCTTTAAGTAATCTCATTTTAACTAAAGGTCAAAAATTGATATTCTCTAGTGTAAGCAGAACTGCAGAAAATTGAACTAAGCCATATGATTTATTAATGCACCAGATTCCAAATCATTCTTGAGCCTCGTTTTCACTTTTAGAATTAATTAGCTTTAGAATTTTATAAGCCATTGCTAGTTGAACTTATTGTTAATTGGCTGCAGTTCAACAAGGGGGATATCTTTGGAAATGCTAATTTATGAAATACAGTTATTTGTTTATCATCCCATTAGAGCAATAAGAAGCATACACCATCTGATACCTGTAGCACAGAAAGCAAATGCTATTTCATGTTTCACAGGATCTACTAATCATAGCAGAGGCTGAGATCCTCTCATTGGCTGCATCACATCCTTGGATCAGTACCAGTGGGAGATTTTATCCTCACTCCATATCAGTACCAGAGCAGGTGGTGCTGGCAATTTAAAAATATGCTTAGAAGTGGGAGTGTGCTCAAGTCAGCTGAAACCTGTGCATAAGAGGTTTTGTGACAGGACTCAAATGAAATTGCAAAGGACCCAGGGCTGCAATCCCCATGGCTTCCATACTACAGGCCCCCACACACTCTCTTCTCTCAGAGACCTGCGGTTTGGCACACTGTGGCCCAATACAAAAAGATCTAGCACTCTTCGAGAGGCAAAGGACCCTCACCTTTCTTCAAAGGCACTAGCAAAGTAGCAAGCATGATCAGCATTGCGTAGCCATGCTTACAGAGAATATGATGATTAAAATTGTATGCATCATAGTCAGTCAGCTACACCTTCACCCACAGAAGCTCTGAATACAAAATTCACTCTGCGAAGAAGAGTTGGTCCATTCGTCCATTGGTTGATACACACAGTCAGCTTGAATTACAGGATGAAGCGCATTCACAGCATCTTGTGCAACCTCTAGTTTGTGCTACCCAGCACAGCCTTAGAGGAGGAAAGACTGTAATTTTAGAAAGCCAGATCCACCAACTGTTCATATTTCTTGAAAGTCAGATTGACCAATGTATTACCCAGTGCTGCCAACTCTCTATTTTCCCCTAAATACCAGGATCTGTGATGGGAGTTAACCTACCTCATAGGCACTTGGAAAACTACAGATACGGAAGGGAAAGCTTTTGTGTCATCTTGTAGCCTACAAAAACAGGTTCATCAATACATTTTAATCACCAGATACGCCACATACAATGGCAGAAGAACAGTTCATTGAAATTCACAGTCTTCATTGAGGGAAAAAATCCCATAGCAGATGTTCACAAAATAAAGAACAGTGCAAGTATAAAGCTATCCAACTCACCCTGACAGCTTCAAGCAACCTCCAGCTAGGTGAAACCTCCAAGATGAAGGTTACATTTGAGTAAGTGTAACAGCATCCATTCTAAATTTCTGTTGGTATGTCTAAACCCCCTTGAAGCCATTTATATTTCTGATCTGCTCAGTATACTGAAGCAACTAATTACACAAGTATGAAGTGCCTGAGAATTCAAAATAAAAATCACAGATTTTGGTTCAATTGCCTAACTTTGAGTCTCACATGATTTTAAATCCTTGAAATATATTATTCTGAATGAACAGGCTTAGATTTAGACTACACAAGTACACAGACTAAAATATAATCCTATCAAAAGAAAAAAAAATTACCTCTCCTTCCATGCTCACTGGGATTGCAAAGGTGATAAGTCATTGAAAGGACATGCACGGGGCTAAGTAGAACTGGAAGTCAAACATGAATTATTGTATTATATTATATACACGTGAATACCTGAAAGTCTTGCTCATTCAAAGTAGCTCATAAGGCTAGAAAAAAGTGAAGCTAACCATGGATCAAGTATTGTCTCAGTAGCAAACAGGATTTTATTCATCCTTTTTTTGTAATGTCTATCCAATCTCACTTCTTCTAACCTTTTCTCCTTTGTTCTGATTTATTCAAGAACTATTACCAGAGGAAGCCAAAAAGGCTAGACATAATTTCAAAGTCAGAGGTGGAAAAAAGAGCCCCCCCAAACCCTCCAATCCTCAATATGCATCTGATTTACTGTTTGAATCAGAATGTGCACAGGAGTATTAGCCATCTGTGTCACTCTGTGCAATTCCACAGACGCACACAGTGCCCAGGCTACTAGAAGGGTGGAGAGGACTGGTGCCTGCTGGTTCATAATCAGCACTGAAAGAATTGCATTTTTTTTCGCATCTCTTTAGATGCACATGGAAGCGTATTGGAAAGTTGTAACTGCAGAGAAGAAAGGAAGAATAAAAAGTTCGTTGAGAGGGGACAGGAAAGATTGGATCCAGTGAGAAGAGGTGAACATCTTGACAAGGAGACAAGGAGAGAAAATGCAGGAATGAGGAGGAAGAATAAGAACAATTTAAAGATGCAAGAAGACAAATAAAGAAGTGGTTAAGAAGGGGATTGAAAGGAAGAGATGGATTAAAAGTCACTGGAGACTGAAAGGAGAATGTAATGCAGGAACACGATTTTTTATTTGTTATATATATATATATATTTCCTTTTAGTAGCTATGAAGAAATGAAGGATAGAGGGAGAGAATAAAGGAGGGAGGACAGAGTATGTGAGAACTCCAGTCTCTGCAAAAGAGATGAAAGGACAAGGTGAGAAAGAGTAGAGGGTGAGTAGAGATAAATGGAAACAAAAATAAAAATTAACATCTATTGCGTTTTGTATAAAACAAAGAGAAAGCAACCACTTCTGATTCATGACAAGTCTACTAGCTAGCAGTCCTAAAGAAAATTATTTAAAAGCCCAAAGAATAAAAATTCCTCCTTTTCTATACCACTGTTCCTGACTATTCTTTGATCCCATCAGCCATTTAGCAATCAGCGAATCAGTCAAAAGGTATTTCCCAGGCGACTTGTTATTGCCTTTGTGTTCTGGGCACAACACACACTTTCTACTTTCATTATTTCTTTAGATTTATAGAAGATGTCAGCCATTCCGGAGGGGCCTTTTCTATGCTCTAACATCTTTTGCAACATCCAATTCCACAATCTTATCAATATCATTGCAGTAAACAGAATTGCTCAGTGCTCACTAAACACTTAATTCTTATAATGGTCTACAGGCAAAATAAAACACTGGAGGAACATAAACACTCCCATGTCCTTTCTGGTGATTTCTGAGAGGCTTTCACAAACATACCACAATAACTGCCCTATCTCATCCAAAATTACAAGTTTCCTCATCTTTAATACTACTATCAGAAACAGCCTACATAATGTCCCTCTTAACCAAGTCCCAAACCACTTATAGCTTTCAAATTGTTAATAATAATAATAATGATACAGTAAAATAAAACACACAAGGATCTTACTTTAACATGCAGATTGCAAGCACAACTCCCCAAGCACCAGCGCTGCTACTTTTGGCAGACTTTCCTTGAGACCACTGGGAAACTGCTGCCCTTACCTAGCACATCTGAGTAGCAGGTCTGTGAGGTGGCAGACGCACACAGGAGTAGCGTACGGTCAGCCTGCTGAACAGATGACAGCACTTAACTTACCATCTTAGGCAGACAAAAGATACACAGTCCTTGTTCCAGTAGTTATCCAAAAGTCTGCCAACCCAAATACTAAACTAGTGAATGAAACCAAGGATGTTAATAGCAGGTTTGTTGCAGGTGTCCTTAACATACACCATGGTTGTCTAAATTTCTTGCCCATTCAGAAGACTGACCCATCCCTCCTTGGAAATTGATAATACTACACTGCACCCCAATATTCACATTGCTCCATCAGTTTTATGACTGTGCTATGTGCATGAAGTCCTGATTTGTGGATAGCTGACATCTTTCTAAACTGGACTGACATTTAGGGATTTTAATTTGTATTCTATTATTGCTTTAAGACATATAAATACTTCCTCTTTTTATCTATACATGTTGAGAAAGGGCTGTTTGGGGCTTTTTTTAGTTTTAAGTCTCTTGCATGTTCACTTATGGCAGCTTTGATGTTCGGCTACTTGGTCCCTTGCATGTTTTACCTCATTAACATAGAATGTAGAAGCTCTACTGAATAATTAGCTGGGGTAGGATCCTTGACTTCCATACGTACATTCTTAATTTGACATTTAAATTAACAACAGATTATGGTGGCTTCATTCAAAAATAATACAAGGGAGAAACAAAGTGGCAACCTACACAAGAATACATACATTAAAAAAAAAAAAAAAAAAGTCTGCTAGATATGCCACACGAAAGCTCTGAGTTATTTATGGAATTAAGTCTATTGCACTGTTCAAGGAAAAATACATTGAGGCTGTGCCAAAAATAAATCAAGAGGAGGGAAACCTGTCACAAGGCAGCAAACAACTGTTATTCAAATATTTTTTCTAAATGTGGATAGCAATGGGTGATCCACTTTGCATGAAGAGCAGCTTTGAAGAAGATATCCCAGGCTGGCTCTGGAAGCATTGAGGCGATTATGTCACTCCAGTGAAGAATCCTTCAGCAAATTCACTTATGTACTGACAAGGAGCCACTTCTTAACTTACCATCACAACTACAAAGCTTGTTACTTTTCCCAGACTCTTCAATCTACTTACCATGGTCAAATAAGCATACAGTGTTACTCAGGTATCTATTTCTAGTAATAACTAAAAGGAGGCACAGATATCTTAGATCTTATTTGGCATCTACAACTTCAGTATTGCTTTTTCCAATTTCTGTTGAGAAGCCACAGATGCAGATAAAAAGGCAAGGGTAAAGGTGGCTGCACAGCTGTGTCTGCTACTTCTTTATCAAATTGTATTTCTACAGTTGAATTTGACAAAGTAGGCTATATAAATCCTGGATTATTAGCATGGAAGACTAGTTTCAACAGATAATGAAACCTATTGCCTTCATGACAATGAAGATCATATACTGCACACCAGGTGAAGACTGTCCAACTTAGCCTAGAGCAAAATTGAGTTGCAAAGTTGTGAAGAACTCTGGTTCAGCCTGTAAGCTGAAGTTGCCTATATCCTGTCATGGCTGTTCCAGAACTTTGAATTGGATAGTAAATCTGACTTTAATGCCCGGACCCAAACTGCAGGGACTACATGACACAAATCACTGATCTAATCTAAGCTCAAACAATTCTGACAATTCAAGTTGTACAGCTGCTTTACACCAGATAAGGTATCACCGCATCTGTAATACTCTAGCTTTATCAGGTACTGTATCTGGCATAAAACCGTGAAGCTAAAATAAACCTCAATCATATTTTCTGACTAATACAACAGGAACGTGTCTGCATGAACACAATTGTCACTGAAACATCTGAGATACAAGCAGGCAGGCATAATACCTTGTCTTGCAAACTCTTGGTTTTCTTCCAACCACTACAACACATACACATACACGGTCTTTTTTTTTTTTTTTTTTTCTGGGTTTGATATACAAAGAGCAGTTTGCTGTACTGGGTCGACGGCTGACTGGGGATGGTTTACAAATGTAAGGACCCTGAAAAAGCAGAGGCTTTCTGCCACTGTACTTGGTAACAAGTAATAAAGCATTTCTCTCCTGGCCACAGTAATTGTATATTTGTAAAAAACCTCACAATAAACTGCTCCATCAAATGCCACAGCCAGTTCTTGTATTTACTCAGCTCAAGCACTCCAACAGAAATTCTGCTTTGGTGAGCCAAGAGCCAAGCACAACGTGCCATCAGGTCACACAAGCGAAAGGCCTTTCTCAGGTGTGGCAGCAAGAAGATTCCTGAATCCTAGCAGATTTTCTTAAATACTCATTTTAAAATGCTAATTAATATTATTGATATTACCTAGAAGCTAAACTAAGGCTGAAAACAGGAGGGGGAGCTCTCACTGCACCATGTAGGAATGAAAACAGGGCAGAAGTGGTGCTTTTGCCCATCAGGAGATCCTGGGCAACTCCTAATGTTTTCCAGTGCCATCCTTTCAGCAAGCCTGGTGGCAGTGGGAAGGGTGCATAACTCTTCCAGCTAGCTCCTTATCATTAAAGTATTTCCCATTTGCTGTAACCACAATTTTTAATTTATGGTTTTTAATCTAATCTTTTAACATATTTCCTCTCCCAGGAGCAAGAAAATAATCACATTTTGCCATACAGAAGTCTACTCCTCTTCTCCTTCCCTGTACTTTGACTGCTAAGAGAGAAAATCTATACACATTTTGCTCTGTTACAGTTATACGTTCTCATTTTCCATTATTTGTCTTTAGTGACACTTGTTTCTATGACTGTTGCAAAGAAGTGAATTCAATACCAAAATAAAAGCAAAATGCTCTATCATCTCTGGCACTCTGCAATAGACTTACACCTCAAAACCCCCACAACTTTGGTTCCCACAGTTACTCAGCTACACTGCATGTATATATTAACACATCAGAGCTCAGCAGTGTTGATAAGTATACAGCACTACTACAGTACAAGTGGGGAAGAATCATAGTTGCTTTGGTAACCATCACTTTGAATTTCCTGACTTCTTTTTTTTACCCCTGCCCCCTCCCCCTTCTTGCATTCACATTCTTGGCCATAACTCTACACCAACTCAGGTGCCTGCATTGATATTCATGAGACCTAAATAAAATATAGTTTCCCCGACATTGCAGCCTGACAATTGAAATGTTTTCATTTGAAGCATATTACCCCATATATATTTGAAATTATTTTCAAGCAGGGCTCATGCTGAGCTGAGGCAAAACTGCATATAAAGGTGGTTTCTACTTTGGAGGTTTGTCTGTGCATGTACTCACAAATAAATACCAGCTACAACTCCAGATTTGGTTGAACACTCTCCTTCCATTTCCCTAATACATAAGATACAGCAGTGGTACAGGGAGCACCTAGGGAACTGCCTCCTAAAAATTCCCCTTGTCAATCCAAATACCAGTGCTAATCACACATACACAACCAAGCTTTACTACTGATCCTACCAATCTGGATAAGTTTGCTTAGGAAATACATGCACTGTTAATAAAAGCAATATCTACCACCTTCAGAGGAATTCAGGCTCTTTCTTATTTCATAGATTATTCATATGTTTAATTTTAATGATTACCTATTTGACTGGCATATAAAAAAAAAAAAAACTTGTATAAAATTAATCAAGAATCATTTTAACCAGTATTTCCTTTATCTGTGTAACATCAGTATTCCACTGCTGAAAAAGATATTTAAATATTCAGAGCAATAACGAGGGAAGAAAAAAAAAAAAAGCAGCTATCACAGAATGAAGACAGCAAATCCAAGGCAAGAGCTTTCAGACTCAACACAACTCAGAAATACTATTTATAGCTGATCTTGACTAAGGAGAATGATGTCAAATTAACTATTTACAGAACTTCTGCCTCCAACAAAGATTTCATAGGAATGGATGAAACTGTACAGTGATTCTAGAAAACAGTATGTGAGTTGTATTACACGGAGAACCTGATTTTCTCTTAACAGACTGGAATAAATCCTGCTGGGGGGAAGTGGGGGCAGAGTGCTCAATTGCTCAAGACTACTTACTCTCCTAGACAAAAATCATTGAGGTGGTGTTTGCATACAGCCTACATATTGCCTACATCACGTTTAACTCTATGTGGGCTTTTACAGGACTTAATTATAGTCAGGAACAAAAGTACCCACAAGCTGCAAAGACCCCGCACTGGTAAGACACAATGATAAGAACAGGGAGGAAGCAATGGGCAAAGCAGAGTCAGTTGAGTGAAGCACTCCAGTATGCTGGTGGTGGTGGTGTAACTGGAAATGCAGAGAGATGCCAGACCTCTCAAGGCACATCTCCCTGCTGAGACATCAGCTCCAAGAACAAGCCAGCCATGAGGAAACCAAGCTCCACACCTTTTATCTTCATTCTAAAGGTTATGCTAACCTTCAATCAGGTGCAGCTAGTTTGGATTTGCAGAAGGAATAACTTGAGTTTACAGACAAGATGGAGGAAAATCGAGACACTGTGGTCTTGGTGATACAAAGACATTAATCTTTTCCCCAATGCCTACACTCTTCAAATAGCACATAAAGCCCATTAGAATGGAACTTACAACATTTTGCTGGTTCAAATCACCCACAAAATGACAGAAAACAAAGAGAATCACCTTAAACCATAATTACACTCAAGGAGCAGAGGGAGAAGAGCTGGTTTGCACCCTTTTCTCCGTGGGAATGTCACGGGGAATAGGTGACATTCACTTGCATCCTTGCCAAAAGACTGAATGGAAGTCCATGTCCCATGCCTGGGTCCCTCGCAGGCAGGGTTGCAACTGACCTGAGGAGAGAAAACTTGGACCATCACAGATCATCCACAGGACCTACCTTGTGGATGAAAAGATGACACCTGAAAGCCACCCTGAATCACCTTGGCATTCAAACTAAGCATCTCAAACCTACTTATAAAACTGTAAGGATTACACTATATCTGAAACAGTGCAAC
This sequence comes from Anser brachyrhynchus, assembly GCF_964034855.1. Lineage (NCBI taxonomy): Eukaryota > Metazoa > Chordata > Aves > Anseriformes > Anatidae > Anser > Anser brachyrhynchus. The sequence continues at coordinate 41,502,265 of NC_137694.1, read as the reverse complement.
TACTGAGCAAATGAAAAATCCAAACCCTACTCCTTTAAGAAGGAATTTATTTTTAAACCCTGCCCATTTTACATATCATTTAACTTTTTGTATTATTATTTTATTTTTTTAAAAAAGACACCTCCTGACAAGTGGAACCAAATACTAATGGCTCAAGTCTTGCTTTTACTGCCTTGCTATTACAATAAGACATATCAAAACAGATTAAGAAGGCTAATGCAGAATTATGCAGAATTCAGTAAAACAGAATTACAGTGGGAAAACCAAGTACTTTGTCAAACTGCCTATAGAGAACTTGGAAGTATCTGGGGCATTTGCCAGACAATAACCACTGAGTATTTCTTTCAACAGAACCATGTGTCATCTTAATTTTTATAGGATCTCGGAAGTCACCAACGTAGAATGTTTCCACAGAAATTTTTCTTCACTGAAAAATAACAGTATGGTGGACAACTGTCACATTTTCAATTTATGCTTGGGGAATAACTTTGGACTGTTGATCATTGAAAAGAAAGCTGAAATGACCTATCTGCAACCCTTTTATTTTTCAGGTTGGTTTCCCAACAGGACAAAGCACCGCTTCCCAGAAATGAGTTCGAAGTGCAGCTCCACTTTATAACACAGTCTGCAATAACAGGACACCCACATTGAAAGCCAGTAGTTGAACAGCTCTACCTGAAGCATCTGGGAAATTCTTCACCTCCTCTTCTCTAGCCTAAATAAATCAAAACTCAAACAGTTTAGGCCAAATTACAGAAACCATGCAGAGCCAAAGGTAGATGTATAACAGGTACAGGCCAAGCAGCATGATTTCCACTTCTGGGATTTCAGAGATTGCAGCCCTAATTCCTGAGAGGTACCTGGACAAGCAAGGCCATGGGAAGCAATTCCCAAGCCCTCCTGGTGCTCTGGCCAGACCCTCACTGCCTCCATCCTGCTGTTCCGACTGCAGGCACCACCGCTGCTCCGATCGCCTCCTGGCTCCAATCAAACCACATTTGTTTTCCACTAGCAAAACTCCTTTCCTTCCTTTCCTTCCTTCCTTCACTACCAGAGGCTTCCATTAAAGTTGATGCTAGCACTCTCTCTGCATAAATCTCCCCATCTATCTGATTTGTATCACATTTTGCATGCGGATACATTTTGCATGACACCCTGTGCCCACGGCAGTTGCTTTACCCGGTAAGGTTTTGCTTTACCGACTGAATTAGTTTTCCATAACGAAATAACAGATTGGCATTCTTAGGGAGTTTTATCAGAAATATTCCCCAGGCACCTAGGTATATCAAGGTTGATAGATAGGAACAGTTCTTATAACTGGATGATACAGGGTAGCTCTATAGGTAGCTCAAGAGCAGGAATGAATCTGGTCTATCACATCTTCCTTATGTAGTCCAAAAAGCCAAGCTCCTACTGACTTCTTTTGCTGATGTGCTATTTATGAATGCAGCTGCTGCTTAAATTAGCAAGTTAAGTAAATCAGTTGAGGCTAAGCTGACTATTCAATCTCAGTACAGAGTTCCAGTTCACAAGCATAGGGTAGCTGTCTTTGATATTTGCTGAAACTGTCATTTTAATAACTAACTAATCTTTTTTTTTTTCTATGAAAATATGAATGATATTCCTATGTCACCAAACTTTCTTCATACTAGTAGAAATACTTCAGATAAAAGCTGTTATTTCTCTGGAAACTGAGCATGCTATTACTTAGGTCAAAATATATATATATATACACACACACACACACACACACACATATATATATACTTTCTTATTCATTACATTAAAACAGAGTTACCAAACCTAATTTATCAATTACCTGTAAAATTACAGTACCTTCAGAAATCTATCCTCTAAATCTCCAGTGACTTCTTCCTACCCACCTCCCTGTGAACTGTTGCAAAAAGCTTAATGTAATTAAACTAGTACTTCTTCTGGCTACCATGCTAACTCAGAGGTGGTGCTCCAGCTGGCAAACTGCAAAAGGCCCTCCCCATAGGCAGCACAGGTCACACACAGGAGATTCCCCCAGGCAGCCATACCTGGGCCACTGAACATCAGCATCTCTCACCTGCCAAGTACAGAAGAGCAGGCAGGGAATTAACACAGGATCCAAAGATTTCACATTGGCAGCAACTGGAGAACCCCAAAAGACACATATAGACTTCAGACAGCCTCCTGCTAGTTAAAGAGAAAGCAAAAGATTTTCTTGTGCTATGAATCTTACCCTTGCAACTCCATAATATGTTCTGGTTATTTTCAAGTTACTAGAAATAACCAAGAGCAGATTTTGTCCCTAATTAATCCCTGGTGCCATTGAGGCATTTATTTTAGCATTCAGCCATTAGGCAGTGATGTAATGAAACTAGTTTCTATGCATACAAGTTGTAACTTCTTGCTTTGGATACTTACAATTAGACATTATTTTTGTATCTGATTTGGGCTTTTTTATAGATAAATTGTATTACTTGAACAACTATTCTTTTTTATATACGTATGTATAGATTACACTGTGTGTATCAAGACAAGTTAAACTGATGATGCCTGTTAACTACACACATGCTCACAAATTATCTTTGCAAACCCTCCTTTCTGCAGGCCAATAAATGAAATAATACAGAGGAACAACTTTATTTCTCCATGTTAGAGGTTCCCTATTCAACATAAGAACACCCAGAATGAATCAATATGATCTCTTTGTAAATTTGTGCACAGATGATCTTTATGAGATATGGAAATATCAGATTTGAGATTTGCCCTTTTTCCATAATCCAAATACCAATAAGGAACAGATGAAACATTTCTCAGTACTCCATTTCACAGGAGACTTTGAACGTTTCAAACCATGCAACTTAAGTAATGACTCATGAAATGAATGTATCAAAGAAAATGTGGGAGTTCCTCCTTATCTCCTTATACCCTTCCAACCTCACATCTTCACTTCTCAGAACATTTCACATTGAAAGGAAATCCAATTTCTATTTGTGGAATTGGGGGGGGGGAGGGGGTAGGGGCGGGTATAGCCCAAATATAATTCATTCATACCGCCCGCGTGCGCGCATTTCTCCATAATACATATTGCTTCAACCGTGTCTGAATAGTCCTTTGGAGCATTGTGAGAAAACAGTGGTTTCTTTCCCCAAGATTCTTAACTTAAACAAATAAATAAGTGTAAATTTTGTTGGCCTTCCTCTTAATGAACAAACGGGATAGTAAGCATGTTAGCAAAATAGGTCAGCAGAAGCAGGAAATTAGGAAAAAAAAAAAGAGAAAAAAAAGCAAAGCTTTGAAAGACTAAATTAAAAATAAATGAAAAACAAGTATACATTTTAATTTATAGTAGATTTTCATTTGTGGTCAAAACAGCAGTAGACATTAAGAATTCTTTATTGGATTTTAACACTAATTAAGAATATCCAACCCTTCCACTATTCCCACCTCCAAGAAAACCCCACGCAAACAACTGCTATGAGGCGAGTTTATTTATGACTTTAATAACTTCAGAATGTATTAGTAAGCATGGTCCAAAGCCCACTAAAGTACCAATAACTGGTCCCACCTCAAGAGGTCTCTCCTCAGGTTTCATTCTTGGCAATGCTCACGTGTGTACCTCAATTGTTTCTAGACTGGGTCTCCCTAATTTAAGAGGGATTTGTGTATGGATGCAGACCTAACATTGGAAAACTCAGCCTGGTGAGTTGTAAAGGAGAAGCAAATTCTTCTCTGTCTTTGGCAGACAGAATTCTTTCAATAGGGAAGCTGTCACGAAGAAATATATATATATGCATATATAAAATTTATGTATATATATATGCAGTACAGCAGTAATCTTCAACATTATAAATCATTTATGCTGTGGAATTTGGCTAAATTTGGACAATTTATTCCCAGTTGTGGGGCCAGATATCAAGTTCAATAATTAAGTATAAGGCAAAAAAAAATCCATTCTTTGCAGTGTGAAGGTTTTTCTAACCAACTGGGATAAAAAACAGTGAAAGATGACTTTTTGTCATTAAAATTAATGAATGAAACAGACTAAAAATATAGAGATCAGATCTCCTGAGTAGAAAGGTGTAATTTTATAGTCATGTTTCAGTTCAGAACCAAAGCACATTTATCTTCTCAGATAAAGCTACCTTACCATTTTTTCCCTACAACTCTCCTGACATATTAAAGAAAGAAGACCAATAGCTTTGCAAAACCTACAAGGATTAAATAAAAATAAAAATAAGATAATAACATGTAAAATATATTTCATTTTGTGCTCACAATGTGGTATGTGTTACAGATTCCCCCTTCCATAACATATATTTTTCACAGTAATTGAACAATAGGATATATTCATGGTTCATTGCCATATGTCCCCAAGTATCTTTGGTTTTGTTCTGTTTTCTTTTCTTTTTTTTTAAACACATTTCTATTGTTCTGAGCATCTGAATGTCTCATAGTACTTTAGTATCCTTTAAACCCTTCATGAGATACAAAAGTATTCTTCAAAGCATTAATCCTCTAAACACACATCTTTTTCTGTCCTGTTAAACCATCTTTATCTCAGCCCATGAGTTTCAGCGTTTTTTCCTCCAATCTCTCCCTCATGCTACTGGTGGGGAGTGAGCAAATGGCTGTGTGGTACTTAGCTGCCTGCTGGGTTAAACCCCAACACTAACCCATAACATGTCAATAAATATATATACTTTAAAATAGGGTGAGTTTTTGTTGCTGTTGTTTGGTTGTGTTTTTTTGTTTGGTTGGTTTTAGTTGTTGTTGTTTTGTTTGTTTGTTTGTTCGTTTAGCATTTAAAGTCATTAACAAACTAGATAAAAATGTCTAAGTTTCTATGCACTTCTTTCTGATTTCACACAGTTCTGCCTCCCCTCTCTAATCAGAAGATGATATTTAAGGTAATAACAGCTGAAAAGCTGCTGGATGTCTCAAAAGAAGAACCACACTTTCATAAAAGGTGTCTGGAACTGAAATGCTAGAACTGCAAGCAAAAAAGGAAGTTCTCTTAGGTAAGTCCATATCGCAGCACAAAGGAATCATAGGTAAATATTTAATATGATTTATAACATGAAGAACAATACCCTACTCATGATAGGGTTAATATTAATACCCATTAATACCATGGGTATCAATCCTGTCATGTTTTGACTTGTTACCTTTGCAAGCATCACCTAACTTTCCTGTAGAATCCTACAATACTTACATACACCCACCTATACAAAACATTTTTTCACAAAGACAGAAACTGTGAGCCTCCAAGCTGAGGAGGTAATTTCTACCTACTCCTCTAAATCTTTGTACATATGAAATTCTTGCTTTCATCCTCAAAGCTAGTAAAGAGGTAAAACTTACATTAGAATGCCTTATTTTTTGTTAACATTCAGAAGCAAAATGCTCATATGCCAAGTCATTCCAAGTGAACAGATGAATTTAGGTAATTGGACCTCTACGTCTAAATCTGAGAAGAGGAAACAAAGGAAAAAAAAAAACAAACACATCCATACATTGGGGTGAGGGGAGGAAGCTGCACTCTGGTAGAAGAGAAAGGGAAGAGGGGAAGCAAGTGAGCAAACAGATAACAGAGAACTTCAACATCTTTTGGAGCAAACACAAATGAACACAAGCTCAGCAAGAGCGCACACATTTTCTAGTTTACTCTACTATGCATAAGGCTTAGAGCTATCTGCCCTCTAAAACAAAAATCCCAGGCAAGTAGACAGCCAGGACAGTGATGCCAGTGAGGCTCATACAGTGGTGAGCTTGCTGGATGCAGAGGTGGCACCTCACAACGCATCTAGACAACCTGTCCAGGAGAGCTGGGGTGCAGACAGTGGTTATGCCCATGTTCCATAACAAAAGGAGAGATCAAAGACAAGGGTTTGAAGGGAAGGAAAAAAAGGAAAAAAAGAAAAAAAAAAGGCAAAACAAGATGCCTAAAAACAGCCCAATAAAACCACCCCAAAATAATCATCTTGTATGTGTGCTTGATTAAAAAATAGAAGCAACTATGATGGAACTCACATGCAAATAACACACCCTCAGTTCCAGCAAACTTAAATGTAAAATAAAGATTAATCTGTAAAGAGTTTGAAGAACAGTTTCTAAGGGCATATCAGCAATAAGTTTTAATTATTTTAAAATAAATTAATAAAAAGCTTACAAGAGAGCTTGCGTGGCCAGCAACAGATAGCAAAAGGGCTGTAAGAATTTTTTTACACCAGAAGATAATGAAAGATCCCATATCAAGTCTTTCTTTCTGTAGAAAGAGAAACTGTCATAAATTAAAGTGTTAGTAGAGTAGCTGTAGAACAGATCGATAAAAAATGGTAACAAATTGCCAAGACAGATGGTGTTCATCAAGGAGATATGAAAGAGTTCTTACATGAAATTGCCAAAGTATTGTCATAACTATTGTACAATATCCCATTTGTACAATCTATCCCTTAAATCAGTTTAATTGCTGGAAACTACAATAAAGCATCAGTAGATAAATGAATATCTGTGGTATGCAAGAGAAGGACCAGCATGGCTTTAGTGAAAGAATTGATAGCAGACAAAAATATTAAAAGTTCTTTCAAGGAATTAGCTAGCAGGTGAATGAAAGGCCATCTTCTGAATTTACAAAATAGCTTTGATCAGGAAGCGGGACAGCAGTCACAAAAGCAGTAATGTTCCATACAAAAAGCTCTGAGAAACACAGCTATCTTGAAATAGGAGGAAAGATCAATTCACAGATTAATACGTTCTTTAAGACAGAAGGATTATGAACGAAAAGCATGTTCCTGAGTGATTCTTAAAAAACTAAAGCTATAAAGAGTTACAAAAAAGTCTTACAATACTGAGCAAATGGACAATAAAATGGCAAGTGAGATTCAAATGTCAAAGTCAGTCACATAGCCAAAACTAACACTGATTTCATTAGCTAGTAATGGACTCTAAATTTATCATCACCATTTAGTAGTTTAGATTCACCAAAAGTTCCATTTGAGGGGGAAAAACATTATCCAGTTTTGGATGACTGTCCAGAGTACCATACAGAATATTAGGAAGGATTACAATGAAAAACAATATTTCAGTATGTAACTTTTTATATACATCACGTTCCCACAGTCGAGTAACTTCATGGGCTCTGGTGTCTTCAACAACTATCATCAAAAAAGCCTCAGCATAAAAATAGATGAATAGAGAGCTAGTCAAATAATTAATGGAAAATACTTTCCTATTAGCAACATTATGTGTTAATACTGTTCAGTCTGAGTGTTGGAAGGAAGACAATAGTGATGTAAAATTCTGTAAAATCATGAATGATCTAGAGAAGTACATAGAATATAATAGTCTACAATTCCAATAAGACATGAAGCATCAAATTAAATTAAATTAGCAAGCAGAAGTTTGAAACAAAACCACTGGGTCTGGAAAAAAAAAGTACATTTTTTTAATACGATTACACATGAATTAAAGTATGTTAAAAGCTTAAAATAGGTGCAAGAACTTCTCAGGCAAGTGCATTGATTAAAATTCAGCATCCATTAAAGTATGTGACTTTGGTTCAGGAAACCTATAAACTGAACAAAAGCTGGGAGAGCATACTATAAAAGAATAGTTTCAACTGTTGTGGTCATGTATCTCTTCTTTTCACTTTGTCTTTTTGTCCATTAGTGAACACTGTCACCTGCAAAATGTAGAAGATTGATCAAATGCCAGTTCTCATGTACTTAACGACTATTGCAATAGTCCCTAACTGTCCCTAATTCAGAAAAGCCTCATGATACTTATCCTTGGACACATCAGTACCTGTCTGAGGTAATTCCACATTTGCCATCAGTTGCCTATGGGAACTCCTGGAGAACACATTTCCAGATGCCTAGAAAGGACGTATTTAGCATCTATATGGGGAAAGGGGAGGAAAGGCACTTACAGGCAAAAACTGTATACCACTCTGTTAAAACCCAGTTCCTGTGAAGTTACTCAATGTTGAGCTACTTTTAAGTATTTAGAAGAAAACAATGACATTAGTTACAGCCAATATGAAGGCAAGGTCAATCTAATTGCTGTCTATCAATAGGGAACAAGGCACTTAAACTAGTGAAGAAAGCATAAAGATTACATACCTTGTCTTTAATGAAGATTATTGACATTAATTTCTACCTAACCAAGCTAAGGATTAGATGACTGACTTATCACTCGCTTGGTAAATATGTGGTCCACCAGGAAAATGGAGACCATACATTCTTATTTTTAAAATAAATAAATAAATAAATAAATCACTTGGTATCCTACATATAGCACTACTCAATTCTTTTTGATAGGTAACAAATCCTTACCATTATTGAAATGCACAACACATATCAAGCATGCCAGTGCTTTTAAACACCAGAAATATGAAAGTCATGAAGTAATCCTGCACTGTTCAGCACCCAGTCTTATATACTTCATTTCAGTAAAGGTGTGGACCCTCCAAAGAAAGCCCAATTAATGTCTGTGAGCATATTCGGGGATCTAAAAAACAGATCTCATAAGGAAACGCCAAAAAAAAAAAAAAAAAAAAAAAAAAAACAGGATTCTTACCCAGGGGAAAAACAAAACAAAACAAAACAAAACACTACCTCAAACACAAATATACATACAAATGGGAAGTGAAGCAGGCAGGTGAAATTATATATCAACTTCCCTTCGCTTAAATTTACCATCACTGTAAAGTTCTTTTAATGTTATTATTTGGAAGCAGTAAATGTAGAAGTTAAATTTGCAGGTTTTATAATCTTCTTTCAACAGTATTTAATATGAGATGGTATTTCAAATTAAAACAGAAAAATATCAAAACATAAGTCATTATGTTTTTTATATACAAAAATTAGACATGTTATTAACAGGTAAACAAAAATACTTTCTGGGAAAAATAAGTAACTTTTTTCAATTACATTTGCTGCAAGTAGAGAGATTGTACAACATATTTCTCTAAATTATTTTAATATCGAAGTCAAATTCTATCCCTAGACCACAGAGAAATCAGTCCACGACAGTGCTGTGAATAATTAAACAAACGATTAGCTTAAATAATAAATGATACATAGATATAGATCTCTAGACTAGAATTGTTCACTTAAGGTCTATGATGATTAATGATAGTTGAACTTTGACCATTTTAGAATAATGGAATTTTAATAATATTTCCTATTAAAACTACTGGACTTAAACCTTTTTGAAAAATAGATTTTAGAGGGTCATTATTAAAGTTATGATACACTGAGTATTTCAGGAGAGAAAAAAAAAGAAAAAAAAAGTCAATTTCTGAGCTCTTCTGCCTTGGAAAGCTCTGGAGGACACAGAAAGAATATCATTCAATTACTTACATGTAAGGGGAATTAAAAAAAAAAAAAGAGAGAAATTATTGTAACCATAATTCTATACCAAGCTATCTCTGAAACCAATGGTATTTATTTAATTAAGCTTGAGTAATTGTTCTCAAGCATGCATAAATAACCTGGCTTTATGTTAAAGCAGAATTTACCAAAAGTAAGAGCGTTGATTGAGTAAGGTCAGACTGTTACTCTGGACAGCTTACTGTCAATCACCCTGGTTCTCAGAACATAGTAACAGACAAAGAAATTAACTATATTCAGCAAACCTGTTACCTTACTATTGAAGACATAGATTCCATGCTTCTGTTCCAATAAATTTATTACTGTAGTCTCATACTTCCCAAAATGCTTGAAATGTATCAACATATCCCAAAAACATGGTATGTTGAGACTAATTGTTTAATAATCTTGTTGCAGCTGTTCTTCTTGAACCAGGATGCTCACACCCTGTTACCCTTTCAGGGATATTGCTCATGGCAGAGTGATTAAGCACTGAGACACAGCCAGAGCAATGAATAGTCATAAAAGCTGTTCTTGCTATACCACCATAAATACTATTCTACTATACAACAGGGAAAACATGAATCAAACGATAATAGTATTTAAATTGTACATTTTCATACCGCAGGAGAATTAAAGTGAAGAGCTGTTGCTGCCACAGACAATGCATAACTGTCTGAAATAGGTGAGTAATTGTAAAGAAGTAACGGTTCAATGACTATCCCTTTGGACTGCTTCCACTGGACACAATGAATTAGTTTCTTAGAACTGAGCAAGACCACAGACTTGAAGCATCATCAGTGTCTTTGCCAGTAAAGGAAGAGAGATGGCTCTAGTTTCAAAAGATGTTTCACCAGTGGTCATAGGCCACAATATATTTTAAAATAATACACTTACTGGAAGAAGCTAGTTTGAGAATAATCCAACAGCATTGTGGACAGCATTTAGCTTTCCTGCAATGACAAGGACCAAAGAATCAAACTCTGGTAGAGCAGGGAGGGAGGCTAATACCCAGAGCTTAAACAAAAGCAGGGGGCTTTTCTTTCCTCAACAAAATTATAAGAATTGCTTCTCTTGTTTAAAAACAAACGAAACCTTCAATATCAAAATCATAAATGAGAATATTTCCCCCCACATCCTTTCAAAAAGTTTTAATAAACATTTATACCAAGCATTGTCAGCATTTTTACCTACATTTCCAGTTTTATCTCCTTCATGGAAACAGTGGCACAGTGGTCACTGAGTATTCCACTTCATTTAATATACAGGTATTAAAATAATATTTCTGTTTGATAAGCAGTTCAAGAGCCCCGGTAACATTATTTTTATTGCTATCTCAAGAGGAAATTTCAGTTTAATATGTTCACTGCAGTAATACACAAAGGTTCTTATGTGATCAAGATTTTGTGGTGCTAATGAAGGACTGGGCTTACAGTATTTAAAGTACAAGTTGAGACAAGATTCAATTAACAGGTTGTAATATGACAAATAAAACAGGTAAGAGAATATGAGATTAACAGTGGCACAGATTCACAATGTCATTTACCAAAAAAATGCACAAACAAAACAAAAAATAAATAAGTAAATTAAAAAAAAAAAAAGTAATGCACAATTATGTAAATTATTATTCTTCTGTAGTATAAAAAGGGATATGGCTTTGAATAGATCAATATTATTTCTATATTAGTTGTGGAAATAGTACTTTCAGAGGACCTACAAAATCTGATAGGGATCAGGGAGTTACCACCAGATGCAGTACAATCCATGCAGTAGTGAGGCACAGGGGGATGACAGTTACCAGACCAGTAACGAGGCAACAAGAGAAAAGGAAAAAGCAGTATTAGGAAAAGGCAACAGTAACTGTCTCCTTCTTCTCCCGCTCTGGAGCTACCCATCATTGTTCATATGGCATTCATACAGGTGAGAGCTCAAACCAGCAACGGCACCCAGGATTAACAGGCGGGGTATTTGCAGGCATGGCTGGAGGTATGAACAATGCGTGGGTGTGCCAGAAAGTCCCCAGAAGTCATCTGAGCATCTTCGCTCAGATCAGCTCCGTTTAATATGTAAACATATCTCTCAACAGCAGAGAAGCCAGTCCTCCTTGGAACCAGGACATTCATGACCCTGGCATTTTGGAAGTAAATATCTTAATAAATAAATGAATAAATTTAGTTTTAAATCACAGTGCTTCTCAATAATGGTGATAAGAGGAAAAGATCTCATTTGACTTTTCTTTGATCTCAAGAAACATAGCAGTGGAAAGAGGGAACAAGTACATTTTGCAGCATCATAAAGATTTCCAATACCTAAATAAAAGCTGATTGAGTTAGGGACTTGTTGCCACCATAATTTCTTCTTGATAAATATGTATTTTTTTCTCTAAGTACAAAAAGAGAGAAAGAATAAGAGGAGCATGGGTACTTTATACACATGATTTTGCATGGCACACTGGTGAGTCACCCCTACACATGGACAGAGGAACTCAACTGTGATATGCACAAGTATAATAAGAAAAAGGTCACAAAACAGTTCTACATACTTGAAACCTAGTTATTATCTACCTGAGCATACAATACAGCTTTGTTAGGTTCTCAAGCATGCAAGCCCAGATTAGCCAAGCATTTAACACGGAGCATTTTCTCTGAAACATTATGACAAGGACCAGATGTGCTGCAAGCCACGGGTCTTACAAGTGCTACTCTTACGATTATTAATATGGATAATGCAATTTCACTGCTATTTAGACACATATTTGCATATAGCAGTTCTGAAGCAAAAGGATCTCTAAGATGCCAAGGCACAAAAGTATAAGCTGCTGACCTTAGCTGATGGCTTTCACAAGGTGTTTTAGATGTGAACAGACTATTCGATGCAGACCTCACTGTGCGATTATCACTTGCACTCATGACAAAGCAAGACCTCTACCTCTACAAGGAGAGGGATGTTTTATTAGTTTAGACCCCAAAGTGGAACCAAACTGTACCCCCTAGATGAGCCCTTTTTTTGGCTCATCTAGGCATTTTTTGTACTTCCCCTTCTATTGTCCCCTGAGTCCAGAGGAACCCTCTGTGTTCTTCTTGGCAGTGCTTTCAGGCTGCACCAGGAAGCAGCCCAGCCCAACAGTGCATTTGTAGTGTGAATGAGCTGGTGTTCAGGACATGACACCGACAGTACACATATAGCATGGGAGATAAACTATTTCTAAATAGATCCATAGACTGAATATACATGGATGGTTGGAGCACTTCATCTGGTTTCTTTTCATCCATGTAGGGCACGGTCCAATACTGTTCTGTGAACCAAAGTGAAAATATTGATTTCAAATGTGTATCCTTAACCCAAGTCCAAACATTAACAGAGGCATATGCTAAATATGGAGTCAGCCAAAAGGCTATCAACACAAGCCTCATGATCAAAAGGTGTATCTCCTGTTCTTTACAACTATTTTCTTTTTCAATGTGGGAAGCATTAGATAATATCATTATAGAACAGAAGAACCTATCCACTACCCATTTAAAATCCAGGTAAGGACCATGAAACAAATGTCCTGGTTCATATGAGTTTACAATCTGTTCCTAACATGCCACAACTGATGGCTTAATTGTTTCTTGAGTCTAAGAAGAAGGGCACATTTGTGTTTGGGAAGAAGGTGACAGCATGCAGATAAGAACTCCCCAAGAAGCAATACCATTTCCAGAGTCTGTGGTACACCTCACTCCCACCTTGAGTCACCCTGGGTTTCAGTTCATTCTAATTTGCATGTGTTGCTATCTACATAGTACAATCTATACGCCACCTGCTCTGTGACTACACATGCAGAAGACACGGGGACAGATTCCCAAGCATGAATTGTCTTTTCACACCAACTGAGATAGCAGAGAGGCTCTTATCCTGCCAAACTTCAGGAAATCTCTGAGAAGAAGATTTTGGCTGGTGCTAGTACACATCTGCCAATGCCAAGCCTTGGTCTCAATGTTTTTCTGCCCTGCATTGTGAACATGTTTGGAGCGAACAAAGAACATATTTGTTCTCCACTCCATGAAAGAAACTACTGAAAGATAGATACTGACCTAGAGCTATGTGAAGAGTTAAAGTTGAAATGAATTCCCACTGTGTAAAACCTGGCTCTTGTCAGAGAAAATCTGTACTTGCAGTAGTATCCCCCATTCAGAAGTGGTAATTTTAGCCATTGTGGATACTGGTTGATGTGCCATCTGGCTGTAAGGGGCAATGCTTCCAACATGAAACTCTTTCTGCCATCTAAAAGGTTTCAAAGAGATTGGGAAATGGAGATTGGTCACAGCTGTTCCAATTAAAATAAAACAGATAGGGTTTTGAGGGCAAAATGAAATGCTTTGTCCTGTCACAGGTCCTTGGACTGCAGTCTACCTCCTGTAGTAACCAGAGTATAAGAGGCTTTAGCTTTCTTGTTATATATAAATTTCCATGAAACATCTTGAAAACTGTGAAAAATGCACAGTTAAATACTGTTACTTGAATGCCATCAACAAGATGCTATTTTTGAGAGTATGTGTAACATGATGTAATTCTTGTATGCTATGCTGAATTTTAATACTGTCTTATATGTTCTACACAGATTGATTTTTTATTTATTTTTTGGAATCTGAGAAAATAAAGTCAGTATTTTTGGTGAACTGCCTCCGAGAATTTTCTTCATGACTCATCTGGGACATGTGGGCTCCAATGTTTATATAAAACTAACTAGCTTTAGTTTTACCCTGCTAGAATGACTGACAGGGGTAGAGAGGTATTGAAAAAGCCTAGTCGGTGCAGAACTAGCTGTATTGCAAGACATCCAAAAGTGGTCATATGGATAACTTCAGCGTAACCAAGAACAGTGGAAATTTATGGTTAACATTCTTTTAATGGTACTGGTGCAGAAGTGGTTTTTTTATGAAGTTAGCAGGCCTCAGCTGAAGAAGCACACAGAGAAGTAATGATGATTTTGTACATACACACACCATGTAGTCCAATGCGCAAAAAAGATAGACCATAAAAAACCTTCATTCATTACACTTTTAGAAATGAGCCGTATGCAAGCTTGGATCTCATCTTCGTGGACCATGCCTATTTTCCATTTCCAGTGGTTATAAAGAAAGCACAAAGGAAACATGCATCCTTATCACTTATGTGTCCAAATCCACGGCTTGCAAGCAATGCTACTCAGAGATCTCAGACATTGTAACCAGGATTAATAGCTGATTCATATCAGCTTAACGAGATTGGGCTAGAAAATTGTCCTCCCCATAGTCCTTCCTTGATTCTGTAACTTATCAGGTAGAATCAGTATCCCACATGGTCAGTATCACTGACCCACTATGGAAGAGTGTGACAAAGTCTGGTGACACAAAGTCACCATGTCAGTAATTACCACCATATTATTTCTGCACAGTTAGGGCCTTTTTAGCACTCTGCCTCCTTAAGTCCATCATTACTGAGATACAGCACAATTGCACTATGCTAACCAAATATCAGAGATGATTCATGTGGAAAACTTAGAAACATGGTTATAATTGCTAAGCATGAAAATAAAACCATCCTGATTTATAAGCAAACTAACAGTATATTTTCCTTGCCTTCTGCACCTCCTTTGGAAAAAATCTGGTTTTCTGGGTTGTGTTATTTGTTTTTTCCTTCTTATGGTGGCTCTTTGATGGTAATTTTATCACCAAGTCAACATTTACTGGGGTATCAAAGGCAAAACAAAACAGAATTTGGGTAGAAGAGAGTGAGGTTTCTGCTCATGAATTGATCAGGCATATTCCAGGCCCTAAAAATATGTTTGACAACTAATTTATCTGAGACGATAAACCTTGAAGAGGTGAAAAGATTGTAAGGGAAATCTCCTTTAAAAAAATAAGAAATAACAATGAAAACAAAAACCAGCCATGGACCGTCATCGGCATCACTTAGGCAACTACACGAAACACTGAATGTGTGATGGGTCATGGATACTGAATTAATTTGATACAGTACCATAATGGAGAGTTTATTTACTCAAATATTGGTTGTGCAGCTAGACTGTGCTTCTAATCACAGCCTTTGCCAAGAAAGGTATATGAAAGCATCCCAGAGCATCCTGCTCATTTAGGGTTCAACATTGATCAGCATGCCTGCTCTCACAGAGCTGCTTTGAACAGTAATCGAGGGAGAACTGACCATGACAGACAGAGCACAAACTTTAATTAGCATCTGTATGAAGACAAACAATTTTGAACCATGCACTTGTAAAGTCTATCACAGAATCACAGAATCGTCTAGGTTGGAAGAGACCTCCAAGATCACCTAGTCCAACCTCTGACCTAACATTAACAAGTCCTCCACTAAACCATATCACTAAGCTCTACATCTAAACATCTTTTAAAGACCTCCAGGGATGGTGACTCAACCACTTCCCTGGGCAGCCCATTCCAATGCCTAACAACCCTTTCAGTAAAGAAGTTCTTCCTAACATCCAACCTAAACCTCAAACCTAAACCGAAACCTATAGTCTAGGACAATAATCTTTCTTTGTGGAATGATATGTTAGCAAAATTTTGAATGAATGGGTATTTCTCCTAAGTAGAACCGTACGTCTATAGGTGCTGAATCTTGGAAAAGAAAGAAGAGGAAAAATAAACAACCACACAGCATGAGAGACTCAGAAAAAGGCTGCACGTGGAAAATAGTTAACAAATCTAAGGTGAGGGAAGTCAGCTACAAGAGAGCAATCTGCAAAAAATCAGACTTTTAAGAACAAAGTTCTAGAAAGAAAATCTTAGATTCTGGCCCAGTTTCCAAAGAGTCCTTCAGAGAGGTGGGGATGGAAAAAACAGCTAGGACTTTCTAAAATGAGAAGTGCTGAACCCTTTGCAAGGAATACATCTGTTTGCTTTCCTTACTGTGTGATCCTAAAGACACATCCTGCCATCACACACTTTTCCAGATCCAATTCTTGATCTACTTAGGAGTTTGGAGAAGTGAGTAATGGTCATGGAGCTTTGCTGAGGAGGTCAAAGGTTCTCATCTTTCTCAGCTCTCCAGAGAGGGTTCAAAACAGGGGAAAGCTAATGAAACAAGTGACTGCAGCTTACCACCTCAATATTTATCATACAAACAGCTCTTTCTGCACACCACCTTGCATTTGGTTTGGGCCAAGGCCTTCAGTTAGCCCACAACAAAATATGGTTGTACCGGCTACATTTGTCCCGCACCAACTGAAGGTTAAACACACATATTGCACTTCAGACTTCTGCATGTCAGCTGAGCCACAATAACCTCAGCCACAGCCTGAGCTTTGACACCCTGACTCTTGCTAAGAAATCAACAGCCGGTGACAACACCTTATGTGTGCTCAGTCTCAGGAAGTCCGGAAATACACATTCAGGTTCCATAGGATCTAAATACAGAAGCCTAATGAACGATCCATAACTGTTGTGATAACTGTTACCTTCCTACTTGCCATGTTTCAACACAGCATGATAACATGGAAAGTTCTGTAAATTGTTTTAATGGTTTTCCTAACAGCACTTAATCAGTTTTCTTTACGGTATTTATCTTCAATTCTTTATTGTGCTTTGCCTTCTATATTTATATGAAAATGCATCCTTCACACTAGGAGATCTTGAAAGAACACTAATCAAAAACATTTAAACACAAACAAAGCATGCATGACAAATTCTAGCAAGAAAAAGCTACCTCATACATAACTATATGAAGCAGTAAAAAGAACAAAAAAAAAAAAAAAAAAAACACCCCAAAACCCCAGCAGTTTACATATCGCATCAATTTAATCTTTGGTGAAGAAAAGGTCAGAACGTAACTATAGTCTAATCCATCAACCTTGATTTACACACCAAATGTTCTCATTCAGTGCAATGGGACAGTCAGGCCCCAACAAGTTCTATAAATGCCTTCATGCTGGGTTGGAGTTTCCAAAGCCAAACAATGTGAAAAGCTGAAAAGGTAAAAACAGTTTTAGATTCGTACCATTATTCTACCATTGATTTCTTTCATCCACAGAAGAAATACTGGAAGCCCATGAAGCATGCTGATTTATTTTATTTTTGGGGGGAAAAAAAAGGACAAAATAAAACAAAACCAAAAACAAACAAACAAACAAAAAATCACACCCCCCCCAAAAAAAAATCACCTGCAAACAAAACAAAACAAAACAAACGAAAAAATGAAAAAACTTTGTTCCCCCCAAGGTCAGGTGATAGCTGAACATCTGAAATTTTAGGTTTTGAGCTTAGGTGGAATAAAAGTTCTTACTTTCTTGGTGGACTTAGCCCAAGATTACATTGCATGTTGAGCATATTTTTAAATATTGTTGCTCAACATCACTACTACAGAAATAATTTTACCCATTCTTCTAAGTATTTTTGAATTCCTCACACAAATTGGGTTTTATGAATTTCATAAGGAAATCCTAGTATTCTACCTGAATTCAGTCCTTCCTTCTCCAAGGGTTAATCAACAACAAAAGCACTTCAGGTTGTATTATTATCACATATTGGGAAAAACTGAAATACCCTTTGTTACAGCTGTAGATCTAATTGTGTCAATATTTAAAAATTTTATCCTCTTTCTTAATAAAACTGATTTCAGTTATTTGATAGTGAATATACAACCAAACACTGCAAGTTAGCAGGTTTGCGGATTCTATTGTTACAATTTTAAATCTCAATCTTCTGGTCAAATGCCACGACTGCCAATTTAGCAATAGCCTTTCCATAAAATTGAGCCAACATATTCAAGTTCTTTTGTTCATATCACTGCATTAGAGTAATACAAACAGGAAATAAAATGTTTTACATATTTATGCATCTATTGGGATTCTGTTGTTTTTTCTTTGATTTTTATGATGTTACTGTTTGAGACATTAGGAACATAATGATTCACAACTATCCAGGCAATACGTGGTGTCCTGCCTAGGAAATAGCAGCATGCTACATCTACCACTCGGAAGTTATGAAGAGATTAAAGGGCCCTTCCTGGATAGATTTTTACAGTTACATGCAATATTTTAACCAAGATTGGATAAAAGCAAGTCATCATTAAGTAGTTTTCAGTATATTTTATTCTGCAGAAATGCTTTGAAACAATGCAAACTGCTGCAGGGATCATTTAAAATTAAGTCAAGTTGTATAAGAAATCTGCTCATGGTTCATGTGTCATGGAGAGAGTGGATGCAAGCCTGTATACAAATTACTCCCAGCAAACCACTTTCAGCTCAAACAAATACTGAACTAAGTGTTCTCCAGCTACATATTCACATCCATATATAGGTCTTCTAGCCATGAAATTATGAACAAAATAATAAAGGCAGCCAGCATCAAACTGAACAAGCTTATTAAAGGTTTATTATTAAAGAAAACTGCTGTTGTACAAAAATTAAATTCTCATGATGTAAATTAACAACTAAGGCTGCCAAAATCCCAAACTGTTATCAGAGGCAAGGTAATTCCTCTGACTGGGATCTATCCAAGATTTAAACATCTGCATTTAGGTGTGTTTCTGTAAAGCGTTCAAGCTCCCATTACAGTGACTAGTCAAGGCAACAAACTTAAGTGCCTACTTCAGGGAAAGCTGAATCACTCTCTAGGAGCCAGTAGCCTGACCTGTAGCTCAATTCAGTTATCTTTACATAGGCATTCGGTGTCACCTAAAGCACCCAAGGGATGGCAGATATGAGACGGGCAATGGAAGACTCATCTGCCTCTGGACTGACAGCTGGAAGCCACGTGCAATTCCCAAAGTTGACTCAATTGGCACTAGCTACCTATTAAGGAAAATTAATTATTTTCTAGATTTTCATTGATTATAACGGGAGTTAGACACCTTGTTCATAAGTAAAATAAATGTTTATAGGTACTATTCACAAACTGCAGTGAACCCTGAGATACATGAATTTGAGGCATCATCTTCAAAGCTTGGCACAGAAGGAAAAGGGAAAGGAGGGGTGGTTGGTTGGTAGTTAAAAATCAAACAATACCCCCTCTTTAGAAGCTTATACCCCTTCTTCCACCTTTCCTTCTGGCCAGCATCCAGCAATGTGCACCAGCTGCTAAGCAGGAGAATAATGACAAATTGCATTCAAATTCTGTGGAAATGCAAAGCTACTTCACATACAAACAATAGAAAAATAGAGCCCTAACTACCACATATTTAAATAACAAAGGGTTTGCTAGTACATGTATAAAATGCTATTTTTCAACTTGAAGATTTGGAGGGTTTGAAGAAGGGAGTGGAAAACACTGTCGCAGCATATTTACTATGCATTGTTCATAACCATGCCTAGGAGCTTTACACTTCATAATCCAGTTGAAAAATGCTGATAAATCTTAATTAAAAATAGCCTAGGGTATAATGATTCTAGAGCTCTGTGTAGTTCAAGGTTTACTTCCAAGAGATTATTTCAGCACACTTTGAACAAAGTTTATGTAGCTTTGGTGTAGAAAAACACTTTTTTGCCTTTCAAAAAATCTTAGATACAAACCTGAATTCAAGTAAGAAAACATATCTACAACCTACCACTACCACTGTAATCTTGTATTTAGTTCTTACCTTATTACTATGGAAAAATTTTATTATTAGCCTCATTTGCAGTTTCTTTTAGATAACTGATTTACGAATACATCTCATCTCTCGATACTAATGAGATAGAGGATTTTGAATTATATTCCAACAAGCTTTATTTTTGTCTTGCACATCATTTTTTCCTCTTTGTCCTCCAAATTATTTTCAGCAACTTTTGTGGAAAGTGAACCAGAGACTTGCCTGATTTCTATAGTTTATAGAATACCAGCACTGACTGCCATAGTTGACATCCATCCAGGAACAGTTACTGAATCCCTTTTGTGGTTTTTACCAAGGAATCTGGTCAACAACAGAATATCTATTTGAAGAGTATGATAGCTAAGAAGGAAAAGAATGTCAATTGTGTCTTGGATATCACTACTCTCTTCTTCAAAGCCTCTATACGCCCAGGGAGTTCCTTGTCCTTGACTCTCAGACAAGCAGAACCATGGGATCTCACTGACCCTTACCATAAGCACTGCAGGAAATTCAAGTCAGCCACAGGGATGCTATTGTCTCCCTAGATTTCTTGTATGGGTTTCTTCTAGAAGATAGGGTGAATTTGGCAAAACATATCCATATTTATATAACAGCAAAAAAATTTATTTTTCCTTCACCAGTTGGTGAATGCTGCGTGGAAGTAAAAATAAATGCAAACGTCATCTTGAGAAAAACAAGAGAATAATTTTGCATTTAACAAATACTGTATATTCAAACATTGCTGCTAACATTTTGAGATTAAAGTTAAACACTATTTGTAAGAGCATTCTGCCAAACATAATGGAGTCGCTATTAACATTACTGACAAAATAATGAACTTAATAGTGGCAAAACTGGGGAACAAAAAAAAAAAAAAAAAAAACATAATCAACCAGCCATGACCACTACTCATTTTAGATGTGCAAAAAAAACAGGAATCTTCTTTAAAAAATATAATAGTAATAATAATAATAATAATAATAATAATAATAATAATAGAAGTTCTGTGGAACTGAAATCTATAATAAAAGAAGAATGGAGCCCCTGTGTCTGGGCTGCCAAATTCTTTCCAAAAATAAAACCTGTGAGCTTCCTACAGAGCCCTAATACCTTAGTGACCTTCAACAAAGCTCTGAAGTTCAATGGGCAGGCTGTTGCCACCCCAATAAACTCCATTCTATCTAAGAGTGTATCTAAGAGTGGAACATCTCAGAAAAATGCATATCACTATTTCTACATTCAAGAGAGTATTAATGGCACCCAAATAAGAAGCAAATGGGAACATGCTAAGCTTCCTACCTAACCAGTTGCAAGAACCCTCCTGTTATCACTTCTGATGCAGGCAGGACTACAGTCATTAACATACCTCTTTAATAGGAGAGGACTGCACTTACAGGTTGACCCATCAGGTATCCTTGGAAAGACCCCCTTACACAGGCATCCCTTTAAAACTGCTAAGGCAAGGGTAAGAGAGTGCAAGGCTGGTTGTCTTGTCTCTGTTTCAAGATAAGAAAAAACCTGGAGCTTAAGAACAAAACCACTGTCCTTAATGTTAATTTGCTCTTGTTGGGACATACTATAGATGAAATGTCAAATGTCCATGCTTGTAATTCAGAAATTTCAGCTTTGAAACCCTCTGATAAAGAAAGTGAAATAGAAATTCTCACATGCTTCTCTAACTTAATAAATAAATAAATAAATAAAACAAATAAACAAAACTATGTTACAAAGCCAAGCATTTCCTTTAATTAGCATTTCTCATGTGCAAGTATTACGTTATTTTGTGAATGCCTGCTGATTTTTTTGATCCTATCCATCAACAGAACCACTGGAGGAGACAGTTCACTCTATACAGGCAGTTTCAAGTGTGACTTTACATTACTTATGACATCAGCTTACTGACTTAATACTCTTAATGCCATATTTATAGCTTTTCAGGTCCTTAAAAAACATACATTAACAACAAAAAAAAATATTGCACAAAACTGAGACCAGCCATTTCTGACAAGGACAAAGATGTACAGACCTCAGGACCCTGGCTCCAGCAGTACTTAACGTTTAGAGAGCTAAGCAGCAGTCAAACATTTGTTGAACGATTGTTTCCTTGGGAGCCCTACAGCTTCCATGAGCTTGTAGCTTCAGTTTTTTTGTTTTATTTTTGAGCCAGAGATTGTGGTGAGCTCCTCCACTATGTTGCTTTGGTCCCTTTTAAATCCTGCACAGTTTTGGCCTCTAAAATATCAACTGGCACCAAATTCTATGCTGTATTACAAAAGGAAGGCTCATCTTTCATTTGCTTGAAGTTTTATTGTTCTGGAGTTTCCAAGTATCTCATTGTTTTTTGGAAGTAGTGCAATAGCCATTCCTTATTTACATTCACCAAGGTAGAACATGAGCAGAGACAATAGCTAGATCTGCATGCTGATTTTGTGAAAATACTCCTCTCGAGGGGAACACAACAGGGAAGCAAAGCATAATTCCTCAACAGGTTTTGCTGTTCTTGTTGATAGCAGGACAGAGGACAAACCCGCGGTGTCCACTGACATCATGATGCCTGCTCACAGCTCCTCATCTCTACCTTGTCCAATTATCTCTTAGCTTCTAGTTTGTTTACTCTGCGTTTAAGCTGACACTTTCTTCATTTCCAGCTCTCCTGACGCAGGCAACTACTCTAAACCTTCACAACCATACTGTTAAATTCTCTCCTGCTGTCCAGGCACAAATAACAGGGGACAGAAGTGAATGAAGATCTAAAGACGTCGTTCTTTTTTTCCATCGATTACAGAGGTCTCATTCAGACTCCATTGCTCCAGCACTG
This sequence comes from Anser brachyrhynchus, assembly GCF_964034855.1. Classification (NCBI taxonomy): domain Eukaryota; kingdom Metazoa; phylum Chordata; class Aves; order Anseriformes; family Anatidae; genus Anser; species Anser brachyrhynchus. The sequence goes on along the minus strand of NC_137694.1, from coordinate 41,479,519 downwards.
AAACTGCTTCGCAATGCTGAAATTCTAAGTTATTTTCTGAACACTAACAAAGTTTGACTGGGTTCAGAAGGAATGGTGGAAACTGCTATTCAGAGCAAACTGGAAGTTAGAGAGTTCATTTTCAGCATTTCAATAAAAGAATAGAAACAAAAACAAGAAGAAAATGATAGGATTCAAAACATCACTCTTTATTTATTTATTTTAAAAAGCCATATTTCTTTCTAAGACATTTCATTTAGAATGTTATTTCCTATTACATGGAACAATTATAAGAGTCGGAAGCTGAATACAATGTTTTGATTTCCTTGAAATAGTTCCTCAATGAAGCTGAAATAATGTTTTTTGAAAAATCAGTTTTATGGACAAATTAATGTTTGTTTTCATCCTCATTCAAAAGAGGAAAATTCAGTGTTGGCATTTCACTGAAAACAGACATGCCAAGTTTCAGCCAGCTGTAATATTGAGCAGTTGTGGAAGCAGATTCCAGAGGTTCATAAGCAAATTTCAGCTACTATTAGAAATGACACCCACACCCCTCAAAAACACTCACAAAATGGCAGAAATAAATGGTTTAACAAAAATTTCTGGGAAAAAAAAAAAAAAACTTATATGAAAGAACAGATATGCCCAAGCTTCTCACATGAGTCTAACATGGACAAAACAATTTTTCATAGGTATATTCTGAGAAATGGCCAAGTTGTTTTTGCTAATTTCTGTATAACCCTCTCTCAAAGTTAATTTGATACCTACATGAGACATAGAAGACTTCTACTCAAAAAGTTGAATATTCAGGAAAGATTGAAACAACCTAAGACATGATAATAACAGGTAACAGTCTTACAGTAGAAAGGATTTGGGAAATAAGTACATCTATTTGTGATGCCCAAGATTATTTATCTTTGTACCATACAATGGCAGCTAATTCATATGAATAGATGTAAATCTTTTCAGGAAAGATATGATGGCATACCTTACTGTTCTCCAAACACTCTATTCATACATTCTTTCTGGAATTTTGATTTTGAAGGTCCAAGTCCTTTTTATCACAACATAACTGTAGTTAGACATCAACCAAAAATCAGTGTTGGTTTCTTGGTTAGTTTGTTTTAAATTCAGTTCGGCAGTCAAAACCACTTGTCTTCAATGCTGAAATTGTCTGAGTGATTTTTGTTGTTTGGAGAAGATTAAATCTTCTGTTGGATAGAGCCATGAAATTGCCCGTGAAGTACCTGCCTCATCATGTGTTAGTACACTCAAAGGTTATCTGATGAACTGTGGTGGTTGAATGTCCAGAAATAACACGTACTGTGGATTATCATCATCATAAAGCAAAGGCAATAAAGGAATGGAAAGAAATTAACTCTCATGCAGTTCTCCATCTAGTGACCAAAGGCACTCCAAAAAATCATACACTAAATTGTGAAATCAAAGTCATAATAACAAGTCCTCTTTAGAAATTCTCTATGAAGTCAGGCCTGTCATGTGTATAACACAAAATATGACAAAACATATAAGCTTTAACTCTAACAGGAAAAACAAAATTTCCATTAGAAGCTTGCATTAAGCCCAGAAACTCCTATAGCCCAGACAGAAACTATGTTGTGGGGTCTCCAACAAAGAATGAGAAATATCAGAATTCAAAGAGGGATTCCACTTCTGTCTGGCACTGTTCCCGGCAACTCATGAGAGGATGGAGCAAAACCTATAGGGATTTCCACAGAGACATTTCCAACACAGGTCAGGGCACCTCTGACTTTTACTCCCAAACATAACAGCATGATGCAGCACAGACAGTACTTTTGGACAGGTGTCTTCACTTGAAGGATCTGCTCAGAGTGAGAAAGGCCACAAGAGGAAGGACAAGGGCTGGACACTGTCCAGGTTATTGCACAGAGACTGAGTTCATGGAGAACCGGCTGAGCTAACTCCACTAACGGACTTTCTCCAGATGACACATGACTAACTGATCTAAATTTTGCCTGTGGATGACTTTCACTTAATAGCAGCACTGACATCCGAAACTGAAGTAGCAATACTGATGATCCCCCTGGACTCATCCACCTGAGAGCTTAGGGATTTGCAGAAACAAACCTGGACTTCCCTCAGGGACCTTAAGTCTCCAATGTTCCGAAGACAATTTTAGCTCAGTTTTTCCTGCACTCTCACGGGCAATAGAGAAAAGATAACACTAGGAAATATTCAAATGAGGAATATTTTACAGGAGCAAGAAATAAGACCTTCCTTAATCTTTTTGACCCTTAGCTTGAAGGTAAGATTTCTGACCAGAATTTTTCTATCTTTTTTTTTCCTTTCTACATATATGCTTGTTTTCTCAAAGTGTCAATTACCTTAAAACTGCAGTGAATTCATTACAGGTTTCAAAGGCTGAATTTTCTTCTTTCAAAAAGGGGGAAAAAAATACTGACAAGCTTGACCTCAAGTATATTGTGTGTTCAGAACAACAAGCTTTGTATGAACAAAAGAATTTTTAAACAAATGATAAAAACAGAAATACGTTTTTCACACCATGATGTATAAAGGTATTAAGTGTTTGTTTGTTTAAAAAAAATAATAAAAAAAAAAAAGCAAAGCACCTAGAGTATGGCAAAATGTACTATCAGGAATAAATCGAAAGTATATCCCACTCGCACTCTACCAGAATAGAAGGAAACTCCCTGCCAACACAGGTAACTTTACAACACACAAAGTCTAACTGATGTTCTTTCAGTGCTGGTTTAGGCTTTATTCTTCCAAAAGATATTTAAAAGCTTAATAAAAACACCAATAGTCACATGAGCAATACTCTAGGCTGAAATCCAAGCAGGTGACCTTATGAAGTTTCTGATCATGCCTACATCCCATTTGGAAATAAGCACCCAGTTTTACACAGGAAACTAAATTAAAAGCACCACCCACGGTAAGAAGCAGAGCTTTCTATGAGTAGCTTCACACTTCTAAGTGCTGTTAGTTTGCAGACAGCTGCTTACAGCCCTGTACTTTCCTGTTTTGCACACACCATCCCACAAGTCCTGCGGTCCCCGAGAGTTTTAATGCGAAGCGGAGTGTGACTCTCCTCTTCCAGATGCTGCCGGCTGGCAGAGCAACACCTCGTGCAAGTCAGAGCAGCCTCCTGAGAGGCTGGGCTCACCAAGGGATTTACAGCTGAAAGTTATCAGACAGCATGTCTTGTTAAAAGTACATGACAAGAGCATTTGGCTAAGCCACATTAGCTGCCTTCATAAGCTAACTCCTGCGCCTGGGTACGTTACCAACCGGCTCTCCACACACAGTTTACTTGCTGCAGAACAAAAGCAGTCTCGAGTGTTTCAGGATCAACAGAAAACAGGTGCTAGGGGGTCTAGACAAATAAATGGATCTGAGAGAAAGCTAGGCAACATAATATTAGAAACAAAACAGTAGTCAACGCTCAAATTATCCACCATCTGTAATTATAAAAATACAGCTAGCTTAAAACACTCCTGAAATTCCATTAAAAAAAAAAATGGGGGAGAGAGAGAGAGAGAAAGAAATGTCAGGAACTCATAGTATAAGAAAAAAGAATTACAGAGACATAAATCAGTGTACCCTAAAGGCCTAGAAACCACAATGCCAACAAAAAGGATAACATCAAGTTTGCTATTCCTTCAACAGCTTGGATTTTTTTTTTTTAATTTTTTACTCAGCCATGTGGTTTCTGCAATATTTACTGTTTTCTGTTGCTCTTTTGCCACCACAATAACTTTCCCCAAGCAATAGTCTTAAAACTTTTTTCTGTATGGACAAAAAAAATAAAAAGGCACCAAATGAAAAGCAGATTAACAACTTACCTAACATTATTTTTCCACATACCAATAAAATGAGAGCTTCAATTCATTGTTTCCTTTGGAAGATGGGAGCCTAGGTGACAGATGATTCATATACCCAAAGTGCTCCGATCACCAACCCTAGAAGGCAACCTATCATCTTAAGAGACCACTTTGAAAGAGCTTTAAAGTTTCCAGGATGGTTATGTTTGACCTGTAGTTTAAAACCCACGTTTATTAAGCAACCAATTTCTCCTAGCTCATTTCACAGTTATTTAAGACATTTCTACCTTTTTCCCTTCCTCTGAAGAATATTCCTTATGCCAACACACAGTTATTATTAACAGGATATTGTTTTCTGGCCCGCTACCTTAAAGAGAGATATAAAGGACCAAGGTTGTCAGTATAATTCAACTCAAAACTTCAGCCTGTCAAATTTCAGAGTACTACTGCTGCACCTTGAAGGTGCGCTGGCACAGTAGCTGCAGTCATCTTTGGCAATGTAAAAAAGCAATGAAAAATGTTACTTTAAAGGGGCAGCACTTTCTTTTCCAAGCTCAAGTGAAGCTTTTCATTCCAATTGTTATGCAGCAATTTGTAGACATAGGTTCCCAGGTTATTTAATTTCAAAATGCTTTCTTTTTCCTCGCTAGACATTTACATTAGGTCCAAAAATATCATATTCCTGAAGCTTCAGTTTATTTTTCAATCAAACGAAATTGACTATGCAAATTTTTTAAAGGCGAATATGATCTTTTGGACAGCTGCATAACTATTGTTTAACCTTCTGCAAGGAGTTTTACTGTTCTATAAGCTGTTCTAACTTCAATTTTAATGCTCTTTCAAGTATTATGTAGAAAGGAGGCACAAAGTATAGTCAATACCAATAGAAAAATAAATGTCAGTATGAAAGTTCTTAAAAATATGCTTCACATTTTCAGCTCTGTCTCAGTACACCTTATCTCTGATTTATGAGACTCTACTTGCCAACCAAAGCATTAGGGTCACAAAGTCAGGTAAATGCTATCTATATTCACACACACACACACACACACACACACACACACACAAAATAACAGTTCACAACACTAACAAACAGCAGTAGATTTTCACAAAGGAAATACAAGAACCATCCCCAGCAGTACTAGCATCGGGAGAAAAAAAAAAAATGTAAAGGCAAAAAGGTGCTGAAATAGCCCTTTGAAAAGCAAGTATATATTTTGAGCATTTCTTCACAGAACAAGAACCCGCATCCACCTGAACAGTTGCTACACACCCTATATAGTTGCAAATGTATGCATTCAGAGATCCAGGCATGCCACAATCCTTGCAGGGGTTGATATGAATGCATGTGTACGTGCAATGGCATTAAATTACAGCAGCAACAGCTTTCATTTCGCAAGGACGGAAGGTAACGGTGCCTTAATTATTAGATAGCTCTAACGAAGCAGAGAAGCCTTCCCACCTCTGACCAGAGAGGCTTGCTCACCTCTGGTGAATCCCAGGCACTTGCAATCCCAGCTGCCCATCTTCAAGAAAGAGGCCACAGAGCAAGTGAATTTAGACACTTATGCTACAGTCTCCTATCTTTACCAAAAGCATAGGCTTTTCTAAAGAGATGTCCTCCTGCTACTGCGATAGCAGACAACTTAACTATACCATGCAGGCTCCAGAGTGACCTGGCTACTAGGCACCTCCCTTCTCCATGCCGGGTGACCAATACAAACTTCCTAGGTCTTGCCCATGATTGAGACCACCAGGTATCACAAAATCCCAGTCCTTCAGATCCCTCCAGCTGACTGAGGAGCAAGAAGGTGGTCCCTCTAAGCAGCAGCAATTAACTCGCTCCTACTCGTGATATGTAAAACGGGGTATTCATTATCTGCACAAATGCTATGCTGTGGGTGAGGTGGGGGATGAAAAGAAGAAATTAGAGTCATAGTTTGGATTAGAGAGCCAGCACACATTCTGCAGGCTTAATGAGAAGGACTGACAGGGTTCAATTAGAGAAAAGTCTGCAGCCTCATTACTACTGCCAGTTGTCACTTAGGGCACTGGTACAGACAACCTACGCAGCAAGAAGCAAAGGAAATAATGAATAAATGGAGACAGGAAACTTTCTTAAAACACTTTTTATACTGGAGCTCATCATTCTGTCAAGTTTTGTCCTTCAGGAAGAAATAGAAATGCAGACATCAGTGTTCTGAAATGACTGCTGGGAGGAAAAACCCCAGTCAAACACGTTTTCTTCCCTTCCTCCTGCCTCCCAAGAGCTGCCCACCTGCTATGAAATGCGTAATTCTTTATAACCAGCTACAAACCTACAGGTATTGGTATTAAATAAATCTTCAACAGTTAAGAGAGATTGCCAGCTTCTGCCTACAGATGTTAATAGATCATGCAAGAGTGTTCCTCCTGAAAGTCAGACAAGCTGAGCTGACCTGCCCCTGCAAACTGATGGGGCTTACTGATCATCTTCATGAAAGTTTGTTTGTTGTTGTTGTTCTTGTTTTAATAAATAAATAAATAAATAAATAAATAAAACTGTAAAACTAGAAAGCCCACCTCAATTTTCCTAACCAAAAGGCAATTTAGACAAGTATCCTGATTCCAGTAGCGACCCTCATTCTCATCCTATTTGTTCTGAGGGTCATTTGGAGGGATTTAATCATTATGTTTTCCCTCAAGATTCATCTCTTTCTTCCTGTTCTCTTCCCCTTTTTAGGAAAAGCTTTAGTTTTGAGGGGATGGAGAAGGAATGTTACAAAAATGGCAAGTACAGAAAGCATCTTTTAGCAGGTCCTGGCATTAGTTTAGTGATATTTTGAGCTTGAGGCTACATCCAGACCACTTCGCTTAACAATAACCAATGGACCTTTCTATCAGCATCAGGTATTAAATCAGTTTCTCTGGCACTAACTAAGCACTCCTGCCTACTCTCAATAAGGTAATTTAATTTTTTATAGAGTATAGAAAAGAAAGATAATCAGCATGTCTGGTTAAGATGCAGGCCTGAGACTCAGAAAATCTGATTTCCTTTTTTTGTTCTTCTCCATCTTTAAACAAGTCCATGAGGAGGGGGAAGATCCCAACAAAAATCAGACATTTGACTCACCTTTGCAGCAGGAAGATCTCACATTTCTTCTCACTGGGATTAAATTCATTTATAATAAGGAGAATACAACTTCTTTTTATTTTCTGTTCTTACTTGAATTGCAAGAGTCTTAGAGCATGGATGGTCTTTATTGTGCATTCAGCTAACTCATGGAGGCCCATGTTGGTGCCTACAAATGATAACAGTACTATTTAAAGCTTGAAAGAGCCAAAATAAGCAACCTACACTTCCTCAAAAAAATATTTGATAGCTCCAAGATGAAATTTTTTCAAAAAGTCCAGGAAGTCAGAGAAACAAATGCCAATAAAAATTTTTTGGAGCCTCACTTTCCTAGACCACTGAAATTCCCAGCTTCAACAGCTAGAGTAAAGCAGAGAATAAAGACTGACATGTGCTATCTAGCTCAGTACACGGGCTTCTTGTCAACAAGAGGCTATGACTTTTCCTCTCCACATTCTTCATCTTGACAGTAAGGTCCCTCCTCCCCCCTGCACTTGGTATAGCAATGAGGAAACTACAAGAGGAGTTTGTTGAGTAAGCAGATCCAATGGAGAACTATTTTGTTTGGTTGGATTTCCACAGACTTGGCCCATGATCACTAGGAAAGCACTAGACATGGAGACAGAGCAGGACTACCCTTTGCTGGCAGCCTGCAGTTACTGTGGGTTAAACATAGCAAGAAGTACTCAGCAAACACCATCATCATCACAGCTGCCAAAGGCAGCAATCCTCTGCTCTCTTCATTCTCCTTGTCCTAGGCTATTAATTTCAATCCCTACATGCTCTTCCTGTGTGTAGCCAGTTACACAGGCACACGATGAATCAGATCAGAGAAATATGGTGTTTTTCCCCTAGCTGGATCAACCCCTTGATCTGGCTAATGGAACTGCCATGCAAACACGGGTGCTAACAAAGGAAGGCAGCTGGTAGGGACAACACATTATCAAATATGTTCAGATTACATCTTAATTTTATGCTGTTTCAGGATCAAATTAAAAAAAAAAAAAGCAACAAATTGTTGATATCAGGTTATAATGTTCAGATCTTCAAAAAGTGCCCAAGTCCTACTGACTTCTACAAGAAATAGATACTTTAACATCTCTTCAGATTTGGGGATGTTGTTTCAACAGTTTATTAGCAATAGAAAACACCTATTTATTTTATAATTAAATATGATACAAAGGATATAAAGCCCCCTCCTGATTAGTTCTCAAGGAGACTCATTCATAGCATACTTTAGAGAGATTAAAATGCCTACTTAAGTTCACATATTGCTACTTGATCACGTCTTAAGCATTTGTATGGTGGCTCCCAATTGCAATCCTTTCGCAGGTAAATTAACATTTTCTGCTATTCACACAATTCTGTGTTCTGATTTCTCTTACACTTTTGATTTCAAGAGCCAGGTGTTGCCCTTTACAGAAAACAAAACAACAACAATGAAAAGGATAAGATGAAAACCTTTCTGCATAACACACAAACACTAAGCCTCTGTCAGGTCCCACATTTGCACGTGCTATTCAGTAGTGTTTCAGCAATGGGAGCAATTAAGAATATCTTAGTTTTCCTAGTATGCACCATCTAAACAGTTGGAAGTAAGTACATTTGAGAAATGCTCATTCAAGGCATTTCATCAAACATGGTGCATAAAGCACACATTAGAGAAAAGTTTATATGGTGTTAAGCTTGCATTACCTTTTCAACCCCTGTATGCCTCTAAACTAAACATCCAGAAAAAGAGAGGCATCGAAAACAGATAGAAATTTCTGAAAAGCTTCATTTCTTGTAAAGAAAAACTAATGGACATTTACACCAAAATGACACAGAAAGTTCCTGAAAGATGTTAAAAGTTTATAGGGAAAAATAAAGTTAATGATTAAAAAGATAGGTTTAATATACATTTAGTACACTTAGATCATATGCATGTAGGAAAAAATACAGAAAAACAGAGATTAGAAATTCATATATTCTGTGATTTGGAAAGTTTAATAAAGTATACTCTGGATTGATTGACCATCTAGGGGGGTGAGGGGATGCAAAATATTTTTTTCCATGTTTCATACAATTCATTATATATGTCACAGGATCACAGGATAGTAGAACCACAGAATCACAGAACGGTTTGGGTGGGAAGGGACCTTAAAGACCACCCAGTTCCAACCCCCTGCCATGTGCAGGGACACCTCCCAGCAGACCAGGTTGCCCAAAGCCCCATCCAGCCTGGCCTCAAACACCTCCAGGGATGGGGCATCCACAGCTTCTCTGGGCAACCTGTGCCAGTGCCTCCCCACCCTCTGAGTCAAAAATTTCTTCCAAATATATAAACCTACCCTGTTATGGTTTAAAATGGTTACATCTTGGAGAAAACACAATGGAAAAATGCAAATATTAGAGAAAATACAATCAGGTCCTTAGTTCAATAAAACCTGATAGCTTTGAGTCAGTGTACTTATCATCAGAGACTTCAGTATTTGTTTCAAGGAGGCAAAACAGTCCCTGGGAAAGCTTGCTGGAGCTAGAATTTGGGTTGGATGTCAGATTACAACCACAAAGTTAATATACTATATACTAGGCATAGGCAAAAAAGACATTGCAACCATCTCCTTACTTGTCAGTTCAACATTTTCCAGCAGTGGTATAAACTACAAGGTGGAGGTTTGAGGTGAGCCTACTCAGATCAAAGCTGAAGTTCAAAACAAAAGCACAGAGCATTTCAGACTGTTGCTAAACTAACAGACACATACATTTTAATTTATTAATGAGTGAAGGTATTCATCATTTTTTATTATTTTAATTTTTATTGTAACAGAAGGCATTAGTTTCTGTAATTAACATGAAAGACAATTTAATTTGGCAGGGAATGTAATTTCTTGCCTACCTAATCATAGCTTACTTGTCCATAAGAATTTAGATAATGCCATAAATCCAGAATATTTCTGAATTAAAGAAAAAAAAATAGAATTTGACTGGCAGATGTAGACAGTACATAATTCAATTTAAACTTCAGTGATAACGGAAGCCTGGATAAAAGAATACTTGAATTATTCTCGCTAAAATTGTAATTAAATTAAATTGAAAATTTCTCCTATGCCTTTATCCCTTTCCAGTAGTATAAGTTTGATTTAAATCGTTGCTGTGATTGTTTCATTATGTCATTCTTACTATACAAAAATTAGAAATTTAATAAATCCCAAACCAGGTGGAAAGAATGAACAGCAAGTTCTTTTGATGTGTAGACTGATATCTCCTCCTTTATAAACAAAGCCTTTTTTTTCAACATGAACCTGACACATCACACAGCCCTAACACTTAGTGTTTTATTTCTACAAAGTCTTTCTCAAAATTTGTGAATAAAAAACTAACAGTAGATCCTTATTTCTATGACTGGTTGTTTCAAAATAGAAATCCTCTTCCATTACCTATAGCCCTAGGATTTCACTAGGTGGTAAGTTGCTAACCAAATACTGTTCTACAATCTTCCACCCTTTGCACCTTTGTATTCCCAAATTGTTGCAAAACACCCTGTCCCAGTATGACGTTTATTTGTTTGTAATAAGCAATTTCCCATTGCGTCCAGCCACTTTACGTGGCCAAAGTCCTAGGCATTGTGCTCACCTTCTGGAAAGCCTACCTGAGTTTCTGGCATATCAAAATGGGAGAGGAATATTTCCTTTTACAAAGAGATACATACTGGTTGAACAGTCATCAAAAGGAGGAAAATTTTCCCACCTGAAAGGGTCTGCAGTGGTCAGACAGTTTTCACAAATCAGGTGGAGACTATAAGGGGACAGGAAACATGGCTAAGATGTTCAACTTCCAAGTTGCTGTATGTGAAAGTAGAGAGTGAGCAGCAAGAATCATTTTTAATTAGTCCCAGTGAGTCATTTAATTGTTGCTTATTTAGCAGGCTGCAAGATGGATAATAGAGTTCCTGCATTACAATCTGGTATAAAAATAGGAAAGTAAACTTACTCAAACGCACACAAACCCAGACATATTGCTAGTAAAATTTTTATTGGTGTTATGCAATACATTCCAAATGCATCTCAAATATTCGTTAAGGAAAAAAAAAAAAAAGATGAACACAACAAATAAACATTTTTCCAATTAAGTGAATGCTCTTTAAAAGTTTAGGCTGTGTTCATTAAAATTGGATTACATTCTGACGTTAACTAAAAGCGACTTTGTGGGGTTCCACATTTATCTTTTCCAGTAATTTACATATAAAATGCAGCCATTTGCAAATCAAAGTATGCTTTTTGTGCTGCCAGCACTGCAAATCCAACATGGATTCTCAAAACAATTTCAGCTTGTTTGAGGACTGTAAGACTCCTCCATGCCCTCAGTCATGCTTCATGAGATGGAAGGCTGCCCCACTGGCCTTGCTGCCCTCCCACTGCAGAGCTCCCCCTTCCCATGTCCCAGCCTCACCTTCCTCACCATCACACTGAGGTTTTCCCCTCAGCTGTAGAGACACAAGCAGCCCCATGCCCTTCCTCAAATACACACACAAAAAGCTACTGCTTGTACTTGATGTTCAGGGAAGGAGGGAAGAGTTAGGAAGGGGTCCAACCCGTCACAGTGCAAGGCACACAGGAGACCCTAGAACCCCGACATTTCAGTGGATTAAATAGCCTCCTAGGAGCATCAAAGAGCAGCACAGCCAGTGCAGGAGAAGGGGTAGATAGTATAACCATGGGAAGAGGACAGGACAGTGCAGGAGCAAGGCTGTCAGTCGAGGCAGTGGCAAGTCACCAGAGTGGTTCAGCTGCTCATGAAAGAACAGAGACAGCTGTAATGAACTGGAAGCTCATTATAGTGGAAGTGAAAGATGTAAGGTAGTTACATAGAAAAAAAAAATCATTAAAATCACATTGTTTCAGCTGTGGGACTCGGGTTAAGTCTGTGTGAAAAGCAGCGCTGAAATGCTAATATGTGTAAGAAGACTTCCCTATAGCATATGAAGAAGGACGAACAGCGGCAGTCTTTGAAGCCTGCTACTTCCCCACTGTACCAGCACCACGAGGCAATGACAGGAGTATCTTCCTTTCTTCCACGGACAGGAGCAAATGCAATCCAGCACTCTGGGGGTTGATAGGCCAGGCAAGGTGATACTGTTCTCTCAGAGCTATTTTTTCTGTCTATAATCATACTCTAATCTAGTTCATCTTCATTAACCATTAGGGGGGGAAAAATGAAAGTGCATTTGTCTCCACTGCCCCTGTGAAATGGGTATTGCTGGAATCCACACGAGCTGCATCTGCACTACCTGTTACTTGCATCAATTTTAATTCATTTTTTAAAAGCTATTTCTTGCACAAATTGCACGAATGACAGGGTAGAAATGAATGGCTGCACACTATCTTGTAAGGGCAGCTGGTTTTGTCAGCTCCATCCACTGGTGTGATTAACAAACAATCAATCAAAGTTCACCAATTTCATCTCAGTATTTCGCCCGAAGATACTGCGAATGAGGTACTATATCTACCTTGAACTTGTTGTAATTTTAAACTGCTTCACTTTATCACAGCTCTTCATCTGAATGACTGGTGCCAGGAACCTGCCACTGGAGAATTAATAACATATTGACACTTTCAGCCCCTCCGTCTATCTTTGAAGTTTGAAAGCAATAACGAGGAACAGAGTATTTTACTTGGAAAGGTTGACAATTTGTCTAAGACCACTATTCTCCAAATGCAGAAAACACACATTTTGTAAAAAAACAGAAAATACACATTTTTGGCAGTAATAAATAGATTCAATTTGCTTGGGCAAGTATTGAGGGACAGATGATATTTCTGGCCTCTCCACGAGGGCTGTAGGGTACAAAGGAAGAATATTAATGGGTCTCTTCCTTTCACAATTAAAATCTGTGGAGATAGACTGCTTGCTCCCAGGGGACAGGTGAGGGGTAAGTGGGGCCACAAGTCCAATTCCTTCTAGGAGAACATAAGCTGTGATCCAGGCTGTAGTGTAAAGCTGCTACCTCGTCCTGGGGGTGGTTGTGCCTTGCTGCTTGTGCCTGCATGAATGGAGCCCCCTGCGGCCCCAGAGGGGCCAACACTGCTTGCAGAAAAAAAAAGCTGCCAGAGGAGGACCACAGGGAAACCCAAGTGAGATTTCGAGATAGCAGCTGTGAACTTCACAGTGCGCCTGCTGCTGCTCAGTTACAGCAAAGCACGGACTGCATGTGCAATTCCTTCCTCACCACTGCCCTCAGTAGGGTTGCTTCCCCTTGCCAAATGTACATCCTGATAGCCCTAATCACAAAAATTGAATGTTTTGTTTTGTTTTGTTTTGTTTTTCCCTAGGTTTAAGCCAAGACACCTTAACACCTGCAAACAGTTTACTGAGCAAGGATCAGTGGTGCTCCATGTCTGAGATGGGCTGCATCGCTGAAACCACAATGCTCAAACTGCCTCATCTTGAGTGAAGCTGTAGAACAAAGCCACCTGAATGCACCTAACCCTCTAGTGCCCTTCCCAAAGTTTTCTCCAAAGGACAAAAAGATTATTCCCACAACTGACAAAAATGACTGATGGGAAGGTAGCACAGTAGGCTTCAGCTCACAAAGCCATTGGGCATGTCCCTAGTCCACTCGTCACATATGTCTGAACCCAGCTGCTCCCAGGGACAGCTACATGACTAAGCCTTCACTCTCAACACACTTACACTCAAGTAAAGCTTATACATCCACCAACACTGGGATGCTGGCACATCAGGAGCACATGTGTACAGAAATGTTTTACTATTAAAAGAACTCTTCAATCTATGTCCACTGCATATGCCACATTTTCACCAAATCCATCAAACTCTTCCCCAAATTATTTATCTCTATACCAATAATTTTAGCAAGTGCTTTGCACAAGGCTTTGACTTTTCCAATAGGTTTGCACCAACAAGAACAAAGCAGTAACAGTGGAGAACATGAAGAGTCAGAAGGGCAGTACTTTTATGACAATGCCCTGCAAGTGTTGGAAACCACTGCTAACACAGTTTGAGCATCCCTATGAAGGCCGTATCACATAAGGATGGTTATTCTTGGACAGCAATATACTGTTTCCCCTGTAATTTATTCATTGCAAAGTCTAATCCTGATGCTGAAAAGTCAATATCCAATCAGCAGAAAAACATAATCATGTTTGAGGACAAGAGTAAGAAAGCATATCCAAGCCATTTCCTGCTTTGTCACAAATAATTCCAACACTGTTTTGTTTTGTTTCTCCCTGGAAGCTAAATGTCAGTGTCTAACATTTCAACCAGAAAAATGTATTAAATATAGTCTCTTCTCTATCATTATTATTAGTCAGGAGTGATTTTCATAGATTATGAACCTGGATAAACTGCATTAAAGATGAAGGAAATGGTGGGAAGAGCTCTGCTTTGCAGAGGTGGTGATAGAAAACGGGTTACAGTTGTCTTGGCCATGACTGAAGCCTCTACTAACATAAACCACAATTAGAGCTACATTGAATGATGACAAACATTTTGCTGTAGAGGTTCTGCACTTGAAGGACTATTCTGAAGACTTTCTCTGCACTTCAACACATATGCTTTTTGGGGTGTCTAGTGGAATAAACCACCCAGACATATACAAGATTTTGAAATTCTGCTATTATTCTGTAACCATCATTTTCAGCCCCAAATCTATACCAATCATTTCTGTGTCAGAAGGGAGAGAAATGGCCTCAGTTAGAGTTAATGTTTGGTTAGAAGTTTGGCGGCAGTTTTTCAACACAGATGTTAGACATGGGTGCCCCATTGGCATAAAGTTCACAAAGAAAATGTCATATCACCCGTCCAGCACTGTACCTATTAAAAACCTACAGTGATCTTCCCATTGTTCTTTTCTAAAAATTGCTTGGCTTTGGTGATTTGTGTAGATGTCTGGAATTCTTTACAAGCAACTGCCTAAGTACAATGAAAAATGGCATGAGGCAGCTATCTCAACATTTTGATCCAGGAACTTCAAGGAACCATTTAAATACTGCGTTTGAATGAACTTTCAGATTACCGACCAATCTTCAGCCTTTGATCTGGTGTGCATCAGTTAATTACCTATCTCAAGCAGCTGCTATTTCACAGAGGAAAAGAAGGGCTTTATAAAAACCAGAAAAGGAAGGAAGAAACAAATAGAACAAGGAGATCAGTAAAAAGAAGTAAATAATACTGGGCAGTGAAACAGATACCATTACATAGAGAGAGCATACAACATCAGAGAATAGTAGGCAACATGTCAGAAAGGCCTTTGGAAATCTTTGAAAAACAGAGGATGTTTAATTTACATTGTGCCAAAAAAAAAAAAAAAAAGCAAAAGCAATACCACATTTCACAAAAGAATGGAATCATCATTGCATGCATCCACAGTTTATTTTATCATCCTGATTCGACTGAGACATTACAAGAGGAAAGCAAAAATAAAAATAAAAATAGCCCAAAGAATTCTAAACTGTCTTTACGGGTATGAAAAGGAAAAGAAACAGAAAATACACATGTGTATAGGAATCTTTAGCGAATACTATCTTCATAAAACAAGCTAGACTGCCCTAGGAAATCAACTTAGGTATCTCACAGATAGTAGGTCATCTTGTAATGATTCATTGTCTTGGTTATATGACCAGTATTTTCTGATATTGTCCAGAAATACTTCCAAATGCAGCAGTATACTTTGCATAGATGTAGAATTACATTTTTATACTGCAATATCAGTTAAATATAATCAGCTTTATTACTGAGATTTTCTTATGTAACTGCTTCAGGTTAAATATGGGATTTTTCAAGGTTCAGAACCTAAGCAGCACTTACTGAAAAAAAAAAAATCATTCTGTACTTGTATAAGGCAAACAGCATAACTGCAGTGAAACATGGTCTGTTGTTGTTGTTGCATTTAAAGGAAAAGATTGTGGTTTATTACCTTTTGTTTTCTAGAAACAAAATTGTTTCTATTTTAAGAACTGAGTTCTGGTCTCTATTACACACATGCAAATTAGAAATTGTTTCTTATTTTAATAAAGAATTTTTGAGTTAAAATGGTCCTTAAAATTTTACAAAGAGCAATGCTGTCAATCTCTAGTAGATGTTTTAGCCATAAGGTGTTATTTTTTCCCCATGTTTTTAGCAAGTGCATTAAAAACCAACATATTAAAAAAAAAAAAAAAAAAAGTCCCTTGAGTTGTTTGACACAGGTTTTGCTAAATAGCAATGAACATTGAAAAACTGTGCAGTTGGAACTTTATAAAAATATTAGCATAGAATTGCAGCCTATTAAAGCTAAGAGAAGGGGAAGAATATTACTGTCGTATTATGGAGCATAATAAGATCATGAAAATTAATAGCAATTTTTTTTTTTTTTGAGATAAACCTGCCATCCCAAGAATGAGAGATGTAATGTATCCAACAGGATTATACAAGCAAAGTCAACTAGCTTCAAAATCATAGTTCTGCTTCCAAGGTCTACAGCATGTTTTTCATACTCAGGAATTATGCACTAGTTTTTATCACGGCAAATACATGTAGTAAACATTCTATGAAAGAGCTTCTAATCAGAATAACTATAATTAAGTTATCATTGCTAATTAAAATTATAAGGAAACAAGAAGAAACAAGAAACTTGATTTTTGTTTAACAAATCCACACAGCACACTTTGGGTGAGATCATTAGTCTTTTTTAACCTGTGAGTGTTTTCCAAAATGGTATAAATGAGAAAGTAACTAAATGTTAGATTAAGGGTAAAAAAAGATACTGGAAGGGAAAAAAAAAATCTTAAGTCTGAGAAACAGAGACATGCCAGAGAGAAAGTTTCCAGGGGCTAGGGATAACAGTTAGAAGCACATGTATAAGTCACTAAGAGGCCCTTGTCGAGGACCAAGCCCCATTGGACTTCACTGTCCTCAAAACAAATCAAAATCAATGTGCCTGTCTTAGAGACCTTACATGTGGGAAGAGGTGAGAGAGAAGGAGGAGAAAGAAAGAGTGAAAGAGCAAGAAAGGAAAAGACATAGCAATGATCATGCTGAATGCTGAGCGCATGATCAAGCCATTGGTTTTACAGCATTATATAGCAGGTTTTACAGTGGGATCTGAGCAATAACAAAACAAAAACAACAACAACAAAAATAGCTTTGCAGATACTAATAGCACACTGTTGCCAAATGAGGGCTGGAAAAAAACTTCTGAGTGCTAATCTGAAAATTCTGCAAGGGGGTCTTACAGCTAGCATGATACAGGTTATAATCCATTGACCCAAAGAAACATTATTTGAAGAGCCTATGAAGGGCTTTGGGAGCAAAGTGAAGCATCTTAAAATTAAATTAAAGAAATTAATATCAATACAAATAAGGAAAGTGGATTGCGAGAGATGCTACAACAAATGATAAAAGCATTAATGGAAGAGAAAATCAAAATTGCAAAGACGGAGAGAGAAAGTAATTAATTTCCAAAGGAGGTAAATGTCATAAAGCAAAGCAAATTACCAGCCCTCTCAAGAGAGAAGAAAGGATACCTCTCCTCTAACAAGTCCTAACAAGGTGGCGGTAGAACAGAACCAAAGATTAAAGAAATTCTCCCCGTTACTTTGAGGCATCATCCATCCTGCAGGGAAAGGCTTGGAGTCTACAGACCAGGCCCTAAACAGGGGCCTTGGGACTTCCCAGGGATGAGAAGGAAAGTGCTGGGTGGGCTGAGGAGCTGCCCTGAGTGAACAGCCATTTCACCTTGGTGCTTTACGCAGTGCCTCTCGGTGATGTTACCCTGGGACTGCTGCTCTGGAAAGGGCTGCACAAGAGCTTATGCAGGTGTGGACTGCACAAATTTCTCTTCTCTCACATAACACAAAACACTGCCTGCTTATATTAGTTCTGACAACCAAAAAAATAAAATAAAATACAATAAAAATAAAAGTCAGAAACAAATAAACACACACACACACACACACGAAAAAAAAAAATCTCTAATTCTAGAGCTTCTGAGGTGTACAATAGTACACCAGATCAATACCTAATATCTGAGAGAAATCAGGAGAAATATATCAACCTTTAGGAGATCTACTAGAAAAAAAATATATATATTTTTTTTTTTCCTTAGAGACAGAGGAGATGTCCATGGGCTCAAACAAGCTTTGTTGATTCTGATATTTAGAACATGCACAGAGAATCTAGGACACTTTGGACTAGTAAAGTTTACATTAGTACCAGGGGAAAAGGTACGTTGCTACAGGTAGCAATGAAAAAGAGTAAACAGACTAACAGCATTCATCTTTAGCTTGTAATAACAAAAAATATGTGAAGACAAAACCCCTTTCATAAAGATTAATGCAATTTCAAAGCTGGTTGGTGGTTACAGTTCAGTGTTTCTGGAGGCTGAAAACCAGTGCAGTGTGAATTGCATAACAAATGACTGCATAAAATCCATTCACCAGACCTCAAAATCCAGGCACCAGTCCTGAAATTCAGCGTAAAGTTACATGCAGCCTGGTGAAGCTGGGAGATGCCCCAGGAAGCAGCACTCTCACCTTCCACCAGGCTCTTCCCCAGCATCAGAAGTGGCAACCATGCGACCGCAGCACCAGCTGGCGCAGTGACCTGCCTGACAGAAGATGGATCTGCCAAAAAAAGGTTCTCTATCAGATCAGTTGACTGAACTGACTCACTGTGGGCTCACAGATTGCTCAAACCAGCACACGAGCTGAGGAAACAGACGAGGCGGAGGAAGCGTGGGACTGCCCCTCCGACCACATTATGTGCAAAGCCAAGCCACACGCTGAGAGACTGATAGGGCTAGGGGGGCAATAAGGCAGTCTTTGCAACTATTGAACAACTGAGCTTTATATCAAAGTGCCATTTTCTTACTGCAACCATGACTGAGAGTCCGCAGTCTAACAGCTGTTAGAAAGCAAGGACTTCAGATCAATATGGAGCTCCTGAAATCTTAGCCCAAATGCAAAGCAAATATACACTTCAACCCAGAAAATTTGGCAGACCATGTCTAAGAAACTAATTACACTTTAGGAGACTGCTTCGGCACAATTCAGTACATTAATTCACAAGGTCAGCATATTTAGCTTGGTGTAAACTAGGAACCTCCCATGTTTCCAAGGACAAGAAATGTTCACCAGCTGCATGGGTCTGAATGGAAGAGATGCCTGCAGCATCCACAGGACATGGCCGTGCCACTCAGCCAAATGCCAGTGGAAATCCTTCTGAAAGTACTGCCCTGTGGACCAGCTGCATAGAAAAAAACTCAAGGAAAACTCAGGGGAAATACTAAATAGTTAAAAGTGTTCGACAGCCCTACTCATCAGAGATGCAGAATAAGAGGCATGCTTAAAAAAAAGAGAACACCAGTAAAAGACAAATGTGCATTAAAACAAACAGCCTAAGCACATACAAAGCCCAAAGTGGCAAAAATGAACAAGATCACAAAGAAACCAGTAACATTTGTTCAGGCAAGAGATAACCCTTCACTGTGCATGTTACTTGTGAAATTGTCACCTTAATTTTCATTTTTGGAACATCTGAGAAATGTATATTGTTAAGGGACTTCTATTAACAGACACCAAAGGTGGTTTGAATCAATCACAAGGTTAATTACTTCTGATAAAAGGAATGGGGTGTATGAGTGAGTATAAATTTCAGTTACCAAGCAGCAGAGATATTTTTATGAGTGAGCAGAGTTCATCCTGGATGTATGCAGTTGGGTATATACCACACAAATCACTGTTCATGATTTTTTTTCTTATACCAGCCAATAAGCTATTGAAATATTTCAGATTTTTCTTATCAGCAGAATCCATCTTTGATTCAGGTACAAATCAAATACTTTGCTTTTCAGTCCACAAAAAATACATCAATTGGAGAAATAGATAGATGATTATAACAGGTCATTGAAATACCACAGAAAAATCAATTCAGTAACAAATTCAGAATTTGCAGTACTGCATACCTCTGACCACTAACAATGCATTAACTTAATGAAAATCTATGTAAATGAGTGATAAAGACCTCTGAAAGAAAAAAGGTTTAGAAAACTATTTTTTGTGAGTATGTATATATGTGTGTCTAGTGTAATATGTACCATTTCTCTGTCCCCTCTTGGGTGTAAAGGGTATCTTTCTGCCACTTGCCAACCATGCCTCCCAAATGGAAAATGGCTGCCAACAGATAAAATGTTACAGCTGACAGCATGCAAGTTTTCTCATTTATTCCCCTGGGAAAGTTATCACATAAGCATTTGCCTCTGGCAATCTATTCCATTGCACACTGTGATAATGTCTCATTTTGATACAGGCTGGCAAAAATTATGCACGGTTTACATAGCCACTATCTCATTTTTTTCAAGGTCTGATCATGGACATGGTTAATTGAAAACATGGGTTCCTTTATTCCTCTCGCTTTGGTTGTCAGTCACCATCGTATATTTCCCTACTGCAAGCCCTGCCTCCACCTTCTCTAAATCTCATTACTGCATGTTTGCTGAAGGGAAAGAGCCACGGAACAGCGACCTGCTTGTACTTGATTTATGCCACTGTCCACCTTTTCTTAAAACAATATATTTCACTCTGGAGCTTAGGTTTGCATGATGTGGAAAGTCAATGACATGATTTGCAAATGAAGTAAATTATAAAGAGGACTTCAAATTAGCATACTCAACATGGTACTCTCCCTTCTCTAGCAGAGGGGGATTAATTTTGTTTTCCTGGAAAAGGTTGCTACTGGCTTATTTTGAAATCTCCTGCAGATGACAGCAAGAGCATGCTGGATCTTATCCATTCCCAGACAACCTTTGCATTTCTCCCCACTTTTCCAATTATATAGACAGCCACTGTGCTTCAACCATGGGGAATCCACCACAGTGTCCCTGTAATCACCTCTCCAAAACAAAACTCTTGCAGCCTTGTTGATCCTTCACAAGGAAACAATGCCAGCACTTTGCAATGTGCCCACTTTGCAAAATGTTTCAGCATCATACATGCTGCCTGCCAGAAGCATCCTTCACCACGCAGCACTGAGTCCCATCCATCCACAGCAGGAAGGGAACCAGCTCATTTTTGCATGTCCTGTGAAACACCTGTCCCATTTCTCCTCCATTCAGACCTCCTTCTCTAAAATCTCAGCCTATCTATTAGTAGCCTAAGTTATTTAAGCCTCATTTAGCTTTCCACCCCTTCCTAGGCTCTACACTTTTGATGCAGAGCTGTCATTGATTTGCTTTGTGAATGACAATTTCCCTCAACTCTATCATCAGGAGACAGTGTTCTTTTTAACTGAAAATAAATATATTTAAAAAAAAAAAAAAGGAAAATTTCTTTCAGCATTTCAGTACATTTGGATTTTATTAGAGCATTTTAAAGCCATATTTTATTTTAAAACTGAAGCACTGAGATATTATTGACTACTCAGTGACACATGTATTAATAGCACTAGCGAATGCATCACAGAGCTCTGTAACTGCAAAAACATGGATAATAATTATGGTCTCTGCCCTTTATCAGTGTTTTCCCATTTTAGCATATACACTGATGCATAGTCTTAATAGAGCACCAATACAGTGAAAACTCCTATAGTCACTGGCTTCCTTTTATTGTAATATTGCTGGAATCTGATGGAGTAGAGCCAATAATACTGTGGAAACAAAAAATCTTCCTGGCAGCAACATGCAGAGATGTAGGGAAAGAACAAAATTCAGAAGCTATCCAAATGACAGCGTGTAAAATATGTCAGAAGTGTCAAGAAGACGCGGATGACTCATGCAATAAAGAGGAAGGAAAAGTCCCTTGCATTTTATAGCTTCCTTCTTCCAACTTCCAATTGAGTGCACTAAGATTTCTGGATTATGTAACCTCTTTGGTGGTTGCACTTTTGCAATGAATTAAATATAACAATGGATGACCGAATCAATACAGCTATTAATGATGATATTACAGGCTAGCAAAGAAGCTACATCTGCTAAAAAGGACAGCACTCAAGGAGTTGAGCAAGCCTTAGAATTATCAAAGCACTGTGCTTCAGAGTTAATAACCTCTCAAATGAGGTTTTCATATTTCACATTGTCATGATCATGAAGGAAGACACACTTCCCTTCACGCTTTTTAAGTTTTTCTTTGCAGCAATAAGAGTTAGGGATAAATTTCTCTTTAAATGAAAGCTCAGATTCCAGGACCAAATTTTATGGCAAAGGATGAATTTTGAAGATGCACAATACTAAACAATAGAAGATTTTTAATAAATTGTCAACAATGCTCGTAGTAGAAAGTCATCATTTTTTTTCAGTCTTAGCACCTTTGGTGAAAAGATTATTTGAACATAGCTCCCAGTATAAAATGATACCAGGTTTTATTAGGCACGTTCCTGATTTGTGATATGCATAAATTACCCAAAGAAAATTATAAGCAGCTTTCCAATGAGAACTGGATCCATCTGCGTTTGTCCAAAAAGATACATACATATACTCAAATCTCAGTCCAGATATAGCTTTAGGATTGTGAAAATAGGGATAGTTATTAAGTTTTTGCTTAACAACATAGCCAAGAACCAATGTTTCAAACAAAGCTCTAGCTATGACCTGCCAGAAAAAAAGTGAGCTTTACTGCCTTCAAGCAACTGTGGTCTGGAAAGCAACACTAACCCACATCTATCACCGTCAAACATTTAAACAAAACCAGACATTTTCTTTCTCAGATTTTCCTTCTCACCATCCCTTATAATGTGAAATGTTACCTTTCTTCTGTCCTTTCCCCATAAAGCCCATGGCACTGCATGACAATGTTCTACTGATCCTTTGAAGATGAGACTAAGTCATCATATGGAATGGAGTGATCGTTTTAATGAAGGCAAGAAATACATCACATTTTTGAATACCAGCCTTCTCAAAGAAAAACATTTATTTGTAATTTCATTAGATGAAATACTACTGTGGTGCCAGCATAAAGCCAGAAGCTAGCAGCTTCTTTTGCCCACCACCTCACTTATATGTTAGTCATTATCCTGTGGGGAAATGCAGAATAGAGTCTTCATTTCTGTGCTGGTCACTATAAATTTTGAGTAGTAATAGCTCTGTTTTCAAATGAAGCCCCACTGAAATCAGATGAATAATTTCCATACATACAGTCTGTAACAAACGGTAAATGAAAAGGAAGTAGGTCTTGGCAAGATCTTGTTCAGTACAAAAATAACATGTTTTAGAGAGAAATCTTAAATATCAGGTGTATCGGTCTTTACCACTCAGTTAGAAATTCATGCACGAATTTTTTCTTCCAGAAGAATCCCAATCACATCACAGATGTTTGCACCTTGAAAAAATGCACAATTGTATGGGGTATACATGGCAACGTTTTGGTAGTGATGGGGGTTACAGGACTGGCCTCTGTGAGAAGAGACCAGGAGCTGTCCCCGTGTTGGACAAACCCAGTTGCAGACATCTCCAAAAGGAATCCACCACAGGACACTGCCAAGCCCATCAGTGGTGCTGGTGGTGCCTCTGGGGTAACATATTTGAGAAAGGGTAAAAAGCATTACACAGCAGCTGTGAGAGATGGGAAAGACAAAATGTGAGAGAACCAGCCCTGCAGCCCCCCAGGTCAGTGCAGCAGGAGGGCAGGAGGTGCTCCAGGCACGCAGCAGCAGTTCCCCTGCGGCCTGTGGAGAGGCCCCTGGTGGAGCAGGCTGTCCCCCTGCAGCCCATGGGTCCCACACGGAGCAGATCTCCACGCTGCAGCCCGTGGAGGAGCCCCCGGTGGAGCAGGTGGATGTGGCCTGGAGGAGGCTGCGGCCCATGGAGAGCCCCCGCAGGAGCAGGCCCCGGGCCGGAGCTGCAGCCCGTGGAGAGGAGCCCACGCAGGAGCAGGGGTCTGGGGGGAGCTGCCACCCGTGGGGGACCCGTGCTGGAGCAGTTTGCTCCTGGGGGATGGACCCCGTGGTACGGAGCCGTGTGGGAGCAGTTCTTGAAGAGCTGCTGCCTGTGGGCAGCCCCCGCAGGCTCAGCGGATTGGGGGGGAGAGACTTGTTAGGGACTGTCCTGGTTTCAGTTAGGACAGAGTTAATTTTCCTCCTAGTAGCTGGTAGGGTGCTATGTTTTGGATTAGGATGAGAAGAGCGCTGATAACATGCTGATGTTTTAATTGTTGCAGAGCAGTGCTTACACCAAGCCAAGGACTCTTCAGCTTCTTGCTCTGTCCTGCCGGCGAGCAGGCTAGGGGTGCAGCAGGAGCTGGGAAGGGACAGACCCAGGACAGCTGACCCAAACTGGCCAAAGGGGTATTCCATACCATCTGACGTCATGCTAAACAATATATAGGGGTGGCTGGCCGGGGTGGGGGGCCGGCTGCTCGGGGATAGGCTGGGCATCGGTCAGCGGGTGGTGAGCAATTGCATTGTGCATCACTTGTTTGTACACATTATTATTATTATTATTATCCTGTCTTAATAAACTGTCTTTATCTCAACTCACAGGCTTCACTTTCCCATTTCTCTCCCCCATTCCAGAGAGGGAAGGGGGGAGGGTGAGCGAATGGCTGTGTGGTGTTTAGCTGCCGGCAGGGTTAAACCACAGCAGGGACTGACCACAGCCCCCATTCCCCTGCATCGCTCAGGGGGAGGAGGTACAGGAGTCAAGAATGAATGTTTGAGTCAAGCCTTGGAAGAAGGGGTAGAGAGAAGGTGCTTGTAGTTCTGTCTTTGTTTCTCACCATACTACTCTATTTCTAATTGGCAATAAATTAAATTAATCATCCCCAAGTCAGGTCTGTTTTGCCCATGATGGTAACTAGTGAGCAATCTCCCTGTCTTTATTTTGAGCCACGACCTTTTTCAATGCATTTTTTTCCCTGTCATGTTGAGGAGGAGGAGTGAGAGAGCAGCTAGGTGTGCATCAGGCAGCCAGCCAAGGCCAATTACCACAACGGTAGGGAAGAAAACCGAGCAATGGGAAATGACCCAAAGAAACTCTATAGCACAATGCCCCTTATTCCAACATCCCACACAACCTCCACACCCAACATCAGCCAGTTTGGGACTGGGGATCCGTAATGGTCTCCCTCCTTAAGTCTGACAGGTCAAGGCTGGCCCTGTAGCACTATTTTCCAAGAAATCTCCTTCTACTTGCCTGGAATAATACTGGAAGAAAACAACTTGATATAGCAGTGAGCAGAGAACAGGAGCAAACAAATGTGCCAAACCACTGCCTGTCTGATGGGGCCCCATTCCCACCTCTGCCTTTGCCATCTGGAAAAAAACCCAAACTTAGGCTGTGAGAAGGAATGATGAACAACACACTTCCACTTTCAGAGTTTTCAATGTCTCAAAGATTAGCAACATTTTTTCCAGGTAACTAAATACAGACATTTTTCAGCAGATAACTGTGCCTGAAGAAGGGTAAAATTTCTGGCCAGATATACTGTTACAAATCCCTAGGACCATCAGCAATGCTTTGGCTCTTTTTTTGTAACATGACATATACAGTGTTTTGAGGAGGATTTTAGGGACTATTTTAGGGAAAGGAAGGCAGGGATATCTACAGATCCTTCAAGATGCAGATCTTTAAAGGCTTCTTGAAATTGAAGTTGGGATGAGTGACACCACTGTCAGGCATCAAATGTCTGGGTAGAGGAAAATATTTCAAACTAAGCAACACCCTTTCTGGTCAAAAAGCTGTACTTTAAAAGGCACCAGACTAACAGCATAGTAGTTGCTCCATGCAGGCTTTTTTTTCCATTGTTTTTTCCATAAATAAATAAATAAATAAAAAACGATTACATACTAGTTCTTTGGCACGTGTGAGACGTGACAAACTCCCTCCCATATCTGCTGCCTTTAGCAACAAACAGTCAGTTTCCATCAGATTTGACAGAAAGTGGAATTCAAAAAAAAATAAGTTCCTACAGTGTTTTTTAAGAAAGGTATAAGAGTAGAGAAGTTACATTTGATCAACACCCCATCTGAGAGAAAAACTAAGTGCTGATTTTGGCTTTCAACACACAGAGTAATCCACTCCTAACAGAGATATTATGACTGATTGCTGTTATCTACCCCTAAGGCAATCAGATTTCACACCTAACTGGATACCAGAGGATCCAACCACACTACAAGCGACACATGCACACACATGCAAATCCTCTAGTAACTCATGTTTCAGAAGTTACATTGTTCCCAAACCTACTCAAATTTGAAAAACTGGCATGGATTTCTTTCCTTTCTTCAACATCAAAAACATCTTAAGCTTATATAGCATTCATACTTGGATTGATCTCAGAAAGCAGAGACACAGCTTCAAAAAAACACAATGCTAGTCAGGAATCCCTGATTTATTTGACCCACCTGATGCAGCTTCAGCCTGCCTTGGGCAGAAAGTAAGTGGGTGTGTAAATGCAAAACGTAACATTTCAAGTAATCTGTTTGAGGCGTAACAGCATTTGCCATACTCGTTCAGAAACACAGAACATTTCCATAGAGAATTCTCCAGGACAAAAAAGACAAAGCACCATGCAGTGTGCCAAAACCGTCTCAGTCTCTCCAGCAAAGAATGGAAGAAGGTTGCAAACACAGTGATACACACACTGGGATGACCTGCATGTATCCCCTACTATAAATGTTTAAGCAAATACAGGATTTCCAGCTCAAATCCAAATTCATACTTCATGTTACTGTATAAAGAGGGTCTGCTCTTCTATACAAAGTTACAGCAGCTTAAAAATAGGAAATGAAATCTGGTAATTTATGCCACTTTATGCATTTGCTGACAGAAATGCAATTCTACAATTTTAAATGATTTCCTGAGTTCGCTACAGCATAATGTCTTATAAAAAGGGGTGTCAGTACTAGTCCCTTGAGATGCAAGAGGGCATTAACACTACTATATCAAACGTGCGGTGTCAACAAGTAAATCACCAGGAAGAGTTGATGAGCTGAAAATTGAACCTACCTTTCAGTACGGCTGGAAGCCCGACAGGCTTGATGGTTACCATAGTAATCATGTGACAGTTTGGGATTTATTGCCTTGTACTGCACGGTTATAAAGGTTCTTCAGCTACCTTCTGCACTGTTTCTAGAGTCAAGAGGAATGCTATGATAAATGTCCACTATCCAAAAGATATATTTAAGGGGATGTAATGCAGGAAAGCAGTGCTTTAAATGCAAATTACATGCTTTTTGCCCTTTTTAGAATATTAAAGAGTGATTTCAAAGGAATGAAAACAAAGAACTCTGACCTCTGACACCATGATTCTTCGCTGTACAGATCACAATTTTCTGTGGGACTGGTTACTGCATATTTAAGTAGCGTGAAACTGAAAATGAGGTAATAAATTCCACTGAAGATAGTCTGAGTAATGCATTGATTATGAAAATAAGCATGCAACTGAGCAATTACTGGAGTATGCAGTCATGGGGTCTTCTTCAGTATATTTAGATCATTCTGTAATCATTAGAAATTAAATTATTTCATTATATGTAATTTACATCCCTTTACATTTTCAGTAACTCAGAAAAATATTGTTACATGGAATAAATATGATGAACCATCAGTACTGCAATATTCACATACTATGCCGTAAACAGTGTGCATTAATGTTACAGATTGTATTAGATTTTAGTTTACCTCTGTGATGGATTTTAAAGGAAAACACTGATAATTTGCCTTTTATTACTACAGTAAATATTGTTTGCTACCCTGTTCAGCCATGTCTTGAAAAGAGCAACTTCTACTCCTGTTAGTAAACATCACAATTCATGAAATATTCCATTATATTTTACTGGATTGTTTGTGTCCATAATTCTCTTTGATTGTACAACAATAAAGGACTGAGAGAATACAGGCTATCTTTCTTACCAAGTGCAGAAGCACCATGCACTAATTTGTGTATTAGCAATCCCCATGTGGATACTGCATTATTGATTCTGCCATCTAAATTCCACTGTTTGACAGGAAGGATATTGTGTGTAGGATTAATAAAATGATTTCCTCAAGCAATATTTTTTAAAGCATTGGTTATGTGCTTTTACTTCAGAAAAGCTTCTCACAAATATGCTTTACAATGTGAAAACAAAATAATTCTGTAGAGCAACATACTAAATATGAAGGAATACATGATATATGGCAAAAATGCTGTAGTACACCAGTTAAAATATCAGGCTAAGATAGCTTTTAAAACTCAGGTGAAGATGCATACCTGATAGATAGTTAGCTTATGCAAAAGGGCACAACATTCATCTGATTAATCAAATACATTCTCTGTTCATACTGTAAGGTACGACATCACAAAGACAAACAACAGAATGTTCATAGTCTTCTGTTACTAAAAACTCCCATGAAGTCCAAATCTCATGAGCTTTGTACTGCAGAAACATAGTCCCCCCCCACCTCCCTCCAGTATTTGCTTTTAAAGGCAAATTTAAAAGGCATTACCAGAAGGATCATCTCATTTTACATAAGAGAAATAAAGGGGAAAATTTGGCTGGCTTGCTGTATCACAGAAACACCAAGACACCCTTACACAGTGTTTACCATAAGAGGTGGTTACACACGAACAGATGTCATTTATTTTAATTAAATCTGGGCTGCCCATCCAGGCTGCTGGGCCTTCATGGACACATCCACAGAAAATACCACACCTTTTAGTTTTGAATCAAGTATCTCTTGAAACAAGTATAAACTGAAATGGAAGGACTTACCCCTGACCCCCCCCCCCCCAAAAAATATATAATATAATATAATATAATATAATATAATAATAATATAATATAATATAATATAATATAATATAATATAATATAATATAATATAATACAAATGTTATATATAATTATATATAATAATAATATGTATATGTTATATATAATAATATGTATATAAACATATATATATATATAGGTTTAATAAATTCCCATAAAATACATGCAACCCCTCTCTGCCATGCCTAACCTGGCTATAGCTAAAGCAGGCACTAAAATGAAAGGTTTGTCAGGTCAGGCCATGGTATCTGCCTGCGCATTTCTTTTCCTAACAGCATAGCTTTAATGACTCTACATAGACAAGAATGACTGAAGCAGCTACTGCATCCCACAACTGGGGCTCTGCCCCTTGCAGCAGCACCAAACTGCTGCATGGCTTCAGGCAGAACAGCGGGTGTGCCCATCTGTGTGCTGACTGTGGAAGCAACATGCTCTAAAGTACACGTAGCAAGCCCCATCCCTGGTATCATTGAGTCCAAACCCTGGGTCTGCACAGGACCACCTAAAATTCAGACCCTGTGTCTGAGAGCATTGTCCAAATGCTGTTTGAACTCCAGCAGGCTCGGTGCCGTGACCATTGCCCCGGGGAGCCTGTCCCAGTGCCCAACCACCCTCTGGGTGAAGAGCCTTTTCCTAACACCCAGCCTGACCCTCCCCTGTCCCAGCTCCATGCCGTTCCCTCGGGTCCTGTCGCTGTCCCCAGAGAGCAGAGCTCAGCTCCTGCCCCTCCGCTCCCCTCGTGAGGGAGCTGCAGGCCGCCATGAGGCCTCCCCTCGGCCTGCTCTGCTCTGGGCTGAACAAACCAAGGGACCTCAGCTGCTCCTCATACATCTTCCCCTCTAGACCCTGCACCATCTTTGTAGCCCTCCTTTGGACACTGTCTAATAGTTTTAAGTACTTCTTATATTGTGGTAGCCAAAAACACACACAGTGCTCAAGGTGAGGCCGCACAGCACAGAGCAGAGTAGGACAATCCCTTCCCTCACTTGGCTGGCAGCGCTGGGCCTGATGCACCCCAGAATCCCATAGTCTTGCCTGCAGCTCTAATGACCTCCTCCCACCAAATTTCAATGTAGCAAAATATAAAGCTACAGAGCACACAGAATATGCATTTGCTGTCTGTTATTATCTTTATAAAATGTGTATTGCGTGGAAGGATCTGAAAGAGTTCCCTCAACACCAAAGCATGGTTAATACTCCGCAGAAATGACAGGCTCAGTTCTATGTTCTTTCTTCCTTAAGAACGAGCCCCAGAAATTTCATTTCTCAGAAGCTGACTGAGAAGCATAGAATCAGGATTTATTAAAACTGAAGTATGACATTAATAAAACATAAAGTTTAGAAGCAGATCAAATATGTAAGATTCAACAGTTGGTAGTCAATGAATTCATGTTGCTAGTCAGAAACCATTACATGCTGTTCTAATCACCCTCACCAGGAAACATTGCAATGCACTATATTGTAAGTCACAAAAATATTTATTTCTGTTGTCTATAAAAATGAATAACAAACACAAATGCAACTATTTATTTATTTTTATATCCTTACTTCTCCTGGCCAACAGCACCTCTCTTCTGCAAAGACCAAGAAAGGATCCAGGATCAATTCACCATATTGATTGTATACAGCAGCAAATATTGGGTCCTATTATCTCAGTGCAATGACAGCAATGTGACATTTCCAGGCAGCAGTACTTGCTGATATCGTGAGTCATTTTAATGTCATTTTCTGTACTTCGTTTATCAGCAGCCATTTAAATAATGAGGTTGTGAAGGAAAACAGAACTCAGTAGACCCCAGCCTTTGTCCATAACTTTGCCTACCCTTCACAGACTTGGGAAAACCCTATGCTAGGCTTGATTCAGAGCTTGCTACAGATCAGCAATCTCATTGAAACATTATGTATCGTACTGCAGATAATAAAAAATAATACTTTTTTGAATTGCACAAAAAAAATCACAAGATGCAATGTGGATTGAAATGAACTGACAGTGGAACACAGCCTCAGAAGCTATACAGAAACCATTAGCTTTTTCCTCTACAGAAAAAAATGCTGAGATAAGTGAAAAATGCTAGCTTGTGAGTATCATGTTGCTGACTAGTTAAATGTTTTGGTTAGCTTGGTATATGTCAGTACTGACATCAGATGTGGACAGTGAGAAACTGTCAGTAATAAAAGAACTAGGCAGCAAAATGACACCAGCTGCCAGTTCGAGAAATCCTTCACAAACTTTTCTGGGGTTATTGCTCCCTAGCAGGAGAGGAGGTTGCTGCTGAAGAAGATGGGCCAAGAAGCAAAGAGAAAGGCAGAGAGGTCTCTTCACACACACACATCTACCAAGAAGGATCTCACAATCTCCTCTCAAGGTCTGTTCCTGCAGAAAGCTTTGTAGTATGGAAAATGGCCATGAAACCCATCTCTTCTCCATTGCAAGACTTTCTCCAAAAGGAGAAGAGAATCAAAAACCTTATCCTGTCTAGAAATTTAGAGGTAACTGGAAGGGGTGGAAAAAAAAAAAAAAAAACAGCAATAAATATATAAACACCAGCAAGTCAATGAAAATTGGTAGGCTAACAGTGACAGGCTGAGGCGTTACTTGCTGGTCTAGCTCATGACCAATTACTGACCCAGTATTTTGTTTCAACCTTAAAAAAATAGCAAAAATTGTTTGCTAATTTATAATTGAATGTACATATAGTTTCAGGAGACAACATAAATAGAATAGGATCTATTTGGAAAAACTGAAGGAGAAGTTGTCCGTCTCTGACTTGGAACTCAATGTAAAAAATGTATATTAATGATTTTTTTTTAATATTAAAACTTTAAACTATTATTGGTTTATCAGTGATTGTTTTACAAATAGATACTAAGCTAGTATTATTACTCAAGAGACTTGAAATACTTCTATTTCTTTCAAAATGTGAATCAGCATAGGTAGAGGTCTTCCCTGCCAGACGTTCCTTACAAGAAGTTGGACTATGCAGACCTCATGTAAAAATGGCACTGCATGGGGCTTTTGATCATACTCAGAAGACAAATGTTTAATGACAAGGTTTTTTCCAGTTCACTCATTGTTCCAATGAAATGGGAACTCTAAAAAGTCAAAAATGTGTCAGTGATTCATAAGCAGTTGCTGTAAAATGTGACACGGGTAATTCTTTCTTCCCAGATGAGAGGTGATGCAGGTGTACTCAGTTCTATCCAAACATTATTTGTAATTCATTTTAGAGAGAGGTAATGGTTTACATCAGGGAGGCGAGGTAGTAGGATTTGAAAAGCAACTGTCAATGAGTGGAGGGAACAAAATCTTTCAGCATTAGCTAAAATTCTTGGATTATTCATATTTCAACAGCTAAAATACCAGCCAAGGTACAGAGCAATTTGCATTTTTGTTTTGTTTCTGCTCCTGGTTTAGATGACGGTGATATCTGTGAGGGAGCTATAATGCTCGCAATAAGGAAGAGCAGTAAAGGCAAGGTGCCTTCATTTCCACCATGCTGCAGCCAGTGTGGGATCTTTGATCAGACTTCAAAAGCCTTAACCTGTGCTGCTACAAGCTGAATCAGTATGTGGAGGATAAGGGGTGAGGGAATGAATGGGATACGACTAACTGAAAACCTGCTCAGCTCTGTCTGATTCTGAAAAGATTTCCTAGTAGCTGGAGAGTTCAACTCATTCACATTCAAGCCCTGAAAGAGTCTATTTTTCACAGCTTCTTAGCTGTAGTGGGAGAGCAGCCCGGAGGAGTGTAACCACTCTCTTTGTTCCCAGGGCTGGAACCTAGCTAAATTTTCTCATGAAAATAAACTGATGAGTCACTTTTTCTTTCTTACTGCCCACCTTTTTTTCTTTTTACCAAGAGTGGCATGGAGTAACTTTGTGAACAGCCCTTAAACAACAAATGATGACGTAAATATTAAAGAAAATATACACTGCATTTTCAAGTACATGGCCTTTATCCGGTGCTTACCACAAAACAAGGACTTGGTACTTATATTTCATTCAGTGTTCAAAACACTCAAGCACCTCATAATAGCATAGTTTCACTGTTGGAAAGCATATTCCTGTGTAACTGATAATGTTATGTTTATTGAAAGAAAGATGAGTCAGCATTTGGGAATTTGGATAAATGAGCAGTTGATTTTTGGACTGTTTATGGCAGCAGAACTACTTGAGAAGTCTTCAAAACCCAGTTACTTTATTGTCTATTGATTTTAACAGACTATAATTTGGTCATATAGGAGAAAGAGAGAGTTTCCCATTATGGAAAATTTATACTTGTTTTGGTTATGGCTTCAAATACTATATTGTGCAATTCCCCCTGCTAATAATAAAGGCAGCATCTGACAAGTACAACAGGATATAGAAAGCATCCTTTTGCTATTCTACCATGAATGTAAACACTAAAACTATTGTTTCAGAAAGTCACAAAATACTGAATACCTGAAATGCATTACAAGAATAAAATCTATGTGGTTCCTCAAAGCAGGTCATTCATAAAATTCCCTCAAAAAGTATTTGGAGGGCATTCTTATTTGTTAGGATAATTTGAACCAGGATTAACTTAATGGCACACAGAAAGCCCCCGGTGGACTACAAAACCAGCTGGAGGGGGTACAGATTGAGCTGAACTGTAAATACACTGACCATCTGCACTCAAGTGACTGTGGTTAAATTCTTGATGCCAGTGCTTGAGTTAGGAATCACAAGTGGGTGAAATATGTATGGAGAGAGTGAAAATTTCTTGACTCCGATATATCTAGACAGGGAGGTAGTACTATGCAGCTACTGGCCTATGGGTTTGACAGAGCAGGTGGCATTTACAGTGATTTAACTCTATGAAGCAGATTTATTCAACTGGATTATGATTTTCATTAGGACTTACAAAGATTGCTATTGCTATTCCAGCTCCTCATTACATATAAAATCATTCCTGAACAAGAACTGTCCTTCAAAAGTGTCAACAGGAAAGTATTTTACCTGTCCAGTTGAGGAAAGTGTAGTAAAATATTATTGTGTCAGTCAGTCTCATTATTTTGAAAAATAAATCTTTTATTAGGCTTTCTGTGCAATAACCCTCAGATCACTTTAGGACAAGGTATTAAGCCATGATTGGAGTCACCTTAAATGGAGCTGGGTCTTTTTGAGAGTTAGGGTGAAAATCAGGTCCCTAGAAATTACCTTGCGTGACTACCAAATATCAAGGTAGTAAACAGATATAAAGACGATAGTTTTGGACTTACTTATAAAGATCTGTGCACATGAAAGTTCTCCTGAATGCTAAGGGATGAGTCGAGCAGTAGGAAAGACAAAACTTCTTTTGCACTTCCTTGTGTCATGGCCTAGACCCTTTAATGTCAGCAGAACAAGAGAGCATAGAGGGGAAAAAAGGCTCTTTTTTGTTTGTTTACATTATTTCGGATCACGAATTTCCGATGTACAATTGTTTTTGTTGGTTTGTTTATTTGTTTTTAAGTTTATAGTGAGGAATGGTCAACACTAATAGTCTATGTCACATTATTGATAGAGCAGACCAACTTGCTGTTACTTCATATGATGGGAACACCGTGCCGTTAAAATTCCAGTAACATTTTCCATAGCTAATGATGAATAAAACACCAAATGAAACTCACTGTGACATTCAACTACCAGGTATGTTAATTTTTTTTGCAAGTGTTTTCTGTTTATATATATATATGCTATGCACTTGTTTTTAAGTTTTCAAAATAAGAATGCAAAATGATGCCACCTGGACTTCCCCTTCCCTTGCACCCATGAGTTTTAGGACAAGCTGGAAAAACAAAAAAAAAAAAGTTATAAAGCACAGTGGCTGCAAGCTGCTGTTCCTCCTCTATCCAAAACAATAGATGTTATGAGAATGAAATAAAAGCCGATTTTAGCTTGTTAAAGCAGCCGCCGAACGTTGTACACCAGGCGTGGAGTGCCCAGACTACAAAGGATGCGCCCTGTTGTTATGGCAACTAAATTACAACTTTGATGCAGACAACCATCGCTGTCACCTCGGGTATGAAACCCAGCCGGGCAGGGGATCCACGCCCTGAGCTGCCCCGGCACCCGCTGCTGGGGGGGCCTGGCAGTGGGCACCCCACAGTGAAGGCCAGGCCCCACGGGGTGCCAGCTTGCCGCTCTCCCCGCGTTCCTCACACCCTCTCTGAGTTCCCCGGAGCCTGCAGGAGGACATGCTGCAGCTGCCGGGTGATTAATGGCCTGGTGGAAAGGACAGGAGCGTGACGTCTCCAAGTCATCGTCTCCAGAGAGAGCCGTGACTCCCGCAGGCGTTTTGGCTGAATTGGATAGCCAGATCGAATCTCTCATTTTAAGCAGAAATAAAGATGTGTAGCTCTCCTTCTCTTGTGCAAAAGATGCAGAAGGTATTTCCTTTCTGCTAAAAACAGACACCATTCACTCCATCAAGTTTTTTGTCACTTTTCCTGATGTGACAAAGACTCTATCCCCCGCCAGCACAGGGGAGCATGTGGTGCTCCCCTTTTTTCCTCCTGCCTCCCAGCTAAACTTCCTTCCCTTTCCCACATCATCTGCCCAGTCTGTTCATTTCATGCCGTTCTGGTGGCCCTGCTAGAGTTTGGACAGAGGGTTTCCTGGGACACAGAAGTGCTGTGCCGAGGGAAGCTGATGTGACCTCTTTGCTTCAGGTATTAATTAGCACAGATGATAGCTTCCAGAATGTAGTTTGGCATGCCTTAAGGAAAAAGTATTTTCCTCAGACTTCTCCACTGATTTCTCTTCAGACTTCCCCCCACTTTTGCCACTGCCACACAGAAAGCTACAACCAATGGCAAAAGTGGGCCTTGCCAGAGGGCAGCCAAGAGGATTCACACACCCTTCCTGGCGGGTTTCTAGGAAGATTGCATTCGGAAGCTGTTACATTGCCCATAATCAGTGCGACTGCCTGCAACAGGAAAATCCACTTCCCATGATAGCACCATTCTGGCACCACAGCCCTGGAGCTCGCCGGTGATCCCCAGAGATCCTTTCCAACCTAAACCATTCTGTGACCTTCAGACGACCAGAGGGCAAAGCTGCAGCACATATCCTGATGATGTGGCTGGTGCTCAGTGCGGAAACGACGATGAGTGATGGGCAGAAAGGATGGAGCAGGATGGGGATAAAAAACATCTTGTGAACTTCTGCTTTGAGATATATTTGTAGTATGATGTACTGGCCCTGCCTTTATTTGTGTGAGTAGAGAAAGAAATTCCTTGAAGTAAATGAGAAAGAGATGGGTTCATTTTAAAGATTATAAATACCTTGTGACCTTCCATCTCAATATAGCTTTGGAAACCCTCAAAACATTATATTTTTTTACCATAAAGATGTTTTAGATGCCCTGAACCCCTATGTTATGGGAGAAGCACACACACACTGCACAAATGTACAGCAGTAAAAACACCTGCTTTTCACAGCGTTATCTATAATAAAATGGGCTGAATTATAGGGGAAAAAAATAAAACACACCAAAACCCCCAAAATTTGCACTGTAAACATGTTTCTTTGAGCATGAAAATAGGTAATATTTCAGAAGCTCAAAGTGACTTCAAGACACATGTCCCACTGATCTGGCACTGGAAGCAAAGCAATTTGGGCAGTTTCATCCACTATCTTTTGCTGAATTACTTGAGGCTAAAGAAGCAAACAGATAGCAAAGATTTGTTTACATGGACTTTTACCCACTAAATGTGTTTACCTAACCTGATCTTTTTTGGACTATGGATAGATATATAGTAGAAGCATAGTATGAAGTGTTCTAGTTGTGGCACAGTGAATTAAAACATATATATTACGAGTTTGGGTGAGCTGACCTGCTTAGAGCACCAACAGTCTCTGCCCATAGGATATTCTGACTTCTGGTATGCAGCTGTTTTTTCCCCTTCAATCTTCCTTTGGTAGCAGAGACACCGCTCTGCTCCTAGCAAACTTAAGTGACAGCCCTTGAAATAGCCAGTGGCTTGCACTTGTTTTTGTGAGAGTGCAGAAACCTGATATTTGAACCTGAGACAACATACAAGTCTCATCGTAAAATAAACAAACAAAAGTGATTAAATCAAAGATGTTTTCTTTCCTTTTTTTTTAATGGAAAAATATGAAAGATATCTATTTTTAAGCTTGTTTGGATTTGTATTATTTTAGTTAATAGCAGGAAGTTTTATTTTTTTTAGATCAGCCTTCTTTCCAGAACACATGCTTATTACATTCCCCTGCATTTTTTTGATTCGCATGTTCTCTTCTATCCTACTACTCCACCCTTTTCCTCTTCCCACTTCTTTCCTGCTATGAGAATTAAATTAATTTAGATCTCTCTGCTGAGGGAAGATTTATAGGGAAAAACGTTGGTCTTCACAGCATGCTGTAAGCAGGTCCAGGCTCACTCTGACCTTTGCTGCTTGCTCAATCCATGCTTGAAGCACTCTGCCTCCAAATCCCTGCTTCACACAGGGCTATAATAAGTGCAGCATCTTCATTAAACCTGTGTATCCTGGCCGAAAATGGAAAGGTAGTGTCTAAGACAGGCCCCAGTCCATTAAGAACAGTAGGATCAGGACCTTAAAGTGTATTCAGAATTGAATGGGGAACCATTGGAGTGTGCTGAGCTTTAATGTTAAACACTCCTATCAGTACTCCTTCCTCCCCAAAAGACACCACGGCAGACCGTCTGTACAGAAGTTTCAGCAGTGGCTTTCACCTTCTACGCTCTTATGTCACTGGCATGCTGACCTAAATCTAAAGTTATATGAAACTGTGAGAGATTTGCAGATTTTGTTTCATCAACTACATTACCTTTAATTGCCTTGAAGAATTCATTTGTCTTCACTCCAGTAACCTTTGGCAGCAATCAGCAGTTCAAACACCAGTACGCCCACACACTGCAGCTCTTTTCACAGTCACATGCCGTTTACTCAAAGCTCCATAATAAACAAAAATACACTCATTCCATTAGCTTTTTTGATATATCTATTTAAATTCCACCTCTGATAAAATTAGAAGATTAAGTGTGCTTCTGAAAAGCAAGAAAACGCTTCATCATCACCACGAATGGGCATTAAATTCTTGTCTATGTTTTACAAACAGCATAATCAAATTTCAATAGAAAATATGCAAGGATTGCAAATCTATAACAGACATAGAAATTTACATAAATAACAGATATGAATATCTAATGTTTATGCATATAAAACTGCATGCTATGCAAATAAAGTCTACAAAATTAAACAACATTTTATTATGCTGATTTTCCAACTCAAAGCTCTTTGTAGGTGAATATGTATAAGGCATTTCACTCCTATAATGCAAGGGAAAACATATATAAAAAAGACAGTAAGCATATTGTTATGCTACATTGTTTATAGAAATTTGGACTCAGAATCTGAGGCAAAGAGGGACTGTTTCCCTTTAAGACCTTTAGGGTTAGAATTGCCCAGCTACAAAAGGGACCTATACAGTTCGATGGGAACCAGGTACCCGAAGATATTAAACAGCCTTAAAAGAATCTGATCCATAATACCTCATTCACACTGAAGAGAAAGAGTTTGAGTTTTTGTGGGTCTTATGTATTCACATATTCACACCATGTAAATTGCACTGATCAAACTGATTCTGCTTGGTCATATACAAATTTGACAATTTACTAGTCTGTGACTTAAAATGTGAAATATAGTAATAGTAGAGTAGTATTCAGCCCACTTGTCTCATACTAGAGCTAGCCTGTCTCAATGCATGACCATAGATTTATTTACAAGCCTAATCCCGCTCTTGCAAGCACATTCATGGCTCCCACTGGGAGTCAAGGGGGACCCTACACTTGAGGCAGAGGCAGAATTTTGCTTAATACTCATGTAAGTACTCATTCAAAAATAGAAAAGGGAACTTGGACAAGTCAGCATACAAACCTCAGAGATATTAATAAAAAAAGTAAACAAATGAAATAAAAAAATAAACACCCCCCCCCCCCAAAATCAAGGAGAACCTGTACCGCACGTAGCCAAACACATTTTGTTCACCAAGGTCACCCTCCTAATGCAGAGAATTCAGTTAATCGTCTGGATGAATGCAGCATGTGTAGCACTCCAAATGAAGCTGCATAGGCTCCAAATAAGAGGCCATCAACTACTGCTATAAATGTAATCAACTGGCTGTGAGTCTGAATAATAAAATTCGATTTTCCTCTTTCCAATAAGCAAACAAAACAAAGAGAAGTGTTTCACTGAAGGTGTGCATTGTTTAAAAGGCCAAAAGGTGCCTTTCCTCCTAAATTTTAAAACTATTAATCAAGCATGAAATAAACAACATGTGCAAGTCAAAGGTTAATATCCCAGGGTCTTTAACGTACGATTACCACCCACTTCTTTTCCATTAACACCATTACTTCCCCCATGTCTTTCAAACCCCCAACTATCCTTGCCCTGTGTCCCACTGATTCACACGACTGAAAAGTAGTAATTATTTAGCACTTAATCTTCAGCAAACTGCTCCACAGAACACAGGATTTGCCTTCTGTTGCAAAGTCTGAAGGGAATGACCGCTAGAGAAAAGCAATTGTTTCATTTCTCCTCTGAAGTTTGCCTAGGTGTTTTTTTGTTTTGTTTTGTTTTTAAGGGATAAAGGACTAGCTTCACTAGTACCTTGAAGACACGCATGTCACGTTAAAAATATTGTAAGCAAGAGGATAATCAAGCACTATGATTTAGATTTCAGAGATAATGGCATTAGTCCAACATAGATTTGAATGATTTAAATAATGTGACTGTAGACATTCACTAGTGCTTTTGAGCAGAGAGCATGGCTCTAATTACATCTGAACAATTAATCTTTACAATTGCGTTGTTTAGCACGTTCTTCTGAGGGGGTATATTCTTAATAACTGGGAAATTAATTAAAATTACTTTCTAAAGGGGTGTAAGAAAAAATGGTTGGGGGTGAAAATAGCACAAAATAGCTCATATCAAATGGCTGTTGTATGATATTCACATGGGGGGAAAAAAAATAAAAGC
Organism: Anser brachyrhynchus; assembly: GCF_964034855.1. Classification (NCBI taxonomy): domain Eukaryota; kingdom Metazoa; phylum Chordata; class Aves; order Anseriformes; family Anatidae; genus Anser; species Anser brachyrhynchus. The sequence continues at coordinate 41,439,854 of NC_137694.1, read as the reverse complement.
AAAGCAAGCAAAGTAAAACAGATGAATTTATACCTGCTCTTCAACTATAGCAACTTATACCAAGTTCCTTTCATTTTTGCAGGTAGATATCAATGGATCCAACTGTCTGACTGTTTTCCATACAAGCATGCTAAGGAAGACTCTCTGATTACAAGTCATATTCTTGATCTCAGATGAGCCTACAATTTGCTAGTTCAGAACATGTTTCCTTAGCACTTCTGGACTTATTTAACCACTGTACTAGTAATAGCTATCAACCTTATTGCTAAAATGTGTTCTATTATGGAGTTGCTCTGGATGTAAAGGCCCATAGCAAAGGCACTGCATGTGTACTGGTTTTAGTCCAGCAGGATGTACAGTTTATGATTACAGTGGCCAACTCCATAAGTCTTTAGAGGGGTCAGTGGAAGATGCTTCTGCTACGCGTGGCAGGAAAGCTGTGTGTTCTGGTGCTCTGCTGCCCTACACTGTAGTGCCCCCATATCAGCTACTTGTTCTCTGCCACGCTTCAGGCAATGGGTCATAGGGCACAGACAGGATTTTCACTTGTCAGAAACAAGAAAAATCTATTTCAGGCCCTCAAAGTGGAAAGCAGTGGTACGGGTCAGGGAACACTATCAGCCACTTAATCTCATAGGGGCTGTGAATGAGAAGGATGGGAGGATTGGGCAGAAGAAGGACAAAGCTCCAAGCAGTACAATGCTGGAAATGTCCCTTGTCTGCTCCCCAGAACAGCACGGGCACAGCTATGAGCCATTATTCACATGTGCAGCTAGGCACGAGCATTCATATTTTTTAAAACAAACACCAAGTCTTTCAGAAATTTCTGTTAGGTAGTTAAAATATATATAAACTAATCTAGGGCCCCTTTTACCTTTCCGCTACTCGCTTTTGTGTGTGTGTGTGTGTTTGTCTCTGTCTCTTAAAAAGCGCTACACATTTACAGAAAAATAATTTGAGGATCTATCAATACTAAATTCAGAAGTAGTGTATATCCATTTTAAGTAAGTGCCTTAAAAAGAGGCTAACCTCGACCTACACAGTATTTGATGACATATATTGAAAATCCTATGCATCAGTGCAACAGTGAAACAGTAATGAGTAGCCTGCATGCCTAACACCAAGCTTCATTTGGCATTACTTCAAGAGCAGCTCTCACACCGCAGCTACACAGAAACTGCCAGCTAGTTCAAATCCTGCAAGAGAAAGGAATTAAGCTAAGAGATAATGTTGAGGTCATCATCATATCTATCTAAGACCACTCCTGTCTGTAAGGCAGTGTGTTAGACCTCTGGAGGCTACCTCCATCTCCCTCCTGAGAAAAACTCAACTTGCCACATTTGCTCTGTGCTCTGGAAAGAAGGAGACACTGGTCCTGTGGCTCCCAGTGTGTGAAGATCCCGGTGCAAGCTGGAGCATCAGAAAAGTTGTCTGCTTCTGGCGTAATGTATTGCTTGCAGTCCAGATACCCGAGAATCTTTGCCACTTAATGGCTGGAATAAATCAGGACTTGACTTGCACACATTGACTGATCATCATAAAATGAAGATGGTTGGAACTCAGTGCCTCAAAATCTCTGCATGAAAAAAGTAATGTGATATTACTGGTAGGAGTAGCAGTTTGAAAATGGCAGCAACATGCAAGTATTCTGCAGGTAAATCTCAGCTATATTCAGGTCACGAACTCAACTCCCTTGTTACTGCTGAGCCTGGAATTTATTTAATAGAAAGAAATAAAATGTGAGAGGGAAAGGAATGAATTATCCTATTTTAACATCATTGAATTATGTGCCATGAAGTTACTGCGCTGAAGTTTTCATCAGCATGAGGAAAGGCTGGTTAAGTTAGGGAGGAGTGGATCTTCCAACAGCAGACTGTAGCAGTATCACACACAACATTTTAAAAAGTGCTTATAAGTTTATACACTTGGGAATTTCATGGGCCCACACCTAGTCTAAATCTGGTCTTTAAATATATCACTGATGTTAGTGAACTCTTACAGTGAGCCTTAATAACTACGGAAAGTGATCTTACTTTACTGTTCAGAAGTTTCACATTAAAGGGCTATGTACAAACCTGCTAGCATACAGGAAAATAATTTTTTTCAGAATGTGACATATGGGGACAAATATTTCTATTTCTAATACACATATTTACTCTATTGGCTTAAAAATTATGATATACAACATAGTTCAAAGAAACTATGATTTCTTTCAAGGAAAATATGGTACTAATTCTGTTGATACTTCCACAGATAAGTGACTGAAGTGTATTTCTACATAGGACAAGAAATGCCAGAAGCACTCTAGTCATTCATAGCACCACAGAATTCTTAGAGTTGGAAGGGACCTTAAAGACCACCCAGTTCCACCACCCTGCCATGGGCAGGGACACCTCCCACCAGACCAGGTTGCCCAAAGCCCCATCCAGCCTGGCCTTGAGCACCTCCAGGGATGGGGCATCCACAGCTGCTCTGGGCAGCCTGTGCCAGTGCCTCCCCACTCTCTGAGTGAAGAATTTCCTCCTAACATCTAATCTAAACCCACCCTCTTTTAGCTTAAAGCTGTTATCCTTTGTCCTGTCACTACACTCCCTGACAAAGAGTCCCTCACCAGCTTTCCTGCAGGCCCCCTTTAGGTACTGAAAGGCTGCCATAAGGTCTCCCTGGAGTCTTCTCTTCTCCAGGTTGAATAACCCCAACTCCCTCAGCCTGTCTTCATAGGAGAAGAGCTCCAGCCCCCGATCATCCTCTGGACTCACTCTAATAGCTCCATGCCCTTCTTGTGCTGGGGGCCCCAGAGCTGACCATAGTACTCCAGGTTTATTCAGAAATAAAGTGACCAAGGACTATGTAAGAGATACTGTATTAGTGATGTCAGTGCACTTTGTTTCCAGTCAGCAAACCACTTAGACACCTGATTTCAGGAGGAAAAGAATCAGGTTAAATGGTAACAATGAAAAATACGCAGCAGGAGAAAAGCAAAGTAATTCTGACTCCAAATGCCAGCCTGCGCTGAGACAGCTTTTTCCATCCTTTACTCTATCTTGCGGATGATGTTTTGACACAGCAGGTGCCTGTAGCATAAAATAGGAAAAATATCTTAAGAAACATAGGCTTACATCTGCCTCGTAGAGCTGGCTTGCCAGTCTAGGCAAGGGGAATCCAAAGTTTTTGCTTATTTTACCCTACTCTGACTGTGACCATAAAACAAGCTTTTGAAGGAATGACTGCATAAATTAATTCTCCCTGGAGTCTACCAGTGATCAGTTCACAGGTGACTAGTATAAAAATTGGAAACTAATATGAATTGATGGTTGGACCAGATGATCTTGGAGGTCTTTTCCAACCTTAACGATTCTATGATTCTATGAAATGTAACATGCCTAACTGAATCCAAGGCCTCAAGATCAGTAATTTTTGTTATTTCCACAGACTTCTCCATATTTCTTTCTCTTAAAAAAAAAAAAAAAAAAAAAAAAAAACACATATGAGACATTCCATGGTAATAAATTCAGTAGAAGCAATCAGAATAGAAGTATGCCTGGCAGAATCAGTAGTAGTTAATCCTTTTAGTTGTGAATGCAGCCAGTCAAACCTAAATCAGCCTTGTGTTTTCTCCTTCAGTGTGGCAACAGATAATAGTGACAATAGCTTCAAGAGACTAATTTGGCTCTTTCCCTTCAATGGAGCATTGACTCTGAAAGAGGTTGATAAAACATGAATTCAAAGCTGTTAACTACTTTTTGCTAGTCAACATTCAAGCCTTCACTCAGCCAAGGTTTTATCCAGTGTGGTTGCCTACCTTCCTAAAACAGGTTGAACACAATAAAAAAGAAATGAAAAAGCAAAGCAAAGAAATTCCCAGAACGGTCAGAGTCTGACAGTGTTCTGTAGGATTTCCCAGGTAGTCTGTCAGAAGTCCCTAAATTAGCTACTTGACGCCCACAAGATCACTTAAGGAACTTCATCTTCTACCCATAATAATATGAACAATTTGCAATATGCTGTAGAAGAAAAAGATGCGCATTGGTATGGATCAACAAAGATCTCTTACAAAAGCGGTATTTATAAACTCCCCCCCTACACCCACAACCCCCCCCCAAAAAAAAAAAAGAAAAGAAATTTTAAATCAAATGTGTTCAAGCTTGATCTTCTATCAAACTACACTGAATGAATAGGAAGAGAACAGGTTAGTAAGTAGCAAGAGTTCTTAATTGACTCATCTATGGATGAGATCACAGAAAATTATCCTGCAGCCAAGCTACTGTAAATAAAAGAAAATTGTTTTGGTTTCTAATGCAGCAAACCTTTTAAAAACAAATTACAGAGCTTTAGTCAAAACTGACTCAGTGTTAAAGTCAGTGTTTCAAAACTGACTCTTGAAAACGAGCAGTTACAGAGACGTAACAAAATGACCACAAGGACATGAGCGTCATTTAAACTGCACTGTGGAAAATGTGGATTTAAATGTCATCACTACACAGACTTTTAAACTAATTGTGCATCTGTGTTAAGCTCAAACTATCACTTACATCTTTTTTAGCACCCCTATCACATTCAAGACTTCCATAAAGCTATACCATTTACCGGCAAAATCTAGTCCAAGAGTGACAAAGATGCAGACTGTCATTTTGCCTTAATCTGTTCATCAATAAAATGTGATAGAAAACAACTTGAATCAAAGAGCATATGCATTTCGTGTATTCCACTTATAGTAAGTAAAGTTACGTAAGTCCTTCCATTCAAATCGTTTTAGCTACTTATTAAAACTAACTAAAATGTTCATCCAAACAGATGTATTTTCAGTTCAAAATGTGCCAAAAAGGAGCACTTAGTGATTTGTGTGATAGAGCACAGCTCTCCCAGGTCTCTTTACTAGAGTAAGAGAGAGGTTAGGCTGGAGGTAGGTCATGTAGCACAAAGAAATATGGTCAAGATCACTGTTGATTATTCATATTGGCAGGAGTGCTGTGAGAAAAGTGAGATTACTCAGGTGGAAGCAATGTCCATAAAATTATATCTATGCCAGTGGGATGCACTATCAATCTTTAGCTCTTGACAAGGAAACCAAAAGCTTGGCTTTAAACAACAAAATGAAAATTTTATCCAGAAACAAATCATTTTCCTGTTCTATCTCAGCTTCTTCTAAACAAACAAAACAAAGTAAAACAAACAAACCACAAAACCCCCCAGGAAAATATTTTGGATTTCCAATGTTCCAGTCATCCTATATCCTATGAGGGTATCCTCTTCTCAGCACTGTTGGAATGTAAAAAAATAAAAATCAAAAATTCAACGGAACATTTTAGTATTCGGAATCAGGCAAGCTTTATTTAATTGGCCTAGCTTCAACTTCATTCACATCTGTTGACAAGGTTTCTGCCTTCTCTTCCATTTGTCCTCTCTCTTTTCTCATTTTAGGAAAGACAGCCTTTGGCTGGACAAAAGCAAGAAAGGGGGGAAAAACACTTTGTTATCATGTTCTGTGTAACCCATTTGCAGAACTTTCTCAGTTAAGAAGAAAAAGAGGAAGAATCTGCACCAAATACAGGCAGTAAATGGGAATATTGGACATTTCAGAGAATCATCAAAGCATGACCCTTTGGGTGACTGGATTGTCTTGCCATCATTCCCTGCTGACACCTCATCAATGTACCTATGGAGCATCAAACAGGCAATGATGGTCTTGAAAGAAGACCGAAACAGAGTTAAAACTAAAGTTTATTCAATATTTTACTTTGATTTTTGGGCAGAGGGAAGAAGGAAAATGCATAAAAAGTTATTGTTCTTATTTAGAAATCATTCGTGGTCTTTATGCAAAACAACAGAAATCTCAGCAGGGTGGTTTTAAACTGGTATCTGACCACTTGGCACTGTTTATTTCTGCCCAGCTGTTCAACTTGAAACCTGCTTATCAATGCAGAGCTTCTTTGCCTCGTTGCTGAAATTATCTCCAGTGCACTGCCAAAATATTGAGAATGTTGTGACACTCTGTGAAGGTTTGCCTTCATTACCTCTGCATCACAGTGACATAGAACCACAGGACTGCTTTGATATTCAAGGGAAGGGGCAACAGGTTACATAAACAAAGTGTTAGCAAAAGAAGAAAAAAATCTTCCGAGACCCTCCAAAATAATGGTCTAATTTACTTATTACTTCTTTTTCAGAGGTGTCTTAAAGAAATCATGCCCCAAAACATATGAGCACTACAGGAGTTTGTATTTGTGATATGCAGATAAAGCTTTGAAATTAAATAATACTGATTTTACTGGAGTTTTATATTGCTTAATAACTTGTGATGTAACTCAATGCCTTATGCATATTGATATGCTTTTAAATAACTAAAGCAATTCTGTAGTGTGTATTCCAAAATAAGATATGTTGACTCTTATATTAACTCTTTTGGCTGTTTGGATGACTAATCAGCTTTGTCTGTTACAAGTTAAGACCTTCAGTAAGGATATTTGGATTTGCTACTTCCAGAAGTGTGATGAATTTGCAGTGCCCTTAAATAGATCATAGGAATCCGTATCTTCTAAGGTTCTTCTAAAAACTCATCAGCTGTTCCTTCACCACTTTTTAGCTGCTGGTTTGTCAAGGTTATTGTGAGTATTTCCAATTTTATCCATTTCCCGCTGCTTTACTAATTTTTAAGACATAATAACTATGCATTAAGACGTCCATCCAAAGACCAAAGATGAGAGTTTTATAGTCTGGCTGGAGTTAGACTATAAAATCTGATCATCTACGGTAAACAAAATTTATCATAATGAACTATTAGACAATTTTAGTTTCAACATCCTCTTCCAAATTGCCATGTTATCTAGGATCAGTGTTCTAACTGACTTGATGCTATATAAAACAGAGGAAGATATGGACCTATATTTAAAAGCCAGGTGGAAGTGAGCCTACTGGCCAAAATATCTAGATGTTACATTAATGCCTGAGAACAAGTAACATTTCACCGTATACAGTAATTGACAGCATTGTGAAATATAGCCAAAGATGAGCAAAACAGAATCCTTTGATACAGCAACTATTTCCGAAAAAGGTAATTGCTCCATAAATTCAGATTTGTAACTGTAAACTTGATTAATGTGTAATTTACAGATCAACCCATAATCCTTGCTGAAGATATTTCTTCTCAAATCTAAAACAAGTGATTCTCCTAGTCTTCAGCAAACCATTTTGTTTTAAACAGCATCCATCAACTTGCCAATGAAAATGTCAATAGCACAGAGAGAAGCGGCACATTTATCTAATTTTTCCACAAAGAAGAAGGTATATATGTAATAAATCTAATATGAAAAATATCTCATGTTGTTTTTATGACATGTAAACACATTTGATCTATTTTCCCTCAGAATCAAATTATTTAGAGCACTGCAGGATATCCCACTTAAAAGGCATCTACTATTAACTTTTATCTCTCTACGAGCATGGTTCTGAATAATCAACAAATCTCAAGTTTTCTGTTACTGACAGAAGATTCATTAAAATCTGGTGAGAAAACAACTGCTTCTATTTCTGTAAGCTCTCAGTCAAGCATTCTTTTTTATGATCTTTCATAGCCCTTAGGCTTTTTTCAACTTTACGCAAGTGTTTGTCTGGTTCAGTATAAATCTTAACTTTCTTTACTAACACTATTACTTTACCGGCTTTCAGTTACTACTCAATTGTTTGCAGTGTTTTCATCTAAAAGTATTAAGAGTGGGCTAACTTGCAAACACCTCCTGGGACTACTTCTGTTTTAAAGCCCAGGTAAGTACCCGCTGCTGAAATACGATGCGTACAAGTAAATCAACCACTGATTATTACATTGCCGTATAACAAACAACAGTTATTATTTTTTAAAAAATGAAGTTTAGAGATGGAAAGTCACCAACAGATCAGCAGACATAATGACATGACCTTATTTTTCCTACTCACATTCTTCTCCTGTCTATTGGCTGGTCAGTTGTGATGTGTTGAATTAATCTGAAAGAACCTTGCTGTCCCATTTGAAGTAGGCCTACTGACTGAAGCATCTCCAACTGGAATACATTTGCTCTGAGCCCTGAGCCTGGCTGAGGTCTCTAGACTCCACTTAAATACAAATACTGTAAACCAGTCACTCTAGTAAATGATGCTCACTGACCTATTCCTGAAAAACCTGGACATCTCCTTCCACAGAAGTTAACAAAATTATAGCTCATTGGGCCTTAGGATCAGATGAATCTACTTCATGATTCCCACTGGAAGAAGTCACTTTTATGTGCATTTTACTGACTTGCACGTCTATAGTTACACAGACAGGAACGTTGATGCTCGTACCATCCAACATGGAGCTCCTCACAGGACAACTGACACACATGCAGACAGCAATCAGCAGTCCAAGTAGCTGGTGAGGACCAAGGAGTTCTGTCAGAGGAAGGATTGGCTTTTTAAATGCTTTTACCCTATGCAGTGTTTCAGTGAGGCCTTATGATAGCCCAGCTCCAGAGGACTTGGAAGTGCAGGGCATCACTACTGGCAAGCCTTGGGGGATGCTTTGGGATCAGACCCCAGGCCAAATTCTGGTCCATCAATATGCAGGTAAGAGAGACCAGCTCCCACACCCATTATCCTTTCTGCCTTTCCTGGGTTAACAAAAGTAAGATGTCTTATTGTCACACAATTAAATAGAAATTAATCTAAATATAGATGGGAGAGGGGGAAAAAAACTGAGTAAAGAGGAGCTATTTTGCATGCAGTCATTTTCAAGAGTAGAACATGAAAATTAAAGCATACAGCGATTTACCATTACATACTTCTGCAAAATGTTTCTGCAGAGAAGTTTTGCCACAGTTTTTCCTTCAACAACTGTCAGGCAAATGCTGAACATCTGGGTAAGGCTCTGGTTTTATACTGACAAAATCCTAAGTATTTTAATGGCATGCATAGTGTTGGGTCCTTGCAAACGTATATTATACTGACTAGCATAACCTGGATGCAGGACACAATCAAAAACATGGTAGCATTTTTGCCCCTGACTAGCTTGTTTCCCTGATGCATTACATGAAAGTTTATCTTAAAGTAATGGGGCAGTTTTCAGAAGCCAGCATCCTTCTGTGTTAACAACTTTCCATGCACACACTTATCCTTGCAGTAGTAACTGATCTACATATAGACGTAACAGTTCTGTACATGCAAATTTTAACAGCTCTCAGGCAGATTGCTTCATGAACACGTGCAGGCAATACCACAGGCAGCTAGTATAAAAAGATGCACAGGCATAGGTACAAGTCCCTGTTAAAAATAAACACGTCCCAACCATATACCCTGATCCATCTCAATGTGGAAGCTAGCTGTAAAATTTATCATGAAGTAGATAGCACTTCTCTAAGAAAAAGAGAAAATCTGTATTATTACATCTCTGCACAAGCAATCAAACATAATGAATTTTTGATCCTCTGTAGTATAAACCACATTAATGCTAGCCATCTAAAGCAAACATTCCCAGACTCAGAAAAAGCAGAGAGGAATCAATGCCAGAAACTGCCACCAAGATCAGCACCCTGTGCAGTAATATTTACATCTGTATTTCTAAGTCCATACCAGTCCAATCTGGGTGAAACAATAGCTTTATGAAGGATTTGGTCAATTTCTTAGAATTATTACAGCTGGCTGCTCAAGCAACATGCAGCTCAAATTATTTTTACAGTCATCTCAAGCTGGAATTTAAACTAATTTCAGATATTCTCTTATAGTATTTTTAATTGGATCAATAGCATTCAGCCATTTTGAAAACTGTTACAGCACACATTAACTAATACATACATGAGCACTCTCTTTAATATAGGGGTAATACTGCAACTCTTTCTTACATACATGTAACATCAAAGCATTTGCTAGACGAGACTGAGAGGGCTGTAGTTTCCCTTATTGTGCTGTGTTTTGTATGGGATGCATGCTCCCTGCAAGGTAACAGCCACACATCTCCTGCACTCTAGCCCACACTGTGACTGATGTTGACCCCCTCCTCACAATGCACTGCAACATTCACTGGGGAAGATGCCCTACAACCGCTCTGAATTTGGCCCCCGGGGGTCATATTACCGTAGGGGTTTTTGATTTTAACTGTGGGAGTCTATATGCTATATGGGAGGCAAACTCAGGAAAGTGAGTATATTAAAAGGCTCCTCAATTCTCAGATCTGATTTTTGTTCATATTTAAAGCCCACAGTAGGGGAAAGAAGAGAGATTTCTTTTTTCCTTGCAGCACTTCAGAGTCAATACATTTACCAAGATATGATCTGAATTCCATTCTGATTTGCAGAATGGTTAGCTAATTGGCAGGCACACACAATTTAAGAACTAGATTTCGTAGATTAAACTCATTACTTCAGGCTTTTTATGTCAGCCTCCAAGTCCCTGCATAACCTCTTCCCCTGCTGGTTATCTGCCCCGCTTTCTTTTCGCGTTGGTTTTCCCCCCCTCCAGCTCTGTACCTGGCTCCTTCTCCGGCAGAGGTTGCCTCACCTGGCCCCTGTGCCTCCTCCTGTCCGGGTTCCCTCTCTCACAGCTCTGGCTCCTCATCCCGCTGCCACCGAAGGCTTGACCAGCAGCTTGAAGCCGTCCTCTCTGAGCCACCAGCACCCCAGCATGAATTGCTCGTCCCTCTCGCCTGCCGCATCTCCCGGAGCGAGGCTAGTTATTAGTTGGCGGCGGAGCTGTTTGTTGATCGGCGTTCCCCTCCAGCTGACTGCCTTTTTAGCATGCACGCTCTTCAGGCCACAGACTACGCCTTTCTTTTGTGTCTGGAAAGCCTCTAGCAGTTGCTGGGCACGAGGAACAAACCAAGCTCTGTACCGGCAGCTACAAAAACTATTCCCACCTAAGAGCACTGCAATCCTCCTCTACCTTGTCTAAACGAAGACTGTAAAAGGTCCGGGGGTGTTTTAGGATGGGCAACCTTCTGCAAAACAAGGATGGTTTCCTGCCTTAACCGAACACTCATTATTTACATCAGAAATAATGCTCATCAAAAGCTCGAAGTTGCCTTTACTTTGAAAGGAATACGTCATCTTCTAATATGCAAAGTAGGCTTAACGTTGATAACACATGAGTTATTGACCTTGTATTTCAGCTGTTTTCAGTGTGCACTTTGGCTTTTTCTGTAATAAGATCATCTTACCACCAGATGATTATTGATCACTTATGACAGAAACAAAAAGCCATGACCAGACTCATCTATTCATTGTGCTCAGTAAAAACCGATATAAAAATGACAAACTCCCCCTCCCCATCCCCAACTGAGTCACGGTCTGGAAGCCCATCTAGGGATGAAACCCAGAGGGGCAGGGAAGGCAGCGAGCCCTCCCTAAGTAAGTTTCAGCAGAGACCTGATGGTGCACAGCCACCACCTGGCAATAGCGATGGTGCTACCGACTGGGTATGATGGAAATCTGCAGAAGCCCCCAGCCATCAAAGCCAGACCTGTGGGGCCTGCCCCGTGCAGCCCACCCGGGTGGGGGCAATGCTGGGGTCTGGAGGCAAGAGGATGCAGAGAGGAGCGGGGCTGGGACCGTGGGGCAGCCGCGTGGCAGCCCAGCACCCATGGGACCATCGGTGCCGTTGCCAACCCAAGGCCAAGGCAGCGGCAAGACAACACATCCCTCATCCTCAACTCTGGACGGGCCCAGGCGGGTGGGCAAGGAGCAGGTTTCGGGGGGGGGAGAAGCTTCTAGACTGACCTGCCCACAGGTTTCCGCGACGTGCATCCCCCCGGGGGCTGCTGTGGGCCGCTGCCCCGCGACGAGGGCCGGCCCCTGGGCGCCCCGAGGTGCCCCGGGAGCCCCCCCCGGGGCCGGGGGGAGGCGAGGAGCGGAGATGCGGCGGGTGCCGGCCGCACCGGGAGCGGGCAGCCGGGCGGCTGCGTCCTCGCTCGCCGCAGGTTTGAAGGTAAAGTGCGTGCGATTTGTCACCCGCACAAAAGGGAGGAGGAAGGAAAGACGAGCAAGGAAACAAACCACGCAGGGGAGGGATGGGGGGGGGGAGAAAAGGAGGGAGAAACAAAGGGAAGAATAAAACCCTCTCCGGGAACAAGCAAACAAAGAGGGTAAGAGGAGCTCGGCGCTCTCCCCCGGGGGTAACCCCGGGAGGGGGCTCCCCGGCCCCGCTGCACCCCGCCCCGACGTGCCGCCCCCCGGCGGGGATCCGGCCCCGGCCCCGGGCTGCAGCCCCCCCGGGCAGGACCCCGCTGCTCGCCGCTGCCGCCCGGGGAAGTTGGCGGCGCAGAAATGCCCCCGCGGGGCAGGGGCGCCTTACCTGCCGGCTGTCACTCCTCGGAGGGGGGCGCGGGGTGGGGGGGTGGGGGGGGGTGAAGGAAGAAGCGGAGAAAAACGTGACGGGGGAGAGAGAAGAATATAAAAAAAAAAAAAAAAAAGGCGGAAAAATAATAATAAAGCCACCCCAGTTTCCGAAATTGCACCGCTCGATCAGGTTACTATGGAAATCATCTCGAGGAGGCAAAAAAAGAAGGCAGAAGCCACCCGCATCCTCGCCGCCTCCGCGAGGGACCGCGGCGCCGGCAGCAGCCGCCGCCTCCCCCCGGGCTCCGCTGGGCTCCGAGCGGCTCCGAGGGGCTCCGAGGGGCTCCGCGGGGCTCCCCGGGGCTCCGCAGGGCTCCGCAGGGCTCCGCGCCCCTCCGCGCCCCCGCCGCCGCGCACCGGCAGCCGGCCCCGGCCCCAGCCCCGCGCCGCGCCGCCAGCGGTGCTGCCCCCCCCCCGCCGCACAGCTGGAATTTAAAGGGGCCGCGCGCCGCTGCCCCCGCCGCCCGCCGCCGCCCCGGTGTGCCGGGCCGGCCAAAGTTTGCCTTGGGGGGGGGTGGCACGGGACGGGGAGAGTGGCTGGGGTGCGCTGCTCCGGGCGTTGGGAACGGGGTGTGCGTGTGGGGAACCGCAGGATCCGAAGGCCTCGGTAGGGCTCGGCTGCACGGGTGGGGATAAGGAGAGGCAGCCCCTGCCCCGGGGAGCTGGTGCTGTAAGCGGTCGGGACGCAGAAATGGGGAGGAAGAATATATAATCGGCAGGGATGAAAACTTCCCGTCCCTCCACATTTTTAACGGCAATTAAAAGACTCAAAAAATAAAAATAAAATCCAAGAGTTCTGAACCATGCCATCCTCCCTTTTCTCCTTACTCACAGTGCGAAACGCTCCCCAGCCTCACCAGTCCCAGCAAGTGGGCCTGACCTGAAGAAGTCCTCTTCGTCCTCAAGGCTGTCAGCCCAGGTAAGTACGGAGCTGTGCCAAAAGCTGCCGCTCACAGGTACAGGTGGACTTTGGAGCGGGTCGATGGATGGAGCCTGGCAGCTCTTGCTGCTTCTTCAGTCTCCACCCTTACCCCTCACGCACCGGCCAGCTCCGTCCCACTGGTGTGTCACGTACCTCTCCCCGCTCCTGCGGTGTCTGGTCCACCCCTGGGTCTGGCTCAGCCCCCAAAGGCACACATTTCCCCCATCCTCCACAAGTTTGTGCTGATGGGGGACGCAACTTCCAAGTTATTTCAGCTTGGAGAACCAGCCGGCTGGCAGAGCACAGTGCAGGCCCCTCATTGCTCTGTCATCGCAGGCAACACCCTATGTGCTCCAACTCCCAAGAAGGGGAAATGAGAAAAAAATCATCAGGTGGTTTCCTTAAAGAGAAGGAGCCCTGCTCTGTTGCAGGAGAATGGCAGGCAAGATAAGGAGGGACAGAAGAGGATTCCTCCTCCAGAATAAAAACTGGGATTTTTTCTCTCTCCTATTTTCCTGTAAGAGCTAGAGGAAGGAGAACACGTTGCAAGCGGTAGGTTTAAGGAAGATGGTTTGCAGCTAGCGGCCCCCATGATACCTGTTGGTCTTGAAAAAGCTTTCTTTTACAGACTATCAGCCAGTTAGGCCTCACAGCTCTTTATTTTTGCACAGATATTCAGCACCGCTGCTCAGTGTAGCTGCGGCTGAAACCGTACTTTCCAGCAGAGCCTAAATTGTTAGCGGGGCTGGAGGTGGGGGAATCAGCCAATGGAGCCGTGTTTGGATGCAGGAGGAAAAAAAAAATTAAAAAAAAAAAAAAGAAGGAAAGAAAGAAAGAAACAAAAAACTCTCCCACTGAGCTGTGTGGTATTTCCCCATTCCAAATAATTCCTGGCATTTCAGCTAGCCATTTCTATTTAAGAAAACAAGAGGCGTAAAAAATCCAGCTGCTAGACGTCTACCAAGAGCTTAGTGTTAAGAAATAACAAAGGTTATTTAAAAGGGCTAAACAAAAGGCAGGAATGGACTATCACACTGTCCAAGAGACCAGTTTTCCAAATCCTGCCATAACTTGCACAGAATAAAACACAAAACAATTTGATCGTAGTTTGCAAAACACTATAAAATATAAGGGGACATTCAAGGCCATCTTTCCTTACAGTGCATGACGAGAGGGAGGCTGGCTGTCTCCCAGTTTGAGTAATGCAGAGGTAGTTCTGTGAGGGAAGATGCCAGGTGACAGACACCTTTTGGTGTCACCCTGCCCATGGACTGCATATCTCTGAGATTATTTCTGTCCGTGCTTAGAAGGCACAGGGCAGCGAGTTATCCAGGCAGCATCTCTGCTGCAAGACCTCTACCCAAAAGGTCAGTTGGGTGAGAGGTGCATTTTTTATGGGGTAGAGATGTGCCGGCCGAGGTTTCCAACGTAGATGCAGCTCGCGTTGCCAGAACCATAGTTTTGTTAGCAGAAGGTTTTTCACTGCGGTGTGGGATATCGCCATTATCCCAGTCCAGAGAACAGCCCAAGTGGTCTACGCTCTCAATGCAATACTCTGCCCCCTGCAGCAAAACCGGCAGCAGTGCCCATAACTCTCCCACCCCCTTTTCACCCAACTGTGATGGCTGGCTTTTCCAAAAGTTTTGCAAATGCACTTTTCTCCTGGATAGCGTATTTCACTGTTTCTTAGACTCCACCACTCCATCTTATGCCTCAAGCAGTTTTAGGAGCCTGAACAGTACTGACAGTGCAACAGTAACCAGGCCTCTAGTCCTCCAGAAGACATATTCCACATCAAAGAAAGTATCTGGAGGCAATTTATTTATTAGCAAGAATTTTCTACAATGATTTTTGCAGTTTTGTAGAGAAAATATTCATTAATTCTTTATTTTTCCTTTTATTGCAATATGACTAACAAAGGATAGTGAAAAAAATTAAAAAGTGATACTCAGCTTTAGAATAAACTGCATAGTTATACCTTTCATATGTAAAACTCCATGGCTTCTTATTTAACAATGTATAAAAGTAGTTTTAAGTATCCTCAAGCTGTCTATGAATTAATTTGCAAAATTTTGGAAATTAAAAAAATGTATATATATTAGTTACCTTTTGGTTTTTCTCTATATGAGATAGAAAGAAGCGTGTTGGTGTCACTTACATGAAATTAAAAATAAATTTATTTTGATGATATTTAAGATAACTGCAGTGATACATGCTAGTTTGAAATTGCAGCATCTTGGCTTGTGTGTTTGAATGAGATCAATTATCTTAGCTACCATACGCTCATGTAAGTGGAATGACAAAACAATTAAAACCTCACAAAGACAAACTAATATATTATCCCTGAGGACTGGGTACTTTCAGTCCTTTCAAAATTACATCACTGCATGTGATGTGACCTTGTCACAAAGACTAAAGGAGTCTCCTACCAACCATAAAGATTTATACAGCATTGTGAGCCCAATACATTAGCACCTTTTGTATGCTAAATCCCCATCTCAGGCAAAAAAAAAAACTGTTTATAAGACTCTGGAGTCAAGCGGTAGCAAAAGAGTACTTCATCCAAAAAGTATGCTGTATTAAAAGCAAAAGTTTATTGTTACAGCGGTATTTAAAAGTTCTAACATGAATATTTCTCTCAAAATGGTAACTGAGCCATGCTGCAGACTCTGTATTTTGTGGGGTCAAATAAAATGCAAAGCCCTTTCTTCAATCTGCAAGGGAAGTGCTGTAATCTGGTGTCACGAGCATCAGATATTTGTATGTCTAAACAGAAACCTTTGATACGTGGAAAAAAAAAAAAAAAAAAAAAAAGATACTCTATTAAAGCTTAGGACTTTGACATCTAGCTATTGAACCTTAAGGGAGACTCTGTGTTGTCCCTCTACAGAGCCACAGGCACCTGAATGGGAGCTCAGGACCACATCCCCAGGGGATTTCGTGCACAGCAGGAGGAGAAAGCCTGAGCTGAAACACTACATGCATCATAAAACCATGGGCACAGCATGCTCAGGAAATGTAACACCCTGAACACACCTCAGGAAAAAGCCTGAACTCCAAACAACAAACGAAGGCATCTTTCCCAGGAACAGAAAATTCCTGACTCCATCAGGAGAATGAAAACCAGGGGTTGCACTGGTTGCTGGATAAGCCATTTCAGATCACCCGCTTGTCGTTTGGATTGCCTCACCCCTCTTCCATTGAAGTGCAGCAGTCTGATAAGCACTGTCCACTTTCCAGGCTTTGACAGCCTCCTCCTTTCTGCACCACTGGCTCTTTCAGAGGAGATGTTTTGTTCCATAAACGAGTGGCTGAGGCTTGTTATCTGAGTTCTCTGAAATACTATTGTGACAAATATCAGTGGCTAGTGGCTGTATTTCCCAAATGAAGGTACTGTCCATTCTTCAGTGTGATACTGGAGTCATCTTCTGCTAGTATGACCATGTTATTTCCAAGGACACATCTGGCCCTGAGGCAGAAGCACCCCTGCTTTCAGACGGCTGATGGAGGAGCTGGCTGCTAGTGCAGGGCTGTGTGGCAGGGACATCTCCTCACAGCAGGGCACCTGACCTGATAAATGACTTCCAATCTTGTTGTGATACCAGGTACGGACAAATGCACAAGGCTGCTGCATGGGTGGTATGGAAGGGAAAGAGGAAAAATAAATTGTGTTTCACATGGGAAAAAAAGATTTAAAAAAAAAAGAAAAAAAAAAGAAAACAAACAAACAAAAACCTAGTTGCATTAGACTCATGATTTTTGTTAGCATACTAGTACAATTTCTTAATTCCAGGGTTCTCTTGGTCAAATTGGCATGTCTTATCACCCTCTCTTCTGCTAGACAGCTGCAAGACCCATATCTCTTTCCTTAAACTCAAGGAAAGATCCCCAAAAGGTCATAAACCTCACTGGAAGCAAATCATGTATATTGATCCCCTCTTCACATGCAGTTACACACACACACACATACACACATATAAATATGTTAAAAGAACAAGACAAAAGCCAGCACTCCTGAATTAGAAAATGGCACAAGGTTTCCTGTCCATCTTACTGTGGCTTCTCATACCTAGGCATAGTCTTACGTGAACTCATTAGATTTGGTGAACTTGTTGGATGATGCTCGGTTAACGAAGCACCTTCCTCAACTATACGTTTTATCCTAATTGCTCATGATATGGTCTTAACACTGTGGATATCATGCATTTTAGGCACAAGTGTTCATTTCTATGCCCCTCATTACTGTGCCCTCTTCTCTCGCAGGGAAGGCACGGCCTGGCTGCCAGCCCATCGAGATGGGAGTTGTTCTGGAGAGACTGAGTCTTCAGAAAGCAGAGCTGCTAAAATTCAAGACATCCTTGAAGCATCTATGCAAATGTGATTTTCCAAAATCCAATAACTTGAGCAAATTTGGAAGTGAGTTTCCTCATGGAAGATGAAAACTCTCAGCCTAACTCTTGCCCTGACTTTTAGCTGTCAACGCTGAAGGCACTCTGCTGTGCAGCTGGGGCTTACAAAGGGGTTCAAACTGGACAGGTTTCTGTAGAATGGTGAGAGACATGTCTCTGATGGAAAGACCACTTTCTTGCTAATTTTCAAACACTTGTTCTAAAGGTGAAGTTATTCAAAGGACAATAAATTTTAATGCTGTATTATTTTCTCGAGTCTCATTTTCACATGTAGCTGAATTTTCAAACAAAATTTATACCATGGTTGTAAAACAACTTGAATGGTCAGGAATGGACAATTTAAGTGCCTAAAAACAGTATTTTCACAGGAAAAAGTGGGTGAAACATCCACTTCCTCTTATATCAGCAACTGAACTGCAATCTGACTCTGAAGAAGGGGAAAGCTCACCAGTCCCCTGATCTAAATTCACAGCTTCTTCAACAGCATGCTCAACTCTTCTTCTAGTTTTAGCATTTCTAGAGAATTCACCTTCTTGATTGTTGCTTTTTTTCTGCTAGCCCCAGACCCTGTATGCTTGAAACCACTTACACTCATGTTGAAGGGATAGTCAAGCAGGGATACAAATTGGCTGCTGAATAGCCCTCCCTGACTCCATGCTGTTACTTTCAGCCTCAGATGGCACAGGAAGTGCTCTCTAGTTTACTTGTTTCCAAATAGAAAATAAATAAATAAATAATAAAACAACCAACCAACCAACCACCCCCCCCCCCCCCCGAGAAAACCAAAACAAACCACAAGAACAGAAAGTCTCCTAAACATAAAACAGAAGGAAAAGCAAATTATTTAGGTCTAAATAACACTGCAAAACCATTATAACCCAAACAAAGCAATCAGATGGCATTATAAAATATGTGCTTCTTGTAACAAAGAGCAAAAGTACCCTGAAGAGTGATTTTGTGATACTTAAATAAGAGAAATAAGAGCTTATATGCATTAGAAATGAGCTTCTATAGCTTTCTTACTGGCAGAATAGCTTTCATAGGCAATTTTTTTCTTATAACTGGATCTGCCCAGCAGACATAAATACGTTTCTGTCAGATTCACAAGTCTGCCATGGATGTAAGAAAATATCTTGAGGAGACATGGATATGGTTTTATTTCCTTCATTAATCCTTAAGTTCTTAAGTTCTCAGATGACTGAGATCTCTTCTAATATTCTTATTTCTATATTCTAGCAAAAGTTTCTGAGCACCTTACAGGTCTATTGCTCCTACCTGCAGGATGGAGCCTGCATCTTTTTAGATATTAACCTCTCTAGAAATGTGACTGCAACTACAGGAGGATTATGGAGTAGCCTATAATTTATAATTCCAGCAGGCATCTGCCTTGTGGTATTCCTGGCATTCACCCAAGCTGTAAGTTCTTGACTCTATTTCAGAAGCCCTGTCCTGTATGGAGGCAAAGCTACCTGCAGTCAGTGGTTGTAACTCACAGCAAATAAGCATGAATTATGCATTCATGAAACATGTATAAACAAGATCGTATGGGATTTGTTCCAGAACTTCGGCATTCAGTATGAGATTTCTGTCGCCCAAACCATGAGATGGGAATTGAAGTAGTTAAGCAGCAAAAGAAGCCAAGGAATATTCATTTGGCAGCTAGTGAGGTTTTGGTACTGGTGAAGAGCAAAATAGTTTCCAAGAGTGACTTCTAGCAGGCTATACGTGGAGGAAATCCCCTTGGTATAGATAGCCATACCTTCAGTCATTAAGACAGCTTCTGCACTAAATTTAGGAAAGTGGTTAATTTGTTAGCAGTGTGACACTGCATCGTTTTAAGCACTTGATATTCTAGCTTTGTCAGCTTATTGGGGATCAAACCCTACTTTCCCTTTCACCCGCCTCTTGCAACTGTGTTTATTAGTAGTTACAATGAAAGAGGGCAGTAATTTCTTCTTTAATTTGGGACAGAACTTATTTCTTTCAGAAACTGAAGACAAATGGCAAACATCACCTTCTTTGTTTTATTACAGTTATGTCCGGGTTCTCTCTGCAAACATTCAGAGATGTGTACACACAGGAGTATTTTCTGCTCCCTGTGTTCCTGCTGCATCCTCAGCTGTAGAAGTGGGTCCAGATTTGGGTACTGATTTAAAAAGTGATGCAAACCACTTAGTCACTCTGATATATGGCAGTGACCAGAGACTTAGATCACAGACTGTGATGAAGGGCTTTTTCTCAAAAGCTTGTGAGGGACATAGGAGCACACAGACCAGAAACCTTGTCTCTCTTTTAGAGCAAAATGGCTCCTACCTAATATTTTAGGGGCCTGTATACCAAATTCAAAAGATGAATTAGTCAAAATAAAGCCAGTAGTCAGTGGCTGAATTCCTTGCCCCTGTATAACAAGTGAAAAGTGCAAACTGAGGATCCAAAAATATTGAAAGAAAATAAGAGGTAAAAAAATCTTAACAGAGGGTCATGAGGTTGTCACTTCACCTGCTGAAGGTAAAATGCTAACAGAGGTTGATCTAACCACTGATGTCTCCTCATCATGTCATTTGTGAGGAAGGAAGGAAGGAAGGAAGGAAGGAAGGAAGGAAGGAAGGAAGGAAGGAAGGAAGGAAGGAAGGAAGGAAGGAAGGAAGGAAGGAAGGAAGGAAGGAAGGAAGGAAGGAAGGAAGGAAGGAAGGAAGGAAGGAAGGAAGGAAGGAAGGAAGGAAGGAAGGAAGGAAGGAAGGAAGGAAGGAAGGAAGGAAGGAAGGAAGGAAGGAAGGATTTCTATCCCAAACTGTAATCAGGTTAAGTTCTTGTGCTTAAGCTGAAAAACTATACCTTAACACAACCTCCAAAGAGTATCACAAAAGAGTCTCTCTCACACGGTGTAATTGGAGTAGATACATATATTTAATTGCCACCAGGGTGGAAGTCTGTGGGTCTGTATTTACGCCACAGCGATTATTTTCCTAGGAATGAAGCATTTGAATTTTAATATCTCATATATTCAGTGTTACACAGCATATTACAATATCTTGACCTTTTCAATGTTCCATAAATTGATTGTCTGGTTGTTCCTTTTCTCCCTTGCTTACAGCCCTGGAAATCTTGGAAGAAGAGGTAACATGGATGTCTCTGAGTCATATCTTCAATGTTTACCAGCCCTTTCTGAATCACACTTCTGGTCTCTTGAAGGCTTGACAGAAGCTGCATACTGTGTGCCTGAGATGCAGTAGCATATAAAATCATGTCAGAAAAGGCAGGGATAAGAGATACAGTCTGGCTCATAAGGTCCACCACAGGTGGTCCTGTCGTAGGTCACATTGGTTGACCAGTATTGTTATCAAATTGTGATGTCTCCAGTGAGTTATTCTGACAGCCAGATAAACCTCCAGCTAAATAAGTAGCATGCATAACCTTCAACCAACCAAATGCAACCGTTTAATTAATGTGCTTATTCTAAGTAAATTAAAAAAAAAAAGGGGGGGGGGGGGCGGGGGGAGGTCTTCTGGTCTTTTAAGGATGAATAAAGAAGAAAATGCAATACCGGATCTAAATATGAAAGGGAACGAATCCTCTTAAAGCTGAGGATGCAGCAGTAATGCAAAGCAGGAAAATGGCTTTTCATTTTCAGCCAGACACTCAACCTGTTGGATTAATAAAAAGAAGATACAAATTGTAATAATCTGTGAATTCTGGGGGAAGACTTCAACATCAAACCAAAGAAAGAGCAATTGACACTTTCTCACTGCTTGTCTTATATCAGTCAAAGAAGGGAGAATAAGACCAATAACAGTGTAGGACCAAATCTGGTTATAACAAAGAATATATTGGAGTTATGACCAAGAACATTTTTACTTGTTGTGAGATAACTAGGAACCTTTCCTCAGATGCCTTTTAAAGGTTATAGTTTGGGTGCCTCTCTGTCTAGAGTATAGTACAGACATAACATTGGCTCTTTTCCTGTCTGCTGAGCAGGGAAAATACCCACTTGGTAGTGTTAATTAAAAGCATTATACACACACACACTTACACACACACACAAAAGTGGAATTAAGTAGAAATGCCCTGAAGTGTCTCAAGTTCTTCCTCTGAGACTAAATGTAAAAGGTTGTTCTGGGGCAGCTCTTCCACCTCCAGGTCCCTGCTCACATACCTTAGAGGTATACTCGTCTGCCCAATGAGTGTAGAGGTGAAGACACCAAAATTGCTTTAGTAGCTTCCTACAGGCATACTTCCAAACCTCAGATTTGCCCCTTCAAACAGTGGCAACAGCAGCAGAAAGACCTGTTTTGTCTCAAAATATTGAGCAGAGCAGGAGGAGCGCGCAGCTACCTGCATGACTGAAAGACGGTGGTGCAGGTGGGCAGGACCTGCAGCTCAGCTCTGTTAGACTGACCATTACCTGAAAACTGCTGGCACCATGTTGTTATCCCTCTTCTACAACAGCTGTTCCCAAATTTTTCTATTTTCAGGTGCAGAGCAACATTTGAAGTCCCACGTCCAATCTGGGGTGTAAGAGTATTAGACAAACCATGTCAGAGAGCCTAAAGCTTATAGTGGCCTTTGGTCTCCATCTCCTCTGCACTCCATGGAGAACAGTGCTGCCTTTCCAGCCTTCTGCTGAAAGCAGTATCAAGATGAAAAATAATCACATTAAGGTGAATCCAGACAAAACAGAGCAGTCAGTTCTGGGATGAGGAAAGCATGTTTAAGAATCTTCCTCCTCTTTCAAATGCATAAATCTTAAGATTGTTAAAATAAGTCTCAGCCTCAAGTTTTTGGACAGCTTGTTGGTTTTGGATGCTCCTTTACCTATCATAGCAACATTCATACATTCCTGTCTTCAATTAATGAGAACATTTTGGACAATCCAAATAGAACTAAGCCTGATTGCTGCCATGATGATGTGACTTCCTATGGGTTTGCTGCCAAAACTTGAGCTTCGTGAGCACTGACCAGCACAATATGCACCAGTATTTTACCCAACAATAATCATAAGCTGATAACTAACATAATGTTCTGCATGTTGTCCTCCTTCTTTATTCAGTATAGACTCAATCATGATAATTGTTCTGGTAATCAAAGGCTTCTTTACTACGGGTTATATTGCTTAAGGCTTTACCTATGGATATGTTACCAGTTGCAATTTGTGCCTTAAGAGAGACTG
The DNA here is from genome assembly GCF_964034855.1 of Anser brachyrhynchus. Classification (NCBI taxonomy): domain Eukaryota; kingdom Metazoa; phylum Chordata; class Aves; order Anseriformes; family Anatidae; genus Anser; species Anser brachyrhynchus. The sequence continues at coordinate 41,417,024 of NC_137694.1, read as the reverse complement.
TACATTATCTTACCAACATAATGGAAGAAGCATCAATGCCAGGAGGCAAAGACTATCTATTATCCATGTCATCCATAGAAGAAAAAAAATATAATTTGATTGACAACCAAGAAGCCTGCAGTAGCACCATGCTGGGACTGATTGTGAGAGAGGCAAGAAATGAGAGGCAGATGCCTTCCAGAACAGCAGATGTGAGAAGTGTGGACAAGAAAGGGTGGAAATCTATAGCAAGAAAGTAACTTTCTGCAATGGTGGAGGTAAATTTCCTCTCTCTCTCCCCCCCCCCCCTTCTCTTTCTCTCACCAATGAAAAATCATAGAATCATAGAAATCATAGAATCACAGAATCATAGAATTGTAGAACATCTTGGGTTGGAAAGGACCTTAAAGAACATCTAGCTCAAACCCCCCTGCCATGGGCAGGGATGCCACCCATTAGATAAGGTTCTCCAGGGCCTCATCCATCCTGATCTTGAGCACTTCCAGGGATGGGGCATCCACAACTTCTCTGGACAACCTGTTTCAGTGCCTTACCACCCTCTAAGTCAAGAATTTTCTCCTAATGTCTAATCTAAATCTCCCCTCTTCTAGTTTAAAAACATTTCCCTTGTCCTATCACTATCTGACCAAGTAAAAAGTTGTTTGCCATCTTTTTTATTACCTCCCTTTACGTATTGAAAGGCTGCAATGAGGTCTCACCAGTCTTCTCTTCTTCAGGCTGAACATCCCCAGCTCTCTCAGTCTTTCTTCATAGGAGAGCTGCTTCAGCCCTCTGATCATCTCTGTTACGCTCCTCTGGACCTGCTCTAACAGACCCACATCCTTCCTGTGCTTGTGGCCCCAAACCTGGATACAACACTCCAAGTGGGGCTTCATGAAGACAGAGTAGAGGGGCAAAATCCCCTCCCTTGACCTGCTGCCCACTCCTCTGTTGTCCTTCTGGGCTGCAAGCTCGCACTGTAGGTTCATGTGGAGCTTTCTGTCCACCAGAACCCTGAAGTCCCTCTCTACAGGTCTGCTCTCAAAGATTTCTTCTCCCAGTCTGTACTCGTGTCTGGGATTGCCCTGGCCCAGGTTCAGCACCTTGCACTTAGACTTGTTGAACCTCCCTGGGTTTGCATTGACCCACTTCTCAAGCTTGTCTAGGTCCCTTTGGATGGCTTTCCTTCCTTCTGTTGCATCAACTGCACCACTTTGGTGTCATCAGTTAACTTGCTGAGGGTGCACTCTATCCCATCATCTATGTCATTGATAAAGATATTAAACAGTACCAGTCCCAGGACAGACCCCTGAGGGACACCACTCGTCATCAGCCTCCACCTGGACATAGATCCATTGAACCACTTAAAGCTCTTTGGGTAGAGCTTTCAAGAAAGTTCCTTATCCAATGAATGGTCCACCCTTCAAATCCATCTCTCTCCAATTTGGAGATCAGGAAGTCATGTAGGATCATGTCAAAGGAGACACTGATCAGTCTTCCCTGGTTGACTGATATAGTCACTCCATCGTAGAAGGCCACCAGATAGGTCAGGCACTGTTCCCCCTTGGTGAATCCATGGTGGCTGTCTTGGCTCACCTCCTTGTCCTGCATGTTCCTTGACATTGCTTCCAGAAGGATCTGTTCCATGATCTTGCCAGGAACAGAGGTAGGGCTAACCGGTCTTAGTTCCCTGGGTCCTCTTTTCTACCCTTTTTAAAAATGGGAGTGATGTTTCCCTTTTTCCAGTCACCAGAGGCTTCACCTGACTGACAAGACTTTTCAAATATGATGGAGAAGGGCTTGGTGGTTACATCAGCCAGTTCCCTCAGGAACCTGTTATGCATGTCATCAGGCCCCACAGACTTGTACCTACTCAGTTTCATTACGTGGTCTTGAACCTGTTCTTCATTTTCAGTTGGGAGGGACTTTTAGTAAATGTAAAAAATACAAAAATGATATCTGCAGGCCACACTATGAAATTGTTTGGAGTGGGATGAGATAACCATTAAGTGTATTACTGTGACGTGTTACTTGTTTACATAATTCGTTACTCCAACTATTGGGCAAATCTGAAGTAGACACATTGTCAGGAGGAAACACTGCCTTGCAAAGTTTGCTATCCAAGTGGGTTGTATAGGAGTTGAAGAGAGGCAAAAAGTGAAGGGGCTTACCCATATTCACATGACAGATTTGTGCCAGAGCCTGAAAATGGACAATAAATTCACAGTACTTGCATCTTATACTTGGCAGACGTGCTACGTAATTTATGGTTCTTGAAAAAAGACACAATGAAATATTCCTCTGGCTGTCCAAATACTCTAACACATCAAAAACAGGTTAGTATGATTGCAGAAAAATAAAATAAAATAAAAATAAAAAGGCTTGTGTATCTGAAATATTACTTAGAGGTCCTTTCATAAATACAATTAATGTTTTGTTTGTTGACGTGAGGTGTGAGCCCTTCTATACCTCTACCCAAAACCTATCAAAAGTTGTGTGCAGCCTAAATATCTCACTGGCTGATTTTAAGCTAAGCGAAGGAGACACGGAGGGTCAAAGGAAAATGATACTTCTGTCTTCAGGACGCACTGTGTCTCATTTTACTTGCCTTGTCAAGGTTTTTCATTGATTTCTGAGAGATTTGGCCAGAAATAGAGGATGGTGGCTTTGAATTTGTGCATATTTTATTGCTCAGGATACATTGCCAATACATGACACATTTCAAGATCTCTCAAATAGTCTGTGCTGAACACACAGTCAGAAGGCTTCTACTCATAAAACTTAGTTAAAGGGAAGCATACAGTTTTCTTTCAGGAAAATAAGAATGAGTCATCCATGCAAGCATTTGATTTCCAGATCCAAGAGTTTGCTGTCTAGACTTATGGTTTTCATTTTTCTAAACACTTAATCAGTGTCTCTGTAGGCTGTTATATCCTGATGTCAATAGGAGGTTCACGAGGATATGAAAAGCAGAGCAAGATGTACCAGAGTTTTCTTCAAGGTAGGAAGATGAAATAGTTCTCTGGAGTGACTACCTTCAAAAATATCCTAAGATATCTAGGTTGAGGGACCCCTCAGTTCTCTCCATACCTGATCCACAGAGAAGTGACTGGCTATCTGTATTAAAGTATATATAAATTCATTTATGGCTTTTCAGGGTAAGTAGGTTTGTAAAACTCTAGTGTACTCTTGAGTAACAAATGCAATTTCACTCCGAGCTCTGTGAGACCAACAAAGGACTGGGGGATGATTTGCCTATGAGAGAGACTGGATGTGTTGACAGGTGGAATGAGGGAGGATCTTAGGAGATGAGAAAACAGTGATGATAAATGGCATAGCTTCACATGGAGGAGCCTCAGAGAAATGTTTTCTCTTCTTTGACTCCATGTGCGCAAGATGGAAATCTGCAACAGAGCCGAGTACATGCTTTCTCTTTTTCCATGGGCAGTGGGTTATATTAGCCTTCATCAAGCTGGGGAACACAAAGAGGCTTGTAAATGGAAACACTCTGTAACCCTAAAGCTGCAAACAGCTATTTTAAAAGTAAATGGAGAAGCCCCTGGATGGCAGGAAAGGAGTTGGGTTCCTGCATTCCTCCTGCAGAAACAAACATCTTTCACCTCAGGTCCTGGTGGATGCAGCTGATTAGAAGAAGAAATTTTGGCTTCTAAGTAAAAACTACATATGGGTACTGTACTAGCATATGGGGTTTACGTCCAAGGGTTTGGTAGCAGGGGGGCTCAGGGTTGGCCTCTGTAAGCAGAGCCCAGCAGTTGTCCCGTGTCAGATCAAGCCAGCTCCAGAGGCTCTAAAAGGGACCTGCCGCTGGCCAGAGCTGAACCAATGAGCAATGTTGGTTGGGCCTGTGTGAAAGTATATTTAAGAAAGGGAAAAACCTGCTGCACAACAGCCTTGGGGAGAGAGGAGTGAGAAGCAGCCCTGCAGCCCTCAAGGTCAGTGCAGCAGGAGGGCAGGAGGTGCTCCAGGCAGGCAGCAGCAGTTCCCCTGCGGCCTGTGGAGAGGCCCCTGGTGGAGCAGGCTGTCCCCCTGCAGCCCATGGGTCCCACATGGAGCAGATCTCCACGCTGCAGCCCGTGGAGGAGCCCCCGGTGGAGCAGGTGGATGTGGCCTGGAGGAGGCTGCGGCCCATGGAGAGCCCCCGCAGGAGCAGGCCCCGGGCCGGAGCTGCAGCCCGTGGAGAGGAGCCCACGCAGGAGCAGGGGGTCTGGGGGGAGCTGCCGCCCGTGGGGGACCCGTGCTGGAGCAGTTTGCTCCTGGGGGATGGACCCCGTGGTACGGAGCCGTGTGGGAGCAGTTCTTGAAGAGCTGCTGCCTGTGGGCAGCCCCCGCAGGCCCAGTTCGGGAAGGACGGCATCCCGTGGGAGGGACCCCACGGGGAGCAGGGCAGAAAGTGACCATGAAGGAGCGGCGGAGGAAAAGTGTTAGAGCCTGACTGCAGCCCCCATTGCCTGTTGTTCCCCTGCGCTACTCAGGGGGAGGAGGTTAAAATGCCGGGGGGGGGGGGGGGGGGGGGGACGGGGGACACGACACGATTTTTAGTTTGCTTTCAGCTTCTCAGTGTACTAGTCTGTTATTGATAGGCAATAAATTACATTAATCTCCCTTCGAGTCTGTTTTGCCTGTAATGGTAATCGGTGAGAAATTTTCCTGTCCTTATTGCAACCCTTCCCCTGCATGGGGAGAGGAGGTGGAAGAGGGTGGATGGGGGGAAGATGTTTATAGTTTGTTTTGTTTCTCGCTTCTCTAGCTTGTTAGTAGCAGGTAATAAATACATTTCTCTAACCTCCCTATGCTGAGTCTGTTTTGCCCATCACGGTAATTGTTGAGTGGTCTCCCTGTCCTTATCTCAATCCTTGGGCCCTTTTTATCATATTTTCTCCCTGTGTGTGTGTGAGAGAGAGAGAGAGAGAGTGTGTGAGTGTGTGTGTGTGTGTGTGTGAGTGTGTGTGTGTGTGTGTGTGTGTGTGTGTGATCCTGTGAAATAACCCTCCAGACAATTTGGTGTGGCAAGTTTGAGTAAAGTAGGTGTGTCTCCTAGAAGGCAATCCACTTTCCATCCGTAGCCAAACAAAAGCTGTCGTTACATCTGCCATTAAAGCAGTCACGTGCATGGGGCTGCAGGTGCAAAACATTGCTTGTCTACCCAAGTCTCCCACAATTGTTCCTGTGGTATTAAAATAAGTCATGAGAAGATTATATATAAACTGTCTTCATCAAATCAGTTGATATTTAGCTTCAAGCAGCATATGGATTTATTCTTAGCAAGGAACAAAGAAGGAGAAAAAGAGAAGAAATAGCAAGCAATGGAAATATATATATACATGTGTGGGAAAAGAAAGGTGGCTCATGAAGCTGTCTTGCCAGCACGTGAAGATCTGCTCCAGGAAAAGGCAGCAGGCAACCCAGCTTAGCTGCCAGAGGCACAATGCCACTGCCACCAGGAGAAACTCCCGCTCAGGACTTCCCACCTCCCCCTGCCCAGACAGCAAAACTTGGCAATAACTACTTAAAAAACAAGCCTCTCAGTCCCCAAACATAAATTAGTTAGTGTCTCGAAGTAACAGACCACATTTAATCCGCAGCATGTGACCTGATTTTACCTTCAGTGTGCTGAATTTGATGGAGCAAGGTGTACTTGGCAGGAATACACTGGCAACTTTCAGAAATGACATGAGGTTTGAATGCCAGCACGGGCTGTCAATCTTCCCTTTGTATTCTGGAAAACAAGGCCAGCGGGCGGCTATTTAATCGTTTCAGTTGCCCCTGGTAAAGCACACTCTTGTTAGCTCTCTTTTTGTCTCTCAAGGTCCTCCAAAGCAGAAGTGGGGCAGCTGGAGGTGAGTACCCCCGCCTGCACACGTCCACCAGAAGCAGGCGCCAGGGACCAGGGCCTCACTGTGGCTAACACAGTGACACAAAATAGAACTTGTCTGCCTTTCCCATGCTCATCAGAATATTCAAAAATAGCCAGAAAGCTTGCAGTTTCAAAGCTGTAAAGAACTGAAAACATTTTTTCCATGCATGTAGTATTGACACCACTTACCATTTCACAAGCTGTTTTCCTTGTGCAGTAAGCTCAGAATTTGGTTTCTGTTGTTAGTGCTTATTATCTCAGTATGGTGATATCACAAGGTATGGATCCAAGGAAGGTGGGGATTGTGGGGAGATGCCATTTCCTTTATTAGCACAGCTGAAACACTTAGGGAAAGTGGACAAGCTCTCTGAGACCCAGTCTCTGCAGGTCTGGTGGTATTTATTATGATTACTGTATCAAAGACAGAGAATGTATGAGCTTGGAGAAAAATACCTAAAGTATTGTTGTCACCATCTTTAAAAAGCAATTTAGAGTCATTACCATTCAACTCAAGCTCTTTAAAATGCTGGTTTACAAATTTTAATAGTTATTGCCAAGGAAAGTTAGCGCTCATGATCTTTAAGTAAGGCTGCACCCTGGCCACAGCTCATAGAATCAATTTGCAGGCTCCTCATAATGTTTTCTTGAAGTATTCAAAGGAAAAAAATGCACCTCATATGGACATGATGTAAAGTACAATCTGATATAGCAATGACCCGAGGTACAATTGTTTCCTAGAAATAAAATAAAGTACTGGAAGTATAGAAATGTTTCTGCTTCTGGCAGGACAAGCTAACACCATGATCCCAGCAGGTTTGTTGGCATTTTCATCAGCACTTTTGTCTTGTCCACACATCAGGGAAAAAAAATAAAAAATCCCCTACATTTGACCTATATATAATATGATTTGGCTTTAGGCGCCTCCAGAAAAATGTGAGTTTTTTTAGTCATTTAAGTTATTATTGTTCTGGGGCTACATCATGCTCTCATAATCAGTTTGCTTAATTTGACTATATATATTTAAACAGGAATTCTTGATCACATAACCAGGAGATACAGTCTGGAATAAGTGAGTGACCCATGCAATAATGAAATTATAACAGCTGGAACATCCACTGACAGTGTTTTCAACTGAAATATTACAGTTGAGAGTGAACTATTTGTGTTTGTTTTTTCAACACACACACACACAAAATCAAAATTCCCACAGACAGTGATTACTGCTGGTTAGATTTGTGCCTTGGCAAAATAAATAAATAAATAAAAAATCAGGCAAGCAACAACATGAACAAAAATTTAATTACCCCTCCAAATATTTAATCATGTTTACTGATCACAGGATGCTGCAAGGTGATTAAAAAAAAAAAAAAGTGAGGGGAGAATCCTACTTCTGCTCTTGTCTCCTGCCTGTGAGCTTGCTCCTCACCATTTAGGCCAGGAGAGAACAGAGCCCCTCTGGTAGCAACTTTCCCTGTCCCCACGCTGTGGGACCGGTACTGCTCAGTGCGTTCCCCTGCACTGCCCACTCCTGGGATGTCCAGGGCCACAAAAAGCCCAGTTCTGTCTTTTCTGGAAAGTAAGGAGGGAGGCTGCAATGTTTCTAGGAGTAGGTGGCAGCTGAAAGTGTGTCTTGTGAAATTGCTCTGATGAATGTATAGCGTCCCTGGAGGAAAACAGGAGTTTGCCAAGTTAAGACATTTTCTGTTCTCACATAACTAAAGCTGCTTTGATCTAAATTTGACAAGTGATGTGTATATTATACTACTGCAACCACTTTAGTCTTTTTAGCTCGAAAAACAAATAGCCCAGGGACCAAAATCTGCTCTCAGACATCCTCTTCGTGGAACTCCCACTGATTTCAAATTACTGAGTACGAAGGGTAGGTATGGCAGAGGATGCAGCAAATGTTGTTCCCAGGTTTTTAGGAGTGTTTGTACAGTTCAGATCCCTGGGATGCTGGTGGCTCAGCTTGGAAGCTCTGGGTTCATGTCCTGCTCTGGATCCTTGTTCCGTTCTGGGTAATGTTAGGGGTGCTGGTGCTTGCAGGAGAAGCTAAACTACCATTAAGCATTCCTCTGATCTGCATTGACACTGACTCATTTCTTACTCTTTTTTTTTGGAAGGATCAGTATTTCACCTCTTTCATGGAAATTAATCACCTCTTAATGTCAATTTTCTTTAAAGATACCCATGACGTCTTAAAAGGAAGATTAATTAACTCTTAGTCTGCTTAATTATCTCTTTCTCAATGAAGTCTGATTGAAATATAGGTAACTTTGACTCATTTATTGCCAAAATGACTTCTGTACTCCCTCTACCTGGTATATGTATTGTAATGGTAGTTTTTAATTCAATAACGTAAGAATTATGAGTGAAAGCTCCTGTGCTTTGTGACACCAAATTTAACCTCTGTACGTAGCTTTATATTCTTTAAATGTAAGTGATAGCCAGTCTGTTACCACTGCTTGAACTGGTCCTCCTTTCTCCAGAACGATTTACATGTCTTAATAAATAAGTGAATCAGGAGCAGTTGCCTCTGTCTTCCAGCTGGGAAATTAAGAGAGTGTTAGTGCCGAAAATACTCAGGCTCCTTTCACAATACAAGCTCATGAAGATTACTACCACATCTAGGGTTAAAATGTTGTTTGTTCCACTACAGCTTTCTTTCAGAAAAGCCAAATCATTGCATTACTTGCTTCTCTCTCTCTCTCTCTTTTTATTGCCAGGATGATTTTCCAGGAAGAGATTTTTAAAAATTACAGCCAAGCAAACCCCAGACTGGAAGAAGGGAAGGAGAGAAGCTACAGCCCTATAAATACGAGAAGATGTACTTTTTGTAGATTCAATTTGTGTTTAGTGAGCAAGGAAGAGAAACAGCGTTTTGTTTAATATTTCAGGAAATCATGCAGTAAATGCCCAAAGAAGTGTAGTTTGTTGAGGCCAGGGCACACTCCAGTTCAGCTTCCCACATGGAGAGCTGTTTGCCAAGTCTGGCTGATGCACAGTTTTTGTACAGTATAATTATTTAATTTTGTGGCATGATTTTTTACCATTGTTTTTTGCTGTTATAACACATAACATGGATGTTTTTACATCAAAATAATTGTTGTTTTGTTCTCTAATTATGGATGTATTTAACAGAACAAAGACCCAGTAGGAATTGCAAATTGTTTAGGTCATCTACTCCCTTCCTCTGCCTGTGACGAATTATTTCTTACATTGTGTTAATTAAAGCTTTTTCCAAAATATGAAAAACACTGAAAAGTCATGTTATGTGACTGGGGGAAAATAGTACAGGACCAGTAAATAGGATTACAGAAACATCTGCTGGAAACTTTTTTCTTATGAAGTATGACATTTATACCTTGGCAATGAGCGATATTCACATTAACTGCAGATTATTTGTACAATTGACCATTTGACAGCACTACCCAGCCTGTTTCCATGGCAGTCAGAGAGACTTTGCCCCACTCTGTTGAAGGAAAAGTCCTGGAGCAGTTGGACTACTGGGATCTTAATAACACCAGCATTCAAACAGGCTACACACTACCTGAGTATTGGCTGGTTTCCTCTAAGATATATCTGCATATACTGTTTCTGTCTTTGAGAGAGTTTGTGTCTTTTTCTGTAAGAAAGTGAAGAAAATCATTTAAGAGGGATAATAATGGCCAAAGGAAATGAAATCAGGGAGGCCACATCACTGTCCTGATCTTAAATACATTAAAATCAGGGAACTTCTCTGCTTTAGAGACACATCTTTGTTGGAAGGTTTCTGTCTTTATATACACAAATGCCTTTTTGCTGTGTTTTCATAAATTAAAAAAACAGCTGTGATGACAGTGCTGTAGGAAGGGGCAAGAATAGGTAAATATAAATTACTTTGGGGAATTAGCAGGCCTAATGAAAGTGACCCTGGATGCATACAAAGCAGCATTTTAAACAAATATTTGGCTTCTCTGGGGCAGAGAGAGCCCTAGAAGATACAAACACTGTCTCTGAAATTCAGATGGTCTTTCCATTCTTTCACTCTGTGCGTATGTTTCCCTTCTCTGAGCTGCTGTGGGGTCACTGTGGGGCAAGTCCAGAGTCCCTCTGGGATGAATCCAGCTTATTAGAGGCCATGTAAATCAGTGGACAGCCTCATTCCCTTTTTATTATTTCCACCAACAAACCAACTCAAGCTTGCTGGGATGGAGGGTGTGAGCAGGGGTGTTGGAGCAGCCTGGGCCAGGACATCTGGATGGGCTCAACATTTAAGCTGCAAAGATGACTGCTTCTGCAACCATGGTAGCAGAGAGATAAATATATAGTAAATGCGAACCTTTATGCATTCTTCTTTGCCCAGTTCTAGACTCTTTACCACAGCAGAATCCTTCCTTCCCCCTCCACATCCCACACAGGGGAACCAGACGGAGCTCCCTGTCTGATTTTCAAACAGCAGCAGACCTCCTGTCCTCAAATTAGCCTCTATGGCTGTATTTCCCGAGTGTCTTCAGCTCCGGTTACTGTAAGGGAAAGTTTTAGCCTACCTTGTGCAGACAGACAGACAGACAGGCAGGCTAAGGCCCCTTCATGCATGGTTTTACCTCTCGCACACAGATCAATCAGGGTTAATACGCGGCTGTGGCTCTCCCCTCGTGCCAGGCAGCTCAGGTAGTCATTGCACTGGTTTAATGGAATCTCTGGCACCAGCGTGTTGGGCATATAGGATTACACCATTCAAAATGTTTCCCTAGACATCCAATGAATAATGAAAAGAGTTTAAAAGGTACTTCAACTGATACGCCCTCACATCCTTTGGGGTATGGGGTTATCTTTTCAAAGGGATAAATCTGTGTTAGTTTTAAGTGATTTCCTTAAAACGTGCATCCTTTAGTGAGAGAGAGGGATGGTATAGAGCTAGGGAAAGCATGTGCTTTGTCATTGGTTTTACTCATGAGCGTCTCATTGTGTTGTGCCTATTTGACCCAGCTTCATTCCATCATTTGGCTGACATGGGCTTTCTTTGAAGAAAGATCCCAATGAAGGGGGCTGAGATAGTTCATAACAGTTATACCCTTATCTAAAATGGTGTTCCTGACAGTGAACATTTACCAAAGGGCAGATGTGGCTGCCAAATGGCCACAGCCAAGTCTGAAGTAGGTACAATGACTTGGCCTGTCCTTTTAGTTAATTCCATGCATCCACTTTGTTTACAGCCTTAGTATTAATGATAAATGTTTGCTAACTTCACAAAACCTGACAATAGGCACATGCTACAAGTCTGACAGTAGGCACACGCCAGGGTATGTAGCTGGGCATCTTAGATTTCAGGCTGGCAGTGTTTCTTTTCTTTCAATCCATGGTCCCTGTTGGGATAGTATCTTGTCATGTCAGCAGTGAATATCTAATGTGGTCTTCATGCCGTGCCAGCAACCCATTAGCAAAGCCTCCTGGTTATAATCCTGCTGCTGTCTTGCTGGCTTTGCACCTTACCTGTACAGACACAGCACAGGCAGTGTCAAGACTCGCCTTTGTTTTTCCTGTGTAATGCCCAGAATTAGCAGTTACATAATAATGTGTTTCTAAGATGAGGCTTGGATAGAAAGGGCAGAGGCCATGAATAAGGAGAACCACTTAGGAGTGTTTAGACCATAAACTTTTTAATGCACAGACTGCCTCTGTGTTTTTGCTATAATGAGGACACACATGCTAGGTAACATCTCAGCACTTCCACAGTCTCCATCAAAGAACAAAAAAATGGTGAAAGGTGATGCCTTTTGGGTAAACTACCCAAAGCTCAAAAACAATATACACACTTGGTGGTGGTACAGAGAGACTTGAACTTGCCTAGTCAATTAAGATATTAACTACCCACACAAATTCTTTTGAATTACATGAAGAAAGAGGTTAATAAGAAACCAAAATTAATTATGACTAACATTTGGGGTTTGGGCAGGGGGAGGGGTGGGTGAGAATGGGGAAAGAATCATAAGGACAAAATTTTAGATCCAAGGTTATTATTCAGTCTTCTAAATAACTTTTAAAAATATCAGTCTTTTGCTCAGTAGGCTTTATTTAAAGTTAATAAGCAGGATAAGTTTCTGTTTCATGATAACAGTTGCTTAATGGGTCATTTTGTTTAACTGTTCAGTCATTCTTCCTATCAGGTGGTGGCAAGAGCAGCTTCTCACAGCAAAACAAATCTGCATATGCTGTTGTTCAGCAAACACTTTTAGATACGATAGCAAATGTTTAATATGTATTTGCAATTATGACCCTTTCCTTGTGTTCTGTTTCAGGGTTTACTTCACACTTTCATGTCAAAGATCTAGTTTCACAGATCACTGCTGATGAAGCTTTCCAATATGTGCCATAAGTATAGGTACATTTTGTTCCACAGAAGGCAGTTTTCGTTTGTTATTCTCATACCCTCGCATGGGAAAATGAGCTTGCTCCAGTCACACGAGTTCTTCATTTCGCTGCACAAAAGAGAAATCGAGCAAAAGAACAAACTTGCACCATAGGAAAATCAAGCTTCATAATTTATGCCAATAACAACCAGAAAAAAAGGAAGGACCTACAAATGCTAGAAACTGCTATTTTACAATTCCTTGTGAGTATATTCAATAGGAATTTAACAATTTTTATATATGTACATAGGTGTAGTAATTTAACGCGTTTAAGTAAAGACAGTGCCAATGAGAGCAATCCATTTACAGTAAAGATGAAGAAACCCCAATGTATTTGTCTCTTATAGTGTCATCAACATTTCAGAATATTACACTGAATATATTTCAGAATATTTTATAATTATTGCAATATATGTTTCCATTTATGTTACACATTTCTCTTTCTATTTAACCTATGGGGAAAAAAACTGAGAGAGTTTGAGTGAGAAGATCAAATACTGCCCTGAAACTCAAGGCTTCTGACTCCATTTGACACATTGCACATCCCTGTACTTGAAAATTTGTTCAGATTTTTTCTCTTTTCTTCAGGCAACTAATCATGGACATCTTGACAACTTTCGCCCATCCATCCCCAAGTAAATGACAGTGATAAAAAGCTGCATTTCTGTTGTATTACTTTATTTCAGGTACTGAAGCCACTGCTGTTCCTAGGGACAGAAAGCCAGGAGGTGACAAGGAACACAATAGATAGCTGGGGCTAAAGGGTAATGGACTTAAAATAAAAACAAAGCAAAACAAAACAAAAAAAAAAACAAAACAAAACAAAACAAAATAAAATAAAATAAAATAAAATAAAATAATAATAACTATTCACATAGAGTTTAATAATATAAAAATATTAAAGAGAAAAATAAATTTATGAAAAAGTGATCTATATGTGGATACAAAGCATGAGCACCAGGCTATAGCCTGGGATTCTCCATTTGTTTTAGAGGTATACAGAGATGACTCCCCCTCCTTTACTTTTGTACCTCCTCCCCTCCGTGCACGTGTGCCTACACACAGAAATGCACACTCCTTTGTTCTTATGTTCCTGCCCAAACATCGCCTAATGATGTGTATGGGAGAGAGAAAGCAGGACCAGATGAGCCTTTGGAGTGACATAATGTGGATGCTCTGTGTTATGTTATGTTGCGATGCTATAGCAGGGCAGGCTACTCCTATGCTCCTCAGGCTCGTTTCAGCCAGAAGGCTGGCTATCTAATGCAAAGCCCAGTGGATTCAGTGGAATCGTTTTTCACATCTTCAGAGCAGGCTCCTAGCTGCAAGCCTGGCTAATGCTACAGCAGAGAACATCTGATTATTACATGGGGCTGCTCAGGACCAGTAATCAAATTACCTAAAGGAAAGCATTTAGGATACATTATTTAAACTGCATTAGATATCCGTGTGGTCATTCCCAGGCAGAATGAATATTTCCTCAATTTGATTCAATTTTATTCAACTTAATTTACACCTTTCGTTCGTTCGGATGAATATTGCTCTGTAGCATGTCTGAAGGAAGCAGGCTCTGCAGGAAATGGTGTGAGCTGCTGACGTCATTTCTATCAAGGGAGCCTAGTATCAGAAAACATTGCAATGGGAGAGAGTTTTCCCTTGAATAAGACATGAAACTGAAGTCCCTCCTCTGGTTGCAATTATGTGGTAAATATAATTGTGACCTGAACATGGAAGTACATGTGTCAGCAGTAGGCAGGGATTGCTTCTCTGACATCCAAACTTACAATCTTTCCCTTACTACATGGAAACGAAGATTGCCAGCAAGGTCCCTCCCTCCTTGATGTCTGTCCTGTCCCATCCTCACAGGCTTTTGCATCCAGTTCTGCCTGGCTGAATTCCACCTAAACTGTGGCGTAGGTGCATTTGAGTCATCTTAGAATGACTTTGCTCTGCTAAATATCGCAGGCCCTGAAATCAAGCAGAGCCTCTGGTTTTGAGCAATTTTCTAAGCAGAAGCTTCAGAATTTGCTAGCTAGAAAAGGAGGATTTTGAGAGAGATAAAGGGATTCTGATGCTCTTCCAACCTCTTCTCCCCCTCTCCAGACTTTGTTCCAATCACGGAGCTATTGTGCAAAAGACAGAGTGTGCCTTCCCCGACGCTCCTCGTGTCAGGCCCCCTGCCACCTGCACACCAATCATGGCATCGCAGAAATGTCCTTTATCCCATCAATTCAGCCATGATTTAATCAGGCATCAGGAGTCGCAGTTCTCTCTTACTGCAACTACATGCTGGGTCTGAAGGCACTGAAAGGGTAAGGGGTGGATGGTCCGTGGAATTTAAGTTTCAAGGAAAACTTGCTCATTGTCCTCTGAAATTAGTAGAAGTAGTAAGACAATAGCTACAGTGATTACTCAGTGTTGGTACTTACAAAAAATGTGCTCCCCATAAATATTGAGTTGTGTCATTATCACTGTATGTGCTGGGCTTTCATAAATATTGACATTCTGTAATTAGACAGCTGGCTGTAAACTGGAGGAGACGGTCATTAAAATGGCCATTAACAGAGCTTAGAGCAGAAACAAAAAAAAATGCTGCTTCTTATTCATTCAGGGCACTAGAGCTGAGGGAAAAAAAAAAAAAAAAGGACATTTTCATTTAAATAGGGCAAACATTCTACATTTATTGTAATCTCTGTTGTTGAGTCTTCATTTCCAGATTCATCTATACAAAAGCATGGCTGTGTTTCTGCACATCCTTTCCAGAGTGCTCCAGCAAGGACACATATAAAAGTACTTGCAAGGTCTTTGTATGGACTTTAAAGCTTGTGCCTGCAAATATGTAGTATCAGGCCTGTGTGAAACAACTGATCTATGACAGGTGTTCACAGGCTAAATACCACTGTTGTTAGCTGAATGCTTTGCCTTCTGTGTCAAGAAAAATACCCACCATTCCCTGGTAATAAACATTGGACTATTTTCTAGCTTTGGCTTTCTGTTAGAATGACTGAAGCATGGTGTTGTTGGGAAATCTGTGCCTATGCTTCTCATATAAAAGTACAGTTTGACTGCCATCGAATTTTAGTCAGTCTGATAACTCCCAAGTTCTATACATTGTTCACTCATTTATTTATTCTTATGTATGGAAATTGTATAATTCAAGGTTTTCTTCCCCTTTTGAGTGATTGTAACAACTGCTATTATTTGCATGGTCACAACTGTTTGGGGGAAGATGAGGGATTTTCCGAGCTCAGAGACAGCAGGCTGAACAGCAGCGTTTCTCAGCGTGCAGTCTGGGGTCACCAGTGGTCCCAAGCCATTAAGAGGTGTAACAGCTGGAAAAATCCTGCCTTCAAAACATCAAAATCCACATATTCCAACACATACAGAAAAAAAAAAAAAAAAAAAACAGGCGGAATGGGAAGAAGTGAAATGATAAAAATCGGTCTGGTTTTGTGTTGGTTGTAATGACAGGGGCTGCCATGCTGCAGAAGGCAAGTCCACAGGTTTTTGTCTCTCCAAGAAATCCCGATATTATTGAAATTTATTTCATGAAATGTCACAGTTGCCATTAATTGGTATAGACTGAGATTCCTCTGTGATGACTGTAAAGACACGAGCAGCTTTGAAAATCATTGATTTGAGTCCAGCGACAAGCAGCTAGAAAGCCCTTTCAGGAATGGCCACCCAACGAGCAGGCTCTCCGCTACTGCCATTAACCACAGCTCTCTGCCTGGCTCTTTGATGAGAGCCAAGGCTAGTGAGCATTACAAGTGGATTATTGTTTTACACTCGGCATGAAAGATGCTCTTAATAAGAAGAAGAAATAAGATTAATCTGGCTAAAATCACTTTAAGAGAATGACTGCAAATTGAAGTGATTAGTAACAGTAGGTCCAAAAATTTATGTTGCAGTTATGCAGCCAGGGTGGTCGTGGAGTTTGGGGACTGCTGATATGTATCTCTCGAGTTTGCAGTGGTTTAGACATAATAATTTCACTTACATATTTTGTTTATTGTATACTGCACCACAGCTGAATATCTGCACAGACTTGTATCTGTACACCTACAGGGACAGGAGAAGCCAATGGATTTTTCTAATCCAAGATAGAGTCACATATATTCATAGATGATCCTGTTTGGAAGGAAATATAATCTGCTGGTGTGTTTTTATGAGTGAGCACATGTATATATATATGCAGCAACAGAATCACGTAACAGAAAGCCAGCTGACTTGTTCTTACCACAGCACCCAACAATTCACCTTTTGATCCTGCCCTTTTCACAAGTTTCTCAAGGAGTGATTACAGCTAGGAAGATGGAAAGCAGAGAAATGTCTCTTCTCTGTGAACATGCGATCAGTTTTCTCCCTTACAAAAAGGCGTTGGAGTCACATGGGTGTATCTGTGTGATGGAGATGGGACTTTGTGGAAGAGTCTGGCTCATACAAAACGGGTTGGTTGAGATCATGAGCTTGCATAAATCACCACCAGGGGGATCTCACCTCTGAGCTGAAGGTCACCAGCTGCAAAACCGGCCTAACACCATCTCCCTAGTGCCCCTTTTTTTTATCTCTTCCTCCCAGAGCTCTCCAGGACAGAGGCTTTAACCTTGGCATATTTGGAAAATGGCCCTGCCTTTAGTTGCACTTCATCCTGTGGCCAGATCAGTAACTTCTGATGCGGAAAGAGGAGCTGGACAGATTGAGGAGAAAGCTCCCAAGCTGGAGGCTTTGTTTTTGCTGCTTGGTGCTAGCAGAGGGGAGGGTGGTTCCCCCAGGCACATCCAAATCTGCTGTATTTCCGCAAGCTGCCTTGGCAGGTGGGGTCTGACCCTTTCTTTCCTGCTGGGAAAACAAATGGGGGACAGGCCACAGGTTGCAGGGACATCCCCGATGTGCTCTGTCCCAACAGGGATCCACACCAAATTAATCTCTGAGTGCTCTGAAGGATGCTCTGGTCTCTGCTGCTGGAAAAGAGGAGGCAGGACATGCTGAGGCTGGGGCCACTGAGATACCACCCTGTTCCAGTTGTAACAATTACCTGAGCTGTCCAAAAAACAGCAGGTCCTAAATTTTGAACAGAAGGAACTAAATACAGTCCTGGAGTAACTCCAGCAATCTCCGCAGTTTATAGGTGAAAGATTTCAGTCCTCCGTAAGGTTTATACACAGAGCTAAATATTTTCTCTAACACTGAGTCAAAGGACAGAAATTATTTCTCAAGTTGAGAAGTTTGGTGTTAAATTCAGATGACAAACCTACCTTACTGCCACTGGAACTGGCCTCTCTGTATTTCTAGTGCACATTAAGCAAAAAAGCATCTTTCGGATAGATGGCTTTTGCTGATAGCTATTTCAAAATTTCAATTTCAAGTGCGCTATAGGGTTCCTCTGTGAGCGAGAATTGCTTCTTACCATGTCATTTTTCAAAGGGTTGCAGTGAGGCCAATGAATTAGCTTCCTTTAAAAATCCTGCAGCATCCTGAACTAGTTCTGCAGTGAAACACATCCCTCTGCCAGCTACTGAGTTCCCTGTCTGGATAACTGAGTGCATGGGGGGAGTTGTCTTGGGTGTGCAGAAGTTACCTTAGGTTTTGACTGCAAACATTTACAGCTGGCCGTATTTGGTAGGACTGAAAATACCCTGAGAGCTAAAGCATGCAGTAGTGACGTGTGTATGGTGTGGCACAGAGCTCGGTGGGGTTCTCAGCATTTCTTGCAGGATGATAGTTCAGGTTACATTTCTTTATAATGGACATTGCACTTGCTTCGATTGCCACAGGTGAGAGCAGACAGGAGACTGGACAGCATGCGCCCCGTCCCGGCATGGGGGCAATGGCAGCACATCCCACGTCTGACGACACAGCCCCGCTCCTGTCCCCCAGCATAATGATCTCAGGGTGCCAGCTGCAAACATGCTGTCGCTGCAAAGGGGAGGAGAGGTAAAGAGGCTGAGGATGCTTATCTGAGCGGGAGGCTGCTGCGCTGTGTTTCCAGGGAGGCTGCTTCTGTTCAGTTCCTTTAAGTCTCATTTTACCCATCTGTTATGCAATGCCCAGAGTGGTGTCAGGAGACTTCACTGATGTATATGAAGTTCTTTAATGCATGACAGCTCTACATGAAAAATAAAACAATCAGAGTTAGTTTCCTCCTATATCACTTTTACTTGGACATGAGTAGCTGCTTGGTGTTACTGAACACTTCCAGAAAAAAAAAAAATCATTTTATTTATTCAGTGTTCCCATGCATGGGACATCCCCAGTTCAGGACTGGCTTTCTGGTCCTGATTTTTTTGCCAATAGTACGTAAAGACCTACTGTTATTTTTCTCATGATACTGCTTATGACCTCCTTCTCCCTCTTAAAATACACAAATCCCATACTCCTATCCCATAACTACCTTTCCCTGGAGTGCAGTGATCTGCATTGTTTGCAAATTACATTTGGAAAAGCAAACAGAGGGAAAAAAAAATATATATTTAAAAGTTTTCCTAGCAGGACTAGAGTGTTACAAACACTTTTAAAAAAGCAGAAAGTTGACTGCTAACTGTAAGCAAAGCAGGAAGTCCATCAGTGGTTCAGCCTGCGTGTAGACTAGGGTCAGCTGCTTAAAAGTTAGCTGGAGTGGCAGGGCAGTGGCACAGCAAGCAGCGAGTGCTCGGTCAAAGATTCTGCACCCAAGCCCCTGGCAGGGGAGCTGCTCCCATTACTTCTGCATCACCCTGCAGACGCTCAGAGGCCACAGCTAAATGACTGCAGAAGCCAAGGCACTCTCCTCATCTGTCGGATTGACTCGGAAGCCTGTCTGAGAGATACGGATGCCAGATGCAAAGCTGCGAGTTGATAGGCATTGCCATTAATGTGTTTTAATTAAATAGTGGAGAGGAGCAGCGAAGGGGCTGAAGCAGTGACAGTGAGAGGAAAGTGAACACCAGTGAGCCGGGATTTTTTTTCTCTTGTATCCGTTTGTTTCATCAGCAAGAAGGGGGTCATTGCTGCTGTCCAGCTAGTGTGTATTACCACAACACGTTAGAGTATTGCTGTTTCTAGGTTGAATTTAAGCCTTTGAGTCAGTCTGTCTGTTACCAAACGTGCTCATATCAGCCTTTTATTCCTCACACACGCTTGGATCAAATTGCTCATGTTTGACAGATTACTTCTTTTTTTTTTGACTTCCAGTTATCCCCGATTCCCCGCTGGTCCAGAGGTCTCGTGGTTCTTCATCTGCAGAATAACATTAGCAACCACCAGAGCCTTAGACATTGTTATGGAGATGCTGCACAGTGGTTTTGGCATTCTGACGTCCCTGCTGGCCTGATTATGTGTGGATTGTACCCGGCTGCCCATGTGCAGCAGACACATTTCGGCGGCTGCCCTTGGTAGCTCCCTGCTAAGGAAGCCCCAGGGACCTGCCGGCAGGCTGCAGCTCCCACTGCACGGCCCGGGTGTGTCTGTCTGTCTGTCTGTCTGTGGCTTCTCTGCTTTCAGCAGAAGCATAACAAACCGAGTATGAGTATGCAGGCAGAGCATGAAAATGTACCTTAGGTGGAAAATTAGGCTGTATATAACAATATGCAGTGAAATGTTTCTTTTCCCTATTTAGTGTGAGTTTAAAAAAAAATCTCTATTTCTATGGATCTCAGACACTGTATATCTATTTTGCCACAGCTTGTATGGATTCAAATGTTCTGTTTGGGGATCTTTCAAAAATGTAGTCTTTTGGAATTTCCTGACATGAGTCCTGTACAAGTTGAATCCGTGCATCCTTCTCATGAAAGCAGAACACAGCTATAATACATCTCTGCAATTTTATCATGGTTAATGCTGAAAAGGTACATGCCAATTCCTATTCCTTTTCCTTGTTTGTGGAAGTCATTCTCCTCTTCCATTTAGCTCTTTTTTTTTTTTGGAATGAGTTCCAATCTCTCTGTAAATCAGTCTTTAGGTTACAGTGCACAAAGTGCAGTCACCTTTGGTATAATTTATAAATACTGTGAGATTGTTCTAAAGATATAGAAATTATAAATAATATCTAGCTAGGAGTATATTTAGATGGGAGACTTTGGATGTCAAGTATAGTTATTGCTCCATAAACATGCATTTATAGTTGGTCCAATGTGGGTAGCACTGAATGTTACTGCAGCCCCTCACCTGAAGCCAGCAAGGAACAATTCCTGCAGGAAACCTCATAAAATCCAGTAAAGTTGCAGAGGGATGCGGGGATTCAACTTGTACAGGACTCATGGCAGGAAGAAGCCACCGCACTGGAGAGGTGTGATTCATCTCTTCTAAAGTTAGCTGCCTAAAAATGGCAAATGTCCTCTCAGCCTGTTTGCTCGGCAATCAATGGAAAAGGAAGGCAACCTGCAGGCTGACTGACTCACTAGAAAGACCATGAATTAGAAAGGACCCTAAGTGACTGAACTTTGGGCATCAAATTCAAGCTAGACAAGCGCAGTTAATCAAAATCAATCCAGCCCCAAATGACTTTGGTCCTCGTGGGATTTATAAAAAGCTGCAGTGCAGACCTTACTTCAGAAGTGGCAGCAACTGCCCCATTAAATTCGGTGTCATAATCCCTGCATCAGCCATCCCATGGGATTTCATCCTTCACAAAGGCTCAGTTTTTCTAGGGAGTGGTAAAGAGGAGATGGGCATAAAGCAAAGGGAGTTTTAAAGGCCACCGTTCCTTTAACACTTTACTCTACTGATCTTTTAGAGGTTTAAAAGCTGCTGGGTTAGTTTATAAGGGATGAGGAAGAACTGCAAAAAAGTAAAATGTAAAAAAGTAATTCAAGAATAATCTATACACATCGCAGTATGGTTCTGTGACTAAATTTGGGCTCAGAAATTCACTGAAATTCATGTACTTCTACATGGCCCCAGCTAAGGGCAATGCATCTGAGAACTGGGGCCTAAGCCAGGGAAGAGATTAAATCTCTTTTCCCGGGAGAAAAATATGGAAGAAAGAAGAAGGGAGAGAGAGAGATCTTCAATTACCCAATGAGAGGGCAGGGAAAAGATGGAGATGGACAATTCTTGGAGGTACCTAACAAAAGGACAAAAGGCAATGTGCACAAGTTACAACAAAGAAAATACCTATTCCCAAGGCAGTAGAAAAAGGCTTTGTTATGGTGTCCAAGCATTACAAAAACAACTTAAGCTGTGAAATTTTTATTTTCAGGGACAGCCAAAAGTCATCTGGACCTGCTAGAATTCACCTGGACCTTATTCTGAGTGAGGGGAGGTTGACCAAATGACAGTCATAACTCTAAACCCAGCCACTTCTGAGCATGTACTTCGAGTTGTCCCCTCAATTATTGTTCCACCTCAGTAAGAATGAATGCATATGTAGACAGACAGATCAATAGATATATAGATAAACCAAATACAGCGGTGTCCTTAAACTCTTTGTTCTAGTGTCCCTGCAAGGTATCACAGTGTTTACATTTTTACTTTATCTCCAGAGACCAGCTGGAGACTCAAGAGACCATACTCATATTACTGTACCCCTTCCCATTTAGGACAAATTGGAGCAAGCTGACAGGCTCCAAGGAGAACTTGTACCTAGAAATTGATCTCCAAATAAAGGTCTATATATAATACAGCCCCTCAAAAATGCAAATATAATTCCTTTTATTGACAGGACCTGGCAAATTTAAATGCAAAGTTCTGACAAAAGTTTTTTTGCTTGTGGCATCAGTAGTTAGCATGACATAAACTAACTGCATAGATATCTAGAATTTGATACTTCAGGCAAAATTCCCAATGCAATCAACAGGTATCTTTATCTAAAGAGAACTGTGGGATCTGTATCACAACTTGAAGTACACAAAAGATTAGCATCATCTGTTCAGGCAGCACCTTGTCCCAGACTGATGGCGTTGATGGCTTTCGGTTTGAAAAGAGAGAATTGGCCTGGGGTGGCATAATATTATTAAAGGATAACTGCAAGAAAGCCCTTTAAACTCATTCTTCAGGCCACTCTCTCATCTGCTCACCAAAAAAGATGTGCAAAAGCAGGTGGAAATGATTAAAACAGTAGCACTGTTTTTTGGGGTGACTGAGATCTCCAGGAGCATGGATTGAAATATTTTGCAGTTGAGAGCTGATAGGTAGGGAGAGATTAAGTTGTCATCAAATGCACGGAGGAAAAACTGAGTACCCAGTTGCAAGGCTAATGACTCCAAAACTTCTTGCAGTAGGGTTAATGTCTAATAGATGTTCTCATGGTGATATCTTGCCTAGAGCAAGAAACAGTAGGAAAATATAGAGCACATGTCTACAAAAAACTAGCAACAGTGATTAGAGAACATTATCAATTTGCCTTTATGCAGAGTAGTGAGGATCAAGTGTAGATCAAGTGGCAAACTGTTTGGTGCAGATGCTGTGGTCCTACAAATACAGAGGAAAGACCAGGTGAATCATTCTCTCTAGCATGAAATTCTCAGAGCTTGTGTCAAACAAAATAAAAATTTGATGGGTAATGCAGAGTATGATAAAACTGATCTGAAAGTAGAAGGAAAAATTCTGAAGTGTAACTGGCAAAAACGTTTTCCAAATTAAAGCACACTGTTTCTGATGAGTGTTTTGTCGCTGTGGTTGGAGTTTAAAGTGAATTTAGTACCTGTGACAGGGCTGGACTTAAATCAGTGCCAAATGCAGGGCTTTGGTCTCTGGTACTCTCCATCTTCCTAACAGACAAGAGGCGCAGACAGCTCATAGGCCAAATAACGCCCATAACTTCTGCTAGATGATCTAAGGCCATGCAATTTTTTTCATGTTATAATTGAATACCATTAAGGCATGTTTTACTGTCTGGCCTGCCAAGGCATTTGAAGCACCTTCTTGGCTCCCAGCTAGGAAAAAAAAAAAGCCTTTCTTTATGCTTTCTCACTCCTCTTATGAGAATAACCCTCACTTTAAAACAGATTGAAAAAATAAGAGCTAGTAATTAAATAGAAGAAAAGATTGAATTCAGGCTGGATTTTGGTATTCTTTCATGTAAATGAAAATGCTCCTTTAAAAAGAAGAAAATAAAAGAAAAGAAAAGATGACATTGCATCAACAACTTTCTATTTTATTAAGACGTCACACTGTGGAGTTCCAAGTGGTGATAAAGCCAGGCTGAGCATCATCCATGGTCTGGAAGCCAGGTGGTTTGCCTATGTTTAACTACCAGAATGAAAACAGAAGACCTAGCAGACCTCTCCTCTGGAAATCCCCTGGAGGCATCAATATGGTGCAGCAGAAGTCTCTGTCTAGTTCTGCTGGACTCTGTGCCTGCATATGGAAAAGGGCATGAGAAAAGAACTGCAACTGAAGTGCTTCTGTACCCCAGCTAACCAGCCCCTGCAGTAGCCTTTTCTAGTCACCAAGCCACGCATAGGTGGAATTCAATTAAAGTTGTCCAAAAACTGGAGGAAATCATGTGATAAATGTCCCTGGTTAGCCTGTCTGAAGGCAAAAAGTGGTCTGCAAAATACAGAGGCATTTCTCTGCCAGGTATTTTAAAATACTGGGCCTGGTCTCTCCTGCGATACAGCTGTGGCAAGGGGGCTTGCTGGGCTGAAAGCACCAGCCGGGTACCTGGTGGCACTCCTGTCACACCGACGGGCTCCTCCTGGGGTCAGTGGTCACACCTGACAATAACAAGAGACAGAAATAAACCCTAGGATCTGAAACGGGCTGAAGCAGTGCTGCCTGTAGGAAAACTCCATCTCAACGGCAGCCCGCCCGCGTCTCGCAGCAGCGGGTGCTGTAAGCTGCAATCCTGGTCCACTCCAACCCCAGTAATGTGCGTGTAAGCCACTCACAGCCGTGCCGCTTTTAATAAACCGTTTATTAGCTAAACATGGGCTGATAACAAAGACATCTACGCTGAGAAGGATCCCTCCTTTGAACTTGAATTTGCACAGTTCAAAATCCCATTTCTTCAATCGCCGGATTAATGTCTGTGTTATCTGCGTGTGAAGACAGTTCTACTTTGTCTGCATTGTAACGAGGGCCTGTGCACCCAGGATGTACATGTTGGTGTGTGTTTGTAGGAGGATTGTGTTCAAGGCAAGCACAGCTTGACTCGGGGAGGGAACTGCTGCATAATATTTGTATTACCATTAAAAAGCCCCCATGCTGGGTATTAGGCATTATTTCTCTCATACTTGGCATGTTGTAATAGGTTCTGAATGCTGTAATGCCCCTTTGAAATACCACTGGAAGTAAAGCCACGCAGAGAAATAGAGAGAGAAATCCATCTTACACGCTAACCTATTCTTGAACTCAGACCGCTTCTTATGCTTCTCCTGAATTTAGGCATGGAGTTTGTATAAATTTGGAAATACGCCTATGTCTTATCTGTTTTGTAACTTAGCAACCTTTAATCTGGGTTTCTTGCTGCTCCTTATAAAGCAGCTGATAAATCTAGTCAAGCTCTTACAGTACACTTGGTGGGGAAAGTATAAAGGGTTCATCACATACATAAGTAACACCCAAAGCTCCGCTCATTTTGCTGACATTTACCTTTACGCATAAAGACAAGCACAAAAACGCCCACTGCTCAAAGTCACGTTTAATCAGACTGAGCGGATTTATATTAGCAGACACCAACTGCTAGGGGGAAGGCTGTGATTTGCAGACGGAAGGAGTTTCATAGGCCATGATTTGTCTGGGGCATGGTGATCTTTGATTTAATCACTTAACTTAGTTAGTTTGCCATCTCTGTATTTGAAGAGGGAGTTAGCCAGATGTAAAAATGAAAAGGAAGTGATAAAAATGTAAAAGATTATCTTGATAAGGTATATTTTTTTTAGAACGATTTGACCTCATTGAATGCCACAGAGCAGTGCTAGGTTCAATCTTATCCACAAGGCAAACGTATTAAGGAAAATAAGATTTGGGAGCTCTGAGTGATGAAGCTTTAAATGGCACAGTTGTCACAAGTAGTTGGCATATTCATTACTGAATTGCACCTTCCTGAAAGGTGTTTGGCATGCCGCTAAAGGATTCCTAGTCACACACAGGGGGCTGTCAAACAAGCTCCTCTCTGTTTGTTTTCCTCCTGCATTAATGCAGCTGCGTCCTCCTGGAATTGAACGCTGTTGCTGTGCATCCCATTGATTTCAGAGACGTGTCCAAAGGGCAGAGCTGCAGGCTCAGAGCTGGAGGCTGCCTCACAAGTTTTGCGTTTGTGTTTGTTTTTTTTTTGTTTTGTTTTTTTTTCAGGCACTTCTGTACAATACAGCATTTGACTCATTTCTTTTGTTCTGAACAGTGTGGGTATTCCTAAATCTGTTTTGGTATTCTTTTTTATCTGAAAAGCCAACCCAGGGATGGGGTAGGCTCCAAGAGAGCAAGGTTACTCCTAGCTGAAAGAACAACAGCAAACTGATCACTGGTTTGCAGGCTTCATTTTTTTCACAGAGAGTGAGACAGGAAATGAATCAAAGCCATGAAACATGTCCTTTGATATAAAGATAATAAAAGTCATAGACAAAATGCAGCTGTCCAGTGCCCCCAAACACATGGCTATTAGCCAGCATGGAGACTAAACCATATACACAGAATTGATGTACAGTGACATCAAAGTTTTTATTTAATATCAGTCCGTTTGGGCCTACAGGCATGTTATCACAAGTTTTCCTCTCTTAGGTGCTGAAGTCGGACTGAATCAGCCCTGAGATAGAGAACATGGAGATTGTGCCTCCTCCAGGTGCTGCAGAAAGTAGCGAAGAGACTTGGCTTGTGCTGCAAGGTGAGCACTGAGTCCGAGTGCCAGCAAAATAACACAGGTTGCTGTGTCCTGGACTTTTGAAATGTGCAAAAACAACTTCTGGCCTCCTGTCATTAGTGCTGAGAAAACCTCACTGCTTTGGCTGCGTTCCCGTTGACTGAACTAAGCGTGTGCTTAAATATTTCATAATTAAATCTCTACCCCTGATGTCAATTAATCTTATTTACCAACAAAAACATTGGCAGTTCTGGAGGTTGCAGGACACCAGCTGGACCTGTGACCATGCGATCCCCCTGCCTATACGCACCCCTTTTCTTTAGCTCCCTTTTTGGGTGGCTGGGATGTTCTGCTGGAGCTCTTCACCAACCACTGCCATGCTGCTGGGGGCAAGCCATGGGGCAGGGCCTGCCCCAAAAGTCAAGGGGAGTCCCCCCAGGGCGGTATGGGAGGAAGCTCTCACGTTTTGCTGGGCAGCAGCAGGACCAGGAGCCTCTCTGAAGCCCCTGTACACCCAGGCATGCAGGGAGGGACTGGAGGCCTGTGCAAAGGTGCAGGGATGTGGCCTCATGGGGATTGTGGAGATGCAGCAGGAAAGAAATAAGAGTTTTGGAAACATTTGCAGCCAGCCTTTCCTTTCGCTGCCAGTCACCAAGAGCTCAAAGGAAAAGGAGGAGACAAAGAGACAAAAGGCGCAGAACTGCTCTCTGGAGTCTGGACTCAGTTTCCAGAATGAAGGACCAGGCCTTTCTGATCACAGGGATGGCTGCTCACAGCAGGAGCCCCTTGTGAGAAAGGGCAAGCAAAGTCTTCTCAAGCTCCTCTGCCACCCTCACTCACTTACAGACCACCAACACATGAACTAATTTCTTGTGAAGGTGCTGCAGAAGCTCCCATGGGGACAGTCATGAGAAAGATCTCCATGGGCAGCTCTAGCAAACCCAGCTGGTGCCAGGGTTGGTTGCAAGCAGAAACAAGGAGGAGAGCTGTGGCTGCACATGGCTGTCAGGCAGCAGCCATGGGGGGTTAAAGGCCATGGGACAGCCCCAGCTGCTGCCTAGTGCCACGTGGGCTTCCACAGCTCATGACTCCCATCTGCTCCTCCTTTCCAAGAGGAGTTTCAAGGAAGACATGAGTCCAATTCATTCATTTTGATTTATTTTTTTCTTAGTGCATTTTCTATTGGACTTTTTAGTGGTGTTTATTTCAGAACAGGAGCTATGGTGTGTGCCACTGTGGTTAGAGGATGGTACAAAAAGAGGTGCTTCTACCCATCACATAGGAGTGGAGAAAGGGCTGATGGTGACCCTTGTCCATCGTTATCAAAAACTCACTCAAAGTTTCACTTAAAGGCAATGATCCATGTCAACAGCAGGCTGCAAGAGCTTGCTTATCCCTGCTAGTTAGTTATACCCTACTTCAGCTTTCTACAGAGAGTTCATGTGAGCCCAGGGCCAGGAGGGGTTTGCCAATATGCGTCTTATCATTCTGGTTTTATGACTGCTGGAGAAATTTGATGTTTCAGTATTGTTTCCTCTGAACCCTGGGAATATTCATTGCACTTGCGTGTGGACTTCATCACCCTGGAGTGAGAGGAAGCACCTTCGTTTTATTTGATTTTCTTTTCATGTCTGGAAGCAGATTACTTAACACAATTCCCACAGAAAGGAACGGAGCAGCATTCCCAGTGCAAAATATAAAGCTTTCTACAAATGAAATCTGTGTTTTTATTTTGAGCAACAAGATCCATCAAATTAACTTCCTCTTCACAGGGGAAAAAGTGGTCGGTAGTGCACTGACATGATCATCTCTGACAACGCTGCCAGTTCATGTAGCAGTGACACTGAGGAGGCATGTTGGAATTAGAAAATACAAGCAAGCAACAGCCGAGAAACACACGAGAGCACGGCTCAGTGAGAGCTGCCGGTTGCGTGTTCAAGTTACCAGATGTCTACGTTGCTTCTGAGTTTTAACATCTTCATTGGCTTGCTCAGAACTGTGTCTCTCTCTTGTCAGGGTTTAAGTATGTGTGCTCTCTTTCCTCTCTCCTGTGGGCTTTTATACAGTTGTGCCCTTTCAAAATTTGCCTCTTGTAAGTTAGATAAATAGACAGCGCTTTCTTATAACTGCAATATCTCCGTGTTTCCTGAATTTGCTAAATGGAATAGCTGACATGAACCAAGATCCCAGCCCAGTCTCCATCCACCAAACTGCACTGACTCCCTGCCCTGTGTGCCAGGACCAAGCAGCGTGGGGGGACCATGAAAGGACCGTGGACCACAGCACTACAGACATGCATGCAGAATTTTTTGTAAGCAATAGGAAAGGCTTTTTTGAAAGCAAAAGTTAAAATCAGAACTAAAAATGATCTGCTTGCATGCTTTCTAAACCCTTTCTTTCACTTTGTTCCTTCTTTATTAAACACAGTTTTTATGTGTCTTTTATATATACAAAAAAAAAAAAGATACAAGAGATAAATCTTAGCTAGATGTGCTTACACTCATACATATAAACATATATATATATGCATATATCTTTACTGGATACGTTCTTTTACTGAATACTACCTAAATGCTACTTGAGATAAATAGGTTGCAAGTTTTCTGCCTCAGCATCTGAAGGCCCTTTTTCAACACACTGCAGAAGGTGTTGACTAAACATGCCACCACAAAATGCAAAATACATATTTATCTTTTTGAAACATTGAATGAACATCCCATGAATTTAAATTGATGAAGGTCCAGTGCATTTTAACTATGTATGCATGAAGTTAATTTTACTTTTAATTTCTTGAGTTTTAGAAACCCCCTTTTCCAATTTTTAATGAATGGGTACTGAAAAAGAGAACTTCCTGAAAATGCAGAAATGCTTGTAAGAACTGCTTTCTGACCATTTTCAGCTAGTAGTAAACATGAAGAACAAAAACTGGTTGCACAGAATACCAGGAGAATCATTACAATATCTTCAAGTATTACATTTTCCTATCAGGCCATTCCAGAAGCATGAAGAACAGCAGAACAATTATTTTTCCCTGTGTCTTTTCATAAAAAAAAAAAAAGATCATAATTGTCAGTGTGAAGCATCCCTGCTCTCAAGTGTAGTAGCAGCAGCAGAAACCAATATTATTCTGCTTCAGCCTCCAAATGTAGAACCAAAACAAAAAAGATGTGGTCTTCTCCACCAGCACCATTGCCTTGGATGCACTTGGGCAGTTCAGGTGTACAGATCTAGATCACTAAAATGTTTGAATCCTGTCTCTGGAGAAATAAAACTAAATCAAAGGGGTCATGAATTTGCCCCTCTGGGAATAAGTGGACTTAAGCAACAAAGGTGATTCAGGCACTGGAGCACCTCTCCTGTGGGGAGAGGCTGAGAGAGCTGGGACCACTCCACCTGGAGAAGAGGAGGCTTGGAGAGATCTTATCAGTGTCTGTAAATACCTGAAGGGAGGTGCAAAGAAGACAGAGCCAGGCTCTTCTCGCTCGTGCCCAGTGCCAGGACAAGAGGCAGTGGGCACAAACTGGACACAGAAGGTTCCCCCTGAACACCAGGAAGCACATCTTTACTGTCCAGGTGATGGAGCACTGGCACAGTGCCCACAGAGGCTGTGGAGTCCCCTCAGAATCAGGGCACTTGAGGCTCAAGTCACTGAGATGCTGCAGTGCTCTCCAGCCAATGTGAGAGACGTTCCTGCTGGGGCTATTTCTAGGCTCTGGGTTTGTTCCTGTCTGTGATGTTTTGCTTTGTTTCCCTGTACTGGAAGGATTGGCATTTGCTTAGACTGGAGGATCTGGTGGGGAGAGAAGTCTTTGTCAGCTGCTCATTATAACTTGTGCTTGAATAGTCCATCCTGTGGAGCCTTTATTTTTACTTGTTAGTGTGTGCCTACCTTGACAGAGAGGTTGTACTGTACCAACAGGTCTTAGCAAATTCCTGGTACTCTGAGGCATGCTTGGGAGCTGTCAGTGTTCAAAATCTGTGACACTCCAGCTCTTATAAGCCATGTCTGGAGACAGATGGAGGAAGAGGGAGAGAGAATGATAGATGAAGAAAGATATATAAGGAAAGCATAATGTCATAACACAAAGGTTTTATGTCTACATCTTAGCACAGTGGTTGTTAGTGCAACAATCACTGCAAAAGAGAGCAATAAGACCTCTGTCCTGCTGTTCAGTGTTCCTGCAGGATCCTCTGCAAGCCCCAGAGCAGGCGAGCTAGGGGAGCAGGTGCCAAGTGCTGGCAGGGCTCGGCTCTTTATTCCCCCCATAAAAACACCGCATCTCTCCACCCAGCCCCTCCAGCAAGCTGTTGAGACAAGATGCTCTGAATAGCTCTCTGGAAATGCCTACCAATGGGATTTGGGAATATGCCTATCCTAGCTAACGAAGCAGGGCAGCAGATAGTCCATTGCCCTGTGATCATTTATCCTATTTAACCGAATATTTGCAGCTACACATTACCTGGCATGGATCTGACCCACACCAAGTGGTACTTCCCTGGACAGTGTCACACAGGCCAGAAGGCAGAACGAATGCAGTCACCACGTCCAGAAGGACCAGGGAGTTTTGTTATGGGAGCACAGCCCGGAGTTCGCCACTTCCCTTCAGGGCCAGAGGATAGACTCTGTCCTACCTATTTATCAACATTAATGTACATTGAGAGTCCTCAAGCTGGATTATAGGTATTTTTACTTTTATTTTTGTTACTATAAATTGAATGGCACAGGATTCTGTCTGTACTTAAAGGGCCTCCTCTTTTAAAACCCAAGGCTAAACGCCAGAGGAGATTCTCCTGAGAGGATGGGCACTCCCAGTGTGAGGCCACTGGAAAACAAATTTTTGAGTCACTTTTCTAGGAAGACAGGACTGTTTAGCTAGCTCTGAGCCAAGGACGGGCATGGCAGATTACATGCTCTGGAGGCCAGGAATGGCCAGAAGAGGAAGAACTGCTTCTTTCACAAGAAGAAAACAAAAGCAATCAAAACGAAATATTTGCAGATGTTTAAGAGTTGTCTCAGGAAGTACATTAGTATGTTGATTGAGGTGTCAAGTACCTGACAAAGTGCACAGGGATATGTAGTTTTATGCATGCATTTTATTTTCGCATATGGTTTAGTTGTCCTATGGGGAAACTTAAACAAAATCTAAAGTTGCTAACCAATCACTTTCAGTCTGGATTTAGTTTGCTCTTCTTAGCTGTAAATGCAACTGACAGATCTTTGCATAAAAGTGCGTGTTAGTCTCTCAGATGATACTCACTGGCAATAAAACTGACTTCATTAAGTTATGGTATTTTATAGTAAAGTTCTTTGAATTACCTCATTGCCTATGCATAATTTTGATTATCTCTTTAGTGGCCCCTGATGCATCTGAGGAGAAAGAGGAACTGAAACACCACACATTGGTTTAAGGCCTTGTACCTGTGCAAGCCTCTGCCACAACCCAGTTTGTGTGTGCTACCCGTGATCACTGCTTACCAGAAAATTCAGGCCAGTTGAGATTTCCTAAGTAATATACTAAGATCTGTGCCTTTAGGACTAGACTGCTGTGGGGGCCCGTTTGAAGCCATGTCTGAGACCACAGCTGAGAAGCACCATGAGCATGGAGCTGGGTGTTTTCAGAAGCACCCAGCACTAACATTTTTGTCATGTATCTTTTTATCAAATACAAATTGAAAGACCAAAGTTGCTCCATCGTAGCCATATTCCATCTCTTGATTTAAGAATATTTTTAATGGATTTGGAATGAATTTTGCTGAATAGCTTATTGTCTCCATTGGTGAATGCAGAATCCATGCTGAATTCTGTTGCTTCACAAGATGGACAGTTGAAATATTGTTTTTATTTCTTTGAGATTTTCAATTAAACCATCTTTGCTCTGCTGTTACCTGACACTCTAAACTACCACAACCATGTGTCATTAATGGCCATGCAAGGTCAGAAGCATTTTGAATAGTAAACATCAGAAAAGCAGGAGGAACACTGGAAGAAATTTCAGCCGGAGATTAGATGGGATAGGGCAGCACATAATGAATGATTTCTCAATTTAATTTACCTTACTTATCCTTTATTTATTTTTTCCCCTAAATAAGAAGCAGAAGACAATTAAATTATTTCATTGTGTTTCTTATCATTTTAATGGTAAATTGGATCAGTTTGTAACTTCAGCATCTTGTGTCTTCCATGTCTATGCAGTGTCTTCCTTTTTTCTGGAAAATAATATTTATGAACATTTGTTTATAAAATCTAAGGAATATATTAAAAGATCAGCTAGACTCTGTCAGGTAAAGCTCAATCCATTAAGTTGTACCCTATTTAATACTAAGAGTATTTTTGTTTGAGACCTCTTCTGCCAGTTTATCAGCCAATATTTATTCTGCAAGTATCAATTCAAATGTCATTATCTGTCTTTTCAGATTCAAACATTATCATATACTACAGTGCATTATGAAGTATCAATTACATCTAGCATTTGCACAATACCAAAATCCACTCCTCTTTACTTGTTAAGTAAATGTACCCTTTCAAGACAGCTAACTTGGTAATGTTACTGATTTCTGTATCAAAATGTACTACAACACCTGGGAATAAATCCATACTAAATATGAACAAAGACATGTCAGTCAACTAGTAGCATAGATGCAAATGCTTATGATTGTTTACTTGCTGTATGCTATCAGATAGTCTTCACCAGTATACATATATTTGCTTTTTTCAAAGACACCACTTCTCCAAAAATAAGTATTAAATTAAAAATAAATAAATAAATAAATAAATAAATAAAAGAAGAAGCAAAAGAAAGCGTGAGAAAGTATTTCCACATCAGCTTCAGGGAAATGGTAAGCAATGGCCCAGGGCTGTGACTGTACCCGTGACACCACTAAATTATGTTTGGGCTTGTTGTTTGGCACTCGTAGTTCAACATGGATGAGTTGTCATGGCAGAGTGGATGTCCCACGGCTGGCTGGGCATGCTGGCATGGGAGTGCAGGGCTGTACTTGCTGTAGGCCGGACACTGGGCTGCCACAGAAGGTAAGAGGTACGACCATAGGAGGTGCCACAGGAGGCCTAGAGGTATCCTCCAAGGGGAAACCCCAGAGGTATTCCTCCAAGGGGAAATGGCCCCAAACACACAGGCACTGGCTGCTTTGGGGACAAGGCAGAGAGGAGCCCTCCCAATGTAAAGCTGCTACCACCTCAGAGCCTCTCCTCCCCTTTTGTGGAGCCGAAGGAGGGAGTATTGACCCCAGGCCCTACCCCACCTCTGCCCTCCTCTGGCAGCAGCAGCTCTGCTCCACGTTCCGTCTGTCTGCCCTACTGAGAAGCCCGGAGGAAATCCAATGCTGAGATGAGCCACAGGGACAGAGCTGACTGCACAGCTGGTGAACCCCAAAGGCACCATTTTAGGAAGGCACAGTTCTGTGCTCTGGTGGGAATTTCCTCCATTTCAGGTCAGGAGAAAGCAAGTTCTGCAGAAAGCAGAACGGCAATGACTAATCATCTGTATCTGGGCAAAGACTCCTCAGTTCCTTGGAGGAGAGATATAGCCCTTCTTTCAGTGGCGAAATGGAGGCAGAAATACTGTTAAAAATAAAATGATACTGATAGCAATGGGCAGAAAGAAGGAGTTAGGAAACTTAAGTAATTGCTGAGGGAGAGAAGAGGCATCAATGGCCAGCTGTGGTAAGGTTATCCAGGAGTTGTTGTTTATATACATCAAGAGCAAATGAAATGAAATCTCATTAAGGACACGGACCTACAGTTAGGCAGGGCTGGCAGGAGCATCGATCACAAAATGCAGAAGGCTGAAGCATTCAACCGGAGCTTCCCTCGGGTGCGAGGAGCCGAGGGGACGACAGCCAGAGTCAGCCACCAGGACTGACACACGGAGAGGATGCTGTCTCCCATGCATCTTTCAATCTACAAGACTGGATAATTTGCACCAATAATTTGCACCAACTGTGGCCAAGAAGCTCTTTGAAATATTAACTCTATTAAATCCTAGACTGACAGAAAAAAAAATAAAAATCCAACTTGCAAGGTTACAGACAAGCTTAGATTGACATTGGTCTTTGATAATATCCAGGAAAGGCTGGCAGGGAAAACAATCAGCAAGGAGTCAAAAGAACAAGTGATTCAATCAATATTGTATTTTTTTTTAAATCTACCTCAAAAGTTTTGTGACATCACAAATTTGATTCAGTTACCCAATTTATATAAGACATTACAGCAAGTCCTTCATAATATTCTTATAAAAATTAGCTGTACATAAAAATCAATGCAGATTCGTTTTAAAAAAGATTAAGAATTGCTCAGTTGGTAGATCTCTGAAAGGCATTTGCAGCCACTAAGGGTTTTTCAAGCAGAAGTCTCCAGGGAGCTGCTCTCATCCCCTTCAATACTTTTATCAATGATCTTGAAGAAAATATTAAATCATTGCTGATAGAATTTGTAGAAAATAAAAAGAAAACAATGAAGAGAGAAAAGATGATGGGCATAGGTCTGGATCACTCAGAAAGGTGTCTTCATTTGAATGCATGTTTCAACACAGCCAAATATAAGGTCATACTCTGAGAGAAAATAAATCCCATTTATGGGGGTGGGGGGCATATCTGAGGAAGCAGTGGCTTTTAGCAGGACTTAGTAGCTGTAGTAAATAAGCAGTTCAACACAACAGCTGAAAGAGCAAGCGATGTCTGTCACCATGTAAACAGGAAAATGCCAAGGGGTTGTAAGGAAATAGCATTATTTTGTTGTACGTGATGTTTATTACTTCAAAATATAAAATTGACCAAGAGTGTCAATGGAGCCTCCACTTTTGTTTCTCAGGTGACTGGTCTAGCCTTACAGCTCCTGGTTTTCCCTTGCTGGTGTCATGCCCCAGCGGCAGGGCCAGGCCAGGCTTGTTGCCCCAGGGGCAATGGGCAGGATAACCCATGGGCACTGATGATCCTTGCCAGGGGGTCCAGATATGGGAGACAAAGGATGCTGTACTGTTTGGGAATTAAAAGAGAGTTGGGAAAGAATGGTATGTTTGGGGATACGTCTTCTGGAAAGAAAATCTAGAAGTTTCATCTATTTTGATTACCGAAGAAAAGCATAAGAGGTGATTTGATCACAGTATAAGAGAACCTAAATGCAGGAGACATTTTGCAGCTGGCAGGACCTCTAACAGAAAAAGATACACAGTTCAAGGGCAGGAAGCTATAAGCAGACAAACAGCTTAGAAACTTCCGTTTTGAGAGGTAGAGTAAATAATAATTGAGCTCTCACTTGCAGCTTTTAAACCATGAGTGAACGTCTCACAGAATTAAATGCTATGGTTCAAACAAAAGTCTGGGCTGGAAGGAGAAATCACTGCATAAGCTTATTTGAGAGACAGACCAAACCTCAGAAGGCCCTTCTACACTTTCTTTGTTATTCTGGTATTTTTCCCAGACCCTGGGACTCATGTGGAAGTCTCCTACTATCCTTCTTGGCTTTCATTCTTAATTTCTGAGATTGTGGCATGACATGGAAACAGTACAAATCCAAATTATATATACTTTGTGGTCAGGCAGGTTTTCAATCCTGAGTTTGCAGACCTACATTGACTACTTAGAGAACTGATATTGATTTTTTTTCCCCAAACACATGAAAATAGCTACTTGTACTAGCATTTTGTACTCTAGCCATGAAGTAAATACAACTGTAAAGACTTCCGTGTCCTTTAGCTACATTATAATTTTATAACATTGCAAAACCTTGGTTTAAGGCTACATCGTGCCATGGTTTCAACTTACACTGCACATACATTATAATTAAACTTTGATTCTACTACCCTGAACACACCAATTCTCAAAGTTGGAGGTTGTCTCCATGACTGAGTTACTTTCTGATCACTCAGTTTCATACCTAATGCCTATTTTTAGATTTCAGATGCACTAACTCTGTTCAATCTATACTGTAATAACAGTCATGTTCTAGCAGCTTATATTGATTAGTAATTGCAGACAGCATGGAACTATAGTAATTTTACTGTAACTGCTGTGTGATTATTATGTAATTACTGTCTGATCTACAAATTAAAACATATGCTACTTTGTCATTAATATTTTAGCTATATTTTACCTGTCTCTAATATTTAGCTGTACAGAAGTAGCCAAGGGAGACCCTGACAATGTTGATTCCAACGGCATAGCAGTCCTTTGAAAATAAGACTCACTTCACGATTCAGGAAGACAGCTCATTTTCTGTGGTCCAGGAGAAATGTCACCTGGTCAGGACAGACTACCAATAATGTGTGTATCATTGGCCTCAATGTGGTCACAATTTGCCCTAGGCAGGGAGAGGACAGTCCGATAAAATTTCCCTTGATTCCAAAAAGAGCTGCAGGAAGCTAAGAATCCCTTTGGAGGTTTTTCTAAGCCATGGCCTGGAGGAAAATTACAGTGTAAATGTGATCTGCTCCGTGATAAGTCTCCAGTACTTCCCATTGGCAGTTGAGTTGACTTCTTCCCAGTGCTGGCTGAACTGCAAGGCTAAGGGATGCTCTGGTACTGCCTCCTTTCAGCAGCGCTTATGCTTGGGATAAAGACACAGAACCAAAACAAAGTTGGTAAAGTGTATTTGCTGCAACACGCACCAGGGAGGATCACTGGTGCTTCAGCGACAGGTTCCCTGCACATGTGTTATGAGAACGTCCATGTGCATAATTTGGCATCCATTATCAGGGACCATCTCCCTACATTTTAAGTCCTTCTGTATGAAATAAATGAAAAACCTCTTAGCAAATGAGTTTTTGAGTCAGTGTCTTCTCTTTCTCATCTCACATTACTATCACTATTCATTCCCTTTCACTTTCTCCTTACTTAATATCTTACCTTGTTTTTCATACATATCATTTTTATACAAATCATTGTATTTCAGGCAAAAGCAAAATGGAGAATAATTTTTGTAGGCCCTGAACGACTGACATTACTAACCTCCCTTGAGACTTACATATTATCTTTCCTGGCTAAATTCACATAAGAACAGCTCAGGCTCAAAATCCACTTACAGAACTGATTTTGTAAATATTTCTTTTCTTTTTTCTTTTTTCTTTTTTTTTTAAATAATTTATTTTTCCATTTACTTCATTCTGGCTTGTCTCCAGGAGTTATTTCAAAGTAAAATACAAGAGCTTCTATCTCCTTTGGATGCAATCTTTAAACAGGGATTTGGGAAGCTTTAAAACACTCAGTAACTCAACACAGTACTGAAAGGTACTCTTCCTTTCAGTCAGGATGGGTCAGTCGGGAGCCCACACAATGAGAGAAGTGACTCCAGATAAGCAGTGGCAGCCAGGCAGAGCACCACATGGCAGTCAGTACCAGGCAGAGAGACTGAACCCTGCAGATATGGAGGGAATAGCAGGCACTGATTTTGTGAAGGTCGAAAGCATTAATTGAATTGCACGGCTTCCAAATGGAAATGTCCCCTGAGCTACCCTTTCATAAGGTCAGACAGATGATAGAAAACTTCTGGGAGTGGAATTCAGTTCCAGTTGTGACACCTAAACTCAAGGTTGTAATTCAGGGAGCTGACATAGTTCCCACGCTAGCCCATGTGTTTTTGCCAGCTGTGCCAAAGGAGACCAGAGATTATCTCAGCTGACCACTCAGGGTGAGCAAAGTCACCCCACATGTGAATTCGATCTCCAGTGACTATGATGGGAGCCTGGACTCACACTTAGGCACATAAATCTAGCTTTTCTTCCCAGTTTGTCCAGTAACCCACAGGACAACCTCTACACAGACATCATGGAAGTGTGCTCTAGTAAATTCCTAAATTCAGTTAAAAACTGAAGCTGAGAGTGCTAACTAAAAAGCTATTCTAAAATACTGGCTATCCTTTTGCAGATTATTTGACAGTAAGTGGTATGTATAATAAAGATCCTGGTTTATTTGTAACGTTTATTCAAAATGTCAGAACAAATTACTTCTATCCAATGCAATCTCTGCTTTAAAATTAAAATTCCATCCATTTCTGCTAGGTTTTTAATACTGGTCCTAGTTTGCATCTTTATGCTGAGACATGAAAATAGATTTCCTTTCCTTGAACACCCACTTTTTTCATTAACTTTGATAGGAATGTCTCTTGTAAAAGGAAGGCCAGACCAGAAAGGAGTAGCTATAGGAAGTGCAAGATAAATAATGGCATGCAAGAGATGATGGTGTGCTCCATTGCTTTGGAAGGACTATCCACTTTAAACCAGGCAATATTTCGCCTAAAGCTTGGCCAACATTCTGAGCTTCCTTTTAGATCCCGTAATTACTCAGCTCTGGTGAGGCCGCACCTCGAGTACTGTGTTCAGTTTTGGGCCCCTCGCTACAGGAAGGACATGGACGTGCTCGAGCGAGTCCAGAGAAGGGCGACCAAGCTGGTGAGGGGTCTGGAGAACAAGTCTTACGAGGAGCGGCTGAGGGAGCTGGGCTTGTTCAGCCTGGAGAAGAGGAGGCTCAGGGGCGACCTTATCGCTCTCTACAGTTACCTTAAAGGAGGCTGTAGAGAGGTGGGGGTTGGTCTGTTCTCCTACGTGCCTGGTGACAGGACGAGGGGGAATGGGCGAAAGTTGCGCCAGGGGAGGTTTAGGTTGGATGTTAGGAAGAACTTCTTTACCGAAAGGGTTATTAAGCATTGGAACGGGCTGCCCAGGGAGGTGGTGGAGTCACCATCCCTGGAGGTCTTTAAAAGACGTTTAGATGTAGAGCTTAGCGATATGGTTTAGTGGAGTACTTAGTGTTAGGTCGGAGGTTGGACTCGATGATCTTGAGGTCTCTTCCAACCTAGAAATCTGTGTGATACTGTGATACTGTAATTAGTTTTCTGTGGACCCAGTATCAATTTCAAGAAACATTTCACAGTCCCAGACTGCTAAAACAAGGGGCTAAAAAGGGTCCCCTCATTCCCTACAGGAAAGAACACATCTCCTAGGGCAGGCACTTACAACAATTATCTACTAGCAAATCTCTGGGTATTTCTGTTTTGGCTAGCACGCCAGCTCAAAGAGAATTTGATTCATGTATCCATGTCTATAGATGACACTGACAGTAATATCTTAAAGAGCTGGCATGCCATACATCAACATATATCATCATCTGTTTAGATGAGACCCTTCTAAATATAAGCTTTAAAGCATTTATGGGGTATACACAGAGCAAATTTTCTGCTTCTATGGATGATATTTAGTCTTTTGCTTCATTCTCCCTATTTGCCTCCCTCAGCTGTATGTACAAAGGGCACTGCTTTTCCCCAGAACAGTTAGAAAGATTGCAATGACATTGAATGCAGCCTGGCTTCAGTGATGTTGAGCAGATGAAAGTAACAATGCAAACACCAAAAACAACTGAAAAAGAAATCACAGTATAATTGGGGCTGTAAACCAGAGGTATTTATGTCAGTCCCAGCATGGCAGCACACTAGTTATTCCTGGCTCCTTTTGTTAAAAAACAGTTAAGTTCCTTAACTAGAATTCTGTACTTTATTTCTGATTGTATTATGTGTTCTCGCTGAGAAAGTGCAGAGGACACGAATATTTAAGTATGCGAATCAAGCAAGACGGCAACATAGCCAATTTCTTTCAGTCTGTTTTTCCATCAGCTCGCTGGAGCTTCACACATTGCTTCCTCACCGTTAAGAGGAGTTCTCTGCCATGCTCATCTCCTGAACTCATTGTGGCAAGCTGTAATGCGTTTTGCTGACTGTTTGTATTTGCAATGTAAGAACATGTTGCTGCACCAATGATTTCAGTGGATGTGTTGCCACCGATGCAAGCAGGAGCAGGAGCTGCCGTGACAGAGGATGTCTCCTCTTTTCCTTCACTGGATGAAGTGGCAAACCTATTTAAGACACTGCCATTCTGGAAGTGGCATGCTAATTTGCCAAGAAGCAAAAATTGTTTTTAATAATTATTTTAGTACTCTTCCAATTTATTGCCATGAAGAAGCTTTAAATGTAGGCTTAAAGTAATGAAAATGAAGAACTCAGAAATACCATGTGTAGAACAACACAGGCCCATGAGTAGGGCCTACTTATTGCAGTAGCAAAGAGTAAAGCTATTCCTGTGTCTGTTCATTAGTTAAAAGTGAAGATAAGCCTACACAATCACATAAATGGATCCAAAGCAGAGTATGCAAGAAGAACAAATGAATTTTTAGATGATGTAGAACCTGAAAAATGCCTGATGTGAAGAAAAATTAAAGAAAAATTCAGTGTGAAAGTATTTGTTACACCAAGCCTGTATAGGAACATAAAGATCCAGCACAGAAACAGCCCAGGTCTTGTTGGAAGCTCTATTGGCTTTAAAACAAATACATTTATCCAGCCTACAGCTCCTGGATGAGCAGCAGGGTGTGGGACTGCTCACCCACTGCAGGGAGCCCACGGAGATCTGCGCCTCAGCTTGAGGGAGTTTCTTCTATACAGTGGAGAGGAATAGTTTGGACACCAACTTCAAGCGTCCTTGGAAGTTTATCCTGAACTGATATTACATGTGCAATATATTGTGTTCAGATGTATACCCTGGTGTGAAAGTCCAAAGGAATGATAAAATGTTCAGCATATATAGCATATTAATTATTATTATTTTTTTAAAAAAGCACATTTTTTTTTACCAGGAAAATCTAAATATTTTCATCCAAGCATATAATAAACTTACATTTCTTTACAGCCCACATTCCTCTTAAATAACCATAAAATCTTTTAGAGAGGCTATGCTCTATAAGATTGCAGACTTTCATTATTAAAAAAAAAAAAAAAAGGCAAACAAAAATCTATACTTTCCATTGAATGAGAAAAATATATTACTGTTTTAGCTCTGCTTTCTCTTTACCATGTCAAGCAACATTAATGATATACTGAGCAGTTTGGGAGGAAAAAAAGTGAAAATATATCTCTAGAAAACACCATGAAATAACATGCCATCGGAGGAGGATGTATCCCCAGCTACACCCATGCATCCTCTCGAGGGGATATCACAGACTGAACCCGCAAGCATGTGTGCTGCAAGGAGAAATCCTCTGTAAGGCACGGCATGACATCGTGACCCCGTTGAGACGAAGGTTGCGTCTGTGTTGAGATTGTTCAGAGAAACACAAGGTGGAGGGATTAGGCTGGTTTATGGACCTGGACACGTATCCTGATGCCCACATGCCCTCAGGCATCATGCCTCCTCCCAGAGCAGCCAGCTCTGTTTTTAGGGGAGGTGTTGCTGCTCTTCTTCCAGGAACCAGGGGTTCTGCAGTGCTGTGCTGTGCTGTGCTGTCCCGGGGCATCCACACAAGCAGCCTCAGCGTAGCCAGGAGGGAGGGACCGGGGGATGGCTTCTGAAGGGCTGTAATTTCCATTGGCATGTTCTTCTGGCTTCTGTTTAAACCAACAAGCGTAATGAATATGTCATCATAATGTTTAAATAACTAATGATTTTGAAAGTAGTGTAGTTAGTAATGGTAAACTGATCAGAAGCATATGTTTAGAGGTCGAGTGGTCTGAACACAGTGCATTTAATCCCAAACAAAATCCCAAATAAGGCACAGGTGATGGATAATTTAGGCTTGAGGGAAACAAACAAACAAACAAAAAATACATGATAATAAACATCTTCATAAATGAAGAATATGAAGAATAAAGATTAAAAATAAAAATTAAAAAAAAAAAAAACTGTGTCCTGAATTAGTTGGGGCAAGAAAATATTTTAGGTGTGAAGAAATCTAGAATTGTAAAAGGCTGATGTGCACCACAGGAAACAAGTTCGCATGCATGGCGTTTATCGGGTGCAGGGCACCTTGCTCAGCTGTTCCACACCTGGCTTGTGGGAAGCAGCTGGCCAGCAACACCAGCACCCCACAGGACAGACAATAGCAGAGGACTCCCGCAGAAGCAGGGTGCCCAAACACGAGCCACTGAAACCCTGTGGAAGAATAAAGTCCTCCAGAAGCTTTGAAAAGTGGAGTTCAAAGGGGTTTCCAGAGGATCAGAAAAAGGCAAGAAGCTGAGTCATGGCTCCGGGGATCCCCTCTGTGGGTGCCCCACGAGGCTTCTGGCAAGGACCGCAGCGTGGGGTTCACTCACATAGTTTCAGTCATCTGAAAAAATAAGGATTCAGTCCTCTCTTTCTCCAGCTAGTGATGGGAACTGGTAGTTTGGGGAGAAAATCTGCCGTCTGAAAACCCTGCTATAGGATGGGACAAAGTGCCTGGTGGGATTTCTCTCTTCTTCTCCTCTCTTACTTCTCAGATCCCAGAGGGAGCCCAGGTGAACAGCTTGTGCAAGAGACCTTGTTTTAGATGAAAAAGTTATCTGAAACGAATCCTGCTTTCATCTTTTTTCTTTCATTTCTGGAAACTACCACTATGTCAGATTAAGATTGACGGCTTCCCCTCATGGAAAAGCACAGTGAAGGACTGCCTTTACTGAATCACACTTGATTTGATGTTTCTTGTGTTTCTGTGTTTGAAATAATTTCCTACATGTAATTATACACTTAAGCAATATTCATGTGCATAAAACAGCTAACAGTTTTCCTGTTTTCTGAAAGAGATTGGCTCGCCCTAGGAACATTTTGCCTTACTGCTGTGTTTTTGGACTAGATGCTGCTACTCAGGATACAAGCACAGGAAAGAGACTCCTAATTGTAATTTTGAATGAGCCATACGAAAAGGTCCCACAAAAGGCCACACATTTGTGTATGATATAGAAAGTGTGTGCACACAGTACAGATCCGCAATTACATTGAACATACACATGTAACAAAGAAAATAATTGGGAATTGGCACTGCCTTAATGATGTGCCAAATATTAAAAGATGCCTTTTTAATTGAGATTCACAGTAAATCTTCTGAATTTTGAACAATCCATATATTAAGCGGACAGTGGTGTTTCATTTATCTGCTTTCTGACAAAAAATCTGCCTCCGTCAGATTTCAAGCGAATGCAACATTTAAAAAAGGTTCAATGGTAGCCAAATCCTGCAGCGCTCACACAGCTAAACCCTGACTGCAAATTGCAAGCGGTTAGAGACTGCGAGATAATGGTCTCCAGCCTTTGTTAAACTCTCCATCTCGGGGTTTAACAGCACAATTCTGGAGACTGCAGGGAATAGTCCCTCTTTAGTATGACTCATTTGATTTTTTTTGTGTGCTTTTCCTACTTAATGCTCTATGTGATGGAGCATACAACCCCACGACCTTCAGTGAAATTACAAGGATGTAAATGAGAATGGGGCTTAAGCCGAAATATTTGTTGAGTAAAAGCCCTTGTAAATTAGTCTGCAAACAGCCACAGAGCGATACAAACTGAACAGCTTTTACAGCCTACTTTACAGTGTTATTTTAGCTAGTTTAGCAGCTGAAGTAGGATTTTACTCATTACAATTCTTCAGCAGTCCTATTCCCCTTGCAGCCGACGGATGCTCTGGGCACCTCCAGGCCGGATTGCTGTAATCCTTTGAAGGCAGGTGGCAGGTCTTAAAAAGATGCCACTTTGTTTAAGTAGCAAAATGCCCTGGATCCTTGCTTTTTTCACATCCTCTGACCTATGGCACTATTTACAATGCCACCCTGAGCAGGAAGCAGACCCTTACATGCACCCACAAACAGTTTTTCACCTCAGAGTGGCACAAGGGCTGACAGCCTCACCCAGGCTTTGCTCAGCTGGCACAACCCTGATACAAGATGCAATATCCCAATGCCCAGCATGGCCAGGTACACACAGAGGGAACCTCTTTAAGGACCCAGAAATACGACTGGCCCCACCTGCTCTGAAGGAAAATTAAGTGCAGGTGCTGGGACCCAGCCCAGGGACTGTAGTCAGAGCTGGCAGGTTTCAGTGTGCTTCCAGCCCCCAAAGCCAGGAAAGATGGTTTGATCCCAGCCCCGTGGGGAAGGGTGTGTGCCTGCTTCTCCACAGCTAATAAACATCAAGAGGTTGCTTGCAGAAGGAGGCTGTTTCCTTAGAGAGATGTAAGGCCAGCCCTGCTTAGCTGGGAGGAGGGCGACTGCTGCTTTTGCCATGAATTGAATGGAAATTTCT
Organism: Anser brachyrhynchus; assembly: GCF_964034855.1. Taxonomy (NCBI): domain Eukaryota; kingdom Metazoa; phylum Chordata; class Aves; order Anseriformes; family Anatidae; genus Anser; species Anser brachyrhynchus. The sequence continues at coordinate 41,373,012 of NC_137694.1, read as the reverse complement.
CTGTTCTTTGCCAAACCAGGCATAAAAATGATCTGTACCAGAATGGCAGTGCTGAGGTCATGTTATCCTGGTGGGCTGGAAGCAGAACATGCTGGCATGTTGTCCACCAAACTGAGACCTGTGTTTGGGACCTGGCCTGCGAGCAGCGCCCAGCATCAGGCCCTTGTGCCCACGGGAGCTGGAAGTGTCCCCCTGTACTGATGTGGAGGTGCCTACAAGGAGCCATGTGCAAAAAGCAGTGGATGTTTGCAGCCAAGGCAGGAGAAACTGGAAGTGCTAATTTAGTCGCTGCTGCATTTCTGATCAAAGGAGCTCGGAGTCACGAGAAAAATCTCCTTTAGAGCACAACTTAATATGGTTACCACTTGTCAAGTTTTTCCAATAAGAAAATTATCCATTTTTTATTTAAAACATTTTCATACCAGGTTATGCAAAGAAGATTTACAGGAACTGAGTATCTGTCTGCAAACCTGCTAGTTTCTTAATAACACAGCCGACTTGATGGCTTTCACGCAGAAGAATAGAGAAGTGATGCCCTCCGGTGTAACTAGCGCTACCTATCTGGTACTTCAGATTGGAGGTGATTTTGCCAGACTTGGATCTAAGCCCTGTCCCACTGGTTTTGGTGTCTCTCTCCATGCAGATTTATCCAGTGATTAATGGAAAAATGCATTAAAAATACTCCTCGGTGTATTTCAGAGTATGAAGTCCCCACCTCACTGGGGTACAAGTCTGGCTCTTGCTTAAATTCTTGCTCTCTAGACCATTAATTTTGCCTTTTGCAATTGCACAGTTTCAACTGGCAGTGCTAAAGGTACCCATACCCAGCTTTCCTACAAACCTATCTTTCCCTTTCTACAGTCTATTTCCCCATTTATCTCACCTATGCCATAATTAGTAGCACAGTCTCCTAAAAATTTGGAACAAAAGGTTTAAACCTACCTTACACTGGCGTGGGCATCATTCCCATACCTCCAAGTCCCTGATCAGGAGTTTTAGGCTACTACATGAAAGGCAAGCTTCAGCTGATACTACCTGTATCAAGCAGGAAAAATACAGCGACTACTGTGTCCTGTGGTGTCAGTTCTCCTGCTGTCAGTCAGCATTGGCATGTTATAAATTGCTGCATTTATTGAGGCTGAAGGGCCTTTTACATAGGTCTAATAGAAAAGGAGATGGATCCTATTCAGGCCAAAATACAGATTTCTCCATAGTGGATCAAGCTGCTAAGTTTGAAGATGAAGACACTTCAAAAGTTACATGAAACTCCACAAAACAGAATTGGAGGACAGCTTTTCCAGGCCCCTCATCTGAAAATGTGAGGTTTCAGGCTTTCTTTTACTCACACTTTTTTTTTTTTTAATAAATGATTGACCGTTCTACTGTTCTAAATTTATTTATTCTGCATATCAGTATAAATAAGTGCTCTCTGTACCCTGAATGTCATTGTCCTCCATGACTTCCTATGGCTCTGAGTTCCATAGATCATTATGCAATAAGACATTTCTTTTGTGTTCACTTTCATCTGATTAAAAATGTCTATAACAAATGTTTTCATCTCACATTGTATTTTTATATGTTGCCTCGTATAGACATAGCGTTGTTATTGTGGGTGGAAAGTATCAAAATCCAGTAACAAATACACTTTGAAAGTCAAGGTTGTTTGAAACAGATAGATAACAATTTCATACCACTGTACTATTCTGTCAACAGCCATACCTTTTGCCAGCTTTAATTTGTCTTAATCTATTGACTGTCTCTTTTGGGATGTTCCTGCACTGCTCCATTATGGTTACAGAGAGAGGAAAGATCCCTTCTACCTATGGCTGCGACCCACACACACAGGCTTGCTGAAATTAATGAGATGAAATGCCATATGAAGTCATTAATGTAACATTATGGCTGCACAGCCTGGGCCAACTGTGGCTTCCAGGCAGGTGCACGTGCCAAATAATTTCATTAACTTCAGTAACACTGGGCTGATACGAACCGCCTCCGTGGAGATACCCTCTGTGCCCTGCAGCTGAGGCAGGTGCTGGTTTTACGCGGGCACTTGTGCTTCCTGAGGCAGCCAGAAGGACCTTGGTCCTCAGATGTACTCCAGGCAGAGCTGTCGTTGCTTAGCTCCCTTACTGATTTTCTCACTGTTTTGCTAGGGTCACTAGCTGGGCTGAATTCCCCTCCCCAGCCTAGGTCCCTGCTTCTGGCTGATTGCGGGGGGTGCTATCCAATACCCCCCTGTGAGGGACATCGCACAGTGCCCTCCAAACCTGCCAGCTCTGCTTTGGCCTTCTTCTGGAGAGCGATCTGCACGGGGAGCCGGAGGAAGCTGTGAGTTACAGTCTGGAGCCCATCCAGGAGCTGGTGCTAACCGCTTCTGCATTTCAGAGCTTTTCTGAAGAAGGCTTCACATGCTCACCTTGAAAAGCGAGTATCTGCTTCTCACTTCCCAGCCTGGACTGCTGCGGTGACACCGAGTAACTTCTGGTGGAGCTGTGGGCGGAATTCAGGCATACTTTCCAGAAGATACCAGGCCTGCACAGGCTTCAGCCATGCCTCTGAAGTGGGATAATGCCTTTTGTCACAGGGGAGCTCTAAAGATATTCAGTGATATTTGCAAAGCGCTCCGATTTCCCAGCGACTCATGCTTCAGAAGAGCAGGCAAGGAGATGATTATATCCATTTCATGCAGCCTGGTGCTTAGTCAGAGCAGCCCAGGGCCCCTGCCTGGAGAACTGGCAGAAGAGGCCTGCCGAACAGCTGCCCGTCAAAGAGCATCCTATGCACCACGCGAAGCAGGAGTTAAATGTGGAAAACACCGTATGCGATCGTGTAATTAGCAAATGTATCAAAATGCCTAGGCATAAGGGAGCTAAATTAAGGTATGGATGCATAATTCCAGTTCCTAATGCTTCTTGTAGCTTGCATATAAGATCTCCATGCAGACTGTATCCTGTCTGCTGTTATCGCTGGATGCTCTATGCAATAAACAGTCCTGCACATAGATTTGCTTGCTCGTGCACGTGGCTGCTAAATTCAGCATTTATTAGTGGTGTCTGAGAGGGAGACTGCTGTTATTGATGACAGTCTGTAGAAGGAATCGTTGTAGTATCTCTGTAGAAACGACTGGGGAAAATTTAACACTTAAAAATTGCTGTGCAGGGGTAAGCATTCATACTACTCTACATGGCACCTGAATAATTACAGGACAGGAGAGCTTTTAAACAGAATAACTCTATAGGGTGAATGAAGGCTGCTTCTCCATATTTACCTGCTGTGAAGCTTGGTTTAGGTAGTTGTAATTGCTTGCTTGGTAATGGCATTATGAAGCTGAATTAATGGTGTGTACGGTATATTGTAATGCTCAATAAAGGTGTTTCATGCTCAGGGAGAATATTGAGCTGGAAAGATATAAGTGAAATAGGAAAGACTGATGCTGACATTTTTCATTTTTATTATGGATGGCCCTAAAAGCAGTCACCCTGTTTCACATGCTGCCTGGGAATAACTGATTTACGTTTATGCTTGCAGCATGTGCCTTCCCTTGGCAAATGCCATAAAGGGCATCGTCTGGCTCACTGCTCCTTGAAGAACGTCTTCCTCGTGCTGAGCCGTGACCAGCCAATGCCCCCCCCCAGATAAAGCTTATTAATGTGACACGTTAACATGATGGTAAGGAGTGCCAGGAGGAGGAATCCCCCATGCACTGAGGGATGCTGTAACACTGCTCCACAATCAGAGCTGATTTGCATTTAGATTTCTCACATACACTTTAAAAACTTATACAGACTTGAGTTACCAAATAAAATGTATTACCAGTATCTGTGTCTTTGCAGAGCATTCATGCTTACCAGTTATGTGGTGACAGTAATACATAGAAGGATGGCCTGGAAGCATGATCTAGATCATATTCCTCCCAGCGAGGTGCTGGGCTCATCATTCCTCCCTTCCAGCTTTCCCTCGATAACTATAAGCATGCAATGCTGGCTTAGAGCAGCAACATTTTACACTACCTTCCTCTTCAGAGGTGAGGCTACAAGGAGCACAGGTGGGCCCGATTTTGCCATCTGTAAGTGAAGAAGGTGATTTGTTGCCTCCCACAGGTACTGGGAGGTTTCAGTCATTGCCATTTTGTGCTTTGCATGCAGAAGGCACTACACGAGTGCATGTTTTATACAGCTATTTGCCAGAGGCTTACAAAGCTTCCCATATGGCATCTCCACACAGTGCTCATGAGCTCAGATTTTCTCGACATGGGACTGCTGCAATGAAATAGTGCTTCTGTCAAACTGGAAGACTCTAGGAGCCAACACTAATTCCACAAAAAAAAAAAAAAAAAAAAAACATTTTAAAGGGTTTTCTGTCTTTTATTTTTTAAAAGCATCTGGAACTTTTCTGGCCTTTCAGATTTTTGTCCTAATTCTCATCTGAAATGTTACCCTCTCCATCCCCTTAGCTTTTCTCTCTCTTTCTACTAGGAAAATGGGAAACAGCTTTAGGAGATAGAAGTGGAACAGGGTTGCACTTTAAGATGTGACACTCTGGAAATAACATTCTCATTTAGAATTGGAATTGTTACTGTGTGCTGAAAAGTAACGCTTTCTTTCACTTCATGTCTCGACCTTAAAAATGTTAATGCAGGCATTTTCCCTAAGTGTAGACAAGAAATGTTTTTATCCTCTTCTTAGTTTTAGAAATTCCCTCTGTAAAGAGAAAACCAGAGAGCAGTGTGGATGGGCAGTGTGTGAGAAGGAGAGACCTTTCCTCTTGTAGACCACATTCCATCTCCTCCACTGCCCTGAAAACAAAAACCATTTGCAGATTTTTAAGAGTGATACTAAATTCAAACTGTCATGTTTATTTATGACCGAGAGGGATAGTTCTCAGTTAAGCCTAATGACACATTACACAGTGATACATAAGGTCCTTTTCTTAGTGAAGGAGATACAAGCACTTCTCATCACACTTTCATAGCTCATTAATTAATTTTAGGACATCTCTGGAAGGCAAAATATGTGCATGTGCTTCAGAAGGATGTAACATATGGGGATGTAGCACAATCAGTCACAGCGAGTTGGGTGACTTGACTAAATCCGAGTCTGATACCCTTGTCTGACCTGAAGGGTAGCTGGTACTTCGATTCAGCTGCTGCATTCGCCGAAAACACAACCTCAAATCCAGTAAGAAAGCAAACATTGCTTAAGAGAGCTGTGCTTCGAGCTGCTTCCTGGCTTACCTATTACACTCTAAGTGGGACCTGTTTGGGACAAACCATTTCAAACCGAAATAAAATTTGGAAAAAAATAATAATAATAAAATAAAAAAGACTATTTTAACAAAGCTGAAAAGGAGTGTTAATTCAAAATGAAATTTTACTTAGGAAAAACACCAAAATGAAACCCATAATATTTTCTTTAAAGGTCATCTGATGGTAAATTTACAAAGTATCTCAGTCCTCTCCCCATTGCTGGTCTACCTGTGCCTTAATGAGTGCTAGATTTCAGTGCCTCAAAATTTAGAGAATGTTTCCCCACACACACTTACCAACTTTGTGAGGTGGAGGAAGCATTTACCCCACTGACAATGCTGGAACACCAAGACAGTGGGCTGTTTAAGAGGGCGAAGGCAGCTTTAATGTGGGAGGGGGACAAGAAGTTGTGCTATAAAAGGACTGAGCCCAGTTATTCCCCTTCGTCCTGCGGTGCGTGCCAGGCACCAGCTCAGCCCCGCGGCGCAGGGCCTGCAGGTGGGTGGCAGGAGGCCTCCCGAGGCAGGCCACCTCCAGCCTGAGGTGCGGCCCCACGGTCACGGATCATGTCCCCCGTCCCACATGGCTGTGCCTTCCCCAGCACCTCTGAGGTCATACCCTCAGCTCTGGACCCCTTCAACCAGGAAATGCCAGCCAGGATTAGGCTGTTTAACCAAGGCCACAAACAGCTCCGTAGCGGACCTGGGAGTCCAACCTACATCTTGCTCTGGCCAGCAAGGCATCCGCCCCCAGCCCTTGCCAGCTCTGCTTTGAGAAAGAAGCTCCATATGGTTAAATGAAGGTATGAAGTGGTAAAGATTTATGGATTCAGTTTTATCCAGGCTGTTATGGTGATTTAGAGTTGGGTCAGAACCAAAACCTTTGATCACACGCCGAGATTTGGGTGGTATTTGAAATCTGGATCCACTTCTGAAGTCTCCATCTGACTCATCTCTAGCTACAGACATGGTGTTTTACGGTTTTATTTCTATTCCAGAGGGACATTTTCATGCATGCCTTGCAGCAGACAGAGGAGGTGGAGATCTCTATATGATTTATATTCAAGGTAATGCATACATAACTACATCTCTATTTCCCTAGCACATAGTGAGATATAAATTTAACTTTATTCGTTTGCTGCACTAGGAAACAATACAGCTCCCTTGGCAACACACCAGCCACAGACAGGAGCTAGGTAGAAGAGATTCAAAGCCAGTCTCCTAATTGACTTTTTGAAGTCGTAAGCCATTTGCATCTGGAGCAGTAATGATAGTAAATAGATCACTTTAGGGACAGTAGAGAAAAAACATCCAGCATGAATCTTGACCTAAGGGAAACCTGGAACACTTCACATATTTTCTGAAGTTGTCCAGGAGGAAGCATTTCTTGTTTTGCTTTACTAGACTGCTCTGCTAGTAATACTGTTGAAAGCAAATTCCCAAACATTCAATATTCTGAAAGGTTAAGACTTCTGTTTTTTTTTAAACTTGGTAATTTAATCACTATATAACAGAATATTGTATTACCCTACCAGAAAAGTCATTTATTTAGCTGGGAATAGATGACCTTGTTGAATATGATTCACTTATCTGTGGTTTTAGGTGAACAGATTTTTTTTCCCTTTTTTTTTTTTTTTAAATTGATCAGGAACACAAGCTGTTCAGCTGGCTCTGGCAGAAAAAAAAAAAAAGTTGTTTTCTGAAAAAAAAAGGCAATGACTTCTTTTTGTGGAAAATATGAAGTCTAACAGGTGTAAGGCAGAACAAAATGAATGTGAAAGCAAGAACACATTTCCATATGCTATTTTGAGAGCTCTGGGAGGGACTGAATCAGTTTCCACATGGAAAGGCAGTGGCACACGCACTCGGTGAGATATTTCTGTTCTCTAACCAGCACATGCATCTTCCTGAGGGGCTATGGTGATAATGAACCACACTTTGAATTCCTGGGGAAAAACACCAGAACATGTCAGGAGACTCAAGTCTACTTTGTGCACACAGCAGTGCCCCTGTGCACACTGACAGAGCTCCCTCTTTGCTGCTCCCTTACCTCTGTGACCCAGGAGATGCTTCTGACCAGAGTGATTCCTCCTCCAGCGACTACTCTAGCTATCTGTTGAAGCATCTGTGAGCAAGGTCAGATTTGGGGTCACATTCACAAATTTCTCATCTGTGCCACAGGAGCCTGTCCACTAGTTACTAACTCCCAGAGACCTGACTAAGCAGTGGGTGCAAATCTACCCGTCTCACGTATCCGGAGGTGACTTAGACAGAAACAACTGGGTGAGTCATGCTGTGAGGAGGCTGGCTCCCACGCAGAAAAGTGCTGCTGCAATGGAGCCACTTGGTTCCTTACACCATGTGCAGGGAGAGCCAGTCACCATGGAGGACAATGATGAGAGGTCACCACACTCAGCAGGAGCTGTTGCATCTAGCCAGGAGGAAATAAGAGGAGAAAAGCAGGACTACAAAGCTACCTAACTTCTCACACTGCTTTTATAGCAATTCACAGCTGTACATCTCCTCCTGGAGCTAGACTTTTCAGCAGGTCAGTTACAGAGCAGTCACAGTTGCCTAAACCAAGACTTCTCATGCACTTGAGATGCCTTGGCATATCCAAGAAGGGCGTGGCAAAAAAAAAAAAAATTAAAAATAATCCACCTGAAATCTGCACGCTTCTCAGCACCTCAGAGCATCTCAGACAGCACAAAAACGATTCATTTAGGCAACTGGAGCTGACCCACAATACACTCAGAGAACCACAGGACCACAGACTGGTTGAGGCTGGAAGGGATCTCTGGAGGTTGTCTGGTCCCCCCAACCTGCTCTAGCAGGGCCATCTGGAACTGGCTGCCCAGGACCATGTCCAGGTGGCGTTTGAGTATCTCCAGCAAACCAATAGTCCCTCCACCTGTGGTTCAGAAAATCCCTTAAGACCTGTAGAGCTGTGGCCTTGTGAGCCTGCCATGGCTGTCAGGACTGCTTCAAATGCTAAGGGTGTTCCTGCTTAGCTTGGTTCTTCAGTGCTAAACAAAGTGCTGTTTGCCTATGTTAATCATGGATTTAATTCCTCTGGAGACTGGGACACACATTGTGAGCTGGCCTTACAATAGAAGTATCTTACTGCAGCTAGGTTTAAGTTAATTTCTCAGTGGTCAAAGCTTGCTCAGAAAAACTGCAGACATTTCCACTCTACCCTTTTTGCTCATGGGTACAGCAGCACTGTCAGCTGAACTAGTTTGAACCTCTCATTAAAATGACCATTACTGGACATACAAGCTTCAATTATTCTATCCACACAGATGAGCAAATTCTGCTCGTTACGTATAACAAGAGAAATGTCACTAGGGTAAGTCTGCAATCAAAGAGCAAAACCTCTCCTCTCCATACCCAGCAACATTCTGCAGCACAGAAGTGTCTGCCACACAAACTGCTGGATTTGCAAGGGTCAGCATGTTCTCCTAGGCCCCAGGGGTGTCATTAATAACACAGCCAGGCAAGCAAGAGAGCTAGTTGTTGCTAAAAGGCATGATCCCACTTTCCCCTTCTTCCTTACTCTTTCTGTTTGGCAACAGTTTCCACTCACTGAGCCGTCTCCACGCAGACAGATGAGTGCCAGTGCCAGGGAAGTGGTGGGAGCACAGGGAGAGCCAGGGGGATTCCACCTTCAGGGACAATTAGCTATTAAATGACATTATCTGCAGCATCAAACTGTACCCCGAGAAATGGACTCAGCCCCTTTCCAACACGACTTCCCTTTAACCAAACGCTCTGATGAAGTATCGTGTCCCTCCATCTCTAGCCCACCTGTCGGATGGGGGGTGCTGACTGCTGCTGCAGAACAAACAGCAGGTTTCAAGTGCAACATAGCTGAAGAGTGCTTGTTTGCAAAGGATTCAGGTGATGTTATTTATCACGGACATTTTTCACTCTCTGTTTGCTCATCTTTTTAGCTTCCTCCACTTATTTGTGAAGGAATTCCAGAACAATCAACAGAGGATGTAAAGCTGATAGCTTATCACGCAGAAACCATAAAGACTCACGCATTCTGATATATATCGGGATGGAGGAAGGAAGTGATTTAGTCTTCTCAACTGTGAATGCTGGTGCTCTACAGCTCAGAGAAGCCAGCACATATAAATGACTTCCCGAGGCTGGTGAGTAATTCTGTGCTGACTTTTTCAGCTGCATGGAAAACTACAAACACAGCAGCTCTGCCATGTTTGTGAAATGTAGAATGAAAAGATATTGACGGCTGATATCTGCAGCTGGGTTTGGTCTGCTATTTAGGTCCTGTTTCAAAAAGGAGAAAGCTAGAATAGTAGCGTAATGCTTAAATAGGCTGTATTCTCATGTCAAGGCTTGGACTATAGGAACACAGAGCAATTCTGCCTCAATTATTGTGCTTCTGAAAGCATCCTACAGGAAAGGAGAAATGGCAAAGCATCATGTGTAAGGCTCTGCAATACTTGAATTCATCATGTTTTTTATCTGTCAAGAAAACAACAACAACAAAAAAATGATACCAAAGCAAAAATATGGTTGTTCAGATTATCATTTTTAAGAGGTTATTTGAAAAGTGATAATATTTCTAGCCTTACTGCCTCCCTAGAGCTCCCACATAAACTAACCAGGTTTCTAGGATTCATACTTTCATCTAGTACTTTTTGCCTTTGTACACTTCCCCCTCTTTCCCCCTTAGGTTGTACAGTTTCTTAGTGGATAAACTCAAACCGTGCACAGATACTCAGAATGCTGAAAATCCTCTAGGCCCACTGCAGCACTGAAACATTAAAAAGCAACTGCATTCCTCCCAACAAACCTTGTAATGCAGCTTTATTTATACAAAATAAAAATACCGTATGCTCTGAAGGCAGAGACTTAAGAGAGTATCAAGCACTTTCAAATCCCCGAAAGAATACAGTCCTCCATTCAGGGGCGGTCCCATGAATTTTAGTTGGATTTCTTCACCCAGCACTTCCTGACTCATAACCCTGCATGCTCATACTAAGAACATCACCTCAAGGTCTTTTTTGAAGGGTTGAGATCAGCAATTTGGGGCACAGCTCACCTTGACTCTATTTGAATTTTATGTTTACATCATTTCCCATGGAAGCTTGGCTCTACATTTATTTTGTTCTACTCTGGAGATTGCAGAAGTCTGGGAAGCAAAGCCTTATATTACACTGCAGATTGAAATTTGCTGTTTTCACAGTAAATGAGTATGATGAATTCATGCCTGTAACTGTGGAGCCAGCTCACAGACACCAAGCATTCTTGCTAAGGGTTTCCTAATACTATTTGCAAGGCAGAAGCTTGGTAATTAACCATAAGCTTGATACCTTACATAGCTTTTTAGTCTCCCATCAGGATAAAAACACCTAAGGGGGTGAATTCTATCCACTAGATGCAGCATTAAAATTTAGATTATAGTGAGGCTCTCTTCCATCACTCTGGTCATTACAGGTAATTTTCAACACAACCATTCTGAGGTGCAATGCAACTGCTCATTAAGAAGAACTAAATAAAGCTCTACCTTCAAACTGCAGGCAGAGTGCTTTACACCACAACTCCAAGAGCTCCCATAGACACAAGAGGCTTTTACCAACTCTGGGTTGGACCCAGAGTGAAAGACCAGCTTCTACATTTCCCCATCAGTGACTGGTACTAGCTCAGCTCTGCGTCACCAGGAGTGTTGGATACAACAGAAGTTTCCTCCCAGTCCTTCCTATTATTTTATTTATTTATTCATTTACACTTTTGAGTAGGGGATTGATTTGGCTGAACACTGTATCTGAACTTATTTTTTTTTTACATGTGTAATCTGAGCTTCACTTTCAACACAGCCTGTGGCTCTTGCTCACAGCTCAACACAGACTGACCAAGTCTAACCAATCTCTGCAAAACTTGCAATTGAAATGTTTATAAGGAAAGGCAGCATGTAAGCACATGAAGTACCCCAGCTTTCCTTTAAGACATGTGTTGTTGTGTTTGTTTGTGTTGTTGGTTTTTTTCCTCCCTATCTTCTTAAACACTCTGTATATACCTGTCTTTTTTTCTTCTCAAAAAAAGTATATCCCCTTGTTTGACTGTTGCAAAAATTATCTGACTCAAGAAGGAATGAAAGAAGTGGGATTTACGAACACTCAAGACTGCCAAAAAAACGCACTGAATGTAGCACAAAATCTGTTAGGTTCCAAATATTTAATCTTCTTAGGATACTATTGTGTTAGAAGCCAATCCTTATTTACTGCTCCCATGACACAGCAATAACAACATACACCCTACCTGAGAACCAGCACATTCTGGGTTTAAATGGGACAGCATCCTAAGAAGCAACAGCGTCTGCAGGCAGCTTTAAACCCCAAACCACTGCAAGCGTAAGAGATCATCACCTGCTGCTGCTGCCGCTGCTTTGGAGGCTGCACCCGGAGGAACTGCCTGCTGCCATCTATTGTTGGACTAGCGGAAGGCACTGGACCAGCAAGTCCCCTACAGCAAGCATTTTCCGTGCTTGGGTTAGAGATCACTTAGATTTGAGGTGTGGTACTCTGGGAGGGATCCTTACTTGGTGACCTAAGAGCTACAAAATTAATTAACATAGCTCATGCCAAGAGTTGGCTGCAGCCAAACCTTAGCTACCTAGCCCAGCAGAGCAGGATTGAGCAATAAACATGAGTAAAAGCAGAGCTCACGCTCACAGGATGGGCTAAACTCAAGAGCCTGAGACACCATGAACATGCTTATTGCATCTGCTTCCCCCTGCGGTGGAAAGGGAGGCACTGAGACCTGACTTTTAGGAGACCCACCTTATGGAGAGGTCATGGCACCTGCTCACTGCAGCTGCCACAGGACCTGGGACAACTTCAGTGACTGTCACCTCCATCCAGCACCCACAGCACTGAGGTCACTTTCCTGGGCAAAAGAAGGAACCTCCTAGACCCAGAGATGGGAGCAGCATCCCATGGGAGCAGCAAACCCCGCGAAAGCTGCTTTGTGTGACAGCCTTGCGTCTGCAAGCACTGTGAGCGGGAGCTTTGCTATTAGAAGATAGCATAGCAGTAGCAAGGCAACCCTTCCTAAAAGGCAGCCGCCTTTGCCTTTGCAGTTTAAGAACAGTTTTCTTCCAGGTGAAGGAAGAATTCAGGGTCTGCTGAGCCTGGTACTGGGTACATTGGTCCCAGGCAGCTCAGCACCCTCGACATCCACAGTGTCAGTCAACTGTGATCCAAGCCAGTCCCTCCTGCATGCTCAGGGTATCTCTGGAAGAACACAAAAAGGTTGTGCTCACTAACCACACACTGCAAAAATCACAGGGATCAGGAAAAAAATGCAGCCTTAGGGATGCAGTTTTAAGAGTGGCTGTCACCTGGAAAGCCTTGGGGTGAGTATGAGTGGCAGGGACTTACTGGAGGTAAGTGACTGCATCTTCGTAACCACAGAGCACAACGAGATTTATTCGAGTTTCTTCAGTGCTAGGCAGCAAAGGGATGTCAAGGCTTCAGTCTGTGAGCAGAGGCTAGAAAAATTATTGCACAGCATTGCAATGAAAGAAGCAAGTTTTAAAAGGAACCTTTACTCATGATCTGATCCTACTTAACCCTGGTAAGAAGAATGACAGGAAAGTCTACGAGTTAGTCCTGTAGATAACAATAGGCTCGACTGGAAGGAGGTTGACAACCAAAGAGCTGTGATCCTATTGGAATGGATGTTTTACTTACTATTGGCAGCCTGCTGATTCACTGCTGCCATGATTTTCTAAAAACAAAAGAGCTCTTCTCCTTCCCTTTGCTCTTACTCATTTCAATACTGCCTTTAAGTGTAGGTTCAGACCCCAAGAGCAGAAAGTACCTGCTCCTGTGGTCCCCAGTGCAGATATCAAGACTCAGGTGGGAGTGGAGAGAGAATGTGACTCACACATATTTTGTTTTCTAATATTTAAATAATGTCCTATTTTTGTGAATTGGGAACCAGTGCTTTTTCTGTCTGTTGACAGGGAATTGTTCTCATGAGTGCTTTTTTATATCTCACACAAGCTAGCAGTGGCATCAACAAATGACTTCCCTGTCTGTGGGTTTACTGTTTTATGATGTTGTTTTACAAAAAAAAAAAAAATAATCACAAGGAACATTTATTCTGAAACATGAGCTTTGTCTTTTGAGGTAAGCATGTCATGCAAGAGGAGTAAATAAAGCCAATGCAGCAATAATGGGACATCCACGGCTCTTGGTTTTTCAGCCTAGGGATAATGACAGTGCACCTGTAAGAAAGAGGCAAATGAAACTCTCAGTCAAATAACAATGAAAAACCTGCACCCTCTTGTTTGACAGGGAGGTTTAGCCTTCATGAACACAATTTTACTCCATGCTTCACCTATTTCTATTACATTGCCTTTGGTATGGGAACATGGAGAAAATAGGCTGCCGATCAGTCTGGAGAGACAAATAAACTTGACAGGCTATCAAGGGAGAGCCCTGTACAGTCTAAGTGTCTGCAGTTGTAGGCTTGGTAAAAAGATTTACAGATTAATTTCTCAAAGGATGAATTTTGAATTATGGAACCAAACAAAGCTTTTTTTTTCTTGTGATTTAGGAATTCAGAAATCTCATCCTATAACTGACTTCTTCTAGCTGCTATTTGGTGCACCAAATGACCATTTATTTAGCGTTTAATTTTGGATTCCTGTGCCTGTGTTGATGTATGCTCAGTACGCCCCTCACCTTCATGCAGAGAGGTATTGTGCTGACAGCTCCTTTGATCAGCGTTTACATCCAGTTGGAAGGACTGCAAAGGAAAAACTGACTTACAGTCAGCCCACAGCATGTACTACTTACCAATACTTGTAAAAGCGTAACAGTGAGAAATACTGCTTTTACCCCTCCTGTTTTGTTGACACAGGAGGCTTCAGGTTTTTGTTTGAACACTATATAGAAAGGTCCCACCATGAATAATTTAGTAATAATTTCATTTCAAGGAAAACGGTCACGTGAGCCCTAAGTTGTGTGGGTGCATTTAAAAGCATTACAGGCATTTAGAAAAGTTAGAAGCTGAATTTCTATTTGATATTTCTTTTTTATTTCCTTTTGTGATTATCCATAAATTTCAGTATCATAATATGATATTTTTCAATTAATTTTTTTTTTTTGAGATTTAGTGGGAAATTTGAACAGCTGACACACTGCTAAGGCTCATAAATTGACTTTTAGAACTTCCAAAAGAAACAATTGTGGGTGGTTCAGCTCCTGTTTTGTCTTGTCAGTTTTTCTCAGTCTTCTTGGCAATGGCTTTCTCTCACAACATGCAGAGGCAGTAACATCTCTTCTTTTTGCAGACCTGCAACAGCAACAGAGATGTGGAATAGTAAATAGCACTCAGTAAGGCTACTCCAGGCCTCTGGTAATCTGATCGTGTTCTCTACTGCTCTACCTACTCCCTTGTGAGGTTAGGGCACATTGTGTGTGCAGGTGGATCAACAAGGACGCTCACGAGTAGAAAATCCTTCAGTAGAGAACTAGATCTCTGAAATGCTCTCCACGTTTTCCTGCAAAGACACTTTACATACATCTGTATTATGGAATATTAGTTTGACACACGATGCCAAGGGTGACAAAAAGCTTATGCCAGCAGATTTAATAAATACACCTTGTAAATGAAACTTCAGTGCAAACAGAATAAGAGAGTGACTCAGTTCCCAAATACCCAGCCCAGAGACCTGACTAATGTGGGTAAGAGACCTGAGCATGGCTATGTCATCTGCCCTTGTTCTTTATATAAGAGAAAAATTAAACAAACTGTGGGTGAAGAATTGCCTGGGACAAGCAAATCTGGCAAGAAACACTTACACATCTTTAAAATGCATCTAATCGTAATTTCCTAGCACCTTCCACTAACAACCCCTTACACCTTGGGTGTATTAAATATACTGGGAACTGCCTGCAACTCACACAGTCAGAATACCAGAACAACACCAAGGTGAGACACGAAGCAGCAAAAGCCATTTAAAAGTGATAGCTATGATGAAATTGATTCTGAATGTTTCCACAAGTATACAAGTCCTTAAGCACTCAATTCAACTGTCTAATGAATATTTTAGCAGGTGCCCTGGCCATCTGAGTCCTGTGTGCACAACAGGCACTGGTATTATTTAGACAGTACAGTAGAAACACAGAATCACAGAATGGTGACCCAAGTTTTCCCACCTCAAACAGCCTGACTTTGAAAAGTCTGGGTCCCTGTTCTCACATCTCTGAACTTAAATTTGAAAGAGATGCAGCAGATGAAACTAGTTTTCTCATTTCTGTAAGCAAGTGATCTACTGTATGGAAGAATAACCTTCTGAAAGTATTTCAGGGGAAAAAAAAAGAGTACAAAAAGTATATTGTGTGTAGATGCTGCCTGCTGTCTGGCTGCTTAATAACATGGTGCTACAGCTCGTTATTAGTAACAAAATGCCATTGTTCAAGCAAAGGGCTGAAGCCTAAAACTCTACCATGCACAAACCACCAGCAACTTCCAGTCTGGTCATATCAGCTTCACCTCTGCCCTTACCTTTGCTGTTTAGTAGGTTCAAAAAGCTCACCTCCTCTCTTACTCCAGAAGTCACTGCCTGCTCATTCAGAGACCTTTAAGGAGCCCTGCCCTTTCCACAGGGCTTGTCAAGCTCTGCTCACCTTTATCTCTGCTGTTAATGACACAGCATTATTCCAAGTTAACCTTGGCGGAATAATTTCTGTTAAAAATAAAGCTGAGAAGTCTACTTCAAAATTGTCTTGCAGACCTTTTTTTTAATTATTATTTATTTATTTATTTATTGGTTCATGTACACAGGTTTGTTTATATACCAGCTGAGGTGATTCTGTAAAGTGCTGCTCATCCTGTCTTCTTTCAAGAGCAAACAAAAGCTCTCTTTCCTTCTTCAAAAAAAAAAAAAAGATTGAGTGAAAAACTATGGAATGAGTAAACCATTACATCCTAACAAAGGATCAGAGATGTTGCGTTTTTATTTCAGAACATAAAATGCTGTGACTTACTGGAAATTTCCTATTCTGAAGTAATTACTAAGCTAGTAATTTTTTTCAGTAGTTCAGACAATAAAAAATAGCTCATGTAAAACATGGCAAATAGAGCTTATTGTGCAACAAAAAGAGGAGACTTCGAAGAGAAACATCTTTAGATTTAATCATTCAAAGTAAGATTAATAACATGGCATTGGCTGCTGAAACTAATGGAATAGTAAATGGTAATTAGCAAGCAACCTTTCAGTATTATTCATCAATAACAACTCAGTTTTATAAGGCCCCTGTGTACCTTTTGTCTAATACTGAAAAGCTTCAGTGCCCAAAAGAATCTATAAAATTAAAGGTTTGATACAATTCTAATAAAAAGCTCTGCCAGTGGCTTCAGCAGGAACTGGATTGGATCACCCTTTGGCAGGAAGCATCTGAGCTGGTGTAGGACTGGAGTATTCATTGTTACGGATTTTCACTGGGAAAGAAATCCGTGCTGAGGGCAATGGCACCTTGCAAAAAAAACCTATATGTGAATAAGTATTGATAAGTGCAATAGAAACATGCAGTTAGATACAAGCTTTGGTGAAAGAATAATGCACTGGCATTTTAAATATATATACATATAAATACTTTATGAAATAAAATTTATTGTTTAATATTCTTTTTATCAGTCTTAGAATAGCCTGTTTTATGAAGTTATTTAAATATCTCCATTTTCTAAGAAAGGATATCCATCATCAACATCCAAAAATATATTCTAAGACAAAATGTCTTCTTTTTATTTCCCCTCTGTTATTCATAGATTATCTCAGTGAGAAAAAAATCACTTGCAACCTATTGCTTTTTCATGATGGAGGAGGGAGCTGGCAATAAAGCCAGGGAAAGAAATATTGTCAGAATGAGATCATCTAGCCTTTTAAATCCAAATTTACAGCTCTCTGTCTGTCCGAGCGTAGGTATAACTAAAGACAGAACAGGTGCAAATGTAGCAACACACACGTCTGAAAGAAGAGTTTGCTAAGGGGAAAGTTAAAACATCCGCAGAGTAAATCTTTTCTGGAGTCACATAGTTCATCAAGGCTTCTACTTATTCATGGTGCCAATGCAACCCTGCTTCTCAGAGCAGACTGGGATCCCCAGTGGTGTCTGAGAAGGACATTCAGTCATCGTCATGGTGCCATCTTTTACCCCTCCGTGGTGACCGGCAGCAAGACAGTGACTCACCTAACACAGGCTAGACAGCCAGCAATTGTGGGAGTTTTAGTGAAAATTATTGTTTTTGATGGAACACTGAGTTCTGTATTGTGTGGCCACTAGCTTAAGTCAAGGTAAATACTGCAGAAAATCATGCAAGCACACAAGATCCTGCTGATCTGCACTTGTTAAAGTTTTCCTGCCAACCTGGATCCATCACTCCCTCAAAGACTCCTCTAGCCCTGGCAGAAACTCGCCTGGCTATGGGCTAGACCCTTCACCTCTGTCCCGTTCCCCCACCAGCTGCTTTTCTCTCTGGACAAACCTGGACTGGGTATTTCCTGCTGTCTCCCACAACAGGGGAACTTTCCAGCTGGAAAATGGAGGCGTTCCTAGTGTCACACACCACTGAATGCCACAGCTCAGGTAACCTTCCAACCTAACTCTTATCCTATCAAGCCTACCACCAAAAAGACCCCCCCATACCTCTCCTCTATCACACTCTTCCGAAGATAACAAAAGCATCATGGGTTCATTTCTCTCAGTAGAGGCATCTGACGCCCTAAGGTGTTCCTACTCACTTCCAGCTGCCTCTCCATTAAGGTGCAAGACATCCAGAGGTCCTAGGTGACATCTGGCAGCCCCGTGCACATCTCTTGGGCACCATCCACCTCTCAAAGGTTACTGGACACCTCTGCTCAGGCAACTGAATTGGGCTGCCTAGCTCTGTCTTATCCTCTCCCCTTCTACTTCTCACTGTCAGAAAATTATCTCTGTGGGACTTTTCCTAGACAGGAGTGGGTTCACCCTCTGGAGACTTGTCACTCTCTGAGCATCTCTTACCACTCAGTTGTGCAGCACAATGTGCGAGAAGTGGGGCAAGCTGGAAAAGTTCAGCGCCACCGTCAGTAATAATATGGGTTTACAGAATGTGGCTCAGAAAGCCAAATTGAGCAGCTCACTAAATATTTTCTTTCTTTCTAACAGAGTCGGTTTGGGTTTTAATAAGTAAGGGATCCTCTCATATTACCCAGCACAAGCAGAGTTACATGAAGGAAGCAGATTTATCCCAAAGAGCCCAAATCCTGTAACAGATGGGCTGGCCATGCTCGCGTTTATGGAACTGGCCCCTGTCTCCAAGTCTGCATGACATTCACCAGCACACGCCCATTACACTGGATGTGTCTCTAATCCTTAACTGTGCTCATGGCTTCTCAGGCTGACTCAGTGTCGATACAAAAATACGTGAATCTGCCCAGACTGGAACCCTCCCACCTCACTCCAGATTTCACCTTCCTGCAAGAACACGGGGATGGAAAGGATGGGGATATGTGCCAGTACTGGGCTGTGCTACACCCAGGTGCTGTGCGTGCGGTGCCAGGTGCAATATTATTCTTCAGAGAATGAAAAATTAGAACTGTTGTTTTTTCATGGTTTAGTGAGGGTACAGTCAGACTATCGCAGGCAATCAAGTTAACTGCGAGCGACCGAGTTACTGCGGTCTGAGAAGCTGACTCATCGTCTGAAGAATTTTAACTAACCATCTGCACGCTCCTGACTCACTGCAACTGAGGAATAAAACCTATATATTTAGTTTAGCTTAACATATTTTGCTCTACTGCAAAGTTAGGAGTGCATGCACTGGCCAGGTATGGCAATTCGGCTTTCCATCTGCAGACTGATCATCTGTTCAGGCATTAATACGTTTGGACATTCAGTACAGACTACCAGGAAAAGTTTATAAAATATTTTGGTCCCTAATCATTTTGTTTTCATTTTGTGCTCCGAAAATCCCTCTTTAAATCAAAGATATTCCCTAAGCCTCAAACTGCTTGCTGGAGCTCCAAGGGAAGCTGTTCAATTTGCAGAAAGGTTTGGGCTTCTACACTGTTTCCCATTGAATATTTTGCTGGCAAGATTCTGTTTGTAAATCCTCACAAGCTTAATTAGTTTGAGTCAAGCCTAGATTTCTCTGGTTCAGCGAGTGTTCTTGAATAAGAAGCAAAATCGTAGTGAACTGTGGAATTATATAGCACAGCTCCCTCTAGAAATAGATCAAAATTCCATAACGGGAGTAGGGTTACATGAGACGCTTTTTAAATGGCCCGATTCAGGCCCTTGGTTAAACTTTTCTTGGTAAAAATCACCCCAGCTACATGGAAGCTTACTTCAAATTTAGATTTTCATATTTCACATTACCAAATGCTCACAGGTTAGATTCTATTTTTGTTTCCAGAACTGCTATTTTAACTGCTTTCTTCCTTAAAATATGTTCAGCATTAAAATCAAAGCCAAGATATTGAAAAATATTTTGTTTCCAGGTAAAAGAACATTTTCCTCCCAAAACAAACATTCACTCAAGCACAAAGAAAAGAAATTATTGGCTCCACAGACAGAACGTGTCCTTAGGCTATCGTGCCTTTTTGTTCCATTATGTCTGCAGCAAAGCTCAAATTGACCAGAGCTAAAAACACACTTTTTATTTTGTTTATGATCAAGCCAAAGTATTTGTCTACATAAATGGATCAAAATATTTGCCTAATGTAGTTGAAGATGTATTTGGTAGTTCTGGATTGCTTGAATATGATTGATTTTTCTGTTTTATCCTTATCTTGCTCAATAAAATAGTAATGTAGAGATATATCGGCATAATTCATGTCTGGCCATTCTCAAGGCTCTAAAGAGTTCTGTAATATTTCCCTTGAAGTCAGTATGTACTTTACGAGATCAGTCGTTTGATGTTTTTATGTATAGCAAAAAGATGCCTTTGCCCAGTAAATCCCTGGACTTTAGTACATATTTGATAGACTTGTGCGACTTGGGCAGGTTTCTATTGCAGTGACCAAAACCAAAAGATGATCCCCATACATTACAGAAATTATGAAACAGCGATATCAGATTAAGAAGCACCTAAGTAAAGAAATAGGAAAATGATCTATCATTAAATGAACTATCCTTTGGATTTTTTAATGTTAATCTGTTGGTTGGAGTTTTTTTTCCCTTGTATCACAGAATAACATTGCTTTTGGAAGTACTCAGGAAAAACAATGATAGGGAGCAGAGGAAATGTCTGTTTTGTGGGTAGAGGGGCTACTAAAATACCCATCACCATTTCAGCCAGAGGGGACCATACATGGTAGGACATGAGGCTCCCTTTTTACAAGGAATCTGGTGAGCGGTCTGAAATAACTGCCCACCCTCAAAAGGTAGAGCATCTGCCTAACAGGTGAGGATTCAGCTTCCCCTTGAACCACCAGCTTCCTTCAGGAATATACCAGAAAGACAGCTAAATGTAAAACACTGTATGCATGTACATATGTAAAACATTCCTCCAGTGATGTGACAAACAAGCACAAATATTTTTGAGACTTCTGTGCTGAAGGCTAAGCTCAGGATGAGGAGTAAGTTGAGAGCCACAACTCTGACATCAAAAATGACCACCAGGTATATCACAAGGACTGTTTTTTCTTTGAATTTTTGCAATGATATTTTTAGGATTTATATTTTTTTTCTTTTCTTTGAAGGATGGAAGCTAGCTTTAAAGATGATGATGACAAAGGATTTCCTTGAGCACAGCCTGTCAGAAAAAGTTACTCAGTAGAAAGACCAAATGTTATGAGAACTGTGATAAGATCTGAAGGAAACAGCAAAACTGCATCACTTTCGGGAGGGTCCTGTCTGTCTGAGGCAGCCCAACGGACTTCAGTTATTTGTGTTTTTGTTTCCTGTTGCTTCTTTTGTCAACATCTTCCTCATAGTGACAGTGTCATTTTGGGCTTGGGACATGCTTGAATGGCTTCAGCCGTGCACAGTCTATCCCGAGCTGCGGATGACAGCTCCGGTGTGTCAGGCAGGGCCTTGAGGCCACACCAGGCCCTCCTCAGTGGCTGAGCCTCCACAGAGTGGTTGGGGCACCCAGCCGGAGCGGACCTTGGGAGTCCTCGTCCAGTCATCTATAGGCTCCCTTCTTAATGCTGCAAGGAAGACGTTGGTATCCTGTCCTTTATTTTTCAGAGCTGCCACTTCTAGCATGGTGCCCGCAGGGGCTACTTCTTAGCATAAAATAGCAGGAAGCTACATGGTACACTTGGAATTTCCTCTTCATGGCAGAAGGGAATCTGCTGGGAGAAGGCAGACACAGCAGGCTGCCCAGGCCAGCAGACTGCCAGCTACACAGGTCTTTCAGATCCTCCAGGAGAAAAGCTTCCTTTCCATGGAAGTCCAGTATTTCAGCATAATCTCTTTTGTCAGCCATAAACTAATCAGCCCACGCAAAACTGTACCAAGATATTTTGGCATTTGACCTCATCCACACCTTCCTCAGGCTCTTCCTAGCTAGTGCTGCAGTCTCTCTGCCTGAACAACAGCAGTGACAGCCAAGAACTCACAGGCAATGACAGTCCCTTTTCCGCAAGCATTGGATGGTGCTCTCCCCATGATGCCTTTCTTGTGGCTCTGGGCCCAGTTCTCTTCCTATTAAATGGTTCCTGCTACACAGCATCCTTGTCTTCATGTTGGAACAGAAACCTGACATCTAGAAATGGGAATATGACCTGCTGTGAAGAAGAGGAAAAAAGTGGTCTTGTGGACAGGTATGCTGGTATTGTCCCTCCAGAGGATGAGACCCATGTGCAGGCAAAATTTGTTTTCTGGACTTTAGAATTTGTTCAGTTAAACGATCATCATAACCTCCCATGTCACTGTCCCTCTCCAAGGTGTTGCCTCTGCCCCACCCCACATCCACTGCTTCCCCTCACCACGGCGGCTGATGGGCAGTGTGTGCTCACAACACATCCGTGGGCTTAGGGATGTTATGTGGAAGCAAAACCTGGCAAGCAAAACCAAGCATGCACCTTTTGCTTCCTGGTCGAACAATCAGGTTCCTTACTCAGTCCCAGACCCCCCCCATTCATTACTCTGTACTGCTTACACAGTAATTAGTAGCTTTTATAATGCTATGATAATGTATAACATTGTGATGAACTGTATGTGCAAGAGCACAAGAAACCCACTACCTTTTGTTGTCACACAACCTTCTGTGTCTTTTAGGAATGACAAGCAGCTGTAAATCTGTTTGTTTTAGGATACCTTTTGCCACATGCCTCTAAGCTTTTGCCTTGTTAATTGATTATCCCTTCTTTGTCTCTCTTTCCTTCCCACCTTGCCTCCTCTTTGACAGAAGGTGACATGCTGCTCATGCTGGGAGCATCTACCAGATGACTGTGAAAACAAGCTCGGGCTTGTAGACTGCTGGAGGAAATGACAGATGCCCCTTCCAAACTGACTGGTGCACAAGTGCCAAGAAATAGAGGGATGAAAATCAAGTCATTTTCAGGCAGAACTGTATCATCTCACCCGTTGCTGAATGGCAAACAGGCGTCTGTATGCAGTAGAATTAAGAGGCATTTGCTCAGGCTTTTCCTCTGGTCTAGCAGATCTGCAGCAGCCTTCCTGTGTACATTTCCCCTTGACAGAGCAAAGATCTTGCTTCAAGATATCTAAATTTGACCTGCACAAGGTTGCACAAAGAAAGTGTTGAATAAGTAGCTACTAATATCTTGCTGTTTTCATAACTAGATTTCCGAAATGTCTTACCATGATCAGCAGCCTCTTCTCTCTGTCTCACACAGAACTGTGTGGTGACCGTGTCCGTGTCACACAACAAAGCAATGACAGAACCCACATCTTGTGCATCCCCAGCCAGGGCTTGTCTGCTCTCCAGTAATTAATACCGTGATATTTGTTTTTAAAATCCTCTGCTACAGAGGCAGTTTTCAAATACTGTGTAATCTAACTAGACATCAACTAACAGTCTAAATGGCTACCCTTTCTCAGAGGCACATGATGGCTGCATGACACTCCGTTTCTGAAAGGGGCCAAACCAAACAGTTTTGCTTCCAACTCATATTCTTCTGTTGTTTTAATAACTAATATCAGCACTTTATAAATAAGACGGGTCAAAGCCAAGACTTGAAATACATTTGCTGGATGTGACTTTCCATGTATCGTCCACCAGGAATCGTTGTTTTGACACACCTGACCAGAGTGATTACTGGATTTTCTTGGTTTTTAATGGCTGCCTCAGGAGTCTGGGGAACTTACAACTGATGAGAACTTGTGCAGAAGCTTTTATAGCCACTGAAACTGGCAAGACATTAGAGTTGCCTTCAGCTTCAAAGCTGAAGTATTTTTGGCCCAGTAAGTGGTATAACAGTATCTACTTTGCCTACAAATTACTTATATTAATATTGGATGGTTTTAAGTACTGCATTTAATTTGTGACTTCCAAGATGAGAAGCAGCTAACAGTTAACTGGAAAACAAGACCGATTCTGAGAGCCCTCCCCCTTTTAATAAAGTTTGCTATGGTAGTTATTTTATGCTACACGACTATAAAGGAGAATATGAATTAGAGTAAATGAATCTTTCATGTACTTCAACACTGGAAAGCACCATTCTGCTCATCTAGTTTGACCTTCTTGGTTTAAAAACAAAACAAAAATAGCAACAGAAACCCCAGGCCATAAAATTTCATCAAGATGTTGCTGAATCAACCCCATAACTTTGACATATTAGTGCCAAGATAAAAAATAAGTTCTGCCAAGTCTGCATTTTACAATAGCTAAGATGCAGGGAAACATTTTTTTCTTAACAAGAAGCATCTTTAAAAGGCTTGTACACCAACTCTACGCTGCTTCTCCCTGCAGGCTCTGCCTTGTCTTTAGCCCATCTCGCAGGAAGGAATGCACAGGTACAGCACAGCACCACCAGCTTTTGTACCTTTCCTGTCTTACACGGCAATATCTGAAGATCCATCCAGGGCAGCTCTCTGCTTGTCCAAGCAGTAGAGGCAGCTGCACAAAGAGGCCAGATCTCCAAACTGCCTGCTGTGGAGGGGACTTGCGCCTTTGCTTTGTGGCTGTTCTCAGCTGAAGGGAGGATGCGTGCTAAGCCAGGGCTTGCCAAAGCAAAAGCCTACCACATTTTCTTTAGGAGACAGTTTGAACATTACCGTCTTTTTCTTCTGCTGCAAAGCTAATTTAGAAGACCTTTCCTCTCCTTTTCCCTCCTTTCAGGACATTCACCCTCCTCCAATGTTACGCTGACACAACTGTTTACCATGCAATGCTCCAAACCATATCAGTAAAATGACCCAGCTTTAAAAACACGCCACAAACAGGTATTTCTTAAAGCCTGGTTTGCTTCATGGTCTGCCATACGTGGCAGCCACAGAAGTTACATCAGCACACTGAAAGGGTGGTGAACTGCAGAATAGGGATGGGAAGGAGAGGGAGGGCTATGGAAAGATGAGCAGCTGCTGAAGGCAGCTTTGCAGGCAGAAATAACACCCACGGGATGCCAGCCCTGTCCTTGGTCTTCACGTAGTCTTCCATAAGAGTCAATCCTGCCCCAAGAAGCTCCTGCTTCTCTCTTCTTCCCACCTTCAGACACCTGCTCCCTCTCCACAGTGTCCCATCCCTGTGCCTGGTGTTTGTAGGGCTGTGCTGGGAGCTGGGCCAGGCAAATGCTCTGGGTCAAAAGCAATGCTTTTGTGTCCAGGGGCAAGACCTCCTGAACCAGCACATCTGACAAAGAAAGTTTAAAACAACTATAACCTGGATGTGAGACTGCGTGTGTCTTGTCAAGTCAAATCACTCCGGAGATTTAAAGAGCAGTCAGGCAAAAAACTCAGCTGGCGGTGACCTCCGGAAAGGCGAGGGACTGGAGTGAGCAGTGAGGACAATTACTACACCTCAAGTGCAGTCACACCAACTATTTAATAGATAATCTAACTTCCTTTCCATCTCCTTTTTCTTTTCCTGCTGCTTCCTTGTCAAAATGACAAGAAACAGCAAGTATATTTAAAGACTAAAGTCCAAGCTGAATCAAGTTAGCCACATCTTTTTACTTAATTATGCTACTGATAACCAGTTGGTCAAAATCAGATGTCTGAATCTGGGCCCAGGTCTAGGTATACTGAACAACATCCTGAACATGGAAGTCCAGTTGCCCATAAAAGTTAGTTTCCTGCACAGCACAATTACAAAATGCACTCTCTTCCGAGAACGTCTCCTTAAATACTCTGCAGAAACACATGTTGTGCTTCTATAAGAAAAGGGAATGTCTTTTAGAGGTGTACATCAAAAGTATTGTTCCCAGTAATAAGACACTGGGTGAATACATATAAATGACATGAAAAGTTCTCAAACACTTGTCCAAATTCCTTGTGTCTTTCAGAGATTCACAGAAACAAAAGCCAAGAGTGCCTGCTCTGAAATGACGGAGTATCTCATCCAAATGTCAGAAGGTAAATACTGCCATTAACGATCTGAAAGGCGCATCGTGGGAGTGCTACAGGTACAGTACTGAATATTGAAGCCCCAAGAGGGCAAGGAAATCTTGAAATGGGAAGTTTCCAGAGAAATCAGCAGGAGAAAAAGACCCCATGCTGCAGTAAGGGAAACAAACAAACTCTAGACACCTAAACTCTAATCTGGTGACAGTATAAACTGGAGTGAATGATCAAAATACACCAGGCAGATACAAATGAGCACTTAAGACCTCACAGTTCTTGTTTACAGCATACTGGATTTACTCTCTGCCTACATGGCATACACAGCACAAGTCATGGGTTTTTCTGTAGGAATCTAATAGCCACAAGCTGTTTCAGAAGTCTTAAAAGGACTTAAATACGGTAACTGAAGCGTGTCCTTCTGTCCTTCCCTCCGATTTAACAGGGCCTTTCACACTTGAGTTTGAGTTACCTTGTTCAGTGAACAGATGGAATATCAACACACTTTCATCAAAATCACTTGGCAAACAGAAGGCTGCCCACTGGATTTTTTTACCACATCCTATATACATCAATTGCTGTTTTCACCTCTGAACTACTAATATGCTTTTTCATTTTAGATGCCAGTGTCACATCTATAAAAACAGCCAGAAAGGACAAACGAGTAGTGACAGGTACACACTTGGACATTTTATTCTGTCAGATTCATCCCAGCAACAGTTGATTTCCAGAATCGATACTGACTGACAACCAGCCATTCTGAATAGCAGCATCTTCATGAATCAGATCATACTCCGTATCACTGCATCTACATGGACAGCATAAGAAAAGCTTGGCCCTGAGAGCTTCAATTAGGCACGTCTATGATTAATGTGGCTAAGTTCACTGTAATGCACATGTACTTGCTGCATAATTTGGCCTGAGCATGCTTCCCAATTTCCAGGGGAATGCAGAAGCTTTAACCAATCAATCTAGACATTTGCAAGACTGATATTACAAGCTGCTTTACAAGCAAAAAGGTGTTACCCCATCCCCAGCTAGAGGAGTTATCAACAACTTTTGAGTAAAGCCAGGACATTTTGTGCCTGTAAATACTCTGCGTTAATCTCTAGAGATGATAGCAAGATTCTGCCCTTGAATCTGTGCCACCAGTCACCAATGACAGCAGACCCATTTGTTCTGTGGTTTGCACAAAAAGCCATGTTTTGCATGAGCTGAATGCTTGGGAATACTCGCTATTCTTGGGCTAAGTGCAACCAAGCTGTCCCACGAGAGGTAGTATGCAACTTCCTCTTCCAAACACTCAGCATTTTTCTCCAGTCCCCTAGGAACCAAAATTTGATAGATAACTTCCCATGTGACTCCTCCAAAGTAAGTAGGAGTGCCCAGAAGAAACACAACTGGAGATGTTTAGCACCTGAACCTGAGCTGGATCTCAGTTTTATGTTGGAGTTTGGGCACTGCCAGGCTGTGTGTGGGTCCTGCCACAGGACAGGTCCCAAAGCCAAGGTCCCGCTGCAGAAAGGACAGAATTAGACATTCAGCACCCGATGTGCTGAGCCTGGGACAAGCCTAACCCAGCTGACAGCAGAATGATCTCAAATCTCTCCTCTCCTCTGCGCCTGCAACAAGTTTCAAGCATCTTCCTACAGTCCTAATCTGATTAGAAATGCAGGACTGAGAACACCTCTCAGATTGCGGATACCAAGCTTTTTCTCCTGAAAGCTGGGGAGGTCAGATCTCAGGGGCAGGTTTGTCTCACTGTTATTCCAAGAAGACCCAGTCTTCCACCCAGGAGTGTGAGCCTCTAGCTCTGGACCCCAGAGTCTCCTCAGGTGAGGTTCCCAGCCTTTAGACAACCAGGTCCTATGCTGGCTCTAGTCATTATTATTTTTGTTGATGAAGTGATCAAAAGGACCATCAATCCTAATCTGGAACAAAACCCGTTGTAAGCAAGGCCAGAATATATCTGCTAACGTTTCTTCCTTACTGCTTACATACTTGTTGAATGAGAACAGGTGGTTCCTTCACAACCCTCCTGAGCGTCTTTAAATTTCTCATTTGTACTGAACATTTAAAAAAAGAAAAAAAAAAAAAACTAACTGAAAAAAGAGCAAAAGCAGTAATTGACTTTTCTGGAAATCATTCTGATCCCTTAGCGAGTGAGAAGGGTTAAGTAAAAACAAAACAAAAAAAAAAGCTGGATTATTAACAAATTTTACCAAGCAACGTAAGTAAGCCCTGAGCTTATATTTAGCCATTCTTGGTATTCAGCCAAAACAAATAGCAGTGGCTCCCATTCAAGGTTTGGTGCCAGTTCTCCAGGTGAGATACTGCATTCTTTCTTGATAGTATGGGCAGCACCAGCAAAATCAGTTCTTGTCATGCCATCTAAAAAGACAGACACCACACTGAGCCTAATTACTTGCGTTCCCAGCTACCTAGGGCACGTGGGCACATGGGATATGTTGAATAAGCAATTCACTCAAAGCTTGCGCCGAAAATGAGTGGCTTTTCAAAGCTATGTGATTGAATCACAGAATCACAGAATCACAGAATTGTCTAGGTTGGAAGAGACCTCCAAGATCACCTAGTCCAACCTCTGTCCTAACACTAACAAGTTCTCCACTAAACCATATCACTAAGGGCTACATCTAAATGTCTTTTAAAGACCTCCAGGGATGGTGACTCAACCACCTCCCTGGGCAGCCCATTCCAACGCCTAACAACCCTTTCAGTAAAGAAGTTCTTCCTAACATCCAACCTAAACCTCCCCTGGTGCAACTTTAGCCCATTCCCCCTCATCCTGTCACCAGGCACGTGGGAGAACAGACCAACCCCCACCTCTCTACAGCCTCCTTTAAGGTAACTGTAGAGAGCGATGAGGTCTCCCCTGAGCCTCCTCTTCTCCAGGCTGAACAACCCCAGCTCCCTCAGCCGCTCCTCGTAAGACTTGTTCTCCAGACCCCTCACCAGCTTGGTCGCCCTTCTCTGGACTCGCTCGAGCACCTCCATGTCCTTCTTGTAGCGAGGGGCCCAAAACTGAACACAGTACTCAAGGTGCGGCCTCACCAGAGCCGAGTACAGGGGGACAATCACCTCCCTAGACCTGCTGGCCACACTGCTTCTTATGCAGGCCAGGATGCTGTTGGCCTTCTTGGCCACCTGGGCACACTGCTGGCTCATATTCAGCCGACTATCAACCAACACTCCCAGGTCCTTCTCGGCCAGGCAGCTTTCCAGCCACTCATCTCCCAGCCTGTAGCTCTGCTTGGGGTTGTTGCGCCCCAGGTGCAGGACCTGGCACTTGGCCTTGTTGAACTTCATACAGTTGGCCTCAGCCCATCGGTCCAGCCTATCCAGATCCTCCTGCAGAGCCTTCCTACCCTCGAGCAGATCGACACACGCACCTAACTTGGTGTCATCTGCAAACTTACTGAGGGTGCACTCGATCCCCTCATCCAGGTCATCGATAAAGATATTAAAGAGGACCGGCCCCAGCACTGAGCCCTGGGGGACTCCACTAGTGACAGGCCTCCAACTGGATTTGGCTCCATTCACCACAACTCTTTGGGTCTGGCCATCCAGCCAGTTTTTAACCCAACAAAGCGTATGCCAGTCCAAGCCACGAGCAGCCAGTTTCTTGAGGAGAAATTGACTACCTGTTTTTTGCAGCTTTCCAGCCATTCAAGAAGAAAACAGTGCTGTTATCTATTTTAAGCACTATGTCATTTCAGACAATTGCAAACTATGTTAGCAAGCCACAGCGCAGGCATATTCAGGGGTTTCAAACAATTACTGGAGGCCACAGAGCTTTGATAATTATTTTCACTTTTCACCTGCTCAACCAGAGTAGCTGAAAGAGATTAATTTCATGCTATAACTGAACTCCCAAAGGAACCAGCAGCCTCTGATTGCACACACTGCAGCTCAAACACAGCAGCTCATTCATACGCTGCGGAGGGCTTTGGGGAACAAGAACAGCACAGCCACATAAATACACAGTTCACACCTGCAAATTAAATGGTAGCATTAGCACACTTGGAGATAAATTCTATAGCTGGATACCACAGCAGACCTCTCATTTGTTCATTTTTGCTGTTTTAAAGGACAGCTTAATGTAAAGAAAATTTTGACACTGAGTCAGGCAGCATATCTCAAAGGGAAGTACCTTCCATGCTGCACAACGACACTGTGGGACCTGTCACTGCAGAGCACGGAGGTGGCCAGAAGGGACTTCAAGGGGCTGCTCAACATGACAGCCCAGATGCAACTGCCATCTCAGGAAGTTCCCTAAGGTGCTGGACCTGGCATGAATAATCAGGGAAAGGAGTGCTTTCTGTACGTTATGATTTCATACACTTCCCTTTTCATACACTTTCTATAGGGCACTATAGGCCCACTGTTTGTGGGGCACAGGACACTAGGCAGGGCAGACTTTTGCCTCTATATAATGTGGCCATTCTTATGTTCTCCTGAACTCATAAACAATAACCATAGTGACTGGGCAAGAGCTATGAATTCATGGATGCAGTTAGTATTGCTCAAGGTAACCTCCCTGCATCTGGTATCCTTCCTGAAACTGGCTTTGTGTCATACATTTTGTGTCATACAGTCTTTAATAAAAGGGGTATCAAGTGTGCATACACACCTTAATTCCACCCAACAGGCCTGTCCAGACCCCACCCAAGTGACTTCCTTTTCTGTCCTTCCTCCTGTTACTTGCTATCTCCAACACATTTTAAAATTCTTGAGAAACAGATGGTGAAACCTGTGGCTACACTGAATTTTTTAAATATACATGTAAAATACATGAATTGTATTAGTAAGAATTTGGGGTTTCTAAGGATATATATGCTAGTGAGAAATCTTGATTTACTAAATCAACTGCAAATAAATAAATGTAATGATTAATTGCCACTTCAGCCTCAATAAAGACTCAATTATCGTCTTTGTTAGCCAACCATCCTACACATACTGCAGCAAATCCAATAGCAAGATGAAGAAATGCAGGAGCCAATACACTTTTCCATCCTCTCCCGCAAGCAGTCCACTGATTACACTTGTTGAGACTTTGTTCACATCAATATCACTAAGATTTTATGGCGCATGACTTCATGGTTCAGTTTAAAAGCATACAAATCACATATCAAGATACTCATAATTTTGTTTACATTAAGTAACGAAATCCCTTTTTATAACTTCAGGTAAACCCCCATTTTATCATACTCACGTAACAGTGCACAAATCTTTGTTTTACTGCATACGATGAACTGTTGTGAATGATTCTGTATGATTTTCTATTTAAACGTACTTTTTATCAAATCATCCTGTTACCCTTAATGCCTGAACAAAATACTTCCCTGCCACGGGCAGCTAAATGCAACTGAAAGCAGTTTGTTGAATGTAGGCATGTTCCAAGCATCTGGACATATGCCAGTGTTATATTTCAGACAAGGTAATATTATCTGTGCTTCCAAAAGAAGTATTGTTTGTATTTTACTACAAGAAAACTGGCGAGGGACTCTTTACAATGGAGTGTAGTGACAGGACAAGGTGTAACAGCCTTAAGCTAAAAAGGATAGATTTAGATTAGACATTAGGCAGAAATTCTTCACTATGAGAGTGGCAAGGCACTGGCACAAGTTGCCCAGAGCAGCTGTGGATGCCCCATCTCTGGAGGTGCTCAAGGCCAGGCTGGATGGGGCTTTGGGCAGCCTGGTCTGGTGGGAGGTGTCCCTGCCCATGGCACGGGGTTGGAGCTGGGTGGTCTTTAAGGTCCCTTCCAACCCAAAGCAGTCTGTGATTCCATGAGTTTCTTTATAGCAAAGCATTGCTCAAAACACACTCTGAATGCTCTATCAGAAAGTCTTAATCCCCATTTGTTTCATATGGACTACATCAGGCTTAAGCATTTGGCTGTTAAGTTAAAAAATTTTGAAAATTTAATTCATCTTAAATTAGGCTCATATCCAATCACTTTCACTGTGATTGAGCTGTTGTAGAAAGTCAGGTCCTAAAATGCACCAAGCTCCTAGCAGTTCCTCAGTTGATTTCTGAGGCTTGTAGGGCATGTCTTGAAAAACAGACAAAAGGTACTCATTTTTTATTTAAAAGAAACTCACAGCTGTGCTCTACAGTGGCATTTTAAAGCCCATTAGGGTAGGGTTCTGGTGTTATTCTATGGCATTGGTTGGCTTCTGCCAAATCATCCACATTCATATATCAGCGAAGGAGGAAAATATTACTCTTGGCTTACAAATATCAAAGAGACTGAGGTGTATTTAGAACAAACTTTAAGACAGATTTTGCAATATCATATAGCCTGCAAAACTTAGACAATAACAATGTTATCCTGTTCTCTGGCCCTGACAGGACACATAGGTATTTTAGTTTACTCCACTTCCAAGAGCCTCCTTTCATATCAGGGAGGAAATTTCATTAAATCACAGCCTTCATGTGCCAACCATAAGTTTCAGTTGGCTTCTGTTTTCCTTCAAGTGCATTGTAAGTATAATATTAAATCCTTACAAACACCGAGAGGGTCTGCTCCCATAAAGGTGCTAAATGGCCTTCTCCCTTTCCAGGTCAAATAAGCCCTGGCTGTCCATCAAACAAAATGCTGAAGTGTTGCTTTCTTTTTGTGTCATTTATTTTTAAAAATGCAGTTGTAGGGGACTTCAGATATATAGTCAGCTCTGCTCAGTTACTTACTGGCAGTTTATCTGGACTGCAGACTAACCTCGCTGCAGGTGGAGACCCTTCGCGGGGCTCTGTGCGGAACCCGCTCGGTGCTCGTTTATTACCCCAGGGATGGCACTGCATGAGTGCACCTGTACTGCTCCCCGCTGCAGTCTGGAAGTGATACTTCAGTGGAAACAGTCCCGCTAGTAAATAGTACTGCTCTGCCAGACTGCAGTTTGTCACCTCAGGAACCACGGAGCTGACTGCTCACAACTGCAAGAACTAAATATTGAAAAGGAAGAGAGGTACCGCTGCGCACAGTATGTCGGATCTAGGGCAGGTCCGACAAAACTGGGTGATGCCTTGGGGCAAACAGGAAGAGCTGGGGCAAGGAAGAAAAAGTGACAGGAGCAATGGTAACTCAGTCTAGTACTCCAGCCATGGTGGAAGGCAGGAGGCTGAAAATATGGCCATAGTGACAAGCTCTTCTGCTCTCCACAAGGGTTTGTTGGCCTGGGCACAAGGTCAGATGGCACCAGCTTGGGTTCAACAGCCGAGCAATGTACCTCTGAAACCTGAACCTCCAGACACTGCGACACATGGTCACCAGAGTGTATGTGTGTCATACGCTTCATGGTTCAAGGCTTCACCCCAAAGTTCAGTGCTCTGAAGACTGCTGCACCGGGCTCTGCCTCACAGGACATACACTTTTAGGCACCTGGATTTAGGGCTTCAGCCTTGTCTTTGTTTTCTCCTGTTGTCTGGGTGTAAATGGCTTCCCACTAAGCACGTGGGCTTCAGGTTTTGGTGTGGCACCTACCCCTGCGAACGCTGAATCTGACTAACATTAGCCTTCAGGTTCACTCTGAGGGGCAAGGACATAAAAGCTGGCATTGAAATCCCCTAGATGGGGAATTTCAATCTCTTTTTTTTTTAGCTCTAGCTTCCACTACATAGACCAAATGCATTGTGCATTACCAACAATGTAAATATGTACCAGTTTTGAGCTAGCTATTGACATCAACTGCAGCTGATGGTGACTGGGTAGTACCCCAGTTTCAGCCCAGTATCCTCCCAGTTGACAGGAACCCTGCAGGTGAAGAACTCAGGTGTGCTTCTTCCCCACCAAATTCATTTTCTGGGATTTGATGGTCACAACGCAGAGACTTTTTTTGGCAACAGCTTTCTACTCATGGAGGCTGAAGTCTGCCTAAGGTGCTCTTTCACTTCAAGTTTGGATCTGATCAATTCCTTATAAATATCCAAGAGCTTCCTCAGTCCTGCTGGTAGATGAGATTTTCCCTGATTTTGCATATCCAGAGGTGATTTTCTTTATCTGTTTTGGTAGCCATGCCCTTAGGGGCTGGCACCGAACAGTTTTATTTAAACATGGCACATGTGGAGTATGAGGGACCAGTGGGAACTGCTCTCCTTTCTGTATCAGGTTGATGGGCAGTGAGTCCAGTGACAGTTTCACTGAGGCGTGGTAACTTACCAGAGCAGTAGGCTTTGAAGACACATTGAAAACAAACAGCCACGTCTGCTATCTTCCCAGCAGGTACAAAATTCGCAGACAAAAATTAAAAACTGATAAAATTTGCAGATGAGAAGAGCGGACATATAGGAATACGGATGGCTTGATGAGGAGAGCCCTTTGCAAACGAAAAACATCTGTACATACTCAAGTTATTCATTTAATAAGAGGAACGCAGGTCCCTCTGAATAGCTAGGGGGCTACAGAGCACTGACTGCAAAAGATCGAGAGACCATAGGCGACAATCAATTATTAATGAGCTCCTGCTGCAGTGCCGGTATAAGCAGGGCTAGTGCAATCTCTGCATCAGAAGCAAGGGGCAGAGGTCTTTTTTCATCCCGACTGAAAAACTGAATTTATCGAAACCAAGACCTTCACAGAATGATGGTCAGTTGAAGAAATCAAAATATATACTTTGATCGATATATACATTTTTTGTGACAATATGCTTTGTGAATAACTAAGAACCCCCAAATAGAAGAAAATTACAAAGCTCTGTATAAGATTTAAATTGTCTTCTGCTGAAGGAGAACCTCCTTGCAGGCAGTTTTCTAAAGAAGTGCAGATGAGGAGTGGGCAATGATTTTACACCTGTATAAAATATTGACAAGACCAGTACACTAACATAATATAAAGCCTGGATATCTGTATTTTAAAAACACATGTAGGAAAATTGGAGAAGTTGATTGAACACAAAACAAACAAACAAACAAACAAACAAAAACAGAAGTCATTTGAGAGCATTGGAAAATGGCTTTTAGTAAGAAATGAAAGCTCTTATTCTGAGCCTGTTAATATGAGTAAGAGGTGACTTGCTTACGTTTCCAGTACTTTCACAGGAAAAATGCAGTACTTAAAGGTCCTGCAGTTTTGGGTTAGAAAATCCTAACAGGAACCAATGGCTTGTAACTGAAACCAGATGAAATCCAATTAGTAATAAGAGGAAAAAAAATGATAGGGAGAATAGGATAATATTTAAACAAGTAGTGGTGGAAATGATGAATTCACAGTCTTTTGTTGTCTTCAGATCAATACCACAGGCTTCTCTGGAACACAAGCTTTAGCCAAGCAGAAGTCCTTAGGATCAATACAAGGGTAATGAATGAAATTTAATAGCCTGCAACACCCAGGAGGTCAGACCAGATGATCTAATGGTCCCTCTGGATGTATAATCCAGGGACAATCATATAAGATCAAAGCATACAGGGCAGAGTAATGAAATGAGCCAGGAGTGTGCATGGCAGTCTTTTCCAGGAGTACTGTGCTAGAAAACTAAGAAGTACAGGTCTTTCTTTTTCCTTCCTGCCTGTCCATCTCTTGATTTGTTCTTCCATCAGAGGATATTTTGTGGATAGATTGCACCACAGACTGCAAATGTTCTTACAGAATGACATCAATAGGGTCATACTGGGACTTCTGTTATAACATTTATGATCATAATTTTCAGGTAAGAGCCTGCTTTTCAAACTCATATTTTCCATGTTTGGTCTCAAGAGAAATTTTAAAGTGATTGAGGGGGGACCGTCGTCCTGGTTTTGGACTGAAATCAGGAGGAAAACCATTCATCCATAAGAAGATACTTGGCATTCTCTTCCACTGCTAATTCAAAAAGCCAAACTTTCAGGTGGCAGGTTCATGGAGGAAACTAGCACTGCCGAGCCGTTTTGTACAATGAAATAGTAGCAAATGATCACTAGAGAGCAGTTTTGAATATTTACAGCACACAGTGCATCCTTCTTCGAGTTATACTACTGACAGTTTTATGGTACAACAAATCTTCTTCTGTGAATTTTAGGCAGAAATGGTTGTGTATTGGTATGTTATTGATATTCCAAAGAAGAAACAAACAACTCTAGAATTTAACTTGACTCAGTGATGAGTGCAGCTGTGTGGGAGATGTGTGGTCTCACATCTAAATAGCCTCCTATACTCGGAGCTCCTGAGTCATCTTAGGGTCAGTCTAGAGCTAAGCAGAGGTACAGAGGCACTTTTCACTAAAGGTAATGTGGTAAGACAGAGGAAAGGGTTGCACTCTGTGATTTAGAAACCAGCTGAAACATAATCGTAGCCCCTTATCTTTTAGATCAAGGGCTGCACAGAGTAAAGATGCTACACCGTGCCCAGGAAGACAGGGCTTCAACCAACCATTACTGTGGCTTTCCGGTGCCACCACGGAATGCTCCAGTAATTGTTTTAATAATTATTAAAACTGTTTTGCATTATACACTAGTTCTTAGTTAAACAATTAAACACTGGTTCCTTGTTCACTTCTTTTTGCTGAGAAGTCATCTACCTGAAACCCTAGTAAAGGAGGTTTATGCTATGGGACATGAAGCAAACTATATTTCATTCAAAGTAGAGTAATGAAATTGTAATTTACAAAGAGTTGATCATTAATAGCAATTTCATTTCGGTACCCAGTAATTGCTGGAGGTGTAACGCTACCTTTGTGAAATACTCAGCTTTCTCTAAAAGCAGCAGCTAGAAGTGATTTTCAGGTGCAAGACTGATTAAAGAGACAGGACTCAGCAAGCTACCTGCTTCCTTATGTGACCTTTGGCAGGTTACTTGGGATCAGACACATAAAAGGACCACGGCCTGGCCTCGCCAGTTGTCCAGCTCCGAGAAGGGATTTCTCAGACCCGCTGGAGTGCCTCTGTACACTACCCACTAGGCAGACAGTTGCTACCTCCTGTGAACGGCCGTTGCAACCCTCAACAAACCCGCACCTGAATTAGGCAATGGGAGTTGCTGAAGAAAGAGATCTGAAGGTCACAAAACCATCTAGGTAGGAAAAGACCTTCAAGATCATCAAGTCCAAACACCAACGTGACCTACCCAGTCCCATCACTAAATAAACCATGTTCCCTTGTGCCACATCCACACCTCTCTCAAATATTTCTAGGGCTGGGGATTCCACCACTTCTGTGGGCAGCCTGACCCAATGTTTGACCAACTAGCATTGGACAGGAAAATAATTTTATAAATTGATGACCTTACTTCTTTCCCTAAATGTCAAGAATGGCCGATCCATTTAAAGGGATATCACTGAGGTATGTAAAAGATAGACCTTAGATATAACCCACAAACCATCTCACTGATGACCAATTTTTAACTGAGAGAAGTAATGCTGCTGGTAAAAAGAAAGAGTTGCGTTGCTCCACAATGCCTTACGGAAGGTCTGATCTGTTTCACCCTTTTCAACTTTACACCAACACTCTCCTACCGACTCGTAGCCTCAAACAGACAGCCGTAGTCCCTTCCTTGGTTTGGATCCAGGGAAGCCACCTACTCTTTTTACAAATAAGACAGAGTTAAGGGCGAAGTAACGATACTGACACAGCAGGTAAGCAATCAGAGCACCCAGATGATGGGAGAATCATTCAATGCCTGTCTCTAGTGGACTGAGTTCAAACTTGCATGTCCCACCTGCTGCGTCCCTGAGCCACCCAGCCGCGGCCTGTCAGCGGCCCCCTCTGCCCCTGCGGTCAGAGCTGGGGCTCTGTGCCGCGGGGAATGCAAACTTCAAAAGCACAAGACACCACAGCATGGTGAGGAAAGGACCTCGACGTGTCCAGGTCCCACTCCCAGCCATACTTCTGTACTTCAGCCATGGCTACAGACACCAATGTTCACAGGATCACTTCTAATGCGACCTCTCCTGGCTGCTTTTGAACGTCAGGCGGCCACGGTGGCTGCCCGTGCCCGGCCCAAGGGACAGCCGGGTCCAAGGCGGCCCGAGGTCACTGCAGGCTGGCAGCTCCCAAGCTGATGTCTTCAGAACCATTTGCTATTCTGTGATAGAAAAGTACTGTTAGATACACCGATATGATTTGTTTTTACCCATCTCTTCCGCCAAAGGCATTGGCTTTCCCTCACCAAGAATTGGCACCTGCACTTGTACCTTGCATGAAATCCTGTGTTTTCAGGTCTGGAAACAAACTGGATGAAATTAATAGGAGTGTTGCTTCTTAATAATATTCATGTTGCATAGAAAAAACGCAGATATTAGTCCATGTATTGTTCATACGAAATCATAAATTAACAGGCAGGTTTTTTTGGTCCTGTCACAAAGTTATGTAAGCAGAGCATTAAAGACAGGTACTTGTACTTAAATTTAGGAGTCTCATTTTTAACTCAGTCCTGCCAGGTGTATTACATGTTCTGTGCATATCAGATATAGAGATAGATTTCAAATCGTCTTGGAGCATGATGTATGTGTGTACAGCTGCAATAATTAATCTTATCTGATAATCAGCAAGCTTCTTACAGCTGCTAGAGGCAGAAAAGGAAATGTAGTGTCATAGCTTTGTTCTAACTCATATGTTAACCAGCTAAGGTTTGCATTTTACTGACAGGGGACATTTGGGTGTTTATTTCACTGAAGAAGTAATTAGATTGAAGTTGAACCTGGGAAGAAGGGGGGCGGGGGGAACATGGCTTTAGTTCGCTTTTAGTTCTCCTGGCCCTGCTCTGTTACTATCTGGCAATAAATAACATTAATCTTCCCCAAGTGTTGTGTGTTTTGCCCACGACGGTCGCTGGCGAGGGGTCTCCCTGTGTCCTTACCTCCACCCTCCTCCCTACTCTGCCAAGGAGAGCGCGGCAGGGTGGGCACCCAGCCCACCGATTTCTGTGCCCGAATCACTGTAGCGACTTGCAGAGAGCCTTAGCAGTCAATATTCAGAGACATCCTGAACCTCGGGCAGAAACTTGGTGACGAGTGCCGATGGGAGGCCCCAGCTCCGTCCCACAGCGCTGCAGGCCGGGCACACCTCGAGGCGCGCTGCGCTGCCCGCACAGCCCGTCGCTGATGCTGACCAGCTGCACAACCGTGGCACAGCATTTCGGCAAGTGCCTTCCTAAGGTCTTAAATAACTGCAAAGCCACTGTACTGGGGCTGCAAACACAGCCAGACCTGCCAACCCTGCACGGTCGCTGGGCTTTGGGCTTCCCGAAGCCATTCGTGTTCGAGCAGAGGGACGGACGGCAGCTCCGTGCTGCCAGGGGTGGGCACGCCGGTGGGCTCTGGCTGGTGCCGTGGCCTTCCCCTGCCAGTCCCAGCAACACCGGCCTGCCACATCGGGGCAGCTCTGTTTTTTGGGGCCCCCCATCTCTGATGGGTTCCTGGGCATGAGGGTGGCAGCAGCTCGCTTGTGCGTACCAAGCGCTGTGGCCACAAGTACGTGCCAAGGGAGTGCATCTAGGGAATTCGTTTTCCTTTAGATAGGGGTTTTATTTTTTTTTAATTTAAAAGAGGTTCTCTGGGCGTTTGTGTTTCATTCCCTTCAACGAGCCGCGGTGTCCTGGAACTTGCTGCTGGGCAGAAATTACAGCAGGCTAAGCGTGTGTACATTAAACCTTACAACTCCGACCTAAGGTTTACGTGCCCTGCACATTCCCATGTAAAAACCTCATTTTTTCTGCCCCCCAAACCCAACCGGTGACCACCTCCCAAACCACCCGGAGCCCTTCCCCCGGCCAGCAGTGCAAGGACGGGGCGGGGGGGTGGCTGCGAGCCGGGCTCCCAAGCAGCAGCCCGCCCTTGCTCCCGCCGCCCGGGCCGGGCCGTGTCGGGACGTGTCGGGACAGGCGGTGCCGGTCGGGAGCCTCCGCGCGGGAGGGGGGGGGGGTGCTGGGGGGAGGGGGGGGGTTGGAGCCGCCGGCTCCCGCGCGCAGGAGAGGCGCGGCGCGGGCGGGAGCCTCGTCCCGCGCTGCCGCGCGCCGCCCGCCCGCGCGCTGATTGGCCGGCGGCGCGGCCGGGGCTCCCCGGCGGGCCGCGCCTGATTGGCCGGATCGTACGAGCCGGGCCGGAGGGCGCCAGCGCGGGGCCGGGGCGCCTGGCGGGAGCGGCGGGCGGGCGGCACCGCGGGCACGGCTCCGGGCGGGGCAGGGCTCCGGGCAGGGCACGGCTCCGCTCCGCGCCCATGGAGCCCGGCGTCCTGAGCCTGCGGGACCTGGCGGCCGGCCGGCCGGGGCGGAGGGGCCGCGCGGAGCCCGAGGAGGCGCAGAAGGTGAGCGGGGCGCTCTGCGGGGGGGAGCGGCGGGGAGGGCGCCCCCCGGGGTGAGCAGAAGGGCTCGGAGAGGGGAGAGGGGAAGGTGCCGCTCGCCGCGATTCAAGCCGGTTGTGACACGGAGCCACGATCCGGGAGGCTGGTAGCGGGCAGGAGCCGCTCCCGCTCTCCCCGCCGCTTCTTGGTGTGGCTCCCCGCACGACGGTGGGAGTTTGGGGCGGTGGGACCGCGGGGCTGAGCCCCCTGCACCCCCTTAGCAGCAGCCCGGAGACCAGAGGCTGGGGGGAAGGAGGACCGTCTCCAGCGCAGGTTACGTGTGGTTTCTCTGCTGCTCAACGTGCAATTGCAAGGATACATCACATGCCAACGCTGTGGGAACCTACATCCCAAGGAGTACCATGGCCTCCAAATTGACCCCTATTTGTCGCAGCGTAGTATGTTACAGCTGGCTGCCGGTAATTGTAAAAGAAGATACTTGTTACATCCCTGTGGGTTATTCACAGGTGAACGTATGCAGAAGTTATACCGGGGCTCAGGACAAGATGCTTTCAGCGAGCCGAGTTTGTGCCCAGTGTGAGCACTACAGGGCTGCTGCTAG
This sequence comes from Anser brachyrhynchus, assembly GCF_964034855.1. Taxonomy (NCBI): domain Eukaryota; kingdom Metazoa; phylum Chordata; class Aves; order Anseriformes; family Anatidae; genus Anser; species Anser brachyrhynchus. The sequence goes on along the minus strand of NC_137694.1, from coordinate 41,332,440 downwards.
TAAAAGCCAGCTTCAGTTGCTATGAAAACTTCTTTGTGCTTTCCAGTTAGACTGCGCTTGATAAAATTATATGTGGAATCACCTGTTTGAATGTCTGTACCTGATAAAATGATACGTGGAATCACCTGTTCGAATATCTGTACCCGCTAGTGATAGCCAAATTGTTCCAAGTAAACAGCAAAACACAGGAAAGTTCTTACAGCAAACTTCTCACAGCAAACCAACAGTAACTTAATGTATTTATTTCAGGCAATATTCCATTTCAGAATTGGATCTTCTGCAGTACAAAATAAAGCAGTAACAGTACCCACCCTCAAAGTTAGTGTGTTAGACTTTTAAAGCTCAGCTCAGAACAAGTGTCCTGTTCATAGGGTGGTAAGTAGAATGAAGTGGTAACGGGACTGTAAGAACCGAATGTGCTCCCAGGGCAAAAAGGAGATGTGCTGCTTTCTGCGTGGACACTTCTGGAAGTCCTGCTCTGTGCCAGCTCCAACATACTTCCTGTAAAGAAAACCAGCATGTCCTTCTGTCTTCTTCATCTCCTTAGTCTCCGTGAGCTGTTTGCACTAACAGGCTAGAGTGAATTAGGATCTCCTGTTGCTCAGAAACTGATCTCTCAGCTACAGGATACCATTGATGCTTTCCCGAATGAGTTCCTTTAGATTAGTTGTTGATCATAGTGGGAGTTCTTGCAGTAAGAAGAAGGGGTGAAAAGACTGGCCTTCCTGTTGGACCCAAAGGTGAAAAAAGTTGGACTGCAGCTAGAGACTGGAGGAGGTTGCGCTTCATTCAAGAAATAATGAAAATCAGCTTATGAATTAAGCTTTTCCTTCCAGTTCTAGCTGTAGTCAAAGAATACTGTTAGAGAGACTTTCTTCGTTGTTTTGAGCAGCAGATAGTGCAGCTGCAAAGCTTGCTTCGTTTGCACACGAAGTTAAGTTAATTTTAGCTTGACGTCTTGTGACGGTCCAAGCTGTATTCCCAGCATGGCTTTTCACTGGGGACTTCTCAAGCAGAACACCGTGTCTTCTTGCCAAGCATGATGTGACCAAAGCACTCCTTCAGCTTCAATCCAGTTGGGTGATTTATGTTCACGGGCAGTGCTGTCTTGTAATAACAGTCAGAATTTTAAAGCCTAATAGGCCAAGTTTGACTGATTGACCTCAGCTTCTGTAATTCACAGTAGTGTCTCATACACACCGTCTCCAGTACGCTAGCATATAGAGTATTTCACTGCTTCTGATAAAGGCAGAAGAACTGTGCTAAATATAGCTTTGAGTGCCAAGGCATGAGTCACTAAGATTACCTTTGTAAGAGCAAATGAAATTGATTGTTGGACTGTTTTCTTTCCTGTTGTGTCTAAACAACATTTTGTTTTTAATAGGAAAACATATTTGATCGATCCAGGATGGCCCCAAAGACTCCCATTAAGAATGAACCAGTTGATTTATCAAAGCAGAAAGGCTGCACCCCGGAAAGAAATCCAATTACACCTGTTAAGCTCATTGACAGACCTCAGCCTGACCCCTGGACCCCCACTGCTAACCTGAAGATGCTTGTTAGTGCTGCTAGCCCCGACATGAGGGACAGGGAAAAGAAGAAAGAGCTCTTCAGACCTATAGAAAACAGCGAGCAGAACGACATATCTGATTCATTACAGGTGAGACTCAGAACAGTTCCCTTATGTTCAGTCGCAGCTCTGACCTTCCTTTGATGCTGCCTTGGTTTTCTTCCAAGTGGTCCTTTGCTCCATGTAGGAAATTGCAGTATTTTAAATCATTCCCAAAGGCAGATGCTTATACAACACTAGCTGACCAGTATGAACTTCAAAGATGAAAAGTAGCTGTCTTGGTGGTAATTGGCTTGAGACCTCTCAAGAGCCTGACGATGAATTGATCTGAGAGGATAGTGAAGGAAGCGGAGCTTCAAGTGGGAAAACAGCACAGCTCCTGGAGCTATTTTCAAAAAAAAAATCAGAAAGAAAATTGTCAGATCACTTTTAAACAGACACCGTGCTTGTCCACTGTACTACCATTTCCAGAAGCAATCAGACGCTGGTGCAGGCATATTTTTCAAAGTACTTTTGCAGTCTTATACCTTGTCCACAATAGTGGACAAGCCCCAACAGACTGGTTGGTTAAAGTCACTTCCCGTCTTTTCACTCCAGCCCCAAACTAACAGTTATACAGTATGGACAACTGTTAGGAAGATTTGTACATGCCAGGACTCAGGTAGTGGTGGGGTTGATCTCTGTCCTTGCTCGAGGGAGCGCATCCATGGAGATGATGTTGGATGATGATAAGTGTCGTTAGTTTTCCTCCCTCGTTTTTTTTTCCCCTCAACAACTTTCATCTCCTGGATAACTTCTTATGAAATATCTTTCACTGAGTATCTCAGTTAGAGGAAGATAGTTCTGGGGTCCTCCTTCTGAGAAACATCATTTGATAGGTACAGGTCATGCTACAAATACAGATATTACAACATCTGTGGTGACAGTAGTCTGGAGAAATCTCCAGTTTAGGTAAGTCACAGAGCAGCAAACAGTTCTCTGAAGATAATTCCTAACACAGCTTCAAATAAGTAGAAATAGCTGATGTTAAAAGTTAATCGTATTACTGATCCAAGCCAGTTACAACAGAAGTGTCCATGGACGTCAGGCAGCATTTTTAGGGTGGCTACTATAAAGAGTTCCCATGTTTTCTAGATAATAAAACCTACAATTAATAAGTTTCTGAACGTAAATATTAGAAGAGATGTGGAAGTGTTACTTTAAAAGTGTATAAACATTAAAGCATATAAGGTATACCGCTAAGCATATAAGGTATACCGCTATTTCTATAGTGTATGAACTCAAGGAATTCAGAGCAACAGCCTGCCATAAGGTCACTTAGTCAGCAGAGGACAACTAAGATCTCATAAGCATGGAAATTTGGGCTTCAACAGCTCCTACCACTCTCAACTTCTCTTTGCCAGACAGATTTTTTTCCCTTTTTTTAACGTAGAATCAAAGCCCCAAAATTAGCAGTGCAAAAACGTCATCCATCTTCTCATTTTCTTCAACTTGTTTAATAAACATACCTGTTCATGCATTTTTGCCATCACAGATTTTTTATTCCTGCAGGGGCTGAAAGACCATATTCATACCAGCTTATGAAGTTGCCTTAAGTTAACAGCTTGACAAAGTTTGATGTTCAGAGGCTGGGTGGTGCCTTTTGTAGCCACTTAGTATCACGCTGCCCCCTCCTCCCTACCCCAGCCAGCCCAGTTCCTTAATGTTAGAGGACCGCTGTGAAGGGCTGTAAAATCTCTTGAAAGTGGTTTTGCAGGAACACTTTGATGGTTTGTACGTCTAATTTATTAGATCAAGAGGTTTTTGAGGGAAAATTCCTTCTCCTCTCTCAAAAAGAAATTCTCCTTCCAAGTAGGATCTAGCCATCTTCTGGTTTGGGGTGTTTAGTCTTACTGGTCTGTTTCCTTATGCATAACCATTGTTCCATAAGCTTGCAGGTAAGAGTTTTTCAATAGAGATCTCATATGTTGTACACTGGGTTAAAAAGAGCTTGCAAGCAAAAGTGTGTCACCCAAGTGCTTGGAAGAAGACAATGTTGTTTTCCTTATTAGAAAGTCTGAGCTTGAATATTGATGTCATCTGAAATATACCTTACTTGGCTATGCCTTGCCTCTAAAGCTCTGTACTAAAGGGTTAACTTTTCTTTTTTTTAAACAGTATGATATGGTAGATGACAGCACGGTTGATGAATTTGAAAAGCAGAGGCCCAGCAGAAAACAGAAAAGCTTAGGACTCTTGTGCCAAAAGTTTCTAGCTCGCTATCCAAGTTATCCATTGTCAACAGAAAAAACTACTATTTCTCTGGATGAAGTGGCTTCAATTCTTGGTATGTATTACTGCAAAAATGGGGTAGCTGATCACGTGGGATAGCCCTACAGAATGGCCTTCAAAACATCAATCCCATTACTGAGTGTATTTCAGAGTCTGCCTTGGGTCTGGATGATCTTCTAATCATGCTAATCAAGAGCTAGAAATGCCTAATATTCCTAAGCGTCTTGATAATGCTACCGTTTTGAAATCTGCTTTCTGACAGCACTTTCTACTAAACAGATAAGTCCTTCAGCTGTTTACCAACGCTGCTTTCTTAAATTTTCAATTTGCTGAACACTAAAAGAGTTATGAGTTACAAGCCCTCCAAAGGGAGGACTAAAGCAACAAATGACGTCAAAATGGAACATTTAGAGAAACAATTGCAATCTAGTAGATACAGGAAATGAGCTGGGTTTACTTCATGAATTAGTAATATGCCTGACATTATATCTTCCATGATCTCATGGTTCATCAAGGTTATCTTAGTTTTAAATGCTGTCTTGTGAAGGGAGGCTACAAGGAGGCCTGAAAAAGTGGAATGAGAAAATGTGTTGTGTGGAGGTGGTGAGAATGTATGAGCCTATTTGCTGGGTCTGTTGTCAACTTTGGCCTTTTTTTTTTTTTTTTTAAATTATCTGAGAGGAGTAATAAAACCTGGGAGAGAGGACTCAGATCACAGCAATAACAAAAGGATCCAGGTCTGTGGAGAAGAAGGGCTTTATGGAATTGGACTTAAACTAAATAAAAATATTTTATATTTAGAATGTTATGTAACAGAAAAAAAGTAGCAAAATGAAATGTGTCCCTTTGGGGAAGAAGGAGAACAGAAATGTAATGTTCTCTGAAACTCTGGTGAGAAAGTCCATTTCCGTGCCTTGGTAATGGGAAGTGAAAATAGAAGAGGATTCAGATAAAGTAAATAGTTGAACAATTCCTTTAAAAAGTAGCTTTTTTTTTAAGCGGGGCTATTATTCCTTTGTATGTTTGCGTGTAATACTAGTACCCCATCCTTGTGTAGCTAACCATGAGTAGTGCATTGTCCTGTGTTGGGGGTGGCATTACCTTGCTTCCCTAAAGACTAGAAATCTTGCTTTAAAGCTTAGTACTGGTGATCTTACCTCCAAGAAAGGGATTTTTTTTGTTCTCGATTTGATTTTCACTTCCTTGCTTGTGTGCATCCACTTGATTCAGCAACCACAAAACCATTCACTGCTGATAGTGCTGCTGCAACTACGTAGGTCTGTGTTCACTGGAAAGCTGGCTATGGTAAGGCCACAGAGAGGACTGTGCTGCTGGTGCCTGATGGAAACCAGAATGTGTGTAGCAGTGTTTTTATAGAGTATCTTTTCACTCCAAAATCTCTACACACTTGGAAACACTCATGCATTGTTTATCCTAATATGCATTTGAAGCTGGTAAGTGTTATCCATATTCCCCAGATGGGTAAACAGATGCATCAAGGCCTTGCCTTCTGCAGGGAAGTCTTTCAAAACTTTCCCACTTAGCCAGCACTTGTTCTGCTCAACTGATGTTAATAGTGATGGGATTTCAGGTGCAGATACTGCCACTAGCTTGTTTCGTCGTACACAATACGGGTTAGTGTGTTATGAAACATAGCCATGCTTCAAACAGAGCTGGAAAGAAGTACCCAGGACAGTGAGCAGTTAGCCTGTTCCTGTTCAATCCCCAACCTTGCTCATACTGGTCAGGCGGAACCCTAGTTGGCCATACTTCGTCGATTTTCCCCGACCTAGGTGGCACTGAGAGCTTGTTTCTGCTGCAGGAGTAAGATTTTGTATCTGCCCTGTGTCAGTGCCAGGCTCAGAGCCTTTCCTGCCCTCACTGTTACACACGTGCCTGTGGACAGGTACATGCCTGAGCTCTGAAAAGAAGGGCCAAAGTGCTCTGAAAATCTGAGGGCAGTGCGAATAGATGTGAGTGAGGCTGAGCAAACCGCAGCCAGTTCTGAACACAGCATAGATGTTGTAAGCTGAAGTCACGGCGGGGATAGCAGCTAACTGCTAAAGAGCATCATACCATGGGGTTAGTCATACATAAGTCAGCTTTAATCGTGCAGATTGGGATGGATTTAATGTAATGTGTCCAGGAAAACAGTGAAAGACGTGTTACGAGTGTATATTGAACAGCCTGTGTTCAGCTTCTGCTAAAGAGCACGTTAAACTAGGCAAGCATCGATGTCTCTTATTTTTCTCACTTAAAAAGGAGTTGAGCGGAGACGAATTTATGACATAGTGAACGTCCTGGAGTCCTTGCACCTGGTCAGCCGCGTGGCCAAGAACCAGTACTGCTGGCACGGCCGGCACAACCTCAGTCAAACTCTGAAAATGCTTCAGGAGGCAGGAGAGCTGCAGTATGGAGAGCTAATGACCTTCCAGCACAAAGAACAGGACTTCGAGTATAAGCTTGGAGAGCGGAAAAAGGAAACTGTTCCAGATTCTCAAGACAGACCGTTACTTGACTTTTCAGAACCAGATTGCACCTCCGGTAAGATAACTAATGTGTGTGATGTGCTGTATAGACACGGGTCTCTTTCTCCAGTTTACTGTGTGACTCCCTTGCTTTGCTTTTAAATTAGATAGTAAACATATATATATACATATATATATATATATATATATATATACTGTTTGCAAAAAGGTGCTGAATTCTCTGCAGAGGTCACAAAACTGTCTGTGTTATGCCTGGCACTGGTGTCAGGACAGATTTTCCTTCTCTCCTCTGGAATGGCAGGAACTTCTGCCAGATGCTCCAGTTCTTCTTCCCTGCCCATACCTGGCAAAAAATGCTTTGTCCTGACAGAAGGTGACATGTTCCATTTGTCTACTATTTACGTGCTGCCCGTATAATGTATAGCATTTAAGTCCATTGAAACCACAAAATTGTAGTGGCACTGTGTAACATAACAGAATTAGCTTTGGAGTCTGACTTTGTCAAGGCTGTTTCTCTGTAAGCTTTAATTTTTAAGGTCTCTTGAGGGGAAACTCCGGTCTACATTACTCAGTTATTTGCTGCCTTTCAAAAGCTTTCTGCTTCCCAACAAGAAAATGCTGTAGTCCTTTTATGTGTGAGAAACCTACTTACTAGTTTTCTGTCTGTGTTGGATGATATATGCTAAGAGGCTTGGCTGTTGTTTGTAACGCAGCATCTGCGAACAGCAGAAAGGACAAGTCGTTGCGGATAATGAGCCAAAAGTTTGTCATGCTGTTCCTTGTCTCCAAGACCAAGATAGTCACTCTGGACATCGCAGCAAAGATATTGATTGAAGAAACCCAGGATACAGTGGACCACAGCAAATTCAAAAGTAAGCTGGCTTTTAAGAGACAAATCAGTCAGTGAGTAAAGAAAATGGGGGCATTGAACTGACACCAGTAGACAGCAGCAAGAGCGGGTCTGGGATCTTTGCTGAAATGTGGGTTTGTTTTTTTAATCGGAAATGCTAGATGCTGTAAATAGACATCGGGGTGGGGAAGAGTCAATTCGACAGTTATCTACAGGTTTTAGCTTGGGGATAATTAGAATGAAGACAAATCAGGTTTCTGATTTGAGTTTTTTTTATACTTTATACCTTGCTTCCTGTTCCTTTCTGAATGACGTTTCAGAACTTACTGAAATGAAATGCATTCTTTAATGGAATTGATGTTTCCTCTGCAGACATGTTACTTCTCACTCTGGAAATCTTTCACAGCTGGATAGCACAGTTTGTCTTTCAGTGGGATTTGGTACTTAGCTCCCTTGGATAACTTGGAAAAACTCAGCATTAATAAATAATTATGAACTTGTAAAAATAAAGTACTAGCACTTCAGTCTTAGAATTCTACCCCAGATGCCAGAGGGACGTAAGGATTTTAACTGGGTAATGGGTTTGGGTACCATATCCAGCTCAAACATGTTATTTATCGGAGTCACAGCTTTTTCTAAGGGTGTTTCATTTTTAAGACTGTAAATAACATGTGCACAGCTGATCACAAGAGGACATCCATGAGCCTCTTGCCCCTGTCTTTTCCCTTTATGGAGGTTGCTGCCTTTTCTGGGCATCTGGTGATGTAATCCTTCCCTGTAATCCCTCCCGTACCATTTCCATCAAAATGAGGTAGGCTGGCTTAAACTTGACTAGCTAAGCTGAATGAGCAGCCAAGATAAGAAGCAGTGACAAGCAGGTGGAAGTGGGAGCTGGCATGGCAGCCTTTATAGGAGGTAGCTCAAGTCCATCCCCATTTGATTTTACCGCCTCATCTGAGAGCTATGGTGATATTCTGGAAATGAAATTACTACATATATATGTACTGTGTTCACTGTAAGTGTGACCGTCTGTACTATTTCTGTCCTTTCCTGTTAGCAAAGGTACGAAGGCTGTATGATATCGCCAATGTTCTTACCAGCCTGTGCTTGATAAAGAAAGTTCACGTCACAGAGGAACGGGGACGCAAGCCAGCTTTCAAGTGGATTGGGCCCGTGGAATTCCCTGGAAAGATTGGTAAAGTGTGAAGCTCATAGCCCTTTGCTTTTTCATTTGACATTCCCTTCCAAATTATAAAAGGTTGTTTTCTGTGTGTAAAGAATGATCTGGCATTCATTGTCCACCCTGTGGTTTTTAACTGCTTGCCAGCTCAAAATTTGCTCGTTATACTTCCAGCTCGAAGGCTGGAGCTGTTGAGGGATATTGAATGATGATACTATGACTTGCTGGTATTTTTACATTGCCTTACCTAACTATGAATAATTGTAAGAACGGTAGAGCAATGGAAGATCATGCCGATGTCTCCAAATCTGTGTTCACAGATCTTCTGGGCTGCAAAACCTTAGTAATTGTCATAAGTAGACAGCAAGTTATTTTCTTAGCAAAAGAACTTGCCAAGGAAGAGCAGGGCTGTTTCTTGCACATGTTTCCTGATGGAAAGGTTTGCCTGTAAAGGAGGAGGTTGGCCAGAGCTTCTCTTGTAAGCTGCTGATTCTTGGCTAGAAGCCAGTGCAAAGGAAAGTCTTGTGCTATGGTATTTTCTACTTGGGTCAGGCCAGTGCCAGGACCAAGTGAAAGTAAAGCATAGCCTTTCTGCCATCTTTAGTCCCTTTTACCCTTCTGGGTGTACGCACTGGACTGTTGCTGCTGTCTGCAGCTGCCATGACATGGAAAGGAGGGAAGGCTTTTTCTTTTCTATCCATGCTCACTGAACTGTGCTCTACTTCAGTCTTGTGTGGTTTGGGGTGGCATAGAGATTACCTCTTACGGCCAAGTTTGCTAACATGGCAGAAGCCTAAACAGTGAGCTGTGTTCCTTGAGGGACTGTTGTACGAAATTGTATTCCTTCAGATGAGCCAAGAGGGCATAACCCATCATCTGATCCTCTACCAGGGGAGCAGAGAGGCGCCTGTGCCCCGTACCAGGCCTGTGCTACTGGGAAGCAAAGGTTTACACGTCACGCATCGTTTAATGGCACGCAGCCTTGTGAAGGGACCAAAAGGAAGGTCAGTTCTGAGCCCAGCAGTCCACGTCAGGAGAGGCAAGGTAACTACTAAGGAAGCATGTTTTCTTACATCCCGCTGGATCTACCCAAATGTGGGCCCACCAGTTTAAGGCTCTCGTCTGGGTGAAACAGCCTAATAAAATATATATGAATTACCCTAGGGAGGTGCCAGTAGTTCCGCTGCCCAGGCGATGAGACTTGTGTTCTGGATCTTCCAGGCAAGTGCATAAAGTTAGATGAGATGAATCTGGGTGACACTGCCTTGAATCAGCAGTTTATTTTCTGGTAAACATTTCCATTCTTCGCTAACTGCAACTTTTGTGTGGTTTCTTCTGTTGTAATTTGATATAGATGAAGAAGGATTCTTCAGACACAAAAGCTTGCTTTATGTTATGCTTCATAATATAGTGGAATTTTCTATAACAATCTAATGGAAAGCTCTTTAAAATGGTAAAGCAATTACAGGGCCTTTCACAGTTCCTTGTTACAGGAAATGATGATGTCAAGCACCCCTCCAGTGGGACTGAGAGTTGTGAGTATCTTGCAGGTTCTGACTCTGGGTGATTAGTGAATATTATAAAAATGTACCAGGGAATTAAAATTAGATCCGTTATTTTATGTGGCCATTATGAAAATATGCTTGGTAAACATACCTGTTACTAATTGAGTGCTCCTTTGTTCTTTCAGCCTATACTGTGAACTCAGATGAATATTGCTCAAAAATGAGAAATCTAGCAACCGTCTGTAGGCAGAAAATAGAGGAAGATACTAGGTAAGCCAGTATTACAGACTTCTGTCTAGTTACAGCTTGGTGCTTGTCATGTTTAGTTCAAAGTTAGTTTCCATTAATGGGACCAAGATAGCAATAATGAGACCCTAGCAATTTTCAGTTTTAATTCTGATACATCTCACTGTGGCTTGTTTGTTTTTTCTTTTTTTTTTTTAAGAGAGTCATTCTAACGTGCAAAAAGTCTTAATGTAGAATGAAACAAACTTATAAATGACATACCTCAAACTCCTTTGTTTATTTGTTCCTTTACTGTTCTGTCAAACCGTAAAACAACTTCACTGCTCTGTTAATTAAAAGCTTTCTTCATGAACTTATTCATGGCCAGTTTATACCTACATGTATTTGTACCATCGTCCTTTAGCTTCAGCAGTTGTTCTTTATCTCAGGTGTGTTTATATAGGGCATTCCTGCCTCATTTGACCTATTATTTAGGTAGGCTGAACAAATCACAATTCCGCAGAAGACCTCTTTGTCATCTTAGTGGGTTTTCTCTATACCTGTCCTAATTTGAATTCATCTGTGGGTGCCAGGCATATCTCCCTTTTGACCTTTTCTTCTCCTGTCAAGTGCAACTGAAAGCATTATTGTTCTGCCAAAAAACTGAGGAGTCTGCTTCTGTATAACCTGATATAATAAATAATAAAAAAAAGACACTCTTGTAAACTGTGTAAAATAAGTGGAATTTCCTGGTGAATGTGGAAATGTGGAAACATTTACTCTTAAGAATGTACCTAGTTGCTTTTGAGGATAATACATGGGTTTACTTTTGTACTAAATGTTTTTCTTTTTTCTTTGTTTTAGGACCAAAGTTTGTGCCACAGAAACAATACTAAATTCAGCAAGGAACCCAAGTATAACCTCACCTCTCTCCCTTCTTACGGTTCCTGGGGACTCTGATTTTTGTGTTAACCCTTTGCCTCAGGCGGTTTTCCCTGTGGTTCAGGCAGATGTGCCAAGTGTCTTGCTGCCAAATGGGGTCAGCAACCAAGCTCTACAACCCACCGCTCCAGCAGCCTCCAAAACAGAAAATGGAAAACCTACTCTGCTCCCCAGCCAGCCCTTCTTGTGTTTTCCCTCATCATCCCTTTTTATGTTGTGCGGTGGTCTTCAGGAAAATCTCTTGAGGGAGAACTTGCCTGCAGCAGGAGACGTAGGAAACAGGAGCGCAGAGGAGAAGGCCTCACCTGTGGAAGCTCAGGGTGCCGGCCCTCCAGCTGGCTGCCAGAAACGCAGCTCCCACGAGTGCTCGTCGCCCTCTGCACCTATAGATGATGAAGAGCCAGCTGCTAAAAAGCAGACCGTGGAACAGAGTGATGGCCCTCTCTCACTTGTGGTACCCAAGGTAAAGAAGGGAATTGCGTTATCACTTAGGCTTCCCGTTAGTGAGGGAAGACTTTGCCCAAGACAGTGTGTTTATAAGTGAAAATTCACTGCACCGCTCTTGTTACAGATACAAATGCTACTTCCCACATGTTAATACAATTATATGAGTGCTGTGTCAGCAAGTACAGGCATTAATTGGGAGAAATTTTCACACTGGGAGGGGAAAATGGATTGCGATTGCTTTGCATACTGAAAGGATTATCGGCTGTTCTTGGGAATCAATGCCTTGGTCCTTGTCTTCAGGCTGGCAGAAGGGACAAAATCAATGTGACTATTACTATTCATCTTCCCCTGTTTGCTTCAGCTTTCCCAGACAGCAGCAGCATTGCTTACTCCACTGAGCTACAGAAAATGTGACTAGCACTTTCCCCCTACTCTCCATCCTGAATCCCTCTCTCACCTGGTACTGCCCACAGCAGAATGGTGAGACAGGAGATTGTGGTGAAGGTGAAGGGTGTCAGTCTCAGTTCTTTTAGCTACTGAAAATAGGTGTCAGGCTTAAGGATGTATCACTGCTTGAATATATGCCATCTGAAACAGATGTTTTTCCTTATCAATAGAAATAAATGAATCCCCAAGCTCAGGTACTTCTTAACTACTGTTTCCAAGTACTGAAAGTGAACTGCAGCCCTGGGCACAGGAGTCAGGCATCACTAAAATTGCTCTTCAAACCCTCAGACAAAATCTTGAATGCAGTGACTTGCTAATCAGCTTTGCCCTGCTCTTGTACACAAGTACACATTTTATTCTTTAGCTGAGGAAGGTGTATGAGACATCATTTTGTATTTCAGTTTGGATGCCTCATTACCTCTGTTTTTCCTTAGAAGTCTTCTGAGTTGCACAAGGCAGATTCTACCCCAGGGAGCAGCTGTGCATCTGCTGTACATCTAGAAGCTTTTCATCTTGACCTCTCAAGTCCTGCTGCTCCAGAGACTGAAGACAAAAAGTCTACGAGCCCTTTAGATTCTCAGGAGCAAGAAAAATGGCCTAAGAATAAAGACCCCGACGAACCTTCTCCAGGAAAAGAGCACCCCTCTAAAGAAAATGCCAATCAACCTTTTCTGCCACAGTATCTTTATGTTCAGCCTACTGCTGGTAAGGACAGGCATGAGATCTAGAGGTACTCAACCCTCTCTATCTGTTCACTGAGCTGTTCAAACAGGGAGACCTACAGATAGGTCAATAAGTCTATAGTTGGCACAAAAAGTGTCAGCGGTTTTCCATGGCAGTTTAATAATAGCTCTGAATTCTCTTAACTCCATATGAACTGTTGCTTCTCTGAAAATGCAAGCTTTTTTTTTTTTTTGAGGTACACAGACCTTACTAGAGATAAATAATGTGGATTTTCTATGCTTGAATTATATGGGGAAAAAAAACTATCTGGCATTCAAAACTGGGGGCAGCTGGAAGACTAGATTTGGCAGAAAGGCAGCCAGAATAGTGCAAAAACATTCCTCTAAGGGGTCATCTGTGAATTTTGTACTTTCTTGTCATGTGAATTAGTGGGGTAATCCCACACAAACTGAGGCACTGAGAGTGTTCATGGACACATTAGGGATGGGAAGGAAGCAGCTGAAAATACTGAAAACACAGAATTTCATGTCCACCCTTTTTGTGACTGTGCTCTTGTGGCATGGAAGACTATTTTGTGGGAACACCATGTGGCAGATGTTCATGATTGCTGCTTTATTATTTGATTCCTTTGTCACAGAATGGGTTCTATGGGACTTCACGTATGTGGAGCGACTTATAGGATAGAGACCTTAGTTAGAAAATGTTGATCTTGGGGTTTTTGTAAAGTCTGACAAACAATTCAAAACAATATTTCAGCTGTTCTAAGGAAAATGAGCATCTTTGGGATGCTCAACCTTTGTGGAGGTTTTCCAGTTGCATTTCTTTTTCTTGTCAAAACCCAGTGTATATACTTCTGTACAGCATAGAATATGATTCCTGTTAGTTAAGAGTTTCTTTAGCCAAGATGTTAATTGTAACTCAAGTTAGAAGCAGAAAATAGCAAGGGTGTAGTTGGTGCTTAGTATGAATAAAGCAAATGGATGCAGAGATGGTGAACAGGCAGCAGGGGGGGACATGGAGGTAGGTAGGAAAAGGGGGGTTGCCTGAACAGCCAGTTTTTTCTTCCTGAGCAGCCTCTCTCTTTCTTTCTTCTGCTTTTCACCCTTCTCTCCTGTTCTAGATGAAGTTATAATAGCTTAATTCCAAATTTTTCAACGGTATTAATGCCCTTCTGTTTCTCTTTGGTTTAGGACTAAGCAATTTTAATTTCCTGTTCTCTGCAAACCAAGCTCCCGGTGCCATTGGGCTGGCTGCCAGCCAGTTACCTTCTCTGAGCATCCCCTGTGTCATGGTGCCATCAGCAGCCTTGGCTTCCTTCCCTCTCGTCTGTTCTCCTGCGATCCCCAGCCCTCTTTCTCCGGTTCCTGATGGCTCCTTCTCGGCTGCTGCCTCCATGAATATCAGCATGTCTGGCCTGGCATCGACAGCACCTGTTTTCATCGGCACCACGGCAATGGTTACTCCAAATGCGCCCCCCTCGGTGGATCCCCAGCAAACAGCTCACCCCGCTGTGCACCTGAGTCCTGTGCTTGCCAGGTCCTGCAGTACTGTTAAACTGGACTCCCCTGTGTGCATGGGGCATCCGGTGACCCTCCTGAAGCTGCAGCAGGTAAGACCGAAAGGTGACTGAATGACGGTGAAGCAGCAGCTCCAGCTCACTGGCACCGAAGTCAACTCGTGCTGCAGGCTGGTGCCTGTGCATCAGAGCAGCAGGCTGGCAGGCTGGGACTTGGTGTCCTCCACCTAACGTACACGTCCACCCGTACTGGTGGGAGGGCAGCGAGTTTTAAAAAAAAAACTTACAAGAACTTTAAAAGATAAAAAGTCTGGCACAAATAGGGGTAAAAGAGTTGCTGGTTGTTTTCCCTGAGATTTGAGTGAGTATTTTTTCCAGTTTGACACTGTCATTGTAAGCGTATCATGCAGGAGCTATAGGAAACACATTGTAGGAGGATTGTTTGTTGTATTTCAGGAGTTAACTGGCTAGAATCAGGTGGTAGTGTGCTGGGAATCCTCACCCCCAGTTCTAATCACTGTTCACCAAGGAATAGAAACGTAATGGCAGCATCAGATCAGAACTGGGGGAAAACACCAATTTTCATCGGTTTTGTTGAACCTTTTTGTAATGATAGTTTTAAAAATCTCCCATGGTAATAGGCTTTTAAAGTAAATAAACAAGGAATTCAAAAATGAAGGGCTCATCTAACTGAGGTACAATGATGATATAAAGCAGTCATGTCACGCTGTTACCTGGGTCTTCACAACTACTGGCAGTGACATTCTGGCACTGCTTTAGCTTAAATTTGTAGATCTGTGATGTGTTCTCCTATTTTCTAATGCAGAGACAAATCAAAGTTTTGGAAGCTTTATGACAGTTATTTTATGTTTATTTTGTTTAGACTTTATAAAAAGTCTGTAACGGAGCCTATCTGATTACAGATACCAGCATTAAAGGTAACAGTAGAGTGGCACTTAAAACAGAAGTGGCCTGGGTTTAGGAAAATTAATTTTAGATCTGTTTTGATGCTAGCAAATAACAAAAGTGAGTAAAACAATAAGGAGGAAAAAGAGCCATTTAAGCTAGAGGCCAAAATTGGCATGAGAATGAATGAGTATGAACTAGCCGTGAATACATTTAAGTTGGAAATGAGATGGAGGCTTTCAGCTTCACAGAAGTGATGTACTGGCAGACAACCCCAGAACAAAAAGCAGGGGCAAAGACCATAGCCTTTCATGTGGAGCTTCTGAAAGGATTGTGTGACGTGGTTTCCTATAGTAGCTGGGTACAGGGCTCCATGTCTACAAGCTCTCTTCTGTTTGCATGCTTGCATGTAGGCTTCGATAATTACTGAATTACTTTTTGTTTTGTTTCACAAATAGCCTTCGTCAACTCCTGTCACTCCCAAGAGTATTCGTCCTGCGCGTCATGAGACATTTTTCAAAACTCCTGGAAGTCTTGGAGATCCTGGTGCATGGAAAAAAGGTGAAGGCAGCCAGACCAGAAATGCCAGCTCTGTGCAGAGGCGACTAGAAATCTCTAGTAGCAGCAATGACTAACCCCACAGGTTGCAAAGGGTGGGCAGATTGTCCTAGGACACTGTATCCATTACAAGAGAACAAGCTTTTATCTGACAAGAGGAGCACGTTAAAATGTCACCCCTTTTGGCATGCTTCCCCATCATCTTTTCACCCACCAGTTCTGTTAACCTTCTTCACAAATCATCCTTGGTGGCAAAAACCTTTTACTTAATTGTTCTTCAGTACTGATTTGAATTCAGATGCTGTGCTTCACACAGCCTTGTGGGCATCAAATTGTATTTGTGGTTTTAATTTGGAAAACTCTCTTTGTTGCTGTGAGGAGATGCAAACAGATTTCCTTGGAGTCCCCATGGGTTCTTTGTTCATGGTTTTAAGTGAGACGTCTAGCACTTATCTGGGGTAAGCGTGTTTTTTTGTTTTTTTTTACATATACTCTACTTACCCTGAGTAAATCTGCGGTGAAATTGATAAACTTCTACAGTTGCAAGAGCAACTGCGTCCTTAGTTCCAATCTGTCAAACCCTGCCTCTGCAGTACAGCCTCTTGCTATTTATTTTGTACGTTAGAGTGGGAGCTTCAGAATAACAGATTTTCTCAGGGTAGGATTACTTGAATGTCAGTTGATTGTTGTACAATTTGCCCAGCACTTGTGGTTAGGAAAACCTAATAATAACACAATATGATTGAATGTATACATGTGAAAAATGTTAAGACCAAAATAACTGTGAATGTTAACATTTTTATAGTTATGTTAACGAACTGCGTTGTTCCTTGGGTTTCTTTCTCCTAATCTGAGCAAAAAGTACAAGGTAGATATAAAGAATACAGAACCTGATTCCTTAAATCAGTTGGACAAATTAATTTGAGAATGTCAAGCCACTGGGAGGGCAGTGCTAAGATTTCATCTACCATTAAAAATATGTTCTAGTCTTTATGACTCAGGAACACTTGTAAGTCATTAACCACATGATTAGGTTCAGTTTAACCTGAGTCTACTTAAGTCTCCTTAAGTGCCTACTTAAGTTGATTTTAAGTAAACCCTTAAGGGGTATAGACTGAGGTGCCTAGCTGTTCACTTATGGGAATTTTGTCACTAGCTAATAGTGCGTTTGAGTGTACTTGGAAGACAAGGGAGATCTTACGTTTTTGGCACATACCTATCTAAACCATAAAAAGAAGCTGAAAAAGAATAGGAGCCATAAATTTTGGAACTGGGAGAAAATTATCCATCCTCCTTATGAGAAGATAAGGAGGAAGAAAAGGGCATGTATAACACTTAACATTCAGGGTCCTCACATAATGGATGGTGCTATTAATAATACAGGACATAAGAGTTAATGCTCTTATGCTTTGGTATGTTTTCACTGGTGTAGCAGTATGCTGTTAAATTTGTGCAGTTTCCTCTTTGGAAGACAGAAAGTGTTGTTGACATCATGTTACTCCAGATTTTCAGCAAACACAGGGCCAACATTGTCAGCTCTTCTGTCATGAGCACCAACTTTGTGTTGAATGGTACTGGTTTTCCAAGGGTAAATACACTGTGATGTGCTACTCGGTTGGTCAAGGGAGGCTAGGACTGGCTTTGGGGGCTGGGGAGTTGGTAAGGTTTTTTATTTTTATAATGAAATGTTATTAAAATGGAATTTAAGAACGAATTTTAGTAAAACTGGGAGCTGAATAATGTGGCCTTATCTTAGAACAGACCAATAACAGCCTTATAAGGAGAGCTGGTTAGCCCTCATTGAAAGAAAGTCTCTATAGCAGAATTATCATAGGAAATTTCAGGGGTGGTAAGGAGAAATCTTCAGACCGCTAAATTTTATTTTTTATTTTTTTTAATTACACTACAGTTGTGAAAGTTTACAATTTTTGCTTCTGAATTATTTCTTCCTATACCCCCACTTAAATTTAATTTCATTTTGAAAAAGGAACGTGTAACTGGCACAGTGGTGCCACTGTATTTCTGCTAACATACATTTGTTGCCATTCTGGCTGGAAACATGCTGCTGGGGTTCTGGGTGACATGATGGATATCGATTCTCCAAACCTTGTTTTTTCTCTTCACCTCTAGTATGGTGCAACTTTTTAATGAAATGGCAGCTGGGAGCTGAGAGGAGGATTTGGCTTAAGTATTCACTCTCTGCTCCAGTTGAAGCATCATCACAAAAATTGCCTCCTTGTGTCAGTTATGTTACTCTGAGTCATAACTAACCTAACTATACTTGAAAATGCAGGAGCTGAAAATGTATCTTCGGTTTCCAATTTCTGCTTCCACTTTTGAGTTTCCGTAAATACAGCAGGCCTGGAATTGAGGATTGACTCCCTCACAATCAAAGCTGTTTGATGGGCTGCTGTTGTGAAAGCAGATTTGGGTCTGGGAGAAGAAGGGGAGTTTACATGCTGTTCTGTTTTTGTCAATGCAAAATTCTCACTGGAGTAGGTGGAAAGGAGTGATGGAGCAGCAGGACTGAAGCTTTTGGGTGATGTTGGGAGCAGTGCTACTTGCAGCACCTGAGCTGCTGTACTAGACTTGGCAAGGCAGAAGGGTGGGTTGTCATGAGGGAATGAGTTTACATTTACCTTCACTGAAAGCTGAAAACGTAAATTAAATTAGTAACAATTCACCAGCAAAGTAGCTTTGGAAAAGCAGAATTTGTATTTGCACTGACAAAAAGTGCATGCCCACGATGTTCTGCAGGGTTTATAAAACCTTTTGGTTTCAAGACAGTTGTTAAGGAGGGTGAGCGTGTAACTTATACTTGAATCTACCTGCCACGTTTACATTTCTGATTATCTTTTGTAAATTGGTGCTATTTCTGTATTTAAAAAGCTGTATTTTTAATGTAAAGCTGCTTCCAGTTTGTATCTTTGCACTGCTAGTTTAATATAGATATTAATTTTATTGCTGCTTGTAACTGTCCTGCTTTTCCTGCTCTCTTGCGATCTTTCTAGCTGTTTGCATATAGCTTTACTCCAATCACACTGAGTTGAATTTTTTAATACTATCTTTTAGCAAAATATTAAACTTTTACAGAATAAAATGGAACTAAAAACAAGGCTGAGGTTGTGATGTCACTATGGAGAGCATCCTTGAAAAGAAATGTCCGTCTACCATGCATTCAAATTAGCAGTCACTGTGGAATCTGAGCACTGAATAAGTAACCCCAGTTGCTTTGACATTCAGCTTGTATGCTTAGCACAAGAATCCCCTTTCAGCTACTGCAGGTACAAGGACTACTGCAATATAAACTAACAAAGTCCTGGAGCTGGCTAAGAGAAGGGCCCTGGCCCAAAACCATGCAAAGTGACCCCACTCTCTCCTTCTATAGTATGGGACAGATGTCAGTGCCAGGATATCACAATTCAGAAGCTGTAACAGGTTGTCTAAATGTGTGCCTGGGGCCTATCACCCACATGCCTTCTGGCATGAAAGCCTTACTTCTGTGCAATGTAAAGGTCAGGAATAACAGCAGTAAGCCACATTTCTCAGCAGGTTGAGGTTTTTTTGCGAGCATTTTCTCAGAGGTGTCTAGCAAAAGCATTGTTCATGTTGTAGATGTGACCAGGGTACTCTTGAACTCATTGTCATGGGAAAACACTAAACTTTGCTTTGGTTCAGACTTAAGTTTCTTGTCTGAAGAAACAATGAAATGTAGTTGTCTATTTCTCACACATAATATAAGATTGTCAGCAGTGATGTTTAGAGGCGGATATAACATTGACCCTGTGCAGATAGTTTTCCCAGCTGTTTCTAGTGGTGACAGTACAGTGGACATTTGGGAAGACCCAGGACCTGAAATTTAAGTGGCCAATCATTCAGCTGGTCACCCCAGACCCCCTTTTTCCTGTGTCTGGGAGTTTCCCAGGAGCAGAAGGGCCTGGGACTGGGCTGTGGGTAGGGGCATGAGCCCAGGCACTGTCCACCGGGGGTCCTGCCCCACCACCAGCACCCTGGGGCTGCCCAGGGCACCACTGCTGTCCCTCAGCCCCAGGTCTCCACAGGATGGCAGCAATGCCTGCCTGACTGCCGGGCCTCAGGCTTCGAGGAGCAAGGCAGGCCCTGACGCAGACCCATTGTTCCAGGGGTGAAAGCCATGGTCTGCTTGTGCATGCTCACTGACCATGAACTGCTCTTAAAAAAAAAAGAGTTTAGCTCATGGGGCTGCATGAGCTGAGGTGGCTGGGGACAAGGCTGCTGCGCTCAATTTGTGGCCTATGGGCTGCAGAGGCCTGCGCAGGCACATGGCACAGCAGAGACAGGGCCATGCTCACCCACGGCCTCGCTGTCGTGTCTGTGACTTGAAGAAGCTGAACAGGGACCAGGTATCAGAGTCCTCCATACTGTGTCACGTGCACTCAGGCCCTCCTGAGCTCTGCAGGCTTTGATACTTGTGAACACCACGGTATCTGTTCAGCATCTTTAAATCTGATGGCATTTAACCACCTCCATGTACACGAGACACAGCTTGACCCAACACTAAGTTTATGCCTGTTAAAATCTGTGGCAGTTTCACTACTGATTTCAGCAAGTCCCTCATTGCCCCTTTCCCTCTGTAATTAAAGAGATGCGAGTTAACATCCTGCATCACTGAGAAATGGCTTCAAGATGCCTGAGTTATGACTGGCTGAGTTCCTCGGAGTCATTTCTAAAATGAAAACTCAGCAGCTCACTCAATATTGTTTGTTTTATTTTTGACCTGTGACTTCACCAATATTAACTTTTCCCTTTCCACTGACAGGAAAGATTGTAATTTTAATAAGATAAAATATGGTATGAGGAGTGCTAACAAACCCTAGCTCTGCTCCAGCTTCTCTAGCAGGGCCATGGCTGTAGTTTTTCTTGGGAAGGAGCATAGCTGCAGCTTCAAGTAGTTCCCGTCCTCACTGGTGTGCTTTTAATTCTCCCTTCTGAAGTAAAGAATAATTAGAGGGGAACATTAAAAGCCCTCTGATTTAGTTCCCTATAAAAAGGGAAAATTAAAAGTGGTGGCATTGCAGATGGAAGTCTTACAGCTCCACAGCCTAGGCTGGGCAGCCAGGACCAGCTGGGAGACAGAAATAATCCCATGGTGCTGGAAGGCGTTAAACGCTGCCAGCAAACACAGCTTTGATCTTGGGCAGCCATAAACCCCTGCGAAGCCCCAGGGCCTAACCACTCCTCATTTGGGTAATGTGGGAGAGGCAGCTGAGCATCCTTATGGAGTAGGAGAACCAGAGCAATAAAACCCACCCACTAGGCACTGCGCCGCATGGGAAGAATCTAGCAAAGGCAGGTCATGAGGAAAATTACAGAGGTTAGCCTTGGGCTGATTGCCAGCACAGGGGTTACACCTGAGACCTCTTGCAAGTGTGTGTGCTGTGGCATTTGGGGGCAGAAAGCCACAGGGAAATCTGCAAAACAGGTGTGTACCAGCTGGACATGGAGAGCAGAGCAGGGCTTCACCGTGCTGACCGTGATCCTCTGAGATCCCTGTGGCAGCGAGCATTAGCATCCAGATTCTTTCCAAATTCATTGACTGCACCAGAAATGTGATGAAAATTTAGTCTATTTTTCAAGACCTTTCTCCAAGACCTCCTGAGGGGTTGAAATGAGTTCTCATGGTGTCAGTCAGCACCAACTCAAGCTCCAAAAGCCTCAGGCCTTCCTCTGCTCCCCTAGGAGGGCACAGCTCTGCAGATGAGTGGGCAAAAGCCTGCCTTGCTTCTTGGCAAAATGGTGTGATGTCCAAGTCTGATACTGCAGGACCTCCCAGGAAAGAAAGGTCCAGCGTGATCTGCTGCGGTCCGAGCTTGGGATTCCTCCATTCTCCAAATAAACAAAGTTCTTATTTTCACCCTGCAGGGGAACGCAAGATGCCAGACTTCATGCCTTTCCCTCATCTCTGGCTGGGTATTTCTCACCCTGGATGGGCCAGCGGTTTAATTTGATAGATGACATTCCAAATTTGGGTGAGAGGAAAGCATGAAACTTTGGTGGTTTTTGTTTTGTTTTTTTTCAGAAGTTGCTTTCTTATTTCAAAAATGACAGCTGTAAACCAGCAGTTTACAGACTTATCCTCTAGGTGCAGTATGTTAGTAAAGACACTGTAGGGGAATCAGACCCATCTGCAATACGTGTGAAATACTGCAACGTGGTACAGGCTTGCAACACCAGCTGAAATAGTTAAATTTGGAATAAGTTTTAATATTTAAGGAGGAAACTGGAAAATATTTAAAGCCTAGAATAAAAGATAAAGGAATAAAGATTTTACTGCACAACAGTAAATCGTCTAGAAGGAAACACCTCCCTTATTTTTCTAGTCTGTTCGTTAATGCTGATACAGTTCCTGTATCTCACTAATAGGCAACCAATACGTGATTTAATAACCCTACACCCTTTTAAAATCTCGATTAACTGCTAACAACTAGTTTGTGCTAAAAGCATCCTTGTGTGCCTGAAAAGCACAGGCAATTTAATGAACATAACAAAGAAGATCCTGAACCTCTGGTCAGAGTGAATGTAAGAGGAGATAAATGAGGCTAATTTTCTTCCCAAGGAAGTGCAAGTTTTGTAGTTTTATGTGTCATTTTCCTCCTATTCCCAGAACTGTAACATCATTGGGGCCTGTGACATTGCTCCCACCTTGCACGGCCCTGAGGAGGGAGCTGCCAAGGGGCGAGATAAAACAAACCACTGTTCCCTGACCTACGCTATGGGTTCCTATTGTTGCTGCAGCTGCACTGAAACTGGGACATTTGGAAGATGTTGATGAAACATGTCTCTGCAGACACTTTAGGCCTAAGCGTCAAACACCTCTCCTGGCTTCCCTTATATTAGTGCAATGCCAGTGGCTCCAGTGGACTTGCTCTTGATTTATGTTGGCTTGAAGGGGAGGAGGATCTGTGTCCTGGTTCTGGGTTTATTTCTGCTCATCATCTACTACGTGACCTTGAGCAAATCATTCTTTGACTCCTCTAAAAGCAGAATGATTATAATCAGCCAGGAACACCACCTTGCCTCACAAGACCTAGCTTGTGGAGCTGATATGCAGGGGGAAAGGGAGAAGGAGAGACGTGAGGCTGGAGAGAGGACATGGGCATCCTTGTTGAGCAGGCTTTAAGAAACAGGCGGACAAGCACATTCACTGATTTGAAAATGATTTAGAGCTTTTCTGCTTAGCCTCGATTCGGTCCTCACATTATTAGAGACTGTCCCTAAGGACATGACAGAGCCTGCTAGCCTGGTGGAGCATCAAAACCTGTCCTTGTGCTACCACAGTACAAGTCTGATGGTCTTGGACTGACCTTCTCTTGCTGTTTGACCATTACGTGCTATTGATTTTTAATTTAAGACTCCTCTTCACATGTGTGAGGCTGAAATCACATAGATTGGAGCCCATTATGTCTACAAGACATTCACGAAAATACTTCAAAATGCATTAGATAAAAAATTATTTCAAGAGGCTGAGGAAGCGAAAGCTTTTTCAGTCTTCCCAGCACATACAATTAAAGAGGAAAGAACATTTCAGATGCAGTCAGGGAATATATTTTACTATAATCAGATAACTACGCGGTGCCCTGCCAGAGCAACTACGGCTGGGCTCCAGGAGTCTCTGCAGAGAATAAAAGGATTCGCTGAGGCGCCAGCCTCCCTCCTCCCCCAGTTCAGAAGTCTCTCCAGATATTTCTTCAAGCTAGTACAAGCTGCAAAGTCTTGCATGATCCTAGTGAATTGTTATCTCTGGGAGAAACCAGAGGGCAGAAATAAAGTACCAGCCTGTCAGCATTTGTATAGCAAAGTCCCTGCCATTTACTGTGCTAGGCAAACTTGGCTGTAGCCTCCCTTTGACTTTCTCAGGATGGGGCTATTTAATTAAGGAGAGCAAAACAAATCCCAGAGGTTCATAAACCTTTTAAGTCTGTCAAAGCCCAGGAAATCGTGGTCTGGATTATAATTTTGAGTATAAAAATGTGATTTTCGTAGTTCCATGCAAAACCAGGTCATACTTATTTCCCCTTTTTAATTTTCAAGGAGGAATTCTTCATGGCAATATTAAAAGGAAAAACAGAGATGAAATAACAAGAAGCAGAAGTTTGTCCTTGAGATCTCTCTGCATGTGGAGGTATGGGGCTGCACTCAGGTCCATTAAAACAGTGTTGGAATCAGTCAACAGTGGGCAGCTGATTAGCAAAAAGAGACCTCTCCAAGCCCTATGACAACAAACAAACAAACAAAAAGCCATTTTAGCGTTTTCAGCACAACAGGTAGGAAGTTAAAATGATGGAATGGATTAAAGCAGACAGAAAGGCTGGGCCAGCCCCCCATAGTGCACATTGATGCATCTGCGATAACTGCAGCAGAGCTGTGAGGTTTCATGCAAGACAGACCCCAATTCTGCTACGTTTAGAGGCACCACTGACAGTGCTTGCACAGCTCTTGGTGCTGCGCTGCTCCCAAGGTCATCTGGGGAGAAGGGACACTTGGTTCTCTATCTCCAGGAACATGACACCGTTTTATAAGTTGTGGGCAACTCAGAACAGACCAGGCCAAGTCGTGTGTCTCCCACCTAACATGGTGCAGCCTGTCCTCTGCCTTTAGCTCTCTGCAAACTGCCTGTACTTAGCATTGTTGCCTTTTCTCAGCACCATCTCCTACCTTTCAAACCCTCTTCTATCAGGGCAAGGGAAACAGAATGTCTTTCTTAGAGGAGATTCTTTCCTAGAGGAGGTCCACAACTCAGTTTCTTCTGCCTTTGCTCCTGCTACCTGCAGCTCAGGGTGCCTGCTTCCCTGATGTGCCTGACAGCATGTCACTGTCCCTCCTTGCTCAGAGGCTCAGCACCACCGCAGGGTGAGGCTGCAGCAGAGTGCCACAGTATCCCTGACCTTTCTGGGATGTCTTGTGGTACCCAGAACAGCTGTCAACTTACAGCCTGGCTCTGGTCTCAAGCTGCAGTCAGGACCAGCTCTATACTCCATGAGATGCACAGGATTCGCTCCAACCTCATGTCCCCATTTTTCTGAGCTCAGTTGCCTGTGGGGTGTTTGTAGCAGCATATTTGTGAAGGAAGCAGTTGCTCTGAGGAAAGGACATAAATGTGGCTTCTGGCTGCCTCGTGCAGTGGCGTGCATTTTGCACCCAGCTCGGACCATCTCTGCTCTACTCATTGTAACACCCCGTCAACAGTGTGGGATTCTCTACGGAGCTCAAAACTTTTCCTAATTAGGTGAAATGGAGAGGAGACAGCTACCAACTTTCTTGTTTCTGATCCAGCTATAAATGATGGATACTGGATAGTATGCAAACTGATGTGTTACTGGTTTGTGGTATCTGGGAGGGAGGTGAAGGGGCAGCCCAGTCTGCACCTTGCCCTCAGCCCAGAAATTGAGTAATGGGCTCAAAACCTTATGTGCAATGAGTTGACAAGGCAGGTCCTGCGACTCAGTAAATCTTGATTTGCTAGAACAAAACACAGGGCTAAAGAGTTTGGAGCTATTGCAGATTGTGGCTTTCAGGGCCACCCATTAACCCCTCAGTTTTTACTCAAGTGAAGCTCCTTTCATAGCTGCTCCCCAGCTGTGATGCAGCCCAGGTGGGGCCAGTGGCAAAGCCTCAGCTGAAAAGCAGCTCCCAAGGGAGAGGAAGGGCAGGCCCTCGCTTTTAGCTTTTTTTCTTGCTCTTATCAGCAAAGGAGCCAGCCTATGAGTCAGGCAGCTAAGCTCCTCAGCTTAGCCAACGAGACGTCTGGAAGGGGATGGATGCTCTCAAGGCCCTGACAGCTTGATTTGCTATTGGGAAAGGGACGAAGGCAATAACTTTAACATGCTCTTCTAGTTTAGGTTGTTAATGGAAAGGCTGAAGTCAGCTTAATACTAGAAGATCTCTGCAGAACCACGTCCATGCAGATGCAGAAACTCAATCACATTTTCCGAAGGAAATTGGCTTCTGTTGTGCCAGAGTAGATTCCAAGGTACAGAGGAAGGTTAAACTGACCGTGTTTAATCCAATAGTGTGATAATGAGACAAAGTGATTAATTACACCTCCATAATGAGAAAGAGATTGTGTACAGGCTTGAATCAGCTTTCACATATCACCTTGTAAACTGACTGCATATTCACATACAGCTACTGGCATTTCTGTGCTCTAATTACTGCTGTTCCTGTGCTAGACCAAAGGGTAAAGCTTGTCATTAGGAGGGAGATAGACCACTCGTGGCTTGTCTTGGGCCTCTCCCTGGCCAAAGAGGACCTGACTGAGATCAGCTACAACCAAACAGGAATAAAAAGAACTTTCCTTTTCCAGTAGTACTTCAAACAGAGGACTGGCAAGCAGCACAGTGAGCTATATTAAACCTCTTTCCAACCAGAGATATGGTCACTCTCTGCGTCATACGCACACAGCACCTCTCCTAGGGTGATGGCAGCAGCCACTAGTGCTCACTGAACGGCCGCCCCAAGAGGCTTCGGGGTGCGAGGGGAATTGAGCCAGTCACATCTGGCTAAAGCTCCCTTTTGGCAAACAGATTCAGGGTGTATCTAACATTTGCTAGAATTAATGGATTAATTTTTTTAAATCTTATCAGGAAGAGATATTATAGGAAGTTTGCATATGACCTCCAACAGCCCAACACTGAAGTGTCTAATTACCACACCAGGAGTGCAAATACCTGCTTAAGCACAACGGAAGATACTCAAGCTCTGTTCTGCTGGGAATTTATATATTTTTGTATGTCCTTCCTATCCTTCTGTTTCCTTTCTTTTCGCCAGCAATATAGCTTGTTTACAGCAGATTGAAAATGTATATGAGAGAAAAAAAAGATATTGAAAGCACTTTGGAGGACGAGGTGCTAAACTAAAACTGATGTTATGGAGGAAAATAATAAAAGCAATTCAGGAGTCTTTGCAATAACAACAGCCAGCCAGGAAGTCAACTACAGCTGAAGCAGAATGAAAGCTAGGTCATTGCCATTTAAACCTAGGAAAATGTGAAGCAACAGCAAGATGATCACAGGTTTTTGTTTTGGAAACAATTCTTCAGAGAATGAGCAACATCAGCAAATCCAAGCAGTCAATTAACGAGTATTGCACGATGACGTTCTTTCATGACAGTCCCCTGAAACAGTTCACCTGGTCTTCTATGGAATTTCAATAACTGGCACAGCTTTTTCGTTAATAGAGCATTGGACAACAGCTGGAGACAGTGCTGCCTCTGCCTGTTTATATTAACTGAGCTTGAAAACCTTCTTGACAGACATCCTGGATTTCCAAAAAACAGTCCATCATATGAACATCTGGGCTCTTCTCATATTTTCCTGCTATACCTCTGCATTATGACATATCCTGATGGGTCTCATCCTTCTCCAAACTGCAAACCAGATGAGCACCCTAAATAAATATGATAAAATAGCAAAGATGTTACATCTGGAAGCAAATCCATAAATTGGAAGGTGGTGGTGTGCTTCAGGCATAGCCCTCTGAGGCACAAGTGCCTTCCCACGTCCACCTTATTTGAAAGAGTAAGTTACTCTAGGACTACCCAACCTGTACTGGCTTGCTGAGGGGTGGAGAAGCTTGTCTCCCATGTCATGTCACAACCTTTGAGATGGGGACTAAATGGAGAACAGAACAATAATTCTGCTATAGGAAATATCACCATTTTCTTGTCCTATTTTGGCATTTAGAAGTCAACAATACTAAGAAACAGGAAATGCAGAGAAGCTCCTGGAAGGGAGGAGGAGTTACCCTCATTGCAGCAGTTCTTGAGAAAAGCAATAGAGAACACAGAAAAATTGAAGACATTTTCAGTCCTGTCCCTCTGGTAACAAAGGGCTGCTCCACACAGTATGTTCTCCAGAAGAGTGTTTGTATGCTAGACAGGTGCTTTTTAAGGAATTAAATGACTCTGTGTCAGTCCACTCTTAGAAGCTTTTCTGCCTCATTTTAATTGAGTCCTTCTTGCAGTATGGTGGAGCTTCCATAAATAAAACTTAAAGATACTTGTTTTCTTTTCTTTTTCTTTTTCTTTTTCTTTTTCTTTTTCCTTTTCCTTTTCCTTTTCCTTTTCCTTTTCCTTTTCCTTTTCCTTTTCCTTTTCCTTTTCCTTTTCCTTTTCCTTTTCCTTTTTCTTTTTCTTTTCTTTTTCTTTTCCTTTTCCTTTTCCTTTTCCTTTTCCTTTTCCTTTTCCTTTTCCTTTTCTTTTCTTTTTCTTTTTCTTTTTCTTTTTCTTTTTCTTTTTCTTTTTCTTTTTCTTTTTCTTTTTCTTTTTCTTTTTCTTTTTCTTTCTTTTTTTCTTTCTTTCTTTTTCTTTTTTTTCTTTTTCTTTCTTTTTCTTATTTTCTTTTTTTCTTTGATTTTCCTTTTCTTTTCCTTTTTTTCTTTTCTTTTTCTTTTTTTCTTTCTTTTTCTTTTTCTTTTTCTTTATCTTTTTCTTCTTTTCCTTTTCCTTTTCCTTTTCCTTTTCCTTTTCCTTTTTCCTTTTCCTTTTCCTTTTCCTTTTTCTTTTCCTTTTCCTTTCTTTTCCTTTTCTTTTTCCTTTTCCTTTTCCTTTTCTTTTCCTTTTCCTTTTTCCTTTTCCTTTTCCTTTTCCTTTTCCTTTTCCTTCTCTTTCTCTTTCTCTTTCTCTTTCTTTCTTTCTCTTTCTTTCTTTCTCTTTCTTTCTCTTCTCTTTCTCTTTCTCTTTCTCTTTCTCTTTCTCTTTCTCTTCTCTTTCTCTTTCTCTTTCTCTTTCTCTTTCTCTTCTCTTTCTCTTTCTCTTTCTCCTTTTCTCTTTCTCTTTCTCTTTCTCTTTCTTCTCTTTCTCTTTCTCTTCTCTTTCTCTTTCTCTTCTCTTTCTCTTTCTCTTTCTCTTTCTCTCTTTCTCTTTCTCTCTTTTTTTTTTTGTTTCTTTTTCATATCACGTAACTTATTTTACTGGAATTTCAAAATTAAACTTTTGCTAATTTAGATGAGCTCCTTTGTCTATCAGCAGAAGCCCATCAATTAACTTAAATACATAAATCACATTTGTTATTTCTGTTTGAGGAGTCAAATCTTTTTTGTGCTTGCTTTCAAGATAGTAAAAGTTACAGCATGAGTAAAACGTTGATGTATATCTACGTATAAAACAGTGGAGGTCATTTTTAAGCTCTCCATTTAATAGGTTCACCATTCAAATTTACCACAGTCACCTCCTATTTTATGAGCCTGTAACTCAACAGTACAATTTTGGTTTGCTGATCAGGAATAGGTTTTTCAGTGAATATCCTGTTTCATAGTGACACAATTCCAGGAGATTTTGGGGATGAGTGAGTCACTCATATGGAACATCCATCATGCCATACGCAGACAAAATATCCCACTTGGGACCTGGATTAAATCTCACTTAAAAGACATCAGAATTTGTATTATGACTTACTACAAGGAGGGGAATTCATTGCATGGAGAGCAAAGCTATAAAATGAGTTTGCTTTGATCTTTGCTTTCTGAGGCTTTCAATTTCTGAGGCTATCACTCACACCACTGAGGGCACTTAAGCATCTGTGAGTACCTAAGCCACTTCATGACATTTTTGGGGAAGTGGACCTCAAGGTAAGGAAAAATAGTCTTATTCGTGCAGCTTGTTGATTTGGTCTGATTAAATGGACATATTTCTCTTAAGAATTGGTGATCAGAGCCACTAATCTTGGGTGAGACTGTGCTGAACTTAATGGAGTTGCATCACTAATTTGGCACAGTTCAATTAAGGAAGTGAGGTAAACAGAGATTTATCTTTCTGGAGAAAAAAGTAGAATAAAAGAGGAGAACAGGACTGACTTGTATAAACAAATTCAGAACAATGGGTTTATCTGGAGATGCTGAGAAAACTAATGCCTGAGAAAAATATCCTGGTAGTACAATAGTTAGGCTAAGGTGTTGCATTGCAAGACATTTTTGAATGCCTGCAGTAAGTTTTTTTCATATTGTATTCTTTTCTCAGTGAAATTCTGTCCTATCAATAGTTTTGTCCTGGAATCAAATATAACTCAGGGTGACTCCATATCCATACCCCCTGAATACAAACCATCAAAATGCACATCTGAAAGGGAAGCCCTACACTTGGAAAATATTTCAGTTGGTATGAAAACTAAGCAGCATATCTGCTTAGTGACAATTGCTGTGAACACATCACTGCTGTGCTCCAAACCTTATCTGCTGTGGCCAGGAAAATCGTATTAATATTCATACCAAACACATTGTATCTGAAGAGCTGAGAAAAGTGCTAAATGGACTTTCTAGCTAAAACAGTCAGAGAAATTCCACTACCTTATAAAACTGCTATTTGACAACGTAAGGACTGACATATTTTACAGGAAGAGAAACGTGGAGGTAGAATTGATATGGTCTCCAGGAGCTCTTAACAGCACAACTGGTAGTGTTCCTCCTTGACTACACCATTCTGTCACAGTTCTTAGTGCACTTCCAGTTGGTTCAGCTTAACAACACATTCTTCAAATAAATCATTAATATGTATATATATATTATTTGGGATTATTTTGACTGTAAGAAACCTACAGTTTCCAAACAGTCCAAGATACCCTCAATAATGGGGATCTCAGAGGACAGGCAAGGGGGAACATCCTTCGCTCCAGAAGTACCGACTTGCTCAAGTTCTGCAAAGCTTTGTCCACTTGAACAGATTGCCGATTTCTAAGCAAATACCAATTACAAGGCTGAGCAAGAAACCTTTTTAGCTCCGTTTCAGCCATCCACATCTTCTCAGTAGCAGCAAAACCGCAGCCACTTAGTTTTGCATCACAACAGGTCTCATCAGATTACCTCTGATTGGTGGTAGCCTTAGATTTCCAAACCTGTATTGTTGCACTCTGGACCTAAATATATTTATGACCCAAAAATCATTTAATGAAAATGGATTTTTTTTACATGTGTATGTGATATGCAGCCCCATGTAAGAGGGGTGCAGAAGGACCCTGTGAAAGTCAATGTATTGGCCTGGGGTTCTGGCAAGCTCCGGCACTGTCCCATGCCAGAATGAATGCGAGATCTGCTGCCTGAAACACAGCGCTGCTGACATTAGCTCAGCTGCATGAACAAAACAGGCCTCTGGGTCCAGCCAACCTGCCACTACTCCTCATTTTCCCCCATTATAGAGGTTACATATATATTTTTTCAGGCTATGATGCCCAAATGATGCCAGTCTCTGCCATCTAGGACCCCTGCTCTTTTCCCCAGCATTAGAGAGCTATCGTGTGGCACTTGTATTCCAAAGAGCAGTGAGCATCCTTGTTGTACCACAAACTAAATCTACGTACGATAAAAACACAGACTGTTTTCATAGCTTCTGGATAAACAGTTTGATTAACATAGATGACACTATCTTGACATTTCTTCCAGATTTGCTTACGTTTATTTTGGTTCTACCCAGACAGGAGCTTTTTCCAAACAGCCACAGATTGTCTGAGAGTGGAAATACCTCAACAGCAGGGGGGCATAGACAATCATTTCTATTTCTTCTCTTGGTTTCCATCTTGGAGAGAAATATGCCATCTTTCATGTTTTCTGCAGAATTTTAAATTCACTCTATATGTTTTTAAAAAGCTTTCAGCTTCGGGGAATTTTGAGACAGCATTTTCCTCTGTAGCTATTGATACTTCTTCCACAAAGCTATCAGCCTCCATGCAACAGACTAAATAGCGTGAGTGTCGGGCAACATCATGCTTAAAAGCTGCAGTTTGTGTGGCATTGTTCCATTAATATGCCTAGCTGACATCTGCTGAACCTGTAAATCACTGCTGGAAGCAAAATTGTCCGCTCTGTTATTTGCACATAAAGAACCATTGGCGTGAATGAGGAGGCAAAAATCTTACAGAGAGGACATAGGAAAAATCCATCTTTTCCTCCTCTGTCAAAAATATATTATGTTAAAAGGAATGAATAAGACATACTGAACACTGAGTGAATACTAGCAAAGTATGTCAAAAGATACAGAAACATTTATGACATGGACACTGGGGGTTTAGGGAACTTTACTATTTTCTGCTTTTGGTCACTTATCACTAGCCCTTAAATCTGTCACCCAATATTGGATTTTAGTAAACCTGTGTTTAGCTAACTCTGGACAAACTGTCCTTTTTTGGGCAACACTGTATATCCTTTACAAAAGGACAGACACAGCTTTGGATCTCCTTTAATTAACTGCATTTACTGCTTGTGTAAAAAGCATCCCGTACTGGAAGAGAGCCCCAAGACCTGATACACACATCTGAAAACACATTTCCTGGCCTGAAAATGTAATTCAAGTTGCAGTATACTCAGAGGTTTACTAATAAAATCCTACACTTAAAAAGACTGTGTGGGCATAGATGAGCTCAGTTCCAGCCACTAAACAAAGTGTAAGTAAATTATCACAGAAAGTGCTTACGGGGCATTCAGTGATTTAGTATAGGAAGAAGCAGTAAGTCAGAATAATATAAAGAGCACGCACATAAATCTACCTTCTTTGAATCTGATTGACATCTAGTTTTACAGAGTCTTTGCTTTTGGAGGGAATGCTTGGATAGCAGGTACAACTCTCTCACTGCAAAAATAACCCTAATTCAACCAGTCTTGATTTGGTGAGAATAAAACAGGAGTTGGAAAATAAAACAGGAGAATGAAACAGGAATTACCTGGAGTTCCTAGGAATTCCCAGTCCATAAAGGAAACATGCACTGAGATTGACTTTAGAAAGACTGAAATGATTGCAAATGCAAAAGTAGGTTGATGCAAAAATCAATTTATTCCAATCAGTTTTCAATCGTAATTCTACTGCCACGATAGTGTTGTTTGGGTGGCTTAACTGCACATTTATGCAGCATGAGACATGCATGTGTTTACAAACTTAACTCTACTTGGTTTAACTTTACTGGACTTAAAGCAATTACTTGGGTGTTACAGCATGTTTTGAAAGCAATATTTTTGAAGCTTAAATTATTATTTTATTCTCTCTCTTGGTTACAGTCATTTATTTTACCTAAGCATTAATGAACGCTTCTCTTCTAATTACGAAGAGAAAGGTGCAGAGGCTAACCATACAGTTCTGCTAGGATGGAATGAGATGTCTCTGTGAGCAGTCACAGCCCAACAAAGATGAGAACAATAGGTGGAGTGGGAATTAGTGGGACATACAGGGCACATAAATTCTGGAGTCAGCGCACAAATGATTTTGTAATACCCACCAGTTATTGCAGAGTATAAATCATACTAGCCAGAATCTCTTAATTTTTGCCCTTCGGTCAAGGTACATCTTGAGGCCACCAAGTCCCATGTAAGACAGCAGGCAGCTGTGTCACTGTGCTGCAGGCACCACATGAGATGCAGAGAGCTCTTCAGGGCAGGTTACTGGTGCACGTCTGAGCAGAGACACCATTCCTCTCTGATTTACTGGACTTGATGAGAAACAAATTGTTGAAGGAGGTTTGTGCAATGAAACCATGTTTTAAGAATGACCCTACTGCAAATTAAAGTGGGACTAAGAGGAGGGGCAGTGAGTTCCTTCCCATGAACCCAGCATCCCCAGTGTAGTGTCCCATGGCACCCAGGTATTTCCTCCCAGTAGCCTCACACATACTGGTGGGCCATGGTGGTGTCTTGGACACCCTCCCTCCCCAGCTCCCTTCCTCCAGCCCATCACCCTGCCAGCCTGAAGGTGGACGTTCACATGGTGATGTGTAATCCACCAGTGCCAGTGGCCCTGGTAAATGACATCCTGATAAACTGGACTCTGACAAGCACTGTGGTTCTGGAGGTGCTGAACTAGAGCTTCTTACTTTATCTTTCAAACAAACAAACAAAACATCTCGGTCTAATCTGATCTGGCAAAAAAGAGGACCTACTTTTGATCATGCAATGAGCACCACTACTGGATAGACTTATAGTTATCTGGATGATTTGTCTGTGTATTCCTGCATCTTAACCTACCTCAGTTTCCGCTAAAGCCTAACTTTCAGTCTGGTGGATCTGGTTAATCCTTAGTTTGAGCATAGCTACAATATCTTACATCAGCCTGAAGAAGACAAAGCTCTGGTGAGACCTCATTGCAGCCTTTCAGTACTTAAAGGGGGCTTCTAAAAAAGATGGAGAGCAACTTTTTACTCAGGCAGATAATGATAGGACAAGGGGGAATGGTTTTAAACTGGAAGAGGGTAGATTTAGATTAGACATTAGGAGGAAATTCTTCCCTCAGAGGGTGGTGAGGCCCTGGCACAGGCTGCCCAGAGCAGCTGTGGGTGCCCCATCCCTGGAGGTGTTCAAGGCCAGGCTGGATGGGGCTTTGGGCAACCTGGTCTGGTGGGAGGTGTCCCTGCCCATGGCAGGGGGCTGGAACTGGGCAGTCTTTAAGGTCCCTTCCAACCCAAACCATTCTGATTCTATGATTCTATGACCCTCATAATGAATGTTGGCATCATAGGCACATTTCAATAACCTCAGTTCATGTTTAGCATTTTTTTCCTTCCCCTGAGAATACATGTGAGCTCAGTTGTTCCTAAACCTGAAGCGTTTATCTTTCTGTGAATTTCTAGCCTGTGTTACGTTAGCAATTGAACTTTCCCTCAGCAACAAAACCATGATAAATGTTCAGTTTCCAATGAACAAAAGGGAAGTCAGAGTAGAGTCTGCTTAGCTTCCTTTGCCTGTGAACTAATGAACAGAGACCATAAATGACTGTCTGCAAGATCTAGTTATCTATCTGTGTGAGAGGAGCATATACTGCAGGAGAAAATGAGATTGCAAGAAAGAGGGAAGCAGGAGGATTAATGACTACAGGAAAGGAAACTCATTTAGAAGCCTAACATGATCATTACATAACTAAGCTTTGTTCATGACCATTCAGATAATAAAGCGGTATAAACTGAGAGTCACCTAATGACTTGCTCAAAATGCTTTAGAAGCTAGCATTTGTTAGCATGAGCCCTGACCAAACCTAGACCAAGGTGACTTATTATTAATTGATTATTTTTAAATGTGTTCTGTACACATGAGGAGTGCTTTCCTTTCCCCAGAAATCCAGAAGAAATAAAAAAGGCTAATGGGCTTGATTTTTTCCCCAGAGATGCACCTGCAGCAGGAGGAAACCTGTAGATATACTGGAAAAAAATCATGTGGGATCAAGATGTAAGAAAAGCCTCTAAGGACCAGGCTCAAAAAAGGGCTGGTATTTTGGTATCTGTCATCCAATTCAGATCAGGGGTGTATAGTGAAATGCATTCACTATCTCTCTACACTTCAAAAGACTATGGAGAAGCATTCTTAGGTAGAACAAGAGACTGCCAGGCCCCTCAGCAGACAAATTGTTGTAAGTCAACTCTGTCACAGCTGCTCATGAGGACTATGGTAAGGGTGGGAATGGCGTGTGCTCTGCATGCCTGGACAGAAGAGACGGGGCTTTTGCTGGGAGCGTTTGTCTTCAGAGGGTGTATCTGAATTCTTCTCAGTCTCTTTATCTGTGTCCACCTATCTCCTTCAGCCTAAATGGACTGATGGGGCAGCATCCCGGTTCACTCCTCCAGTGAGGGGAGTGCCATCTGGTCCTGCACTTGAGGGACACTTTGCCTCTTAAGGCAAGTAAACACAAGCAAGAGGGCAAAGCAGCCTACTCTTCAAAAACCAAGCAGCCTTTTAGCAGTCACCTAGCAAGACACAGAGCCCTTAGGCCAGAAAATCCATCTCAGACCTCAGCCCAAATCCACATTATTATCCCCCACCTATTCCAGGAATCGACTTTGCTTCTCTGTCCCAATGTGAGTGTGTCAGACTGTCTGTCTTCTGCTAGATGGCAGCAAAACCAAAAACCTGTCTCTTCAGTTTTGGTCTTGTAATCATGGTTTTCCTGGTCTTCCTTCCTGGCAATCCTTCCTGGTGAAGGTAAATAGCAACATCCAGCTCTTCATGGCACATTTCATGCCATGCCAGACACCCAGCAGTTGTTCCCCTTATCTCCCCATAACCTTCCCTTGCTCACAGTGGAAACAATGTCAATATACAAAAAATGGAAGAAATGGAGTCATGAACAATAACTCTGCACTTATCTAACATTAGCACAGGGACTGTACATCAAGATATAAATCAAGCCAATGTTAAAGTACGCTAAGAGTTGGTGGAAATCTGAGGTTCAGAAGTATGTATGATTTTCATACTTTTATGAGCATTTACACTTTCTCAATGGTTCTCATCAAGACTTCTATTGCCTCACAGTGCTAGAGAGATCTCCTGTAGCATATAAAACCACAGCATGAGAAACAGAGGTACATCATTGGGGAATATTAGTCTGGAAGCACAGAAACAACACAACCATAGCTACCATAGCTGCCAATGTCTTCTGGAGATTCAGCATAAAATAAATTTACATATTTCAATCTTTTGCCATTTTAATTGTGCTCCCAGGTCTAAATAAGATTCTGCTGTTTGCTTGGGAAATGAGGGACTTTAGATTGTGTATCAGTCCTGATTGAGAAAAAAATCATGCTGTAGTTGCTTGGAGCAACAAATACTTGCTCCATGCAAAAATATTTCCTCTCCAGCATAATTTTTTTGTAAAAATGAACACAATATGTCCATTAATTGCTATAAAAGATTAGTCACTTTTAGACATTGGACAGCCAATGACCATGTAGATTTATAAAGGAATTTTGTAGCAGATAACAGCTATGTGTAAGATTGATGTGAATGATGCATTTATTTGTGGGATGGTTACTGCACTCCCCAGCTGGTGAGTAGGATGCAAAGGGTAACGTGCCCTTTTAATCTCAAGAAATTTAGAGTCATTAAAGTAATAGCAGTATTTATGTCTTCAGAACACTCTGTAAACATTAGCTAATGAATCCTCACTCCATCTCCGGGAGAAAGACACTTAATAGATGGGGATATGCATGAAGTGATGCAATAATTTACCCAAGGTCACAGGGACAGTCAACATTTGCAAAGATTGGTACACAGTATTCATTAGAACACATTCATATCGGGAACAATTTCTTAAATATTTGATTAAAAAAATATATTACCCTTCTCATCCAAAACAGAACAATTCTGCAGCTGTGACAAATGCTTTGTCCAGAAACAAAATGACCTTGTGCAGTGTCATTTCCTCCACCTTTTGTCAAGTAGGGCACCCTGCTTGGTTTGATTCCCACAACATCTAATCTGAAGACAAATTATAGCACAGTATAATTACCTACACAATCCTCCACAACTTGAGTGATTTTTAATAAGCACCTTATATATCAAATAAGACAATCACTTGACAAAACCTGCTCACACAGACCTGGCTACTCTCTCACATGCCATAGCTAACTCTTCTAATGCAGTTCTAACTGAAGGCATCAGTAAAAACGTTAAAATTATATGCCTGCTCTTCAAATTCACAGCTGGAGCCAGCTCCACCTTAAAAGGGTGATAAATTCAGTGGGCCAAATTCACAGGCGGCTTGATACCAAGGACAGATACAGCTG
The DNA here is from genome assembly GCF_964034855.1 of Anser brachyrhynchus. Taxonomy (NCBI): domain Eukaryota; kingdom Metazoa; phylum Chordata; class Aves; order Anseriformes; family Anatidae; genus Anser; species Anser brachyrhynchus. The sequence goes on along the minus strand of NC_137694.1, from coordinate 41,295,350 downwards.
TGCCAGCCAAAGAGATTACTGCTCTAAGCTTGCTGCCAACCACTTGTCACCACTCTCCCTGCTTCTCAGGGGAGCATCTCCTCAACCACTTCTCTTTGTCTAAACAACTGCATTTGTAGGCATTGGTTAGCTTGGACTGAAATGAGGAAGAGAGTTTCATGAGTAGCCAAGACAACAGATCTGAGCAAACAGAAGCTTTCAGCAGACCAACAGAAAAGAAAGGGAAAAAAAAAAAAGGAAAAAAAACTTCCACTGCTGTGTAGTCCAGGATATATGTACAGATTTCTGGAGTATGACCCTGCAGAAAGGGATCTGGTGGTTTTGGTTGATGGTACGGTACATGTGAGTGCCCTAGGTGGTCAAAAAGGCCAATGGTATCATGGGGTGCATTAAGCACAGCATAGCTAACCAGCCAAAATAAGAGATTGTCCCAGTATACTCAGCACTGATGCAGCCCCACCTTGAGTACTGTGAGCAGTTCTGGGCTCCACGACATAAGAAGGACGTAAAAATATTAGAATGTGTCCAGAGTAGGACTACAAAGATGGTTCAGGGTCTAGAGAGGAAGATGTGTGAAGAGCGGCTGAGGTCCCTTGGACTTAATGACCCTTGTGGATCCCTTCCAACTCAGGATATGCTATGATTCTACGATCTGTTTGCAATTCATGTTTACTTGCATGCTGGGGCAACACAGCAATGCCGCTTACACCTTCCATCATCAGGTACAGGGGATGCTTCAGTCCCACTCCTACTTCCACTCCATCATAGCATTAGTCCTGTTGTGTATCTCAGTGCAGCCTCGCATCGGTAATTCACTCACCTCTGAAGGAAAAGAAAGAGAATGTCCATCCTGTGTTGTTTCATCGTTTCACTTTTTGAAAATTTTCTTTCCCCCTCTGTAGTGGAAACTAGTTTTGTTTCATTGTTTCATATTTTTTGTCCTCTTTTGCTACATGCTATACTGTAACCTGTTTTTCTCCAACTGTAGTTAAAGGAGATACAGCCTCAAAAGGAGAAACGAGTTTTAATATTGGCAAAATAGTACAGAGATCTCTCTGAAACAAGAGACACCTATATGCCTACTGAACATCTGCAAGTTGTTAAGGTAGTTATAATAATTCTTCCTTCTTTTTTCCTCCTAAACTATATTCCAACCTGTTCACTTTTTGGTGTTCATCTAACCATAACAGAAATAAACCTCGAGATTCATGCTGAGAAAAAAAAAAAAAAAAAAGATTTTTTTTTTAGGCAAGAAGAATTTGATGCCTTTTCATAGTAAAGCAACATTAGCTCATTTCTTACTAGACCAGCCATCCTTTCTTTCCATTAACTTCTGCATGTTCTGCCTCAGGTGTATGATTAAAAAAGGGCCAAAGCTGGATCAGTTTATTTATCCAAATAATCCAATTAAGAACAGTGGGGAGTCCAACTGCTGGTAAGGAAAATAACCCACCTGTTGAATTGTTTGGACCAAGTAAGAGAAAATGAGTCCCATCTGTTTTCTCTATATTCTTAAGGCAGAATGAATAGCTCTGCAGGAAAATACATTTCTGGTGTATTTTTAAATCATCATAGTAAAGTTAGAGGCTATTTTCAGACAGTAGAAAAGAAAAAAAAATCTGGAAATGAGTACTATCCCAGATGCCTAATTTTTAAGTCGGGCATAGAGCTTCATTTTAACAGAACCATCACTGAGCTATCACTGGTGTGCCACACTTGGAAAAATGGAGTTCTGTTTTTCAGTGCCATTCTTAAATGCTTCCATCATTATAGACACCAGCACTGTGGCGGACTGTGTCTCCTAAACATGTGTGATTATATTTAATAGCGTTTCATCTCAGACATCACATGCAGGGAATGAAGAAACTGCCTACGTGTAATAGAGCTGTCAGGCCTGGAAAAGAGATACCAAAGGGGCACCAAGGAACATCTGTAATTCTGGAATTACTTCAGAATGGGGTCAGTCCCTAACTGATTTGTCTTTTGTTGTTGTTCACTTGCTGATCAATTCCATAAAACAGAGTATTCTTTCCTATATATGCATTTCTACTCAGAAAAAAAAAAAATGGGGAAAATGCCAGAACAAGAAAAAAAAAATGCCAAACCACACATCCAAACAGCAGAAACATTACAAATCCTATTACAATTTACAGCAATTGGGATTAGAAATGCCACAGAATTCCCTCCTGCCATCCTCTTACTGACAAATCTGGGCTCCTCCAAGGAAATAGCCCGAAAGCAGTGACTGCCAGATTAGGCCCACAGCTCTGACTTCCAAGGAGACATTTGTTAAGAGCCAGTCTTGACAGGTAGGATTCAGGGTCGCTATCGTCTTGAATAGGCCCTTTGGCACTGTAAGCATTGTGGATCAACACCATGATCTAACGGATAATGAGGGCAATGGTCCTTGGGGAGAGGAGAGGCTGGGAATGTACAGAGGTCCTGGACCCACCATTCACGCCACGTGCCGTGGTGGTGCCCACATGACATGTGGGTGTCACACAGAGTGGGGGTGCCACTGACACGGGGTGTTGATGCCTTCCAGGTCCTGCCATGTCCCCTGGAAATGACCTGCATCAGACACAGGCCTGGGCTCCAGGGAGGCTGATGGCCACCACTCAGGTGCAGTGCAGGTACAGCTCTGATCCCTCCAATTAATATTCTCAAGCATCTCATGCACAACAAGCAACGAGTAAAACAAATTGAAAACCCCTGTCCTGAAGTATTCCTATCAGGACATTAGCACATTGCTCACTTTATATGAAGCGTTCAAGTGCCTTGCAATGAATTCGCACAAACCAGCAGAGAACAAAAGCTCCCCACACCCATGCTCACCTCCACAGATGTTTCCTTCCTGCACACAGGCACATGGGTGTCCTTTGGAAGAGAAACCATGGTCTGTTCTTCTCTGGGGAAACAAGATAGCCATCTACTTATGAAAAAGAAAAAACACACTTCAAAGTCATGCAGGAACACTTGACTCCAGAGTCCTTGTTGTCATTGTAACCCTACAAAACAGCACCACCATGGGCTGGATCAGCCCCCCACTAGCTGCTGGAGGCAGAACAGCTTCTCTGGGTTTCCTGTGTTGTATGGCCAGGAGGTGAGATGCTGCAGCTGACAGCACTACCTGGGGAGTTACACCCCCCCCGACCACCCCACAGCCCAGCTACCTGTCCCAGGGGTTGAGAGCCCATGCCCGCAGAATAGCTCTTCCAAGTACTGCAAGAGTTAACTATTTCCGTACAACTCATTTCTGTCTATATAAATTATTAATTCTGTCCACATAAATTATTAATTTATGTACATGTAGTTTTTGTTTTGTTTTGTTTTGTTTTAACAATTTCCATCTTCCAGATGACGTTCCTCAAACAGGAACCTACACCCTCTGTGGCCAGGCTTACACAGCACTCCAAGACGCCACCGATCAATCTGTTGCTTAGAGTCCCTAAGGGGTTTTGGATACCTCGGGGACATGTGGAAAGTTTCAGGACTGTTACACATTGCAAAATGAGGTAAACGTGATCTACTGCAAGGCAAAAAATGAGTTAATGCAATGAAGCACTTGGGTTTTTCCACTTTTTCAAAACGATGTTTTTGTTTACAGAAATGAATGTCATGTCCAATAGATGCACAATGAAAGGAAAAAGGATTTCCTACACTTAAAGATGCTTTTATACAGGCATGAAGTATACACTGAAAAAAGGAAAAGAAGGAAACTAACACTCAGCATGTGCTTTCAACTTCAAACAAGTGGGTAACTGTATGAAACAAAAGCTAAATGTATGTTTTGATATCTGAACAGGAAAGCCAACATCTTTTATGGGTATCAACACCTTTATTTTATAGGAACAACTCTTGAGGCTTGGAATGTGTTTTCCAGGCTCACAGCGGGACAGAGGATTTCCAGGATGCAGACAACCTTTAACACCTCAGGAATCACAGCATGGTCCAGACCTGACCTATAGAAGATGGACAACAGAGAAAGATGGGTATTTTCTGGTGGTACCTGAAGCAAGCTAAATAAACCTAGCACCTGGAAGCAGCTCTACTGGCCAGGCTCTTTGGTACCTTGTTTAAGTGCCTGAAGTTGAGAGGTAGAAATCCAGGTCACAGTTTTGGAAAACCTTTCATGATGTCACAGCTGAAACTTGCCTTCACAGTGCCCCTTTCTTTTTCCATCCATAAACTGGCAACATATACTTTACTTAAAGTACAGAAGAGCTAGCGCTTCCATAAATAAATAAATAAATAAATGAAAATAAAATTAAAAAAAAAGAAAAAGAAAACTGAAGGGGAGACATCACTACATGTCTTGGAATGGGAGAAGGCAGAAGAAAGGGCTGTGACATCTTTCAGAATCAGTGTTTGGAGATGTTGTACCTGATGCTGGGAAATAACGTGGTTGAATCAGACCTTCTCAAACACTGCAACTGAGGTCCAAGAGGATCCAAGATGAGTACCTGCTATGGAAATATTTAACAGGAGGTGACCTAAAAGGGCTACAACAATGGAGACAGAGTTGTACATAGCTGCACAAGGAAGCTCATGGAAATCTTGGAAGTATGTCTGCTCCTTATGCACAACCAACATGACAAATCATATTGCTCTCACGGTATGAGATCTGATGAGTATGAGGTCTGATGTCTCCAAAGGAAGGACAGCTGCAGCATTTTGACAGCATTTAGCTGCTGTGCTGGCTCACTTGGGGGAGGGAAAAAAAAAAAAAGCCTTCATGAAGCTGTTTTACAAGTTTAAACTTTATTCCCTTAGCTTACCTCATCTGTCCACAGCAGAGACACTTAGGTTAATAGCTCTTTTGTTTCCTCTGTAGTGTCCTCTAGACTGTGTGGGTAGTGTGTGTCAGCATGTGTCAGGCCAGAGCTGACTCACCCCAGTGAAGCAGTCAGCCAGAAGAATTAACCACATCTCATAAACTTTACATAGACAAAAAAATCTAGACTCTGACTTTTAAGCTGATAAACAAAACCAATCAACCAAACACACAAACCAAACCAAACCAGAAAGTCTTGGAGTGCCTACATTGCTCACACAAAGCTTCCTTAAAGAGGGAAACAGGTACCCTGAAAGACCAATTCAGGTTGTAGGAGGACTAAATTGCATTCTGGAGCTCCTTGTCTACAGCAATAAGTGAGCTTAAGACAATGAGGCTCTTAATTCAGGCACCTTGTTAAATGCCTAAAATGAGCTGGGATGAATTTGGGCGAAAGCGTTCATGCCACTGCAACACCTGCAGACTCTGGTGAGGGTTGTTGCTGTGCTTCTACCCGGAGAAAGGCTAGCTCATCATTTTCCCACGAGCCTTTGATCTCATCCCAGTGGCTCAGCTGAAGTCACTAATACCCAAAAGCCCAAAGCATTCCCTTTTCTTTTCAATTTAGAAAGAGAGTGGGTGGATAGATGAATATACCAAAAGAGTTTAGGGAAACCAGAGAAAGAGAGGGAATATAATTTCAAAACCCTGCTCTCAGCAAGGTATGTGCTTCTTTCTCCTCTTACATGTTTTAGAAGAGAGTATCAGACTTCTGCTATTGCTCTAAAGTCTGAGCGTTTAAACAGACATGCTGTCCTCTTGCCTGAGGACAGCTGCAATGCACAAAGTGCATTTTAAGAAATCATTACTTTTATTAACTGCAATAATACGGGGCTGTAATGAAAACAAGTAAAGACTATTGCCCAGTCCATCCCACCTATCAAAATTCAAAGCAACAAGCATCACTTTGCTAAGGTATAAAGTCAATAACTTAAGCCAGCCAGAAAGAGCCAGGGTAGGAGTATGACTGACCAAACTCCCAGCTTTCACACACCACATTCCTGACCTTCTGCCCACCTGATGATTTCATGGTAAGTGTTCTTGTCTGGGGAGGGAAAAGATGCTTTGTGAACATCTTTATGCTTTATGAACATGTATTGTCTCAAGTTCATACTGATATAGAGAGAGAGATCAGCAGAATCTTTCATCCATACTTTCTCAGGAAACAAACAAAACAAAACATTAAGTTATTAAGAGACTGAACTGCTGTTGAAATTGAAGCCATGGGATCATGGAAATGTTGGTTGGAAAGCACCTTCAAAGGCCATCTAGTCCCACCTCCTGCTCAAAGCAGGACAGTTTTGGATCCCAAGGATGAAGATTTGACAACGTTTCTGGGCATCCTGCTCCAGCATGGCACTACTCTCCTTGTGAGAAGTCCTTCCCCACCACCAACTCCAACCTCCAAAGGCTCAGTTTGTGGACTTTGTTCCTTGGTACACCATCAGATGTTGCTGAGGAAATTTTGGCTGTCGTCTTTGTAACTGCTCTTCCAGTAGCTGAAGTCTGCCTCTAGATCACTCCCCAGCCTTCTCATCTGCAGACTCAGTAAGCCCATCTCTCCCAGCCTCTCTTTGCCCTTGCCCACCGTAGCAGCCCCTTGTTGGATCACTCCCAGTTTCTCCACATCTTTCCTGAGCAGAGGGTCCCAGATGGACACAGTATCTCAGCTACAGCCTCACAAGTGCTACGTAAAGGGGAGTATTGCCTTCCCTAAATCTGCTGGCAGTGTCCCTCATAATGTAGCCCAGTATGTGGGTTGTCTTATTGGCAGGAAAATGTCCTGTCAGCACTCATCCATCACAGACACAGACATTTTTAGCATGGCTACTACTAACCTGGACTGATGCATGGGGTTATTCTGCCACAGGTGCAAAACTTTGCATTTCTCCTTTTTAAACCACTAAAGCTCTTTAGGTTAGCCCAGTCCTCATGTCTTGGACTGAAGGTTAATTTTGTGTTATCAATCAGGTTGTTGATGAAGATGTTAAATTCCCGTAGTACTCCTCTCATAAATGGCCACCAACTGGATATGAGTTACACTTTGAGCCCAAAGCTTCAGCTGCTTTTCAATCCACCTAACAGTAGTTTCTCCAGCCCATCTTTCTTTGGTTTCCAAATTACAATTCTGTGAGTGATGGCACCAAAATTATTAACAAAGTCAATGTGTATTGCATTTGTGTCTCTCACATTTTCCACACAGCTATTCAACACATTCGATCCATGTTGACTATTTCTCATAACCTTCTTATCCATCCTGTCTGTGAGTGGATCCCCAGAAGACATGTGCCATGATCTTTCCAAGAACTACGGCGAAGCTGGCTAGCCTTCACTGCAGTGAAGTTGCCTGGGCCCTCCCTTTTGCACTTCTTAAGGACTTACTGCTAGCCTTTTTCCTGTTGCCACGGACCTCTCCTAACCACCATGATTTTTCAGAGGTAACAGACAGAACACTAGGAAATCACATAAGCCAATTCTCTCAGCTCACTTGGGAAAATATCATCCAAACTCGACATGAGCCAGCAATGTGTGCTTGCAGCCCAGAAAGCCAATCGTATCCTGGGCTGCACCAAAAGCAGCGTGGGCAGCAGGGCAAGGGAGGGGATTGTCCCCCTCTGCTCTGCTCTCCTGAGACCCCACCTGGAGCCTGCATTCAGCTCTGGGGCCTCCAGCACAAGAAGGACGTGGATGTATTGGAGAGAGTCCAGAGAAGGGCCACGAGGCTGATTAGGGGTCTGGAGCACTTCTCCTTATGGGGACAGACTGAGGGATTTGGGATTGTTCAGCCTGGAGAAGAGAAGGCTCTGGGGAGACCTTACAGCAGCCTTCCAGTACCTAAAGGGGGCCTGCAGGGAAGCTGGGGAGGGACTCTTTTAGGGTGTGTAGTGATAGGACAAGGGGTAATGGCTTTAAACTAAAAGAGGGTAAATTTAGATTAGATATTAGGAAGAAATTCTCCACTCAGAGGGTGGTGAGACCCTGGCACAGGCTGCCCAGAGCAGCTGTGGATGCCCCATCCCTGGAGGTGCTCAAGGCCAGGCTGGATGGGGCTTTGGGCAGCCTGGTCTGGTGGGAGGTGTCCCTGCCCATGGCAGGGGGGTGGAACTGGGCAGTCTTTAAGGTCCCTTCCCACCCAAACCACTCTGTCAATACATGAATTCTTGCTATCCTTAAGATTCCTCACTAATATTAGCTCCAGGGCTTTGACCTTCCTGACCTTCTTGAAACCAATTGTCTCATACAACCTCTTTGCTGCCCATACTTGTATTAATGCCTGGTATTCTCCTTTTTTGTGTTACAGCTCATCAGGTAACTCTCTTGCTCACTGAACCTGAAGCTGCCATCCACAGGTACATTTGCTCCCAATTCTTCCCTTCCTGGAAACAGCACAGAAAAAGAGCATTGCCCAAGTGGATATTTTCAGAGTTTACATTAGAAAATGGTTACTGACAGGTTGGGATCTGCTAAGTAACCCTTCCAAAATTCCCCCTGTAAACTCAACTACACGGTCTTCAGGAGTTCATGAACTAGAAAGGTTTCTTAACATTCCTCCTAGATGCTAAGATATGGAACCACTTTTAAAATATATCATTTTTTAATAGCATACATAATCTGTTTGTTATCTAAATACATCCGTTCTACTTCCACGCATATAATGAATTTGGTTCTATATCGGGCTGCTTCCTTCTGTCTTCTGCTGCTATCTGAAGAAACTTGATTTGATGCTTCCTCTACAAAGCTCACTTTTGCATAATGAAGAGAACAACAAAGATGAACCATAGCACAGTCAGGGGCTTAGACGATGAAGTTCTGGTTTATTTTTAGAGCAAAGCTAGAGTATAGAGTCCTGTACAGACTTAACATTGAGATCTTACTGCACTGCAGCTTCTGGGGCCTTGCGCTTTCTGTAGTCTTTTCCACTTGTGCAAAGTTAACAACAGTAATAACAACAAAAGTGAAAAAGCTGGCAAACCCAAAAAGTCATTGCATTTCTTTATTCATTTTGGTGTCCCCCTGATTTCAAGCACTGGGGTAGTGCAGACTCAGGCCTCTTATACTGTATTAAACTGTATCCTTAAAAGGATGCATATAAGAATGTATGCATTTTCTTGCAATATGTACAAGAAAAAAAAATCTCTGATGTAAAAGGAGCCAGAACTTACCCTCTCTTGGGAGGAGAAGGCCACAGTCAGCCAGGCTTGCTGTGCAAAGACTTGATGTGGTACTAAACCAGATGCAGCAGGGAGGTTCGTGTGTCAGGGAGCTGAGTTCTACCAGCACTGGAAACTATCAGTGTCTTAGCAGTGTCCATGTCCTACTGTTCAGGTTTTTCAGTCTTTCATTTCCCCCAGATCTATACATATATATATATATTATTATTATTATTATTATTTTTGCTGGGAGAGCTTCTCAAATAAAGGTCTGGCAATACTTAGTCTCTGCCCTGTCATCCTCCCCCTTCCCAAAAGCATATGCTTTAGCCAGAAAAATGGTTGAGTATAAAATGAGTAGAGGAGAAATAAGGGCTCTGCCTCTGCTTCTATCTGCTCAAGTGGTTACTTGTTCAGCAAGAACAAACTCTTTTTGTCCTTCTTGTATCATGCATCTCAGGTCAGGAAGATGAGAATCCTGTTACCCTTAGAAGCAGGGTCTCCTGCAGCCTTACCAGCTTTCAGAATCCTGTTTCCATCTCTTAAATCACACCGAGTGACTTAAACAGAGCCGTGTTTGTTGGCCTCCTTCCTTATCTTACACATACAGAGTTCTGTAACTCCTTTCAGAAGGACTTCTGAGGTTTTCTCCAGCACTTTGGGTATCAAGTTATCCATTAACACCGTCTCTGCTGTCTGAGGTCTAAGTGCCCAATGGTAATACTTAGCACCAGTTCTCCAGCCTCTCTTGCTAACCAGGATGTTTATTTTCCGTAAGAGCCTTACGAGTTTAAGCTCCTCACTGGATTTTGCATTTGCCTAGTGAATGTAAATTCCCTCCCCCTGGCACCTGGTAGCCTCTAACAAGGTAAGCCCTTGTTACAGGGTATCTGGTTCCCAAGAAAAGATGAAATCTCATCTCCCTGAGACCTCTTTGGCTTTCACCCTGTGCTGGCCCCAGGAACCCGTCAATGTGGGTGTCTTTTGCAGTGCCTTGGGGGTGCTCAGTTTGAAGAAATCATCGGTACCGTTTAGCTCAGTCTGTGGGAGCCAGCTGGTCATGATTTGCGCCAAGTGGCTTTTTAGTAACATTTACTGCTCTTGGCATGGTTTTTATGAGGACTTATCAATAACAGGGATTAGCCCTGATTTGAGCACTCGGAGACCAGACACTAGTACAGGCACACCAGTGCACACCAGGAACCAGCTCCTTGTGCACCCAAACCTTTCCCCATTTGGAAGCGCAGCGTGCTCTGCCACTGAAAGCTGCTGCTGCCTGCAGCTGTGCTCGGGCTTCGACCACAGCAGCCAGCATCCACCGGCAGGTGTGTTACACCTTCAGAGTGGATAATGCAGCCTCTAAGGCTTCTGCTCCTCAGTTTGCACAGGAACAGCAGATGCTCCTGGTTCGATCCCCCACGCAGATGCCAAGAGCTGGAAAGGGGCTCTGTTGCTGTTGTACTTTGTATATGCTGTGCTGGCAAGAGCACTTTTTGTTAGCATGACTGCATCTACGCTACGGCTTTTGCTGGCACGGATACGCTGTACTGAAACACATGCCTCTACCCCAGCCAACATTCCTGCTGCAGCCAGCATTTCCAGTGTAAGCCTCACTGGAGAGCTGGGCAGGCTGGGGTTGTACGCGGCCCGCAGCGTCTGTCTGCTCTAGGGTGAATTGTCTGCCCTGGGGCATCGTGTTCCAGCAGTGCCTCGCCTGCAATGCCTACCCAGGCCTGGAAACGTTTCCCATTTTTCAGTCTAAAGAAGCTGTCTCAGAGCGATGGTAGTACATGGTTACATATACATATACATATGAGTATACATATACATATGTATACATATACATATACATATGAGTATACATATACATATGTATACATATACATATACATATGAGTATACACTCAGTACATGGTTACCTTTCCTGTGATTTCTGCCTCACCAGGAATTTTTCTTGGGCCTCAAAGAGCGTGGAAAGTGTGGAGCATAGCTGTTTTTAAAGCGAAACCACTCCAAAATACCCATCTTCAGCCAAACAATAGAGGTTTGGCACTATCCGTCGCAGTCTAGCCAGCTTTCAGCTCCCTCTGAGCATGCTCACCAGAAGTCACGCTGAGACAGCCACTGTCACATACAGCTAGGGAAAATGAGGTGCAGGGAGAAGCTCTGCCTCTCACCTCCCACTGATTCCCCCACAGTAAATCATTCTGGAAAATTAATTAAGGTTCTTTGTATCTTCAGTTCTATATTTGGCAATAACTCTTTACGCTTACACATTTTATAAGTGCCAAAGGGAAGAAAAATGCTATTAATTGTTACAAGTTATGTTGCAGAAAAGCTTTCTTCCCAGGGGAAAAAAAAAAAAAAAAAGGAAAGAAAAAGGAAAGAAAAAAAGGAAAGGAGGAGAGGAGAGGAGAGGAGAGGAGAGGAGAGGAGAGGAGAGGAGAGGAGAGGAGAGGAGAGGAGAGGAGAGGAGAGGAGAGGAGAGGAGAGGAGAGGAGAGGAGAGGAGAGGAGAGGAGAGGAGAGGAGAGGAGAGGAGAGGAGAGGAGAGGAGAGGAGAGGAGAGGAGAGGAGAGGAGAGGAGAGGAGAGGAGAGGAGAGGAGAGGAGAGGAGAGGAGAGGAGAGGAGAGGAGAGGAGAGGAGAGGAGAGGAGAGGAGAGGAGAGGAGAGGAAAGGAAAGGAAAGGAAAGGAAAGGAAAGGGACACTTACCTGAGCTTAATCAGGCTGTATCCTAGGGCTTGCCTTAACAGAAAGCATTCCTGAGATAAAGCAAATGTCATAACAAGATGAAATGTGATGAAATGTGTGGTTCAGTGCTGGTCATGGATGGTCAGTGTGAACAAGACCAGATATGTTGAGTTCAAGGACACCCGTCTGAGGGGTACCCACCTCAGAGGACAAGGACTAAGAGCAAGATCACTCCAAGAGCACACCCCTGGTACGGACTGTACCAGGCTGGGGAGTACACATCTTCAAAGGTCTCTAGCTGGCCCATGCATGCTGGCCAGACCAGGCTTCGATTTAGGCATTCCCCACGTGAGGAGAGTAATTTTGGTGGCCAGGAACCGGGCCTGGTGCAGGGGAGCAGTGGGAGCAGCTCTGGGGGCGCAGGCTGAGCTCTGAGTTATGCCTGTTGCTGCCTGAGGGCTAGCACAGAGACGCCAGCAGGCAAATTGTTGTACAGGCTCCTGGGAGAACCCCGTGTTGAGCAGGAAACTGAAGTGCTAAATGGCCGGGGAGAACGGAGGGGATCCATCCATTTAACACTCAGGATGTAAGGCAATAACCGACTTCAGACAGTTTTGCTTCACATCCCCAGGAGTCTGACAGTTTGTCTTATTGTATTGCCCCTCAGTCCCTGCCCAGGGACAGTGTGCATGCCAAAGTTCACCTGCTCCTGGCTGGGATCTCGCCTTCTCCGCAGAACCTGGAGCTGTGGGCTGCTGCACGGGGAGCACGGCCTCCAGCAGCCTCTGCTGCGCTGCCAGACAGACCTGAAGCCACGAAGGGAGCTGCTGCTGCTGCAGTGTCCAGCTTGCAGCTGGCTGCCTCCCAGGGAGGAATTTACAGCCCTTAACTAAGCAAACCTTGAACGGTAAGAGGCAGAAACCCGAGCTGGCCAAAAGGAAATGCTGAGGGGAAGTGCATAAAGTAACCTCAGCCCTGCTCCTTGGGGCCTGGATGTCCTCCCACAGCTCCATGACCGGGCAGGGGGTGCTCGCCCCTCTCAGCCACGTTGCTCACGTTGCTCCTCATGGGTGAAGAGATGTGTATGTTTTTTTCCTTTTAGCTTTATGTAGTAAAGCATTGCCTGACTCAGCAGCAGAGACATCTGCTGTGTTCTTCTACCCTGTGCATACAGATAATGTGAACGGCTCAGGCTCAGCTTTCCCTCTATCAGAACAGCACCTTGCTTTTTCCCCATGCCAACCCTGAATTTCACAGGTATTTTGTCTGCACCTACTGCACACATCCTGACCTTGTCCTGCCTTGCCTTGTCCTGCCCTCCACCAGCTGCCAGGACCCTGGGTCCTCCTAACCCAGAGACCCCGGGAGCTCACTCAGCTGCCATTAGGACCTTGGCCCTCCCTGCTGTCCAGGAAAAATGGGTCTTACTCACCATTGTCCCAACAGGTTTCATGATTTCTTTCATTGCACTGGGCAATGAAGGGCAGGGTTTTGGTAGCCATGGCTGCAAGGGAGGTGGCCAGGAGCTGGTGCCAGCTGTTTTCCCAGCCAGTTTGCCCAGAGCCTCAGGCATTCAGGTTAAGGAAAGGGGCAGGAGATAGGAGAGGAGGCACAGGGGAGGCAGATAGCTGAGAGGAGGCAGAGGACACACATGGGGAGACATTGCTGGGACACAGCTGGAGATGCAGTCTTGGGAGGAGCACCATGTGCCAGAGGAGGTACCTCTGCGGGACCATGGCCATGGGTCACCGTGCAAAGAAATCAGTGTCCTGTGCTGCCTGCTGCCTCGCCAGAGGAGCTGGGAGGGACTGTGTGCGAGGGGTGGTGGAAACAAGGGGAGCTGAGTCTAGGGAGGGGGTGGAACGTTGCTTGGCTTAAGTTGAGTCTGGGGAATGGGAAGGAAAGGTTCCCTAAGTGTTCAACTGTCTTCTTTTTCATCAAAATAAGTGATTAAAATTTTATGTTAACTTGCAAAAAATATATATATATGAACTAAAATTTTCCAAGTCAAGATCATTTTGCCAGTGACACTCTTTGAAAGCTGCTTTTTTCATTAAACAGTAGTTTACAACTAGTCCCATCAGTCTATTTGGGACTCCAAAGTCCTTTGATGAGAGACCATGGTCTGAAAATAACACTGCTCTTTTATAAAGATATACTTCAAAAACAGCTACAAGTCCCTTATATGCCTCAGTTCCTGCAAAAATCCCTTTACCACTGTTGCCTAGTTGTGTTCTCTGCAGGTCTTTCAGTTTCTATGTCCATAAACGCTCCTCCTGAAAAGTACAGTTCATTTTCTCTGATAGCACATACTGCCTCATTCTCAACGTCTTGATGCACATTGCCTGGAATAAGCAAAACAAGGTTTCATATCAGAGGTTCTCAAAATGCAGCTGACGTGCATGCTCACCCATACACTCCCAGACTTGCACAGTGACTAAAATAGTCGTTTTTTTCCTATTTGTTTTTTAAACAACTGGCCAGTCAGCTACCCTGCATTTGGATAGGCAAAAAAATAAATTGTCCCCATGGGACATCTTTGCTGGCACCTTAAAGCTTGTTCTCTTCCGGGGGTTCACTCCTCCCATGCCCTCAGAGCGGTGGAGGTACAGCCCACCTCACTGGACCATGAGATATTTTTTGTGTGCACAAAGACCAATATCTCCATGCACAGCCCTGCCTCACTTTATGTGGAATATGGGGAAACAGTTGTGCAAACCCGTTGTGCATGTGGAAACCATCACTCCGAGACCTTGGCTAGCTTCACTGGAACACCAAAAGGCCCACTGCATCTCTGAGGGCTATTTTCCTATAGAGTTTCAGTCTTTCCTTACCCCCACCCATTTTGACACCAGAACACTTCAAAACAATCTATTGCTTTTTTTTTTTCCCTCCCTTCAAATGAAGGGAGAATATTTTCCCCGTCTGCAAGAGTAACTGAGCTCTGTTACACGCGCCTTTAAATTAAATTAATCCCAGGGAAGAAACCCAGTCTGGAAAACTTCAGCTCACATGCTGAAGGTTTCAGAGTGTAATTAGCATCTGAAAATAGAGCCACTAACCAGGAGTAGCTTGACTGTGATATTCCAGGTGTGTACCTCTGTGAAGAAATAGGGAAAGAATCACTCTGTTCCAGGCAGAATACAGATCATGGAATGCTAGAATGGCTTGGGTTGGAAGGGACCTTAAAGATCATTTATCTCCAAACCCCTGCCATGGGCAGGGATGTCACTCACTCCATCAGGTTGCCCAAAGCCCCATCCAGCCTGGCTTTGAACGCCTCCAGGGATGGGGCATCCACAGCTGCTCTGGGCAACCTGTGCCAGTGCCTCATCACCCCCTGAGTGAAGAATTTCCTCCTAATGCCTAGTCCAAATCTATCCTCTTCTAGTTTAAGACCATTCCCCCTTCCCCTATCATTATCTACCATCATTTTTATAAGACCCCTTGAAGCACTGAAAGGCCTCAATGAGGCTTTTTTTTTAATTTGATTTTTTTTTGTTTTTTATTTTATTATATTTTATTTTAATTTGATTTTTTAATGAGGCATTATTTTTTTTTTTGCCTATCCAAATGCAGGGTAGCTGACTGGCTAGTTGTTTAAAAAAAAAAGATAAAAAACTACTATTTTAGTCACTGTGCAAGTCTGGGAGTGTATGGGTGAGCATGCACGTCAGCTGCATTTTGAGAACCTTGGATATGAAGCCTTCTCTTCTCCAGGCTGAAAATCCCCAGCTCTCTCAGCCTTTCTTCATAGGAAAGGTGCTCCAGCCCTCTGAGCATCTTTGTGGCCCTCCTTTGGACTCACTCTAACAGATCCACATCTTTCTTACGCTGGGGGCCCCAGACCTGAATGCAGCACTCCAAGTGGAGCCTCATGAGGACAGAGCAGAGGGGCACAATCCCCTCCCTCCACGTGCTGCCCACCCCTCTGTGGATGCAGCCCAGGATGCAGTCGGCCTTCTGGGCTGCAGGTGCACACTGCTGGCTCATGTCGAGCCTTTCCTCCACCAGAACTCCCAAGTCCCTCTCTGCAGGGCTGCTCTCAAAGATTTCTTCTCCCATTCTGTCGTCATGTCTGGGATTGCGCCGACCCAGGTGCGGCACCTTGCATTTGGACTTGTTGAACCTCACGCCATTCACATAGGTCCAGTTCTCCAGCCTGTCCAGGTCCCTTTGAATGGCATCTCTTCCTTCTTTGGTATCAATGCACCACTCAGCTTGGTGTTGTCTGCAAACTTGTTGAGGGTGCACTCAATCCCATCATCTATGTCACTGATGAAGATATTGAAAAGCACTGGTCCCAAGACAGACCCCTGAGGGACACTGCTCAACACAGGCCTCCACCTGGACATAGAGACATTGACCACCACTCTCTGGGAACGGCCACCAAGCCAATTCCTTATCCACCGGATGGATAAGATGTAATTGGTCAGTCTTCCCTGGTTGACTGATGCAGTCACTCCATCACAGAAGGCCACCAGATCGGTCAGGCAGGATTTGCCCTTGGTGAAGCTGTGCTGGCTGCCTTGGATCACCTCCTTGTCTTGCATGTGCCTTAACATTGCCTCCAGGAGGATCCTTTCCATAATCTTCCCAGGCACAGTGGTGAGACTCACCGGTCTGTAGTTCCCTGGGTCTTCTTTTCTACCCTTTTTAAAAATGGGAGTGGTGTTTCCCTTTTTCCAGTTACCAGGGACTTCACCTGACTGACATGATTATTCAAATATGATGGAGAGTGGCTTGGTGACTACATCAGTCCATTCCCTCAGGACCCTGGGATGTCATCAGGCTCCATAGACTTGCAATTGTTAAGTTGCATCAGGAGGTCCTGAACTTGCTCTTCGCGTACAGTGGGAGGGACTCTGCTCTCTCAGCCCCACCTAGAAGTTTGGGAACTTGAGAGATGTGAGAAGCCTGACCACTAGTGAAGACAGAGGAAAAGAAGTTGTTAAATACCTCTGCCTTCTCCACATCTGTCGTTACCAGTTCTCCGTCTTCATTTGTCAGAGGCAATACACTCTCCTTAGTCTTTTGCTGACAGCGTACCTGTAGAACCCCTCTTGTTATTCTTTGCATCCCTCCAAGTTTAGTTCTGCCAGTGCCTTGGCTTTCCTGATCCCGTCCCTGCACATCTAGGCAGCATTTCTATACTCTTCTCAGAGCCATGGCCTTGTTTCCACTGTCTGTGCATTTCCTTCTTTTGCCTAAGTTTGACCAGCAGATCCTTGTTCAGCCATGCTGGTTTCCTACCTTTCCTGCTTTCTTTATTACCTATGGTATAGAGGGCTCTTACACTACCTGTCTCAGTGGAGAAACAGGGGAAAAGAGGTCTCTGATGGAGATTACCACTTCTTATGGACCAGAGCCCGGAGAAGGTCTGTGCCTGCAATAGCCCCAGCAGTCCTTATTTGGTGGATTTAAGAACTTTTATGCCCTTTCATTTCTATCATTGAACCACCCTCATCCTTCAGTATACTTAGCATATCTGATGTAGGAAATACTCTTTTTGCCTTTTACAGTTAGGAACTCTAAGAAAGGGATACTGAGATCAGAGACCTCAGAGATATTTTAGTTCCTAATTCAAAGGAGGGTCAAGTGCTTAAATGCATGTAAATGTTTGGGATTTACCCAGCCCAGACTTTTCTCCCAGCTGGGAAGGACACACTGCAGTATGGACGGACAGGCACATGGCATCCCACTGCTGAAGGTTTCTGCCTTTGTTGCTTTGGCCATGGCCCTGCACCAGCTTCTCAACCACCATAAAACCACCATAAAGCAATAGCTAGGAGCAAGTGCGTGGCCACACAACTTGCCTGTGCCAACCTCTTGCCTGACCTTGCCTTCACATTGCACGCAAAATTTGCCATTAGCCCCTCAAAGCTCCTCCTTTGTCCCTGTGAGCCCCAAGAACAGTGGAAAGAGCTGCCCTACAGAGAGGTATTTCTTCCTCCGTCAGACTTTTACTGAATTCCTGATGAATTCCTGAAGCTATCACAGTCAGCCCTAATGGCAGCAGATTTTCAGAGAATTAGTTCAGGTGTTTTGGAGCTGAGCCCTTCATAAATCTTCTTGAAACTCCATGAATTTATTGCTAATGTTGGTTCCTGAGAATCATACCTTCAGCCTCCAAAGCACAAAAATGTCTCTTTTGTTAGAGGATTTAACTACTGCTTAGATTCATTAGCAAAGGTAATTTTGGCCTAATTAGTCTTCTAATTTATATGTTATCCCTTGTAGAAATATGCCCTCAGAAATTAGTAAAATGGCTTATAATATATGCTAATCACCATAATCTAATACGTCTTTAATTATACATGTAATAGGGAAACTAATTGGCAGATGAAGGATATTCTGAAGGGCCAAAATATTTAAATCAGGAGAACAGAATACTATCAATTAAACGACTGAAAAAAAACATGTTTTCCGATATGTGGAAGAATATGAGTTTCCTAAAGCAGAAATATCAGATTGCTTAATTTCTATTAAAGCTCCTTATTGCAGCAAAACTGATTAATAAGTATAATGGTAATTGAGGTCTTGGTCTTACAACGCCTGCCTGGGCTGAAATGGAATACTTAATACTAGGGGCAAAATTTAGGAAAAGTTATTTACAGAATAGAAGGCAACGCATAAATAAAGTTGCAAATTATAACAGTGGTTTCCAAATGAAATTTTTGTACTTTCAATTTTTTCTCCTTGCAGGAATAACGTCACTGTAGTTTGAAGTTTCCTTTGTGTTTGAAAAACTCTTTGGGCTGTTGGGTCTTGTAGCAACTTTTCAGTGTATTTTTTTCCCATCCCATGGATTTAATTAGCAATGGCAGAAAAAAAATAGCAATTTCCTGGGCATTTACTATTTCTGTACTTGAAAAGTACACTTTGTATGAAGTACTGTCAAGTTCTATCCATGCTTTAAAGGTTGCAGTGTAATGTGACTTTGCACGCACAGCAAGAGAGAGAAAAGGAATAGGTATTCTGTAGTGATGTCAGAAGGGGGTCATTTGAGAAGATCTTATTACAAAAAGAGACATAGATTAATAAAAAATGAAGATATCCATGGTTTCTGGCATAAATATTTGAAAAGATAAGCATTTTCTGAATTGCGTGCTTCCTGATTAGAGAATTCAGATGAAGATTTGGAATTTGTCTGGATGAAGACCAGGTTTTTGTTTAATAGTGGTTTTTATAATGCATTTTTGTTTAGTTTACTTTTCCCGTTATTAGACTATAGTTGACCGAAAAAAAAAACACATGTTTTTGCACTGTAAGCACTCCAGTCCAATCAGTACCTTACCGAGCTCTTGAACTCAGTGCTGAGTCTGGAAACACCACAAGGCCACGGGGGGAAGCTGATGCATGCGCGCAGCTCTCCCAGCCAGATATTTGCCAGAGCTTGTCTAGCAGTCCTGCCTCTGCTAGCCTTACTTTGTGCCTGGCCCTGCAACTTCATCCATAGAAGATTTTCTATTAAAAACAAAACAAAACAAACAAAAAAATCACAACAACAAACAACACCACAGTTACACAGATTTGCACCAGTTTTTAAGCATTTGGTGTCCAGCTTCGCTGGTTCCAAGGGTAAGTTATGTATCTTAGTCAAGTACATGGAGAGCATCCACACTAGATTTTGGGGTATTTTAAGAAACTTAAATTATCTGTTAATTGTGCAAGTGCATAGTGAAATCCAGGATGTCAGAAAGCTGTGTGGGGCTGTAGCTCTTCAGCTCTAGCAGGCACGCTGCCTCCTGTCATGTAGCACAGAGGGAAAGCAGCTGTCCCCAGGGAAAAGCACATCATCACCCCTTGCTGCAGCCAGTGCTGGACCTGCTTGTGTTCCCATCCACAGCAGAATTTGGCCCAACAAGTTCCAGCATAGTTTTGCATGGGTTAAATCTGTTTTCTTCAGTACAAAAGCTTTCAAGAAGACTTGATCCCATTGTTAGGCAGGTTCTTTTTGAGCAAAAATACATTGGTATCTGACAGTATTCAGCATTTCAAATCAGAGTGCATTTAATTTATTAGAAAGATACTCCAACACCCCAAATTTCTCCTTTGTACCTTCAAGCTGAGATACTGCTGGACACAGTGCTGGCCACACCAGGGTTGGGAAGCTGACAGAACACATTAAAGAAGAATTACTTGGTTTTTAGCAAGCACAATATCAGATGCAAAGACTCTCACTTGAACTGTCCTTTGGCATTTAAACAACAACAAAAAAATCATACCTGTTCAGTTTGTTTTTGTTTGTTTTCAATATGAAATCTTGTACTGAAGGCTTTTCTAGATTGTCCAAATTTTAGTTTCATTTGTACATTTTTTTTTCTGTCGGTTTATGTCAGCAGTGGGTTCAGCCTAATGAATATCATGCACTGACATCTCCTAATTTAGGCAACTTAAAATACCAGTGATTATATTTTTTAATGACTTGTGCATACATGGGGGAAGATTCCAGCCTTTCAGCAACTGGCAGCCAAGGTCCCAGCACACTGAGGACTGGGATGCCATGACATCTGCTAATCTTCTTAAGAGAACCAGCAGCACAGTGGGACATGCCTTAAAGCTTGTTCTTAATTTTTTAATATATTTTATTAAATAGGGAATTTGGGAATCAGAGCACATTCATACATGTGTTGCTTCCTCTGTCAATAGGACAAAACCAGGCCAGCTACACAGAATAAATTAAACATGAGCCAGTTGAAATATTAATTTAAAATAATACTCTATATAGACATAGATTTTTCATGATGACAAAATATTCAGAAGACTTTCTAATTGTCTGTGAATTTGGAATATTTGCTGAATAATTTGAACAAATAACTTTCCCATGAGGTATTACAAATTGTTTGTTTCAACTATCCACCAAGTCTTCTCTTTTGGCTGGTAACTTAAGTCATCTGGTATTGATTACTGCTGTTGGAACACGAAATGGCAACAAATTTAAGCAAAAACAACCTGCCCATTTTGTAAGTGGTCACAATAATTAAATGATATTGTTACAATTGGGAAGCCTTCAGAATAACGGTAATTTTCTGAACATGTACAAACCATCAAAAAAACATGAACGGCCCCCCCTGGCCAAGCACAAAAGGGTGACTTTTTTTTTCAACAAGCAGAGTGTATGTTATTCAACGTGTTATTCTAAAACAAAGAGAGTCTTAAAAAATCTCAGTAGGTCAGTGGAAGTCCCCACAGACAAAGTGCGTCTTGAATCAGACCCCTACTGATAACACCCTAGAGCAACACAGGAGCTTGCCAAGGTGCTGGGAGATGCTCTGCCCGCCTGCAAGCATGGTCAGAGATCAGCCCTTGTCCTCTCCTTCCCCATCAGACTCACTTAGGAAGCCACGCACATGCACAGTGCTGCAGACGTTGCCGCAAACGATCATCATGTGGTTCACCGCGCGATCCAAACGCTGCCACTGCTGATAGCCCTTTCAAGAAAATACGTAGCGGATGTATTTAAACCTCTATATCCAAGGGGCTTTGTGCGGATGCAATCTGTCGGCAAATGAAGCCACAAACTAGAAGTGGCTTCCATTTCTAAAGCAAGCGTGTACTTTAAGGAAAAGTCAAACGGGAAAGGTTATCACCCATCTCTCGCGGGCTTCATTTGAACTTCGTTTTAATTTTTTCCACAGATGTATCGCTGAGCGAGCCCAAATGTGGCCACACACCATAGATTATGAAAACACACGTACAAAAGATGCAGAGCAGTGAAGAATGATATGAACAAATCTGGATGACATTTAACATAACTGTTAATGGTCATATTGTTCTTGGGTTTTATTGAAAATTGCCAGGCGGGCTCTGGAAAATATGCGCTGTTGGGAATCTGTTCAGAGTTTTTATCAAAGCTTCTTTGCAATTAGTGGCAAATTATTGTTCATTCCTCTGGAATTCTTTGAAATAAGATCACCCTGATTTCAGCCTGATACTATTCACGGCCCCGCAACGCACAGCTCTATGGGAAATGAGTTTTAATAATAAACGTAATAGCAAGTATTAGCAAGCAGCAGTGATAAGAAGCTAGTGCCATTCATAGCATTTTCCCCTTCAAGGGACTTGACGAACCTTAATCTGCACGGCTCCCTGTGAGGTGAGCCCGTGAGCAGCTTATCTATCTCGGTAAACATGCCGATAGAAGCAGCTCATCCTTCGGTCCTGGGGCTGGTGAGTCACGGCACGATAAGCTCCAGCTCGGCGGCAGGAGGAGGTGATGGCTGGGCAGGCCTGCGGCGGGGCCTGGGCCCGCTTTGCCCTGCACTTACATGGGCTGGTTGTGGGCACAGCAGTTCCTGGGCCTCCGCTGCTGCCTCGTGTGCCTGGGTACAAGTGGGGCAGGCTCAGCTGGTTGGAGCTGCTCTTCAGATGTGCTTCAGGCACTTCACAGCCCTGCGAGTTGATCTGTTTTTGTTTTGGATGGTGGGAAGACACATGTCAGAATTGCTTGCCTGAGGCCAGAGTGCTAGCACAGAGCCAGAAGTTCAGTGAGGCCATCAGCCCCATGCTCCCAAACGTCCCTCGGCTCCTGGGCTGCTTCTGTGTCATGCCTCTGAGTGAGGAAATCTCTCACTTCCAAGTGCCAGTTCTCCCAGGTGGCCACCACAAGTCCCACCTATGGGGTCCATGGGCTGGCCAGTGAAGCCTGGACAAGGTACACAGGGCAAAGGTCCCCAGTGGAGATGTGAAGACCTCACCCTTGTTCCTTCCTTCCTGCATCCATTTCTATTTTATAGCAGCCCTCAAGCACCTTCTTCTGTAGGGGGCCTACAGAAAAGCTGGGGAGGGTCTCCTTGTCAGGGAATATAGTGATAGGACAAGGGGTAATGGTTTTAAACTAGAAGAGGGGAAATTTAGATTAGATATAAGGAGGACATTCTTCATTCAGAGGGTGGTGAGGCACTGACACAGGTTGCCCAGAGAAGCTGTGGATGCCCCATCCCTGGAGGTGTTCAGGGCCAGGCTGGATGAAGTCAGCCTGGTCGGGTGTGAGGTGTCCCTGCCCATAGCAGGGGATTTGGAACAGGATGGTCTTTAATGTTTCTTCCAACCGAAACCGTTCTGTGATTCTATGATCAAGGACAGCAGGTACAGACATGGAGGAAGGAGTGCAGAGACACCTGGTTGGACTTTCTTCTTCAGGGGAGGTATCTACCCGTTTGCCATCCACTGTCTGTATCACTGGTCTTCACAAGGGGACACTCTGAAGTCACTGCAGTGTGTTAGTAAATGAGAATTAAATATTCCTCTGCTGGGGATCTGCACAAAGTCTTCATGCAGCAACATCTACATCATTCACAAGCGTACTGCTGGTGAGCCACCAGGGTACAGAAAAAAAATATATGTTATTATTACACAGGGCATTGAGAAAAAGATAACACTAAAAGTATTATGAGTAGCTGGTTTTGTTCAGTGCTACGAGGCATGAGGTAAAGAATATTAACCATGAGGGAAAGAGCTGGAGTGCTGTCAGTACTTTCATGGTTGTTTCTAACAGTATAATTGCTAGTAGCATGAACAATGGGAAAGCATTGTTAATTTAAGCTGCGAAATATTTTCAAGTAATTTATGCAGCAAAAAAAGCCCCTGATTTTTAAAACAGCCTGAGTAAAGGCATGTAATGATTTTAAAGGCAAAGACATTACTAACAGTTCTTTTGAATTGATGGGATGTATACTGCTTCTTTTCTTCAAATAACAAAAAAAAATGTTACTAATTTGATTAATGATGAATCTTCAGAGATTAAAAATGCAGCATGGAAATCTTGATTAGCAATCATTGCTACCCAAAGTTAATGATTGTTAATGATTAATTAACAATTGCTGAAATGAGTTCCTGCAGCAATTGGATGAAATTATATAGGAAATTACTGTGCCATGGTACACTAGACAAATGATTCCCCTAGTGTATATTTATAGAAGTAAATTGCACAAAGAAAACAGCAGAACAATTATCGAAATGAATTACTCCTGGAACTTGGGATCTTGTTTACCTTTTATTTGGAGCTGTGAAATGGACAGTTAATACCCATGAAAAGCAGTATCATCAGTGGCAAAGCAGCATCTGGTAATGGATGTTCACCCAGACTACCAGCCTTACAGTAACATATGCTTGTCGTGCTCCCTCATAACCTTCTAGTTTTAAAGAAAAATGAACAGAATTGCAGGGACTTTGAATTTTTCAGTGATCAGTGATGTAATGATGGCTTTGTTCCTCTTTTAGGGCCTTACTCAACAGAGAAATGGTGCCAGGCACTATTATGGGCAGGTGTGTGACCACTGGTTTCAAGGAGGCAGTACAGATCTATTTGAATTCATCCCTCTGCAGGATCAGCTCTCAGTCATTTATTTTACTTACAGCAAAGTGGCGATGGAAAATGCTTGATATTATGTTGAAAGGGAAATGGGAAGAATAAGAAGGAAAAATTATGCAATCATCAGAAAATTATTTGAAACGACAATAAATTTTTAATAGTCTAATAAAAAAGATAAGTGGAATACAAATCTACAAAGCTTGTCACATGGCTGCATTTTGTTTAATAAAAGATTTTTTTTAAAGTGAATGGATGATTCACATGGAAAAATATGTTCTAAATGTTCATCATCTGTGGGAGAGTATTGTTACAACATGCATAATGTGGTTTCAGAGAGAACAGTTTGGCTTTGTAATAAAGATGTGGGCTTTAGTGGTAAGAAAAGTCTACATTACTTTAAAAATTGGTCAATGTTCCACAAATAAAACTTTATTTAATGGAAAAAAATAGCACAGTTATTCCCAAACTGTTATTACGGCTTGGTCTTGTCATGCAGCGAAATCCACAGTTGGTTATCCATGCCACTGAACCATTTGATAGTCTCCTTGCAAGACACCATCCCATCCACATTATAACACTACAGTAACACAACCATGGTGTAATCATCTTTCCTTTCACAATAAATGAGGGTCATAACACTACAGTGGGGAAAAATGTTCATACCCTAAAATTTTCATTGCTCCTTCTGGGCTAGAAACCCCTTCCTTGTCTATTTCTGCTCTTGTGCTTGCTTCCCCTTCCTTCTTGCATTAATTTATTCACCATGGGAATCTACTGTCAAATGAGCTTCTTATCTAAGTTTCCAGAGCCAAAAGCTTGTTTCATGTATGGAAAGGGAAGCCCAGGTTCATTGTTTCCTCCAAAACCAGTTCTGTCAGTGATTGCATCTGATGAGAACGGCTGGACCAGCATTTGTTCACCACAGGGTGCTCGTACACAGCACGTGGGGAAGGTACACATGTCCCTGGGCATATGTCAATGTAACGATGTGAGATAGCCCCGATGCCTCTGGAAGAGGCAATTTGCTGAAATAAATGGGTGGCAGAGATGCAAGCAGGATCCAGCTTGTCCACAGCTCAGAACAGAACATGTGTGGGTACTGAACTGAAGTACTTCAGTTCTTTTCTTTTTTTTTTTCTTTCTTTTTTTTTTTATAAATTCTCAGAGAGAATTTTTAGAAAGATGGTTACCTGCTTATTTGTTTAAAACATTGCAAATGAAATGGTTTGCTGTAGTAAAAGTATAGCTATTGCTTGTACAACATAATTTGGATCTATCTGAATTTCATTTCTAGCCATGCCAGTATCTGGAAACTGAGAACTTCTCAGCGTTTGCAATTTAATCTAGTTACAAGTACTTATACAAAATACAGGTATATTAGAAACAAATAGGTGAGCCAGAGAAAGAGAGAAAGAGAGAGAAGGGATGTATTAACACTGAAAAACAGCCATGACCTGATCCATTATTCCTGCATTTCTGGTTTGCCAGAGCACAGGACAAGAGAAAATAACTTGTTTAATTCATTAAGAAACAAAGCAAAGATGAAGCATCCTTTCTGCTCTTTGATCATGGCTTCCTGAGATATGTTTATACCCAGTGCAAAGATGAAAATTTCCATACACCTCTCATCCAATCTGAAAAATGCAATACTTTTTATTCCCTCACAAAAATAAGATGCTAGGAAATCTTCAAGCAGGAGACTGCATCCATCAACATGTACTGCAGGACAGTAGCTATACCCCTTCAACATTACTTTCCAGTCAATGTGTATAAAGAAAGCAGATTTGCAAATTGGCATGGCTTTGAACCAGGTTATATATTTCTTCAATAAACAGCACTGACCACAACAAAACTAAAATATATATTACATAGCCATAAAGGCAACCCATTTAGAGTGTATTTTTAAAGTAATATTCAGGGGAAAAACATGAAACTGAAGAACTCCAGACCACTTGCAGCCGCATTAAAGGAGAAAAATGAACCTTTTAGTAATATTTATATTAGTAACTTGTATCAACCTCAGCAATCCTGATACAGACTGAAGTAAAATTTCAGCAGCCAGCTCTCATACATGCTGCATACAGTTTGGAAAGATCAATATTTTGACTTTTTGTTTGGTTAAACTTCAACTTAAGATCCAAATCCTACTCATTACTGAATGTCCCCATGCACTGCTACATGCTCTCTTGGGATGCTGTTTGCCCCCTGATCCTAGTAATTCAAAGCCCTCTTTGTGGCAGAAGCCTATGAGGATCTCCTAAAGATAAAAGAAACACAGGTTACAGTTTCCTCTTGGGTCTCTCTCTAGGCCTGGGGAAATTCAAATCAGACAGCAGACTTTTACAAATGGAGAAAAAAAAAAAAAAAAGAAAGAAAAAACACAATTCCACAAAAAGGGAAGCTGCACATGATTCCCTAAGGGCTGGGATGGCTGCACCAGATTTGTCATGTCATTGGAGCGCACAACTGAGCCCTGTTCCTAATGATGAAGTTGAAGGAAATGGCCTTAATTGGGCTCTTTGAAAATGCCAAAGAATTAAATAAAACTGATGAGTCAACAACGAACATGGAAATGAGCCACTACAGCCGCTGAGCCAACAAACAAGCAAACAAATGAGCTGTCCATAACTCCGAAGTAAATACAAAGAACCCGTGCCTTTCACCCTCCCTGTACCCGCAGTACTCTTCTGTGGCAAAACCCATTCTAGCTACAGGGCAAGAGAGCTGCCTTCCTGCCCAAGCCCTCACTCCCTTTTGCCTTTTAAAATGTTTTCTTTTTTTAAACATACTCTTTTGTAAACCTTAGCATTCCCTCCCCCACCATCAGACATCTAACACTGACGCTCTCATTCTGTATATACTGCCCCTTGATGCAGACTAACTCTGATGTCAACAGCCCTTTGGGGCAAATAATAGTGTGAGGACTTCAAGATTTGGCCAGGAATAGCACGCACGTGTGCTTTTCAGACCCTCATCGATATGCTGTTCACCAGCCCACCTGCATGAGCTAATTTCCGTGCTCTTTGTATGACTGCCCTTATTCCCATCCTAAGCAGAAGGTGCCAACGTTCCTTGTACTGTCACTCCCCCTGAATTATAAACAAACCAGAAGACATCTCAGATTTCAGAGCTTTGACTCCAGGATCAAGCAGCTCTATACAAGGATGGTGGAGCACATCCTCCGTCCCAGGTCCCCCGAACAGTAGTGGTGGTGGTGGGCCAGCAGCCCTTGCCTACGGACAGCAGGCACGTGGGACACTGCAGGCACCTGTGCTGCACCTCTATCCACAACAGCTCATTCAGCTGCCTTCTCAGGAGACCCAGGTGCCCAAGCCCCAAGGAACAGCTGATGAAGGGCTGCCCTAGCACAGCCCTACAACTTAAGCAGCGCTGCGAACAGGTATTTAGCCATCTTGCTCCAAACGGACCGTTTGCAGATATTACCTTTTGCTGAAATATACTCTCTCTCTCTTTCATCCCTGTCAAAATCAATTAAACATTTATTATCAGAGCACCGGTGACACCCACATACTGCTCCCCTGTGGGCTGGAGGGACATCCCTGTGCTGCTGGAGTGACATTTCCCAACAAATGCTCTCAGACTGTCATCGGTATTTTCAACATCAGGTCTCTGTGTTCAGACTCTTCAAATGTGTTAATGCCTGCGAGGACTGTACTCAGTGAAGCTCCCCTGGGACCTAAGGTAAATTCATGTGTTTGTGCTTGCTGAGCTGTGCCTTTTGCAGCAAATCTTGGTACTCAAGATGAATGAGAAGCTGTCTCCTGGAAAACTGGATTCCTGGAGACATTTTCGTTGATTGGTGTTTAAAATAAAATGCTTCGAGAAAATATGGAAGTGCTTCAGTTCTAAAGGATGAGGATGACAAGGTATTTTATAAGCCTCACATGCGTAAATACTGCAAGTGTACCGTCCCTGCCAAGCTGTGCAGAAAACATGCCAGGGCAGCAGAGCCCAGAACAGGAGCACAGAGTAGTTTCTGTGCTGGAGACGCAGATGGGGGACTCTATCCTCCACAGAGGATCCTGAGACCCTTGCTCAGCTCCAGGACCTGACTACGCCATGGTGGCACCAGCCTGCTCCTCCCACGAATTCCCATGCCTGAGCAGGGACAGCAAAATCAGGTCCTGAGGCCACGGTCCACTTCTGCAAAGCCACCAAGTGGTACTTTGGGAACCTACTTAAGCTTTGTTCCGGCTGTTCAGGGACTGAAGGTATGCCCTTAAGAGTGCATTTTACCAGGGACCTTACCTCAGCCCTGACGGAATGAAAAACACTTGCTGCACGGCAAACTGCAACAGCCCTGGGCACAGGGAAGAGCAGAGCAGGTAGCACCCTGTGCTGGGGAAAGCCTCTCCAGGACATCTTCTGCCGTCAGCCTGGTGAGGAGGGCAGTCCCCAGGGCCACAGGCTGCCATCCTCCCGTCCTCCTGAGAAGCGAATGAAATCTGGGTTTCCCAGACTCTTGTCGGTGGCTCTAATTGCAAGGTTATCCTGCACAAAAGCACCACGAGTTGCCCTCAGGGCATCTGACAATGGTGTTTCTGTGAGAACAATCCAGCCTGTGTGTGAAGCATGAGCGATGGCGGTGGGCAGGAACATTTTGTTCGGGATCCCGGCTGGCCTCGGGCATCCTCCCCGCCCCAAGGGGACATCTGGGCCAGGGAGGGGGAGCTCCGGGTCCCCTCAACCTGCACCTCCAGCAAGGGGGAAACCTTCAAATCGGGAACCGAGGGAGCTTTGCAGCCAGGTATAAGCAAGCCTCTCCTCTAACTGCCCAAGTGCTCTGCTGGATTTGACTCCAAGTTTTTTACCTGTAGACTGTACACAATGAGTTAAGACACACTGAAGGGAAGAAGAAAAAAGAAAAAAAAAAAAAAGAAAAAAAAGCTTGAAGCAGTCCAGGTGCTATAGTATTACATAAAAAATCATATCTGACATCTAGTGAACACCAGCAGCAATGAGAACTGCTGGTCGTAGATGAAACCACAAGTGCTGATGCCGCAATATGCAAGGACGATATTGTACATTATCTGCGAGCGTCCCCCTCCTGCCCACCCCAGATTAAGCCTGCTGGGAAGACATCCAAGAAAGAGTACACCTAATACTCAGGCCCCTGGTCCCCTGTGACAAAACCCTATAGAATGGGGCAGATTTAAGAGCAACAGAAAACCTAAAGCAAAACTAAGAAATCCATTTTAAAGAGCTATGCTGAGTGCCAGAAGGATAAACGAAGACTTTATCTACTCCCAAAATAACAAATTGGTCCAGTGCCATGAGACGTCTAGCAGCTCTGGAAAGCGTATCACTTAGTGCCAACAATAATAGACACCTTCACTCGAATATGATCCCTTTACAGAAAGTTACCATATATGACTATTTCAAACAGACCGTAGTACATTGAATGTCTGTTCCTTATTTATATATGAAATTATTTATAAAACAATGAAATTCTAACATTAGAGTAATACATTGCATAATAATTTTCCTTCGTATGTTATTTTAATTTTCCAACGTTTCTTCTCTGATGTATAGTTGAACAAGGGAGAAAAGAACCAAACTATAAAGTCCTGTATAAATTCAAGTGTAAACATGCTGCTAAGACAAACTAACATAAGACAGAAATTTGATATGAGTTATTTGAAAGGTCGTGACAATAAATGCGTGCTCTCCAGAGCAGAAGAAGCACTCAGAACTGTGGAAATAACGGCAAGGATGTGCTGCCAGATGAACTGAGTGAGCGCCTACTGCAAGGGGAGAAGGACTTGAGCTAAAGCAGAGAGTAACTCCGGCAAGAGAACAATTTCATTACATGCAGAATAAATGGACACACTGCTGAAAGAATGGGAAGTGCCAGCGGAGACGATGTGCACAGTTTAACAAATGCAGATGGGCATGCAGAGGGAAAAGCATGGTGAAGAGCAGAGTGCAACTCAAAGGTGACAGAGCTGGCTCACCCGGCCGGCTGCTCTCACATCAGGCCCTGAACTACACAGGCACTCCCCTAGCACAGCTGGAAATACACATGCTGCCACAAAATAAAGCCATGTTGTGCTCCCAGACCATGTGAAAACAACACATTGGTACCTATGCACGTGTATACGTATGCGTATACGTGTGGTATTGACTTGGGATCTGCTCTCGGGCAGGGAGGAGGACCACAAGCCAATGAGGGCTTCGGGGTGGAGGTAGAGAAAAGACTGCCAGGCAAAGGGGAAAATGAAGGACGAGGCAACATGATGCATCCTGCATTTTCCATGCAGTGAGAGCAAGAGGAGCTGAGGCAATGACAGCAGAATGAATAGCAGGAAGTGTTTTTATAAGCAAACAAGTAACCCCTAGAAACTACCTCCATACATATTCCTGAAGCAATTAGCTTAGAAAACATCAGGAAAGGATTATATTTATGCAGGTCTGAACATCGTGTGGAGTTACAGTAGCTAAAATAAATACCTCCAAGGACCACTGGCTTTCCTCATTCGAGAAGGATTTTGCTGGGTGGTGCAGACTCCAGCAGCAAGAGCAGCTCACTGAGGTCAGAGAAACCATTAGTGGTCTCTGCTTGCTGACTGGGTGACCCATTGTTTCCCTGAAAATTAAGGCTTGTTTCAAACACCAGGGCCCCGTGGTGTGCTGAGGCCCCAGCAAACATCCCCATGCTGTTGTGGGGTCTCCGTGCTGGAGAGCCAGCCCCACTGAGCCAGCACAGAATTTGCAGGAGCAACCAATTTGATGTCTAGCCGGTCTGCCTCTTACCTCTCAAAACGAGATCTGTACTCCTGGATCACACCAGCACTTTGAAAATCTTTTCCTAAAATACTGAATGGGTGAGAGCGACCGGAGCATACTGAGAGAGAAGGCGATTTGTGCGTGAGAGGTCTCCCACTGCGTGCCCTTGAATTCAAGTCCTCTGTGAACACAAAGCAGCCACAGGCTGATGGAAACCACCAGCTTTCATTACCCTGAACGTGTAATTATCAGCAGCTGTGTCACCCAGTGATTAAATCGTTGTGTCTTGGCCAATTTCCCTCTTGGTTTTGGTACCAGAGTCCAAGTGCACTGCAGACTAAGGAACTGTCCCATTGCCTTCACTAAATATTAGACAAGACCACTAAAAGGACCGTCAAACAGTAAAAATCGCATTAACATGCAAAACAGTTTTATTTTGCCTTATGCCTTTTGCAATTTAGTATATTTATATATATCCTCTTATGTTTTGCATAAAATGACTGCTTTTTAGAAGAGCTAATTGCTACTGATTTCTGTTAACCTTTTTGCTAGGAACACAGGGCTGCATTGAAAACGGGATCTGATCGCATGACAAAACTTAAATGGAAATAAATCAAAACAAGTTTTAGTTGTGAATTTCAGGCCTACGTAATTATTCGTGGGACGTTACAAGCTGGTTTTGGAAAAATGCGTACAATGCCAAGGAACCTTAAAGAGGCTTGGTTCCCTCCAAACAACCACAAGCTGGAAACAAAGCTCTTTTGTTTCTGATGTAAGCAAACACAAAGGTTGGATTTTGGAATGTGAGATTAATATGAAGGCTTTTTAATACTGCAGCACCTCACGTGCTGAGACCATGCGGCGCATGTTGCACTTTTGTTCCGCTGCTGTTTCTGCAGGGTTTGGCCAGAGCTGAGCCGAGCGTTTTCTGTTTGAAACACCGGTGTCATGGCCAGCTGCAGAAACAAGGCTGAAGCGTGTGTGATGCAGACAGGCAGACGGCTGTTTGCTAAATGGCCACTACCGTAACCGTAATGTCAAGCATTTCGTCTTCAGACCGCTGAGTTCACCTTTCGTTAGTGACAGGACTTTGGTTGTCACAAGCTGTGATCACGGTACAGCACCAGGTAATTAAAACTCATGCCTCACGCTCTGCTGTCCCAACGTTGATTACTATTACTCCCATTTTATGGGTGGTGGAAGACAGACAGAAAAGCGGAGAGAAGGCTTGTCCAGACCTTACTGAAATCCATGAGCCCCTTTTAGGAGTTATCAGTGGGTTCCTGATGCGGTCTCAGCCTCAGCTTGCAGGGTTTTGCGGTTCAGCAGCAGCACCAGTGACCTACCAGTACCGCTGCTGTGGCCACGGTGGTCCTAGGGCACCATCAGCCAGCCCCACCAGAAAGCTGCTACCAAAGCCCTTTCTGCTGTTGTTCCTCTCCCCTAACCCCAGCCACAACGCCCAGGCTGTTACGTGTGCGCAAAGCACACTGCTAAACTACACTGCCAAACATGAGAACTGCGGGTGTCTCAATTCAAAGTGGAAAGGTTCAGGTGATTTATGTCGAACTGACGGTGTGTACTCACACTGAGCTCAAATGTGCAGAACAAATAGTAGAGGACGAACAATAACGTGAGTAACCGGGGATTAAGAATGACCCACACGTCATTGAGGTGATGTGTGTATTTCCATATACATACATATATGTGGCTATATACATTTCTGACTTGAAATTCTGTCTCTGAAAAAACATTTACAAATTATTTTGACTTAGGGGAAGAAGCTTTTTGGTGGTAAGGGGAAATAAAACCCAACACCATTAACTCAAAAAAAAAAAAAAACACCAGCTAATTAATTGTTTATTAAAGTTTTTGAACATTGGAAATAAAACATTTATGGACTGCTGCAGGGAAAAAGAATCTTTGGACAGAAGAGCAAAACCAGTGCCATGACTTGCAAGGGATACAAAAATAAAGATAGTTCTGCTTCTAGTAACCAGTCTGGAGTTAATAAACTTCTGAATTTTGGGGTAAGAATATTTCAGCCTGCTACCAAAACTTTTCTCACACTGACGACTGTCCTTAAACCTTGATCAGTCTCATGTCTCACAGAGCATTAGATGTTGGTTCTTTGATCTCATCCAAAAGACCTTCTCCATTGGGACATCGCATGTTGTCTTCCTTGTTAACTCTGTTCCACTTTACCTTGGTACCACTCATCATTTTCCCCCATTTACACATTTCCCCTCTTTGCTCTCTTTGTTTCTTTTTCTCAATCCAGGCTTCATGTTTTCTGTGCTACTCATCATGTTCTCCCCATCTGCACTTACAAAGCAACCTGCAGAAACATTTTTTTTTTAATATACACCTCTCTGCAATCCCTACTTTTCAGTCAATAAATCTCAATCACCTCCTCTTCAACTTCTGTATGTCTTCTCCCACTTTAACTTTTAGGTTAAGCAAGCTGTTTTTCTGACCTGCATACACGCTACCTCTTTTCGCATGCAATGCATCTTTTAATTAATTGCATGGAAGAATCTATGTCCCAACTTGGAAATAACCCTGTGAGAGACAATACCAATTTGCACAGTTTTGAAGTTAATGCAGATAACCACATCATCTATGTTAGAAAACAGAAATCGCTGTTGCCCAAAATCTAGAAAGATAAACTGCCTTTGCACATAAAGTGGAATCAATAAACACAACAACCTTGTTTCACAGCCTTGCTCAGTGAAGTGTAAAAACAAACTGACAGCACAACAAGAAGAGCATAATTGATTTTCGGGTGTATTCCAAAGGTGACATTTGTAATCCAATTAAGGAAAATATTGTAACTCGTTTGGACTTTTTCCTGACCAAGGAATTTTTCTTTTGCTAAAGTTGAGTTTTCTTTTCCAAGTGATACGAGATCTCTAGAAGTCCTCTAGGCTCTTTCACTGCCTTTTTTACACCAGCAAAAGTGATCTGTATTTTAAAGAACCATTTGCACACTGTTACAGGATGATCATTATGTGACTGTGGCCATTATAATTTGAATGCGGCATTAAAGATAATTAATAAGCCAAATGTTGAAAGCTGACCATCAGCACCACACAGCAGAGGCCCTGACACCCTGTAGCATCCTAGCACTTCTGTATTTGTGCCAAGAAAAAGGGATGATTGCCAAGACTGCGTGATGTACAATAACTAGCCAACGTGATCTTCTTAAGCACAGCTTGTTTTCACTCACTATTTGCGGAAGGAGGTCGTAAATTGTTATCCAAAGAAACCACAGAAAAGCAGAGTGCCTTACAATGATTTGTTGCTGATGACGCAGCTGTATGATCGGCCAGAGCCAGTACTGCCACTACAGATGAGTTTTGCACAGTCGGCTTTAGATGTGCACCCTGATTAATGCTCTGGCCAGCGAGATGGACAGGGCACGGCTGAGGACAGGCACAGGGGGGAGCAGGAAGGCCAAGTGACCAGGGGAGCCGCTGCTGGAGCCCCTGTGCACAGTCACCATTTCCACATATTGCCTATTTTTCTGGTTCTTAGAATCACCATAGAACCATCCAGGTTGGAAAAGGCCTTCGAGATCATCAAGTCCAACCACCAGACTGACGTACCGAGCCTCATCACTAAGCCACATCCCTCAGTGCCACAAACAACGTTCTAATAAATGATTTAGTGACAGAGGCCATTAAAATATTCCACCCGGTGATGATAACTCCATTAACGAATAATCAGCATTAGCTGATCTAATTCGTGAGGTATTCTCTCCTCCTCAGACAGCGCCGATGGGAACAGCTCAGCTTCGCCTCCTCCTAAAGCACACGGTGAAAGACAGGCATGAGGCGTTGCGGCCTTATCCTGAAGGATGTCTGATGCTCTTTTTTGCTAAATGAGAACAGGAGCAGCTAGCAGCTACAGACCAGCCGCACTCAATACTCATTCCCCTTGAGGCTGGGTAGGTTTGCCAGGTGGCACGACCCATCCCGCAGCCCTGCTCCCTGTCAGGCAGGCCGGAGGCAGAAATCACCATCCCACCCAGCAAAACGCACCTCTGCGCTTCTTTTACTAGGACCAGAAGCATCACGCAGCAGTGCTGGGCTGGAGAAGGGCTCCGGGTCCTCACCATTACCCAGGAAGGGGCTGACGGGGAAAGAAATCACCTGGGCTCTTTGTCCAGCCTAACCGTTGCTCGTTCACGTTATGGATTAAGCACGGCTGCCCTCTGCTATCCGGGTTACATCTTCCTGGCAAATCCCCCAGCAGCCTGATGGGGCTGGGAAGCTTTCAGAGAGCAGCAAAGTCAGACCGTCCCACCTGGCTATCCCCTCTAATACTAAACACATTTCCCTGCCCTCCTCAAAGTCAGGAACAGCATTATTGGAACAAGCTGTGTTCGTCCTCACATTTTGTCCTGTGCTAATGAAATCCTGTCAGTCAGCGGCGGAGCTTGTACGTTTTGGAGATTAGCGAAGCTCTTGCCTGCAGGTTTTTCCATGGCAAGACGCGAGGGATAATCCGGCCTTGTGAGCGTCCTGTGAATAAATCAAGCTTTATTAAAGAAATCAATACTTTCAACCTAAATTATGTCTCCTGCCAGGAAGGTGACATCATTACTGGTGCAGGTACTAGTATTCTGCTGAGCTGGCATCTGGAATAGAGTCCGTGTTTTGCTAGGCCTCTCAGAAACCGCCGTCCAAAACCTCAGGACCCGAACATAATAACTTCAATACTTTGCTGGGTTTTCACAGCGCTGTCGCCTGATAGCATCAGTCCCAAGAGCCTATGCTGTGTGTTACGTCGTTCAATGTATTTGGGATTACATACAGCCCATGTGCTCCTTTCATCTTTACGGGTTTAGGCAAACCTACAGAGGTCTCACACGAGGCTCAGGCTTTGCGTGTGACTGGGAGCTCTCTGCCCTGTTTCATAAAGACTTCCCCAAAGAGAAAACTTCACCCCACTCATATTTCCTTAATGAGGAGACGAACAATTCACGAGCATTTATCAGCTCCTACATCCTGAATGACTTCAATTGAAAATGTTTTGAAAGCCCACATCTAAGAGCTGTAAATTAGGACAAGTTTTTTGCAGGCTCATTTCAAGGCAAAAAAAAAAAAGAAATTTGCCTTGCTGTTGTGAGCTGGTGAGGGTGCATGGGCCCTGTGTGAGCTAAAAGCCAAATTATCTCCCTGGGGGATTGGGACCACACTGGGTCCACTGTGTGCAAAGCTTTGCTGAGCTGGAGTGGATCTGAGCAACTCTGAGCCGAAACAGAGAGCTATAGGGATTTTCTTAGAAGCCCCACAACTGAGTCTCCTAAAATCCCATAGCACCCATATTACCCACCGCTGCCTCCGCTCCTGCTCAGAGTCCTTGAAGCAAAGCCCCCAGAGAAGTGGGACCATCGAGGACAGGTATTCCTCTGCCCCTCGCACCTTCCCCTGCTCTCCAGGACACTTTGGGAGCACACCCGGAGTGAGAGGCTTGCACGCCTCCATCACCCCAATAACTTGGTATTTGCTATACTTGCTTTGGCCACATGAAAACCAGGCTCAGATCTTTGCATTTGAGAAGAAGACAGAAGTAGCAAAAGCCGGATACCTTTGAGGACCTGTGTTGAAGCACATACATCTCCCTCATCCATGACTTAGAACAAAGCAGGTTCTTTAAATTAAGAGTTTAAATCTTCTTCACTTCTTAGCTCTAAAATGCTGAAAGCAGAGAACCCCTCAGTATCCGCCCCTGTGCCTCAGGAATCAGCCTCAGGTACAGTGTTAAAAAATGCATGCTCCATAAAAAGGAAAATTTGGATAGGTTTCAATTAGGATTACAAATCTGACTATTGACTTCTACATTGAGAAGTCTTACTGATATGAAGGTGTGGGTCAATAAAGATGAAACTATAAATTTTATAAAATTAAGCTAGCTCGGATCATGTTGTTTACTGGACATCCAAATTGCTCTTTCTTATAACCTCTAGGCAAATGAGGATATTGTAATTAACTTTTCCTGAAGTTGAAATTCCTAGAAGTAAAATAACTTTCAAATATGAGCAATGATAAAGAAATCAATGAAAACACAGCCTGCTCATATTGGATGTCTCTGACATCCCTGCTTTGGATTTAAACAGCTGATTCAAAAAAAAATCTCAGCTCTGGTAAACCCTAGAATTGTCTGCTGCATTTTTTACAAATTTATTAATTTGTGTAAACTTCATTGATTTATCATTGCTGTATTTACAATAGAATAAATGTATAGCATTATTGCAATGCCTGAATATTTAGATACAGCAATTAGCTGAATAGGTATATCCTTCTAGAACAAGGCAAATACAGGTAACCGAGCAAGAATTAGTTTTTCACTAGTTGATGTTGCACAGAGCTCATTTAAAAAGACCTTTTACTATGGGCAAGTGTGGGTTTAGCAGTGAGAAATTAGCCAAGGTACAAAGAACACCTGGAGAGGTGTCTGACCTCGAAGGTTAGTAAATGATAAGCTCTGACGCTAGCTTTAAAACAATCTCTTGTAACAGGAAAATTAGTTAAATTATGCTCTGTAAAGAGCATAATTAAGAAAGCTCTATCAGTAGTGTCAGTATTTTGATAAAAATACATCTGGCAAAAGCTATATCAGAATACGACCAAACTACATGCAAAGTAAAGTCCCAACCATCTACAAAAACGTACATAAAATGACAGCAAGGATTACCAGGGGAGCGAGCAGACTGACTGAGCTGTAAGCAGATACGTGGGACTGTACTTACAAGATCAAACAAGGATAAGATAATCCCAGGTGAGTGGAAGGTATTTAGTGGATGTAAAAGGCTCGAGGCTGATGTGTGACAAGTGGATAAAATAGGTCAGAAAGCCTGGTTATTTACTCAGTCCCCAAAACCCGCAGAACAACTTTTACGTAAGATTACAGAATAGGTAAAACCAGAGAACTTTGTTTTGAGGTGAAAGCAGTGGACAAACATGCTTCAGGTCGGTTTTGCAAGGGAAGGGAGGACTGGTTTTGTGCAGGTGGCCACGGAAGCAGAAGAAAGCAGAAGCACGTGTCCCTGCTCGCAGGCTGATGCCGGAGCTGGCCAACCGATAGAGGAAACGAGCAGTGGTTGTTGAGAACCTAAATGCTGCTTCTCAGAACAAACTGACCTGTTTGTGAACTGCTGAGCTCAAAAAAGCACAAGTCAGAAAAAAGCTGGCAGGCGGCAGGAGCGGGGCACCTGGCGGGGAGGTCGGACAGGAGCTCCTCCGCAAGGCAGTGAGGGGAGTCAACATTTGGGATTTGGGACGAGTGGGTTGGAAAGAGGAACATACAGCGGGTGTTAGACAGGAATGTGGGGCAGGATGGGATCGTGTCAGCAGGGTGGCGAGGAGGGCGATGGGTCAGGGAGGCTGCTCGGGTCACCGGATGATGGAGTGTGCAGGACAGCGAGGGGTGCAGGAGGGTCAGATGCAGGCTTCGTCTTCAAATTGTTCCAAACTGTGTCCTCGGGAAAGGCAGGGACAGAGACAGAGAACAGATCTCCTGCGGAGATACAGTATGTGTGTGTATGGAGTTATACCTATGTACATATTTATAAAATACGCACATATACATAAGAATGCATTTATATATATTTATGCCTATTTGAATATATTTATGAAATGTATTATAGATATAGTCATCAATAAAAATAAACTATGTGGTGAAAGTTTTCACTCTCATTTCTGCTTTCCTTCATTCCAAGCCATGATTCCTGAGGGTTGTAGTAATGTACTCCTTAACGTTGTTCCTACAGTAATGGACTTACTAACATATTTGTGTCAGTCCCTTGTACCTACTCTGTTTCTGACAGACTGATTAAATATTGGACATGAGAAGAATAATCATGTCAGACCGTCTTCTAACTCCCTTGGCAGCGCTGAAGAAGGTTTTATTTTGTACCAGCACGGCCCCTTAATCACAGTGAGCATTTCCTTGCTTTGCATACGTTCACATCTTAACAGGACAGCAGCGCTGCTTTCTTCCCTTCAGGATCCTCGCTGTTTATTTTCTTTACAGTCTTTAGGAAACATTATCGGGAGGGAAAATCTCACGGCGTTGGAGGCTACCTGAGGAGACGTGGTAAATAACTCGGCCTCGTTACACGCAGTCCCAGCAGGGCTGGGAGCGGGACTGGTTGGGCAAGAGAGCACAGGTACCTGGTGCAGTAGGCGCAGGCAGCCTGCTCTGACTCACACGCCTCTTATTTTCCTGAACTGGAGGGATCCTCTCCCTTAACCTCACCTCCAAGCCGAGCACCAACCATGGCCAACACTTCGGGGGTATTTCTACTAGCACCCCGAGCCTCTGGGCCTGGCTGGCGGCCACCACGGGGGCTGGTGCCCAGCTCGCTCCTGGAGCCGAGCTGCGGGGGCAGGACCCGGGCAGGACCCCCGCACCCCCCCACCCGCACCCCTTATAACACCGAGGCCGCTTTTGGCCCCAGGAGCCCGGCCGCGGGCCCCGGCGGGCTGCCGGCTGGACGCAGACGGGCCGTTTGGGGGTAAAACGCCCTAAAACGGAGCAGGGCGAGTTAAAGCGCAGCCTGACCCCCCCCCCCCCCCCCCCCCCCCCCCCCAGGGCCCGCGGTGGGACACCTCGGACCCCCTCGCCCCGTCCCGTCGGGTGCCCCCCGCAGACGGGGCGGCCCCGGGGGGGGGGGGGCAGCGGGGCCGGGGCCGGGGCCGGGCCGGGCCGGGGAGGCTCCGCCCCGGCGCTTTAAGCGGCTGCGGGGCCGCGCCGGGCCGAGAGGAGCCGAGCCCAGCCCGAGGTGAGTGGCGGCCGGGGGGAGAGGGGGTCCTGGGGGCGACACCGGGCCGAGGGGGGGGCGTCGGAGC
Organism: Anser brachyrhynchus; assembly: GCF_964034855.1. NCBI lineage: Eukaryota > Metazoa > Chordata > Aves > Anseriformes > Anatidae > Anser > Anser brachyrhynchus. The sequence continues at coordinate 41,255,752 of NC_137694.1, read as the reverse complement.
AGCAGCTACCCCCTCCCATCGCACCCCATCCCACCCCATCGCACCCCACCCCATCCCTGGAATTCTTTTGGGGCACCCTTTGGGGTCTGCCCGGCCGGCGGTGGGGCTGGGGGATGCTCGCCCAGCCCTGCCTTGTGCAGAGGCATGGAGGGAGCTGAACGGGGAAGCCCTTCGTTTTTCCCTCTTCCCCTTCGGCTGCTGAGGAGCCCCCCGGCAGTGCATGGCCCGTCCCCGTAGGTTTGTGGGTTCCCTTGGTGTTGGCTATGGTGGGTAGCCCTGTGCTGGGTGGCTGTGGGTGAGCGGTGGGGCTGGGGCTGGGGAGAGCAGTGTGGGGCTGCTCGATGCCCATCAGCACTCAGCTTGTCCCGTGGAGCGTGTCTGGGTCCCTGAACGGGTCACTGCAAAAGCTGTTTTGCGTATTTTAAGGATAACGGGCTAGCTTGAAATTCCTCACCGTCTGTCCTGTGTCTGCTTTGGGTATCTTGTGTTTAAACCCCATTAACAAATGTGTCAGAAAGGACTTTGCTGTTGCCCTGGCTTGTAACTGGCATTTTGGAGAGCGCTGGCTGAGGAATGTAGCCTCCTCTCAGCTGGGCACGAGCTTAGCAGAAGCCAGGGTGCTCTTATCAGAGGGAAGGCGCTGCCAACAAACCTGCAATTAAAAGTCAGAAATGTTGGTGCTGCTGGTGAGATCATCTGGATGCTTAATTACTGCGCTGGAGCTCCCCGGAGGCCTGCCCGAACTGGCCAAAAAGCCTCCTGGGGGTGGAGAAGGCTTCGTGCGGGCGCTGGGGTTGGGAGCCGCTGCCCGCGGAGCTCCCGGAGGAGAGCCCCATCCTCCCGGGGCCTGCACGCCGTCCTGCGCGCCCCCACACCATCAGCCCTTCCTCCCCAGGTGCCTCCCAGGCACCGCCGCCTCAGGGTAGCCCTCGCTGCCGGATAATTGAAGAAATATTGCCGTTCTTCCCACGCGAGCTGTCATGGGAACGTCGCGGGGAGGATAAATGGGAATCTCTTCTGTGGAAGAGAGCGAGGTCACCTTGAAGCTCTGACTTCAGTTCCTTTTTTGCTTTTCATTTAATGAATTCCCAGAGCCCTTATCAGGGTATTGGAGTCAGCTAATGGTTGCCAGATCCTCTAATGCTTCGTCTCCCCGAGGAAGGAGGGGTGGAGCTGCACCCTGTGTTGGCCAATATTGCATGGGAAATCTGGGGCGAAGCTGGAAACCGGATCCAGGTCTTCAGGTCTAGTGTGTGTGGAAATTAGACAACTGTTTGCTAATAAAGCAATTAAAATAATTTAAGCTGAAGTGAATGCAAAAAAGGACGTGAGCATGGGGATGGTGAAAGGAAACTAGAGAAGAAGTAGTTCTTGTACCAAATACCTACCACTTGTGCTTTGGAAAGTGTACAAAATGGAAAGGAATCTCTTCTCCATTTTTTTTTTCCAGTTAACACATTCCTTTTCCAAAGCTTTGTGCAGCCTATATTCCCGTTAGCTAAGGACGCTGTATGCCATGATTGATGTCAGCTGCTGTGCGGTAGCACAGCCAAACACTTGAATAAAAGAAATGGAATCTTAATTTTTAGACTCTATGGTTGTGCCAAGAATGACAGAGACAAACTGGTGAACGTCATAAAACTAATTTTATGAGCTTGGTCGGAGTATTAGTGCTAAACCATGAGCAGTAATGTTGTTAATCCCATGGAAGCATTAAACAAAGGAATATCTCAGTAATTAGTGTCGGTGCTGTAAACGGCACCGCTCAGCCACTCCGAGGAAGTTTCTTAAGCCTTTGTGTAGGAATGTACCAAAGATGTCCTAATTCGCGTTAATAACTAATCTTATTTTCCCACATGCCACGAGTGGCTGCTTGCCTGTCTGGGACAAAGGTCTCCCTGGGGACCCGTGCAGCCCTCCCTGCACACCCCGCGCTGCCGAGCTGGCACTCAGGCTGCGTGGGCTGGAGGCACTTGTGCAGCACGGGTGAGATGGGTGGCTTCGTTTGGGCTTGGCAACGTCACCTCGGAAAGGTGTACCCCAAGCAAAACCGCCCTGCGGCAAAAAGCTCGTAGCCCTCAGTGGCGGCAGGAGGAGGAAAACCCCATACAAGCCAAAGGTAGTGCTCTGCATCGGTGCTTTAGCCCAGACCAGCTAACGGGACCCTCTGGGGAGCAAGAGGAGCTGCAGGCCAAGCTGGGTGGGATTTGGTGGGGGTGACAGCGTGAGGACAGGGCAGTAGGTTGAGGTGGGAGAGCTCCTGCTTCTGGCTTTGGGTAGGCGACTGCTATTAGGGCTGTAGCTGGATACGATCGGTAGTGATAGCCATCCCTCCTTGCCAGCCTCCCGGGGCCTGCTGCAAATCATGCATGAGAGAGAGTTCCTCTTCCTCTTAGGGCAGCTGCAGTCCCTGGAGCAGTTGGGTTTGGTTCCCGTAGCTGTCTGGTAAAGATGCAGTTTGTGTAACAGCGGTGGGGTCCCTGGGAAATAATCCCCCTTAAGCGGCCTTGAAGTGCAGGCGTGATCCCAAGGGAGTTCAAAATGCCCCCACAGCCCTAATAAATGGCCCTCCAGTGAGCTGAGCTTTGGCTTGTGCTGCATCCCGAATGTTGGGCCCTGCAGGAAAACAAAATGCCGTTGTTGGCACAATTGGTTTGCTTCCACCAGACGAGAGGCCCAGCGCTAATGAAGCATAGAAACTGAAATTACATCCATCTGGGGGGGCGTCCGCTCAAGGTACAGTAAAGCCCTTGTGCATGAAAGCCTAATTTGTGCATATCCAGTTTATGTAACGTTGAAACTCCTGAGCAGGCACTGGAGGATGTGCCTCGTGGATTCGTGTCTCTGTTTTCCTTGCCTGGAGCACCAAGCTCGGCAGATTTCATTGTCAGTACCCAAAACCCTAACCCTCGGGGAGCCGGGGCCCCGAAGGACGCGGCAATCAGCGCAGCTAACGAGCTTCTCCTTCTCCCCTGCGGCCTGCAGCACCGCCATGCCCAACTGGGGAGGAGGCAACAAGTGCGGCGCCTGCGGCCGGACGGTGTACCACGCCGAGGAGGTGCAGTGCGACGGCAGGAGCTTCCACCGCTGCTGCTTCCTCTGCAGTAAGTACTGCCCCCGGCCCGGCCTGCCACCCCAAAACCGCCCGGCCTAGCTGGGGGTCGCGGCGGTGGCCACGCTGTTGGTTGGGGGTCACGTTATTTACTTTGAACACTTGGCAAAGCGGCAGCCTGCCTGACCGAGTCAGGGAATTTTACCTCATTGCAGCCATGAGGTATTGTTTTGTCTTGCTGGCATTTAATACCTGCAGACGGAGCTAGGATTTAGCCTTCTCTACAAGCCACACTTGCGGCTGGACCTCTCGGTCTGGTTTGCCATGAATCTGCAGCACAACGTCAGCGCGCCGTGCTGGCACGGGAGCCCCGGCACACCTATGCTCCTTTTCCTTAGCTCTACAGCAGTCACAAATATTAGATGTCTCAGCTGCCTCATTTTCAGCCTTTTATGGGAGTTTCTATTAAAAGAAACCTGGAACTTGTAGGCAAACAATGGCTCTAGTGTGTTTGACTCCGTGTTTGCTTTAGCTTCGTGCATAGTTCTGCTGGGGTTAAAGTCTGTACACTTGAACAAACGTGCACGAGTTGATTTACTTATTGGATATTTGCGTCTTATAAAAAGAGCCTTGGAGCTAATGAATGCCATAAGCAAAGGTCGCCGCATATTTTGAAGACCCTAAATTCTTTTTGAACACAAAATTCTTGGGGCTCTCTCTCTTTTTTTCCCCTCAATCCAAATTCTTTATCACTGCACAGTGCTGCTGCAGACTGAGAGAACATGTCAGTGTGGTTACAAAGGAAGGTTTAAGAAGAAGCAGGAAATAGTTCTGCCTTCAGCTGTAACCTTGAGCAGGGTGCTTACATTGTGCTGAAGGACGATTTACGAATGCCAGAAAAGCGAGGCCCCTCTGGTGACAGCTGTGAAACAGCACCAACTGTGCCCCAAACCAGAACCAGGCAGCGGGGAAGCCTTCAGGTTTTCCTTCCCTGGCCAAAAGGGCAGGACGGGGACTCTTCTGCACTGATCTGCTCTCTACTATACGGCATCTGTCAAGGGAAACTGCTGACGGCACTATCTGGGTTTCTGAGCGGTCTCATTCATCAAACCACGGCAAGTTTCCAGGCTTTAAATGTCATGGCTGTGGAAAGGTGGGAGGGAGAGGAGCTCTTTATAGGGCTAAGCATAATTCACTAATTCAAAAGACAACCTGCCCCCTCTAATCTCCAGCCATCCCACAGCCTAATAGGAAGACTTGTGGACAAGGAAAGCCATGTAACCACTTCTCCCTTGACTTCTGGCTTTCTACGTGTGCTGTTGGAAATTGTCCCTTAAGGCTGTTTAACTTTTTTCCCCCTAGTGGTCTGCCGGAAAAACTTGGACAGCACAACTGTAGCGATTCATGATGCTGAAGTTTACTGCAAGTCTTGCTATGGGAAAAAGTACGGCCCGAAAGGTTACGGATACGGGCAAGGGGCAGGCACGCTGAACATGGACAGGGGAGAGAGACTAGGTATCAAGCCTGAGAGGTGAGTTAACCGGGCTGGGATGTGCCTCACCTTTGTCCTCCAGCACTGTTCTCACAGGAGGCTTTCAGGGTGGATTTTGTCTAATTCATGTCACTTGGAGAGGAATGCTGCAAAAGATATAACCGAACGCAGCATAACCGAACGCGAGGCGTTTAGCCGACAGTGCACAAACCTTCCACGATGTCTCTGAGTAGGCACTGTAAGAGCAGGGGTCAGCACAGGTAAGGACACAAGAAGCAAGCCATATGGATTAGGGTGGGGTGGGGTTGCTGCCCTGCTGACGGTTCGGAGGAGCCCTCAGCTGGTCAGCACCCTGGTGGGTCTTGGGGTGCTCGCCTAAGCAAGCTGCAAATGCAGCTGCTCTACAGGTTTGTGGAGGGATGGATTCAGGGAGCTGCAAATCTGGGGCTACAAGAATGAAATTTTAATTGGTAAATGAAGAAGCATTTGTGCTTAATTACAGCCAAAACCAAGTGGTTTATTAAACTGTAAACAGTCCTAATCTGATTAAGTTCTTGCTGTAAAGCAAAGCACGTGAAAAGCACCTGAGGTATGCCTCGCCACTGGCCTCATGCAAGTTCCCGAATTGTTACTTGACTTTTATATGATGCCTGCTCTTCAGCCAGAGCAAATCTAGAAATGACACATAGCTCAATGCGTTAGGTTCACTGATCAGTTCAGGTTCCAGACATGATCAGATGACAGGAATTTAACAATTGTTTTTAGCTTACTAAAGGTAAAATAAATCTGTGTCCTGATAAAGGTCTTTGAATTCATCATGTCTCTAAAAGTGGCATGTGGTAACAACCTCTCAAATTCTGGAAAAGTACCGTATTCTGTACTGTGTGTTAGATGCTGCACTGTTAGCGTTGTCAGGAAGAGCAAGAGCTCTTTTACTAAGAAAAGAAAAGAAATGTCCTCTTTCTTTCAGCACGCCCTCTCCCCACCGACCCACAACAAATCCAAACACTTCAAAATTTGCTCAGAAGTTTGGAGGTGCAGAGAAATGTTCCAGGTGTGGGGATTCTGTTTATGCAGCAGAGAAAGTAATAGGTGCTGGAAAGGTAAGAGAATGTGATTTTTTTTTCTCTCTTAAGTGGACTTTGAAGTGAGTGAGGTATATTATGAAGGCTTCTGATAGTGAGTGCTATCTAGAAGGTATTGGAGAACCAACTGTGGGGTGGTCACCTTAAAACTTAATTTTTCAAAACTGGAAATGGTCAAAGTAATCTAGTCTTCATTTTTGTTTATATATTTAAAAATTTTTTTTTTAAAGAGCACTTGAAATGGAAATTCTGGGTAACAAGGGCTCGCCTTGGATTTCAGAGATGAAGCTTCAATACCTTCTCATGCCAGAGGCTTGAACCAAAGTTCAGGAGACCTCTCCCTCCAGAAAAGAGAATGATCCTTTTGTGCGCAGCTCATGAAGGGCTGAATGTTTCAGCAGAAAGGGCATATTCTCTGCAAGCACCACATAAAACTGTGTGTCAGTCTGCCAGCTGTCTGACTGATAGCCAAGATCAGAATTGATTAGGGCAAGCCCAGGCCTTTCAAAATGCTTCCCTGAGCAGTAAGCTGTGTGGAATCCAGGGCTTTGTGCCACCCAAAAATGCAGACACTAATCGGTGACTAGTGTACTCTAAGTGGTTTTCATTGCACCAATATATGTAAACAATACTGATACAAGCACGTCTAATTAATAGCTTTTTATTTTATTTTTTTACAAATTCAGGCATTCTGTGTGTTTAAGCTTTTTTTTTTTTCTCTCCTAGCCATGGCACAAAAACTGCTTCCGATGTGCCAAGTGTGGGAAAAGCTTAGAATCTACGACCCTAACTGAAAAAGAGGGAGAAATCTACTGTAAAGGTGAGGAAAAACAAAGACGATTTGTTAATGGTTCAAGGTAATGTGTTACAAGGGCAGAGGCTGAATTTATTCCTGTTTCAAGAGACTTTCAGAAGCCTCAGCCCCTACCGCTCCTCTCTCTTGCAGGCTGTTACGCAAAGAACTTCGGCCCCAAAGGATTTGGCTACGGGCAGGGAGCAGGTGCCCTCGTTCATGCCCAGTGAGGGGGCACAGCGCTCAACCTGTACGGCCCTGCTTGGATTCTGCTGCAAGAAAAGAGTTTCTGAAATGTTACTAACTACTGTGAAACCGATAGTAGTTTACTGTAGCGCTTGGGCCATACTTCTAGACGTTATCTTTGAAAGCACTGCTTTTTTCCTTGCTTCATGTACCACACTTTAACACTTCTAATACTGTGTATCGATTCAATAAAGCTTTGCTTGTTGACGTATCCTAAAGCCAAGTGTCACCTGCTTTGCCAACTATGAACGAGCAATTAAAGAGACTGTAACTGGGGTGCTCCAGCGAGCAGGGGTAAAGACACGATGGCATGGACTTGGTGCAGATCTTCACTGAAGGTCCAGCAGGACTGGAAGGTGAGAGGTGCAGCACTGGCCATGGCCTTCGGCGGTGACTACCACACCATCACACGTGTGGAAAGTGGCTAGCCACCTGCTGCACAGAAGAGGTGGGTTTTACGTAGCTGTGTGCATAAATGAGCAACCGTCCCGGAATTAGATTCTCTAGGGAGGGGACATAGCCTCACCATAATTTTCTGTGGGATTGCATCTGCTTTGGTATTGAGGTTTTATTATGCACAGGACTTGCTTTTTGGACAGGAGTACTGTACCAATACAGCTGCAGATTAATAACATACCTACTTACAGTTGACCAAGCTCCAGACTAACATGTCAAATGCAATCTTAAGAGAAGCTTTTGGCCTTTTTCCAGCAGCGTTACACCCCTTGGTTTCCTAAAACCGTGGAGGATTACAGCCATCTGAGGACTGCACCTGCCAGAGGCAGCTGTAGTGCCACAAGAGAGCAGAACAAAATCCTGCCTCCAAATGTTCTGGTAGATAACAGGACAAGCTGACTAGGCAAGGAGCGCTAGCAATTACACATCGATGCATGGGTAAGCACAGACTTACTCCCTGTGATCACGCCAGTTGTGTGAAGGCTGCTACAGCCAGGGCCCTCGAACCTGCTAACCAAAGTGTTTATTAGCAGCAGTTTGCTAAGGTTTGGAGAAAAGTGCTTCTTCTGTAGCCATACCTTGAGTGGAAAGCTCACTGGCGAGCTTGGCTTATTTTAGGGGCTGGAGCATCTTCCACCATGAAATTTCTGGGCCTAAGCTGACAGCACCTCAGGTTTCACTTCTCGTGGTACAAGCAGGAGTCACTTCCTCATGAGGAGACCAAGGTCTAGCCCAACACAGAGGCCTTGCGTGAGAATGAGGTACTAAAACTGGGAGGCAAAACATTTGAGGCAAGGTAACCAGCATTTAGTATGAACAGCTTAGCTGTTTGTTTTGTTTTGTTTCCTGAGTGCCAGGAACAAGCATTTACTGGTGCGCTCAGGCTGCTCGGCCAACCTTTTGCAAAGCTTAGGGCTTCTTCTTGCCTACTGTTAGGAGGAAGCACACGAGATCAGGGAGTCAGCTCCTAAAACCACACACCATACCTCAGGGGAGCGTGTCTGAGCAGGTAACAGGCTGCTGTACGAGTTTCTTTCCATCCCTTCCCGTGAAGGATGTGCTGCTGCACAGCGAGGCCACCAGGGCAAACTCCCAGAGCAGGGCCGCCTGGGTGCGGAGGCACGAACTCGTGTTACAGCCCAAGTGGTGGTCTGGGGGGAGGTGGGAGGCTGTTGTGTTCTCATCCTGCCCAACAGAAGTTCATTACAGAAGACATGAGGTTTGAAGCAGTCTGGTTTTGGACGCAGGATGATACCTTTGGGTGAAAAAAAGCCTTTACAGAGCGAGTTCACGGAGGCACATTCACGACTGGGAACGCTACAATAAAATGGTAATCACGGGCGTGAGCGTGGTCGCAGGCAGGGTTTCAAGCAACATCTACCACTGCAGGCTGAGGTAGTGCGGCAGCGCGAGCCAAAAGCCTGATTAGAAAAATATGTACGAGTCAAAATAATACACAAAGAGCATTTTGTATGAGTTATAAAGGAACAATGTGGGTACGAGGAAGAACAGACAGACTGATCAAAACTCGAGCCAAGAGCTTGCACGGCTCACACAGAGAGAAAAATTACAGCTGAAAAAGACACCAGTAATGTGGAAGCAGCACACACTTGGGGTGGGAGCGAGACCACAAGCAACAGTGCAGCCCAGGAAACCTGGGCAGAAACCTATTCACACTGCAGAATTTAATACTTTTCTCCTAAAAATCATTTTTCTCCTTTGCTGACTCGACAGTTGTGCAGGAAGGCTCCAGCACCCCCAATTCTTCCATCACACCGAAGGCGTGTGCCTACACCTCTGTGACCATCCTCAAATGAGTCTGCCTTTGGACTAAATATATAAATACACGGCTGAGAAGCTGGCTTCCTGAAACAGGGGAGGGAGGCTGTTACACAACAGAAAAAAAAAGCCAAGATACAACTTCCAGAGCAACTCAAAATGAATTAATGTTATGAAGTGGTAATTTATCACAACTTTTCATACAAGCTAAGCTCCTACTAGATTTTTTGCATTAATATATACACTAGTCACAAGAAGCATTACATTCAGGATAGAAAATAAGGGTCTTTTAGGGAACACATTTTGCAGGTTTGTTAAATTCTTGCAAATTATTACCATTTAATAGCAGAAGAGTTCGTTATTCATCAAGTTCTGCTGCAGGGTTGTGTCACTCTAACCATCGGGATCAAATGCAGTCATCTCCAATGTGCAGAATATCTCAACGCTAAGGAAGCAGCTACTCTTTGCATGCAAATTTGAGCTAATGACAAAATGAAAAAAAGAACATTTAATCAATTCAAGCTTCCTAAATATATTTATGCATCCACACTTATGCTGAAAGAACAATCTGTTTGATCACCTTGAGCATGCCAGAAATACAGCACAAAATTCACCTATTTCAGAAATCTTTACAAGCAGTTTTGCATCTTAGCTCAATAAAGGGTACGTGTTATTTCCTTCTTGACACCATGCAACACCGCTAAGACTTTTACAATCTTTATTCTATTCTATTTATCTCCAACCAAGGTCATTATACAGCTGTGGGTTTTCAGAGCAACCAAACACAACCCCAAGAGCATTTCAGAAAATAGCGTACAGATCACAGCACCTAATACCGGAAACTATACTAACCAGAAAATAGAGAGAACACGTAGTCTGGCTTATTAATACTTAGGAGGAAAAAGCTATAAGAAGGAAACGTGGACTGACATTTTCTACCTCAGCTGCAGCCAGAAGCTCTGCCTGTCACTGCCTAGCAATGAGCAGACCATCCACAAACACCTGCCGTGCACACAGCTGCCTTACAAATAGCTGCAGGGAGGCAGACAGACAATTTGTGAGCACAGACTTTGGCTCCCTTCTGGACTGTGCAGCAGCCGAAAGCGGAAGGGAGAGAGGCAGAGAAGTGTTTTATGCAGCCTTCACGGCTGCGGGCTCCTTGCCAGGCGCAAGGCTTCCCCCTGCCACAGAGCGAACCTGGACACGGACAGCTCGAACTCAGAAGCTGTACCCAGGCCCCAGCAGCTGAGGACACAAAGACAACAACAATAATATCACTCTTCTGTAGCCTTATTACCTGTTGGAAGTGCTTCCTCTTCTTAGGAAAGGCATCGTGAACAGCTGGGTGGCACCGTTTCATAGACGGAAAGCAAACCAACGTTCTTGACATCTCAGAGCTGTAACAGACCAAGCAGATGAGACCGCTCCCCGTTACCTGGTGTAGCTGCTGTAGGTGACGTAAACCTGCCGCATCACCGCTTGGTGGGTGAAATTTGTGCTGACAAAAACCAGCATCCAGCACACTGTTCATTTATGTAAAACCAAGAGCTTTTCATTCTTAAAAAAAAATGAACAGAAATTATCTGAAGTGATTTAACTGGCTAAAAATCCAGGGCTTTCCTCTCATTTTGTGCTGGGGTCCTAGTGATAGCTCACAGCTCCACATGGCTCTGCATCCCGAGGAGTTACTGAAATTAACGACAAAGACAAAGCAATGAAGAAAAAGAGAACACTTGTAACCACAAAGACAATATACCTGTCAAGAGAAATGAGTGTCCTACACTGAAGTGCTTTCACTTGGTTGCTGTCAACTTTCCAGCAGCAACAAAGGGCCGATGAATAAGCGCTCACCCCAGGCTGAAGTCATGCTCTGAGGTATTCTCAGTTCGGAGCCCTAACCAAGGAGAGCGGTTCTCACGTGAACTTTGACTTGGTGAGCTGGAGATCTCAGCTGTGCGTAGCACTGGAAGCAATGTGGAAATAGCACTAATTCTGCAAGGCACTGGAAAGAAACCTAACTTGGAATCAGGAGGTGCAATTTTTACTGATCTCCCCTCAGTAGCCTGAGGCAGCCAACATCCAAATGCAAGTGTTTGCACAGACTTTGCTTTCCTAGGAAAAAAAATAAAAATCTGATTTCACTTAAAAGCAGGCAAGTGCAAGAGTGAACTTGGATCATGCCATAATGGTGACACAAAGGGCACACTTCTTCCCATGTAAATAAACCAAGTAATCAGCTTTCCTCAGCAGCAGCAACTGGGAGGCAAGGCTGGGCTCAAATCTCTGATGGAGATCTTCAGCACACAAAGTTTTTCTTGGTGGTGGTTTTCGTTAAAAAAGGATGGTAGAGTTAAACTTGGGCCCAGTCTCACCAGAACCAACATCTGGAGCAGGGAAAAACAGCAGCAACAATTCTGAATCAATGTCAATACTGAACCTACACCCAGCACAAAGCACAGAAACATTTCCCCCTATTAAGTGTACCCAAGTCCCAGCCTTATATGTTAATGTATAGGCTGGTTATGAATATCCTGATTAAATTACAACTTGGATGGCTACCTTGTTTCTACTAAAACCTAACTTTTAGCACAGACCAGAGGAATTAAAGCACTTTGTCTGCTGCAACTGCCGCCTGCACGTGCACATCTCGGTCATATCTACTAGCCCTGTGTAGGTGTCTTGTTTACCCTTAGAATACCTCAAACAACATTAAATACGCACATTTGAACACCTAACATGCTCCCCCAAATCCCCTTCCCTTTAAGAAAGCAGCTCTGTTGCCAGCATCCTTTACTCAAAAGAAAGGAGAATCTCACTGGGGAACAGTAACTTAACCGGTAGTAGAAAGGTGTACTTTACTGAAACCCAGTGAAAAAGTGGCCCTACAGGATTTCCCATCAGCACAGAACTGGGTGCCTGCCAGCTTCTGAGACACCTGTAAATCTTTCTGGAAACCAACACTGCTAAAATCAGATGCAAGGTAGTCGCTTTTTCCTTGAGGTATGGCTTCTGAGGTTGGATAAAAATGATGCCGTGTGTAATCACATTTGAAGTCAAGACAAACACTGCATCTAAGAGTCAATATTTATTTGATTAATAACTTACAAAATTTAACAGATTTAATTTATGTAAGGAGAGCTAATTTATTAAACATTTTACAGATTTTTTGTTCACAATGTAATACATCAAGATCCTGACAGTATTAAAATAATACTTGGCACAGTTATAAATAAAGAATATACAAAAAAATCCATAGCTTAAAATGCAGTGATGCTGTTTTACACATTAATTGAAAAAAAAATATATCTGGTGGACATCAAAGAATACAGAAACCTGCAAAGAAACAGCACATGTTTAGGGCCAAGACAAAATTCCCATTTATTCTACCTATATCAGATTAAGTTGGTCTGATCTGTTGTTGGTCTGGATCAGCTTCATGAAGTTTCAGAAGCGATGCAGTTTTGGTTCAACAAATGAATTGCAAGTTTGATAACTTGACAGAAAAATGCTGCATAGCTGGCTCCCCCCTCCTGCTTGATTTTACGACTCTGATCAAAAGTTTCAGTATTACTCAAGACAAATGACAAGCTGCACTGGAAACTTCACATCCCCAATTCACATATGCAAGTTCATTTTAACGACTATTTACTATTGCTCAAATTCTGCAGGTCTTAACAAAACTGTCACCAGAGAACTACTAAAAGTAAATAGTGCAGAATTCACCACATATTACCGAAGATCACCTTTGCAAACTTTTTTTACGTGGACGGCGTGCCACAATTCATGGCAGTTAATGCTACTGGGCAACTAAAACCAAACCGAACCGCTCTTCTGGTGCTAGGTGACATTTAATAAAGTGGACTTAAGTTCTTCAAGTCAACTGACCCCCAACAGAAATGTGAAAAGTGAACAAATATGCAGAACATTCCTGATAAATAAAATAAACAACACTGTGAAGCCTTCATGCTTTTTTGTTTTCAGATTAGAAAAATATGAATAACTGATGTCAACTGTTTTCACTGAAACAGAACGTGTCTTCGTTGGGATTACAAATTTTGTCTGACAAAAATAGCAAAAGCTTCTTGCCTCCCCTATACCTAAACCTCTCCCATTAGAACTGTGTCCAAGATGATGTTGATTTTTCCAGTATTAAACATTCAAGTACTCTACTGTTGCACTTCTGTAAATCCTGATATCTGGTACTTGCAAACTAAGCGTGTGTCTTGAGATCAACAAACAACTACAGAAAGAAATGTTTACTTGCAAATACTGAACATCAACTATTTACAGTTTCACTGCTCCTCTGACTAAGGCAAGGGGCGGGAATACCACTAGATTGCTTTATTACCTGTAATCTGCGTATTACAGAAAACGCTAATTTTGCCAAGCATCAAACATGCAGTGAATTTGCAGGGCACAATGCCTATTAACAGCAATATTTAACATCACTAAAAGCTCATTAGATATCTTCCTACACTTTTTGGTTGAATAAAATGAAAATGAGCAGCTTTAAATATACTAAACACACACTCACAGAGAGAAAACTATTTGATAAATTATTTATATACAGATACACATTCTTTACACTGGTCTCAGACATCTGCTTTCAGGTCCCCTCCCCATACTCCCCTCACAGGTTTCTCGAACCACTAGGTTGCTACAGCACTTAGAAGAAAACTAACCTGATTCTCAGTCTCTCTGTAAACAATAGTTAAGGAAGCAGTGAACAATTCACTATGAGTATATGAAAACACCATAACAAAAATCAGTGCATCACATTCAAGAAAAGCCCCCTTGGAATGCAATTTCAGGTCATTCCTTACCTTCCAAACACATCTGTAGCATGAGAACTTAAAAACATTAAGGGTGATTTCCACTTGCCAATACACCATCTTCTTCAGAATGTTGCATTACATTTTCTATGTGCATGTGCTATTTTGGACATTTTTCTTTTTTTTTTTTTTAAGTTTTCCATCATTTTACTTCTAAACAAAGTAAGTATAATTCACATGACTCTAGTTTCTTCTTCTGCAGTTGCAGTCAATTAAAAACTATTTCATCTTGTCTTTTTATAACTGAGATTTTTGCTCTCACACCTTTGGTTTCCCCCATGCAATTTCTCTTTGAACGTGTCTGCAATTACACTACACTGTACTGTATGGGGACCAAACCTAGTACTGAAACATTGCTACTCTGTAAATTGTTTATACATTTACTTCAAAGATAATGAAGTTTTTCCACTTTTTTTTTCCTGAACGTTATATAACCTAGCTTTACAGGTATATCATGCATTTAAGCAGGGCTTTAACTTTGACAGAAGAGCTTTTCTTACTTGCACAATCATTCATTTCAGACTACATAATCTCAGAACAGGGCCTTTACAAGTGTTTAGCTGTACCAGTAACTGGTGACAGTAACATTCACCAAAAAATGTGGGCAGTTCTTTTTTCTTTTTAAAACCATTATCTGATGTGCCCTACTGCTCTAACGTAACACATTACAGGGGATTCCCACCACATGATGTTTTTCACAGTATTGAAAAGCACATTTTTCAATGTACATAATACTACAGAAAATCTGTATTAAAAAAATCACATTACAGGAACTACACCATAGCGATCAGTGAACTCTGCATCATGAAATTTAGCTTTATATTCTAAATTCTTGTTTCAGTGGAATTATTCATATTGGGAAATGAATTTTTCTGCTCAGCACAACATAACTACTTATGTCAATACTTCAATAAACTCATGCTCCATTGTGAAAGATCTTAAATAAAAAAACAACAACAAATACTGTGAATATGCTGTTGCGAATAATTCTCATGTTAAGAACTGTTAAAATCCCTTTTTGATCCTCCTCCTCTTCCTTATCAGGTTTGGCAGTTTATTCTGTCCATTTTCACTCTTGTTAATAAAACTCTGATGAAGAGAAGGTACCTTAAGATTCATCACCAGCCCTACACATAGCATGCTACTCTTCAAGGGATGTGGATTCGAGAGAGAGAGAGAAAAATTTTCAGGCACCACTCAGATATGATATGCTCCCAGGACGAAGGTGGTGCTACACTAGCTGGTAGCCTGATCCTGAAGTTTGGTCATATTCAATTGTGTACTGCCTTGTCCAGTCCACGATGACAGGCCGAAAAAGACCACAGCATCTGAATTCAAAGAAGTCTATAATGTTCCTTATACATCCATGGCTAAAAACAAAATAAAAACACACGTTAATAAGCAGTATCATAGCTCTTTTAACAAAGTACATTTTTTGTCTTTTTACAAATTCAGTTATTGTCTAAGTTCCTAACTGTAAAGAACTGACTCGCATAAAAAAATATTTTAGTGCTTGCTGATGAACAAGTTCTATAGTACTTCATTAGACTCATCAGTGTTTGATCTTGGACACAAGCAAGACACTATCTGCTATCGTATTTCTTCCACTATCCACTGTTCTTATCTAGAATAGTGTCCGTCTTTATTGATACCTATTTATTTCTGTCATAAATACTTTCTCAACAGTTGTAGATCTAAGATCAATTAAGTCCCCAGAGAAAACAAAATTAAGAAAGAATTATCTTCATGAATTAGATTGGCCTGTTCAAGTGCTTTCTGACGCTTAATCAGTTCACATATATTGAACTGATCATATATATGACATATATTCAAGATGCCTACATCAAAATTCCATTTTTTTTTTTAAATGGGCTGAATAAATTATGGTTTTCTGGAAGAGAAGCTCATGTTGTAATACACCAAACCAGTTCAAAGCAACAAGGAGATGACTGCTGCTTCGTCTCACAATGCTTCATCTGAAAGGTGATGCCAAATCAGTTATTTTAGACACCTGCTGTTATTTTTAGGAGCCATTTTTATGATAGTACCTGTTCCAGTGAAAATGGTTTGTGAATGTGACATCAACTGGGAGATAAAAACAGTAGTTTTTTTCCTATCCTGTCTTCCACCTTTGTTCTTTCTTCAGGCAAAATAATTACCTGATTTTGCTACAACTCTTATCTATAGGAAGACTAAACCATACAGAGATGCTCATCTGTTTCTCACTAGAAGTTTTGTACAGAAGGATATTAAAAAAAAGCATCACACAAACTTCTCTTCTAGCACTCTTATCTCCTGTTCCCTTGGGTGCTACCTGAAAGAGGAGCAGCTCCCACAGGACACAGCATGTACAGTGGGATGAGACATGTTTTTCTGTCCTTTCTCTGCTCCTTCTATAACACGCCCTTAACCCACCCATATTCCAGCCTCATGCCTTCATTTATTTCCTGCTTTGACTTCACAAGCTGCTGTTGTATTCATCTCCTACAAGCGCTAACATACCGGTGCCACATCATCCCTGAGCTCTCCTCTCTTTGCTTGCACCCTCATCCTGACACCCAAAGGCGTGCATCTCACCCACACAACACCCACTTCAGCTCCTGGGACACCCTGCTCACTGCCCCACAACCAGCTTTCGTCAATGACCTTCCTCCTGAAGAGGAAGTGCTACCTGTATGCTCACAGTAAAGAAAAAGGGAAGCTAGTGCACAGAGCAACTAAGTACCTCCGGGTTTAAGCACCTGATTTATAGAGAGAGTATTTTTGGTTTATTTCCCCATAAACTCTGCAGTAAAATACGATCACTGCTAGAGAGCACTATTTTTGGTGTTTATACATCACTGTCTAGAGTCACCACAAAATATTTGCCACTTCCTTTAACTGGACAGAATGCGTTACTATAAAAACTGCTGACAGCTCCAGCATTCCAAGTAATGAAAATCCTTTAAAAGTATTTAGCTATGTTTTGTTTCACCAAGCTGCACAATTCAACCATGTGAACAGCTACACAAGCAAGAAATATATGTTTACACTTTACAACTTACTTGAATGGGCTTTCAATAGACGTGGTTGTAACTTTAAAGTGCTTGTATCGTCTTGCATTCATTCTTTCATTTGTAGTGATTCCTAAGCAAGATATCTGAAGACAGGAAAATAAAGTAAGCAATTTAGCCCATGTAAAAACAGGCAGACAAGTCCTGCACAAGACAGACTGAAAAAGGATTTGTTTTTTTTATATTCTTGCTTTTGAAGAACAATTTTTGTCTGCAGAAATTGTCAAATCCCAACATAAAACACCATACAGCAGCTGCACCAGATTGTGCAGAAGGTTTAACGTTGAAAGTGATTGGAAATAAATCATGATCATTGAACAAACTGTGACTTGTTAGTTCATAACAAAGAGATGACTGACTGATACATTGTCAGATGACGTGTGCTGTAAATAATAGATTCAGGAGTTTCTTCACATAGCATTTGAATCACTTTCTTTTCCTCTTGACATTCTGATTATAGTATGGTATACAACAGTAGTGGATTTCCCTCCAATTTATATCTTTGTTGCAGTAACATAACTTTTCTGTCTGCAAGATAAAAAGACGACTAGAAAAAGGTTTTTTAGTTTGTTTGTCTTAAACCACAATCATTTGGCCCACAGACTATGATTTTCTGTAACAACTTTCCAACTACTTTAGCCTAACATGGTATCTGATATAAAACTGGAACTTACTGTAATGTGATGTAATTAGAAACAAAAATATGAGAACCCCCTTAACAGCCTTATACCACAGCAAGATAAAATCTTTTAAGTCCCAGTGGAATATGAAAAGTCAACTCTGCTGGATGGTAGAAAAGCAAGAACATTGAGAAAATTAAATTTGCGTTTGCTTGCCTCATTTAGATTTACTTATTTTCTCAAGCATTTTCTCTGCCTCCATGAAACCCAGTGGAGTTTCATTTCCATGTATATAAATGAGGTGTTAATGGCCAACTTTTGAAGTTGGAAGCAAAGGTTTTAAATTACTTTTCTTTTGTATGCAGTGCTTTGGCAAGAACCCTGGCCAGTTCAATATGAAGGGCAAGTCAAAACTTGACAATGGAGAGGAAAAAAAAGCAGCAACAGCAGGGGCTGTGTAGTTGCACAGCTAAAGAAATAATTTGGAGAATATCAATTTCATCACTATGTCAAACTCCAAAGAAATAATTCTCCTAAACAATCCTATGTTTTCTACATGTAACACTCTTCAGAAGTGTATTAATTTTGGAAATGTATTAATAATTAAAAGTGCTAAACTTATTTCACTTAATTACATTAATGATACATAATACTACGAGATGTATTTTTCAGGGTGTCATGTAGTTCAAAGATTCACCTGCACACAGAGTGTATTAACAGGAATCCTCAATGCAAAACTTAATAGAATAGATCACGACACAAACACGACAGAAGGCTCTCTGGAAAGTTACATGCTTATCCTGCTATAGAAGTCTGGTGGTTTAGACTGGTTTGAAAGCCAAATGAAATGCATGCAGTTACCTTTGCTCATTTGTCTTGGGCAAGAAAGACCTCTAAAAGACCGAATGACTCATACACAAGACTGAAATTGGCATGTATTGTAAATAAGCATTCTGGAGAAAGGAGGACAAAACTCAAATTTGCTAAGAAGTTTCACCTAAGCCTTATAGGATGATTTTCATTTCCAGGATCTCTGGACAGATTAAATCAGTGAGTCTCACTGTTCATTACTGACAAGTCATACTGAAAGGCTTCCAGTATGACTTGTCTTTCATTAAAAAGGTTACAGAAAAAAATGGGTTTGGTGAGATTACAGTTAAGTCATGTGATGACGAATTACCCTGAAGCAGTGTAAGAAATTACTGCATCCCATTTGAAGTTACCACCCTCTTAATGCTAATGACATACTGCATTATTCCTACTTCTATCCACAGATTTTATCCTCTAGGCTTCTATTAGTCTTTATTGCTTTTCTCTGGTCTATTTTGCCTTTTTGTCATTCTTAGAATGGAAAGCAGGAGGTAAGTATTTTAACCTCTTGCAAAAAAAAAAAAGCGAACAAGAAGAGAACAATGCCTTCTATTGTGCAGAGACAACAGATACTTTCCTCCTTCAGTTGTGGCTGAGACTGAAAACCTGGTCTTGCATAATGAACATGAAAATGTAAATGACAACTGTTTGATATTCCTATGTCACTCCCAAGACTCAGCATTATGAAGGAAGTGCTCTTCCATACCTGATACATCTGACACATGAGTAACACAGCCACCCACATGAAGTGAAAAACACTGTTTAGAAACATCCAAAACATCCAAGGAGAACAGGTAGCAATCTGTGTAATATAGGTCCAAAATCCATCCTTTGCGTAACTTGTCTCACAGTGGAAACCCCAGTCTAGAGAAAAAAGGGATCAAACACCATAAAAAAGATTTAAGATATGTTTACTATACATCAACATAAAGACCACATTAGAACATGCTACATGAAATCAGAAAACAGAAGAGTTTTAGTTGTTCTCACTTCCTTTCCCAAGTCATTGAATATATGACATATGCAGATACATGCTATGAGGATGAAAATAAACTAGGACAAGAAAAACATCATCTAATTTAAATTACCTAGTATAGAAAATGATTAATATGCAGTTCAATTCCAGAATAAAAAATATCAAAAACTTTGATAAGACAAAAAATCTTTAAAAATCCATACCAGGAAATTAAGTATTTACAAGCAATTAAAAAAAAAAAAAAGTCAAAAAAAATCCACAAAACTATTTACTCACAAGAGATACATCCATAAATCATCCAGCAGATCATAAATAGGAGGAAGAACAGGTATCCCATAAAATAGCGATGGTTCCCTGCTCCTAAAGTTGTACAAGAACAACGGGGATCAAATTACTCCACTTTCAGAAGAAAGACAACAATACACACAGTAGCTTAATTTCTTACTTATATGTACTGTTCATTATTGAATATAGAAATATTACTCTCCAATATTAAGCCAGTATTACTTTAAAAGACAAGTGAAACAGCTAATTTCACTATGATTTTTCCCACTACTGAGAACAAAGAACTTATTTACTTCACTTTGTTGCATTACAGCTGAAATTCACACAAATGCATTTCATTTTTAGCCTCTTTCATGAGCCAACACAATTATTAAACGACAATATTTTTAACAATGTTGGTTAACAGCTATTGCAGAACCCTGAACAGCCAGGAATTACACATCAATATATATTTTTTAGAATTCCATTAGAAAAAAAAAAAAAAAAAAGCCAAACTGCAGAATTCACTTACTTAAAAGAAATAGGAATATAAAAAAAATACAACCCCCCCGATAATAAGTTAACTCAAAACTTAGCTTTATCAAGCATGGTTAAGCCTAACTGAAAATAAAATATCTAAAATAAGTTAGATATTAACAGAACAGACCAGCCCCGAAGAGCTGGCTAAGATAATGAATGGCATAAAAAAACCAGAACATTCTGACTGCATTTAAACACAAGAAAATCAGTTATTTAAAGGATGATCTATTTCTAACATCATCTAACATCATCAGAGCTAAGAAGATGCCTCTTATGTATGTTGTTGTTTTGAAGGACTCAACCTTCCTTCTGTCTCTAAAATATGCCCACTGCTGTAACCTCCCAACAGCTCTAGGCTGTGAACTAAACCAACAGAGACTGTAATGGGCTAAAGAAGATTTGGCTGTCAACATTTACCAGCACAGCATTTACTTCTTCATTATGTCAAATGTTTTGCCTGCTAAAGCAAGAGCATCCTCTGGAGGCAGAAAATAATCAAGTGCTTTTAGCAAGAGAACTGAAAGACTGTATAAATAAGAGATAAGGAAAAATACACAAACACAAGCTAGACTAAACACGACATTTCCTTGAAATTCAAACAAGTTCCTTCAGATGTAAAATATGTTGCAACATTGCCTTCAGTCAGCTCTGAGCACACCAGAAATAGTGTTTGGGAATGCCCCTAAGGTATCACTTCCACTTGCATCCTAAGTTTTGGAACAGTTAGGTTTCATTAAGAAAAAATATCAAAAAAAAAAAAGAAACTTAAATGGTGACCTAGAGGTCCATCTGATAGGTGTTTGATGAAACATTCCTTGCAGTAGCATCTCCAATGATCCTGGACCAAATTTTACTTAACAGGAAATCCAGGTATTTGGTGAAAACATATACATAGAATTTAAACCTATGAAATAAGACAGGTACAGCCTTGGTAACTATTAAAAGACATCAGAAAAGGAAACTGGACTTTCTTTTGGAAAAGAAAGAACTTTCAGAAAGGATCACAATCACTAAAGGAAAGAAATTCCTTTTTTATCTTACATAAAACTGAGCAAAACACAGCACTGTTTTCTGCAGGTTCACCCTGGACTGACAGGAACACAGTCACTGATCCTTCACAGTTAAGACAATGCTGTAAGAATAGTTGCTAATTTCTTTTATATGCTTTTGTTTATATTATACATAAGTAATAACATATAATAAAGACAACTGCTTTTTATCTTTTAACTGATGGATTTACACATTGCATGACTTGGATGATTTGTTCATTCCTTCCTCCTCTTTTCCTACTTTTAGCCCCTTGGAGAAGAATCCTTTTTTGGGTTTGGGAAGAAATCATTTTTCTAAACCATAATGTAATTTCTCACGTACACAAGACCTACCTTTTCAG
Source organism: Anser brachyrhynchus (assembly GCF_964034855.1). Lineage (NCBI taxonomy): Eukaryota > Metazoa > Chordata > Aves > Anseriformes > Anatidae > Anser > Anser brachyrhynchus. The sequence goes on along the minus strand of NC_137694.1, from coordinate 41,234,304 downwards.
TTACTGCTATCCAAACAATAATTCAGTACATTGTCAGCACAACTTGTGACATAACAGTATAAAATTTGGCTATAGCTCCTTTCATGCTGTTACTTGTAAACTAGATTTCTGTTGCAAGTTTACAGTTTGAGTTTGAAACGTAACTGCAAGTTTGAAAATGAAAAATAAGTTATTAAACAACTGACTGTAAAATGCATAATGCCATTTTGATACTCAGTTAAAAACATAGGTATAAATCAATCACCTCCAGAGACTTGAAAATTTTGAAGGTATTTGCCCCAATTACCTTTTTTTTTTTTTTTTTTAAATAGTCTGCACTTCTTGTCAACCTCTTCAGAATAGTAAAAATACTGTCTCTCTTTGCATTGCAAATAAACCCCAAAGGATTTATTTTTAGGGTGCCTGCACACACACTTTCTGCAATCCTATCTTTAGTAAAATTCTTATCCTTTTAACACATTTGAAGGAAGACTATACAAAGTGTTTCCAAATTCAACCTTCCTGGGAAAGGCATAATTCACGTTTCCCTTTTTGGGAAACATACCATGAGTGCTGTTTTAAGAATGGATTCTGTTTTGTAATCCTACAAACAGAGTCACCACGAACAAATTGGAGGCAGAAAAGCCATGTAAGGTCATTAGACCATCATTCCCTCCAGTTCAGGACTGTTCCCATAGTTCAATTTCTTACGTTTTTTTTCCAGCATATTTTCAAGTTTCCTAATGTTTACTTTTACCACCAGTTATCCGGATCTGTTCAAGACCAGGAAGATTCTGCTTTTTCATCACCACTGTTTTTTTGGGGGGGGGGGAAATACACTATACCCTCCCACCACCCCCAAATCACATCACATTTCCTCCCCTTAACTTAATCCTACTACTAACATACTCTCTTATTACACACAAACTATGTTTTTTTTTTCCTTCCCCATGTTATTTTACGCTTTTTCAAGTTACTGATTGAAATCATGGATCTTTGTCCCACTGACAAGTACTCCTCAGCACCCTTGAAAAATAAATATCAAGCTGTCACCCAGCGTTGTCTCCGAAACCTGAGCCTGTGCCCACTCTGCCTTTGTGCTGTTGTTTTTCATTACATTAAGGATGCCTTAGTTCCTCATTGTAAAACATTCAAAATGGAAATCAAAAGTAACTCAGATAATGACAGTAGCAGGAAATGTAAAATAGAAGGGAGTGATACAAGACTATCTCAATGAGATTTCAGTGATGTTGTTATAATTCAAATGTCAGCACTGACCATTTTACTCTTGACCATAACAACAGTCAAACTACAGTGACCATCTATTATTAGTAGTATTTGGAAGGACTAAAATGTCAATGAATCCAGGTCCTAATTCCTGCCCAAAATTCTGCTTGTGTCCTAAAAAAAAAATGAAGCAAGCTATATTAATTTCCTGGCTGTGAAGCTTTCCCTACATAATAAAGGATTTCAAGTAAGTTTCTCAAAAAACAAGACATAGAATTTAGAGACTTTACTCATGTTCTGTTCAGTTCCTTACATCATCGCTGGGGAGAATAAGTGAATACCTGTGAATCTGGGGGCTGGGGGAAGAAGGGGCCATAAAGAAAATAACACCTCATCAGTAAGCCATTCTGTATGTAAGTACTATAATCATTGCACTTCTGAATATGCACACTTTGCCATTAGAAAATTATTAGTAAAGATGTAAAAATTACATTATGTAAATGGATAAATAGTTGTCGAATCAGTACATGCTCTTTCTGTGGAAAGTAAAAATGCAGTTAAAGCTTTTCATCTTTTAAATACTAGAATGTAAGTGAATATAAATATACATACAGGAAACTGAATTACACAAAACAATTTTGAGGATGGGTATAAAAGAGACAATACAAATAAGAATAATGCTGAGAATTGCATGTAGAAAAAAGCTAAGCTCAGTACTAAAAGCAAGTTTCCTTCTATCAAAAGTATTCAACAGTTTTTCTGTGGCTTGGGCAGAACCCAAGTCACTTTCACCATAAAACAGGAACAGAAAAAATCCCATAAAACACACGGTCAATTTCAGAAGCTTTTCCCTTCTTTATCTATTATGAAGGCAAAATATTTTAGAGAATTACTTACCTACGCAGTTACCCACCCACGGGCAGTGGTGATCAAACTTTGCTATACATCGATTGCACACACCACAATGTTTGGACCTCACTGGCTTCCGTATCTGTAATGGTTATTAATGTTTAGAACATCAAAAATCTGACATTTTTATATAGGAAAAGAATAAATTTTAATGCAAAAGAAGTATTATGTTAACTACTTAGCTTCAATTTTTAACAGTCTTAGCTAACAGACTTAGTCTGCGTATGTTTATGTTAAATAAATTATAGATTACAACCTAATTTAGATGACTTTTACACTGATTGGTTTATATAAAGGATTTTTTTTTCCCCAAAGTTCTTCTATCCCTTCCAAATACTGAGCTTTGTACAGCAAGCATTTTCATTTCAGCTTTTTAACAGTGAAAGTACAGAACGAGTTTGAGTTCCACAATTCTGTCAGTATTATTGATAACTGACACCTAAACTGTTCCAGCTTATTTTCTAAAGACAGGAATGCAATTCAACAACTGGAACTCACAATGCTAGATTACTCTCAGCAATTTTTTTAAAGCATGTGTTTTGAAAGAAATACAAAATGGAAATGAAGATTAACAGAAAAGATCTGTTAAGTATTTTGAGATATACATATGTATATACACACAGATGATTTTAAGGTGCCACATTTATACCTGATTTTCCAGATTTGATTTTAAGAATATTAACATCATTCATGTTCTACATAGGTCAGCATTACAGTGAAATACTGACTGCCTTAATAATTAACTAGCTATCTTTCCAAAAAAACACAACACATTACATTTACTACGAATGCTTTTTTCCTTATTGTTGCAAAGGCTTTTTGTATAAGTTATTTATTGAAAATACTGCTTAAATTAAAGATAGCAAATAAATTCTGTCCCTGATATTGCATTACTAAGGCCATGCATGTGTTCAGCATAGGAAAATCTATTTTTAAAAAGTGCTGCAACTGATTAAAAAAAAAAAAGAGAAAGCAACTACCAAGCATGTGCTGCAGAATATACTGAGGTCCAGACTTCCCGTCTCTGCAAGTTCTACTATTGTCTGAAAAAAAAATAATTAGATTTTAGTATACAAACAAATGTTGATAACCACTGTTATATCTGCACATCCAACCAAGGTTGTGAGCTCCATTAAATTCAGGTACTTTCTAGATACAGTAACAATTTAAATTCATTCAAAATTGATTTTGAACCAATATAGACATTTACTTCTAAATTGGTTCTAGTTTATACTCATTCCTACTCTCTATCTAGGTTTAATTAGAGAAAAAGCAAGTTTATATTAATTTGGATACATCCTCACACTGGTTAGCACCAGTTTGACTAGATTATTGTTAAGCTTATTAAAATGAATGCAGCTGAATTTCTAAACAGGAACACAATTAAGACCTTTCATGAAGCTAGCAAGATAAACCAGTCTAAAAACCAGACCTTATTTCTAGAGCTATCCCATCAAAAACTTTAAATCTATATTCACCTCTTTTCTCAGATGCTGAAGTTTCTAGGAAGAAAAGAATAATAATGCAAACCAAACCTCTTCCAGATGTTATACTCATGGCTCAAGTGATGCACATAAATAGGTATCAGCCAAAGCATCCCTATTCCTCCACACTAAACGACAGCTCTTTTATTTTGTGCACTCCTTCAGTATCTACTTTATTGCTGGAATAGAAGTAACGTATTACTCCATTAAATGGCTTCCAACAAGTTTTAAAATTCAGCAGCTGAAATCTGTCCCACATGAGACTTGTAAATGACATTTGCAACATATGGAAAATATCCGGAAAATGTCTTTTGCCAAAGTACCCTTCCTTGATCCAGAAGGAATCTACTCAGCATAAATAGCCTAATGGCAAAGAGGTCAGTCTATTGCTCCCTTTCAAACCACGTATAGCTTATGCATCAACATGGTTTCTAACTGGAGAGGCAGTAATATAGTTCTTAATTATTAATATCGTTCTTAACATTATAGCAGTAAGATAGTTCTTAATTATTTTCTCACCACAGCAATAAAATCATCACTTCCTTCATTAGATGATGAACTCTACGATGGGTAATAGGACTGAAGCCACAGAAGTTTTCCTCCACAATACTACACTTAACTGGTCAGGAAATGTTTATGGTAATTTTTGCCTCCAAGTAGCCAGTAAAAGCTACAGTCAACAGTCCAGGGGTGAGCTTTGTCTTAAAGCTTCCCTGCTGATTTCAGGCAAACAAGGAACAACTTTCCCATTTTCTAACACTTCTTAAATAAACTCCAAAATTTGGACTACTTTTTCTCCTTGCTTGTTGTATTTCTATTGCTTTTGGTGCAGTATTCATCTCCACCATGGGAACCTCCTACTGAACCTGAGTTCGGTATGGTCCACAAGCAAGATCCCAAAGCTCATGAGAACAGAGCTGACCAGGAGTAGATAAAGCACTTTTAAATATAATTTTTTGTAAAACTTACAAGACAAAGACCCAGGATACTTGAGTTACTGCCACACTTTTGTGCTTTGTAAACCCTGGGTCTATTTTATGTGCTTTCAAACTATTAATATTTGATTGTGAAAATGGGATTTTTTTTTATTTTATTAATTTACTTATTTTATGAGTAACTCAGGTTATTTTGTAACATAGAAATCCTAGATGAAAAAAGAACATGAGATATCAAAAGAATAAACATCTGAAAAATGTTGCTTACTGCAACATTTCCAAATATACTTAACTTGGTCATCTGGAATTAGAAGAATTTTTTTGGTTATTTGTTCAAAAGCTAAAGGCAAACTCAACATAAACACATTTGGAGACAAATTAAGAAAACAAGAGATAGCACTACACTGCAACCAGTGGCTTATGCCCCTGATAATAGATCATTTTACAGCTGGGTTAGCTGCAACATAAGAAATCTAAAATATTCATGATGATATTCATCTAACCGGGGAAGTTGCATTTCATATTTCCTATCCAGTTCAGCAAGGCTTTTGCACCCACACGTAACGACTTGTGCACTTAGATCAAATGAGTTGCACGTTCATGCAATTTGCTGAGTCTGAGTCCAGGTGCAGGTGCTGATTGTTCTATTTAATTTAGACCCACTGAAGGAAGAGAATTTAGTCTGGATTTTACTTTGGCAAATTTGCAATAATAGAAAGGGAATTTGCACAGCCATCTGTATATTGACCAACAAAACTCAGTAATAATCAGAGAAAAAATCGTTTAAGCAATCGCAACCATGTTTTAAAGGCTAACATATATTTATCCCTTTGTAAGGCCATAATTCCAAGTGGTTTGATGTTAATCCACACGTGTTTTCACAAGTAAGCATGAAGGGGAAGCAGAAAACTCAGTTTGGTGGTACGTGAGCTTCTAGTAAACTTAGAATGAAAAAAAACTGTTTCTGCTGCTTGTATAATTTTGGCATATTCAATGCTCAGGTTAGTTGCTGTGAACAATCCATAACTAAAAGATATTAGAAATAAATAATAATAATAATAATAATTTTTAATTAGCATTAAAAAGTGTTAGAAACATCTCAAAATCATCCATAATTTCTCTAATATTTTAAAAAACAACCACCCCAGACTGCCTGTGGTTTTGGTTGTTTTACACTTAAAATCTTCGTCAATCTAATACTTTTAGAGACAAACATAAGGAAAACTAGAGGTGCTTGAAAGTCTGGAAAGTTTTTATAGAATCAATAAGTAACACATAATCCATAATGGGTCGTATGTTTCAGTAAGGCAAAATTCTAAACCTTTACATTTGCATTTTCATCCAACTGCTTTATAACTTTTTCTGTTGAAAATCTGATTTGTAATTCTATTTTTCTACTGAGAACAATCTAAATGCAACTTTGGACCAGTAAGACTTGAACGTATATTCCAAACGGAAGAGAGAAATCTGCAAGAAAAGGGAAATTTTCAACATTTTAGACCTACTGTTATACAACAATTTACTGAAATTTCACATACTAAACAGCAAACTACTGTGACCAACTGGCAAAGGCAGCTGAAGAATACATTTGACGGAGCTCGTGGCTTTACCTTTTTCTTTTGTTCTTCTGTGGCTTTGATGATTCCCGGATCAGATTTCCAGGATTTTCCAAAATTGTAGAAAAGTGCAACACTATTAGCAAGGAACGGAAGGTGTATAAAGAAAAAATTGAGATGTGTTTGAAGTCAAGGAATTTAAAGTTCAAAATCAAACTTCCTCTTGAGAACACCCACTAATAATTCTGAAATGAACTTAAGATGAATTTTTACAAATGCTCTGGAGTCAGTGCTCTGAATTAACAAAATTCAACACAGCTGTAAGAACTTCATCAGTATTCAATATTTTCTATTGCTCAAAATTCCAAACTTATTTTTCTTTAAATGTTGTTTTCCAAGAGACACTTCTAAAACACTTATCCTTCTAAAAATGAATAATGACGGTTCAGTTTTGTAATTATTTTCCTCTTTAAATAAATTAAATTCCATGAAATTTATCTCCTTAAAAGTATTTCCTGTTTTCACAATAAACATCTCAAAGTTCTATTTATAAGATTGTCATTTGACTGCTTCTGTCTTCACTTGCTCGAAATTCCAGTTAGATGACAAAAAGGCCCGTTTCTAGCCTTTTAAGGGATTGTGCTCCGTGGCACAATGCTGCCTGGCGATCACTTTGCAACCACCACTTATCTCCAAGAAAGGTACCATCTAAAACCTGGTCCTGTCGTAAGGCAATACCCGTATTTCTCACCAACAGAAGCTATTTTTAATATACTAATACATCTAATACTTAGAAAAACACAGGACCCCGTGAACCTGGAAGTGCTTATGAAATCAACTACCATATAAAGACAGAAAAAAAACATTAGCTTTAAAATATATTTCCTGTGATGAATGATTTTCATTATAACGTGCATAGGGTTCTAACACTTGACATTTCTCAGAATGAGAACATTTCTTAGCAGTGATGCCAGAAAAGCAAATACTTCAGATACACCTCTTCCACTAAAATGGGAAAATCAGAGTATTTGCTCTGTCTGATAAACCTGTAAAGGACCTGGCCAACACTAAAGATACCTTACAGCTGCCAGTCATACCTGCAAAGAGATGCCGTATTTGACAAAGCTTTGATGGGAGAAGACTTTAAAGAATTATCTGTGCAAAAAGGACACTTTTCTTACTGTGTCACAGATCACTGCACACTCAAACTACGTTATTATTCTGAGTCATGTCAGTGACTATTCCTCTCTACTTTGGGAGTCATTAAGACTTCTGTAATTAAAGCTTAATATGGATGTGTTTGTGCTACAAAACTGTATACAAGCATTATCTGTTAAAAAACTTAAAAATATCATGCAAAAATCTGTATGGAAATGGCACAGAACACTTTAAAAACAACAGAACAAAAACATTTTTGCAAGCTTTGAGAAAAACTGGATTTTGAAACTAGAATAGATGCTCAAATATATTCTACTATGTATCTACAAATCTATTATCTTCTGTTTGTATTATTGGAAAAATGTTTAAGAAAGGCATTAAACAGTGTGAAGAAAAAGATCATATAAACCATTTGTAAATAAACCTACGTGGCATAGATATAAGCAAATATTAACTAAAAAAAAATAGAAGTTCTGAGGAATAACAGTAAGCCTCTCAAATCTTTCTGCACCACTCTCACGGTGTGAAAGAACTCTGAAATATCAGTAAATGCAACCAAGGCCTTTTTGGGACTTCTGAAATCACCTTCTGGGCTGCAAGCACACACTGCTGGCTCACGTTCGAGCTTTCTGTCCACCAGAACCCCCAAGTTCCTCTCTGCAGGGCTGCTCTCGGTAAACTCTTCTCATTGAGGCACAGAGTTGAGGCTTACAGTTCTGTAGATCCCCGGTCCTCCTTTCTACCCTTTTTTTAAATGGGTGTGACGTTTCCCTTTTTCCAGTCACCAGTGCTAAGAACAAAGTCCAATTGTTAATGTAAGTGCATCCCAAAATACTTTTGTTTCCCTTCTCCGTTGAGGGGAGATATTGACTATAAGTTTCCAATAAAAATATTGACAAATTAGGTTAAGATTATAATAACATACATTATATAGTAGAATGTTGTTATTGACTTCTTAAAGGCTAATCTTTCCTCTAACAAGCTGTTTCCAGCAAGTTTGTAATAGGGGGAAAAAAAGAAAAAAGCAGCGATACTACAAACTGAACACTCACAGTTCTATTTCATACATTACAGATGAAAAGCTCTGACTGCAGAATTTATACAATCTAATTTCTTCCTCTTTTTCTTCTAAAACTACCTGCTGCCAAGAGTAAGCTTGTTCAACTTATTTTTATAGCTTTAGAGAAATTAAATTTTCTTTGCTATATTTACATTATCATTGGTGTTCTTGCCACAACAGTGATTTTTTTCCTTTAACAATACCCTAATCAGACATCTGCTACAAACAATAAAGGCAAAACTGAAAAAAAAAAATTATGGACCATTCCTTAATTACTATACGTCATGTCTAGACTTTTAAAGAAGATAGGAGAAAATACAATTTATTTTCTATCCAATAAAACAGTTTTGAAACCTTAAGGTTATAGTTTTTTTCTGTTTTTACTGGCTAAACTTTGGACAATACGTGATCAAGAAGCTGTCTATGGATCCAAACCACCGGAGCAGAAATTCAGTACACAGAATTTTTCTACATGTGCCCTTCCCACTTTTTACTCTATAAAATACATGGAGAGCCTAAGACACTCCCTACAGAGTCTACGTTTTGCCTTTTACTGTGGTGTTCTGAGATGAGTGCTATACTGACCATCTAAACTGTGGCAGGTAAGTACCACAGACGGGAGACGTCGAGAGTCCATATGAAAAAATATATCTACATACAGGCAAGCAATAACTACATATGTGAGGAAGACAAAAAAAAACAGCATTTTTCATCAGTACCTTAAAAATACGTTTTGTTTTGCCTTTTTTTTCTATTTTTTTTTTCCGGAGGTTTGAATCAAAGCTGGGGAGAAGGGATAAAAACCATCCAGACTTCAAAGGAGAAAGAAACGTTAGATTTGTATTTTCTATGACATTTCTAGCATCTAGTGTGAACAAAACTCCAATTGTGAGATTCACCTCACTTACTTTAAATCACTTTGTATGCCTTCAGACACTACATAAAGAAAAATCCACTTCCCAGCTTCAGCACTAAGATGTTCAAGTCAGACAAGCAGTGCCATGCAATTATTTTTTTTAATTATGAATTCCCCTCTGATATTTACTTTCAAAGAGATCTTTGCAACTTGTATCATAGACATCTCTCAAAACTCTCCATACATAACAAAACCCGTGTAGCTTAGCATTAGCTACAGAGGAGGGAATTGGTTCTCCAGAGACAGTGCCTCATTTGTCCTAACATCCTCATTTACAACTAGGCAAAGGAAACCACATTACCATATTAATGGCTGCAAAAAGCATGATACAGCATTTACCTTTGGCACCACCACCAATCTGCTGTCTTTTATGAGGCTTCCCTGGTTTTCACTGTGAGGGGCAAGGCAGAAACAAGCATGAAATGTTTCCTACTTTTAGTCTCAATCAGCATCCTTTAATTATAAGAACAACAGGCTGAAAATTATTCCAGGAAACCACTTGGAACCAAGAGACTATCTCATTAGAAAGAAAGAAAAACAAACAAGCGATCCCCACCCCACCCCAAACCCCACGAGTGATGCAAACACGCGATCAGGTAATTTTTTTATCCTGACTTGCAGCCTATTTAGAACGGCCCAAACAAATGCTGATTCCTGGTATCACAGCTACACACCCTGCAACAAACTCTGAAACCAAGCCAAAGCACACATTATAAACCAAGATATGCTCTTCCACTCACTACTAAGCCAGTAATAAAGTCCTTTTCTCCTAAAGAGCAAGATCTGCAGCTAACACAAGATGTCAGATCAATACCGGCTAATGAATCTGCCAATTCATAACAGCTGTACATCTGGATCCGAGCCTACAGGTAGGCAACAGAAGACAGGTACACGAGAGGTCTCATTTTGATAGGTATTTATTAGACTATATTCTTTTTTTTTTTTTTTTTAGCAACAAAAGATCTGCAAAGGCTCTCCACCTCACCTCCATCCTCTATTTATAAAGAAAAACCCTTTAGTTTCCAAAAAGTAATTGAACTCACTACCATCTCCTCCACCCCAGAAATGTTTACTTTTTAGTTAGAAAAAATATTTTGACAAGGGAACGTAAGTCATGGACAGCTGGAACTGGGGTTTGGATTTTTTTCCCCTGGTTTTAGTTCCTCTAGAAACAAAGCCACTGCCTTCTTTCCTTCTCCATGCAAGACTTTCTGTTGTTTTCCTGGCGGCAACCTTTAAATTTTGACACTGTCTGCTTTGTTTTTACTGCTTAACTGTACCAACTGGCTTGTTACTGTCTTTAAAACATTATGCTACTGTAACAGCTTTGTGAAAGCATGGAAATCATCATGAATTCTCTTACAACCAGTTTTAAAAACTACTATTTCTTTCACTAATTGAAAAAACGTGCAGTACTTGTTTTCCTTCACCTAAATACCACTAATAAATGAAGTGTATTTGTCATAATGTAAAGGTAACTGATAAAGCATCAGTCAACAATAAATTATTAACATACAGACCATTTGGTTTCTATCTCCTTACCTCAGCTTTGCAAGTGGCATGCCATGACAAAAAAGCATAGTTATTGAAAACTACGTACTCACAATTGCATCAAATGGAAGGGGTAGAACAACAACAACAATCATCCTATGAATATTTTGCGTTACAGTACACCCTAACACCTTAGAAAAACAGAGCAGCAAAAGAACCTCTGACACAACAGGATCTATTTGTTCAGCTGTAACTGAAAAGATTGTATGAACAACTGAGATATAAACTCAGTGTATGTGCCCTGAACTTTTACAGGACACAAGAGAACATACTACCTGTAAATGCTAAAAGAACAGAATGAAATGTTAAATTCTACTCCATTTATTATTTGAAAGTGTACTTTCAACTGTTTTTTCCCCTTTAAAAATAAAAATCAATTAAAACATAATGATTCAGTGTGCGGGATTTTTATTATTATTATTTACTCCTGCTTTGGAAACAGTAGAAGATTACGATACACTACGAGAGCAAGACATAACTACCCTTTGTTATGCACAAAAAAAGCAGAAGGGAAGCATGGGAACACAGATTCATACATAAATACCCAGCTCACACATTTCTCATTCCCATCAAGAACAGTATTTCTCTTTTAACAAATAAATTAGTCTTAGAAACCGCAGGGAAAAATCCAATCCAACTGAAACATTCACATAATTAAGTACATTAGATTCATATAAACTATTTCAATTTACTTTCAAGATTGGTCTTTTGAAAGACATACCGTTAGGTCTTCTAACTTACAGAAGGCCTTATTTTCCACGTGACCACCCTGAAATTCAAGAAAATGTGCTGCTAATCGTCAGTTTTTTATGTTCTTTACGATACACTGCCCTGTTCTGCCTCATTAGGCTTAAATCCAGAAGACTAGATGATCTTTCAGATGCCCTAAACATATCTATATGAAAAGAGAATTCTTAACAAATACTTGAACATTAAATGTATCACTTGGATCAGTAAAGACTCACATTACTTATAATATTACACTTAAAGTTCCAGTATGGCATTCCTTGACAATTGTTTCAAGTTAGTGCTTTTTTCCTAAGCAAGATATTGTCAGCATTCAGGAAAACTACCAGGACAAGTTTCATTACATCAGCATTACAGAGTATAAAGTAGTAGTACTCTGGTCTGCTGTAAGTAATCATATAAAGCTGTAAAAATACAAGAATCCTTTCCCCAACCACAATACTGTGCCTCATGCTATAAAAATAGAGCAGGCATGCAATTTCTTTTTTTTCCAATAAAGCTACAGGGCAATTTTCCAGAAGAAGAAGAATGAATTTGGAATCTTATTACAAAGACTTCCAATTTAAAATCATCAATTAAAGGAAGATGGCCTCAAGTAATGTCATTAAAGCTGCTTGTCACACAGAATTGTGTCAGCTCTAATGAAAGCAATCAGTAGGAACTGAAGTTTTAAACTACTACTACTTCTGCGTGCAAAAAGACTGTTGCAAAGGTGGTTTTTTTTGTGACATCTACCCTAAGTTACAAAAGCAGCACAGTATTTTATTGATGTTCTGAAGTCAGACTTTTATATTAATGTAATTTATTGTCTATGCTGACTACTTCTAGTGGACAATAAACATTATCCTGTGACATAAACTTCAAATTACATTAATCAGGACAGCTACCAGAAATAAAAATCTGAGTAAGTTGGTACATAGGAAATACATACATTTTCATATGAATATGGAAGAACTGCAAGCCTCAGGGAAAAAAAAAAAATCTCACAATTTGCTAGCATTAAGGCACAGCTTTTTACATCAAGATAGAGGCTATCAGCATGCTGTGCTGGCTGTGGCAGCCATTTTAATATGGTCAAGGACTACAACTTAAACACATACTTAGATTTGGTTCAAGATAATGTTGCGTTAGCACAAGAAAGCATTTCACAGCAGCTCAGTATTTGCTACCCAAAACATGCAGTAGTGTTAACAAACATGAGTTCCTAAAGAAAACCTATAAGGCTTGGAGCACAAGGATTCAGTAAAGCAACTTCAGTCTAATGGCATGACATATTTTGACAGTATCTACTCTGTTCTTCAAGAAATGGAAAAGTATACCTCCACTTTTAACCACTGCTTTTTTTTAAAATACGTTTTTGTTATTTATATTGTATTCACGTTCCTCATTCTGCACTTACCAGTAAGTTAAATTGAAAAAAACAGAGAAAATCAGACCAGAAAGAGATTGGTAGTAGTATCAGCCTTTCTAAATGCCTATTTCAAGACATGCTCATGTTAGTATGGATAGAAATATTTTCTGTACTTAACAGATACTAGATTTTCTTGTTAAAAAAAAAAAAAAAAGTATGCAATAGCAGTCATCTCATGATATATTAAGAAAGCTATTATTCACAGCAGCACCTTTACAAACACAGTAGCCCAAGGCAGCATGTAAACAGGATCTCCTCTCTGTTCGCAGCCCAAAAACATGAGGCTCATTTAGCTGAGATAGGAGAACATATTAAGAAGATGATAAAAGGGGTGCTACTACCTTATTTCATAGTATAATTCCTCTGGAACAGAAAAACTATTTCCAGAAAAGTCAAGCTAATACCCATTATAATATATTGTGATGGGTACTAATTTATTAAGTTCATTTCAACTACTTGCAGCTGCAAGAACTACATTAAACATTTAAGAAAACATTAAATCTCTAGTCGGTTTGGAAGTTATTGTAATTACAATACTCAAGTCGTTTAAAAATTTAAATCTATTTCCTTAAGGGGGATAACTGATATTTTTCAGTGAACCCTGAATCAATTTCTACCCCCAGCAGTATGTAGGGTTTATATGTAGGCAGACAGTCAAAAACATAAACCATGGGTGTATGCAGAGTCTCTATAATCTAGTGTTGTTAATACATTCATCTTCAAAGACTGAAAATACAGTTAACTTAAACTTATCTACAGTGTGTGTGGAATAGAATTAGCAAAATCTTCAAGAACTATCTACAAAGCTAACTCCACTAGAATTATTACATATCATGAAACTACCTACTGCTTTTCAGAAAATTAAAATTTGTCAACATACAGCCACAGCACACTTTACAGACTTGCTTACATTTCCCCACTGAAGAAACTGGTAAAACACAGGAGATTTTGCTGACTGCCTCCCTCTTACTTACTGAAGCAAAGCAATAATATGCACATTTTTAAAGTAATAATTACCATCAAGACAGAATGTTTTTATTAGTGACAGCTTTTTAAAATTTTAATTAGTTTACTTACTCTTATATGTAGGATGATTCTGGGTATTACCTCATACTACTAACATGAAAGAAATATTACTGTACACAAAAAAGGATATCATTCCAAAACCAGAAGAACCACGTCACATACATCCAGAATTTTGTTGCCAAGTATATTCCAAGAGGCAATGCACTGTGCATAGAGTGATCAAAGAATGACCTGTAAAGCAGGAACAATGTCACATAAATTTGAACTTATAAAGCATAAATCCTAAACTACAGCTTCTGAAAAAACAATTCCTAGTATACTATGTACTACTATATGGGATACTGCAAAATATGTCACAAAAACACTCTTCACTTTTATGTTCAAAGTTCAGTTTTCAACCTGTCCAGATGAGTGGGCACGAGTAGAATGTGTTTAATTAAAATTTATACATTCACTTTTGAAGTTCTATCCCAGAAAAATGAGATAAACGCAATCTGTATATCTTGAGAAATGTGCTTTACAGAAAATAAGACATTAATAGCTGAATTAAAAAAACCTGTCTTTATAAAAACTGATCTTTTCTATATAATCTCACAATGTTTCCTGATCTTATAAAAAAAAAAAAAAACTTTGCTATATACTTTAAAAAAATGTTCCATCCTCTCAACAGGAAAAAAAAAAAAAGTATTCAGTTTGATTGTTTTGAAATTGTTCATTATATCAGAAAACCCATGTTTTTTCCTGATTGCTATTTTCATACTCAGTGAACCCTTGTACTTTTAATAAGTCACAAGCCAATAGCACCACAGCAGTCAAAACCTGGACAAGAAATGTAGAATGCTTAAATATTTAGCTACAACTACACTGACAACAGGTACACACCTATGAGATTGCTAACCTACAGCAGTTGCAAACTATATTTACTCAAGAGATTCTAAGGTATTTAGGAAACTCATACAATGGAAATTACATGTTAAAATTACTTCAGTAAGAAAAAGGCTTAAGAGACCTTGGTATTATCAGCCTACGTGTTTGAAATATTTCTGATTCCTGAATCTTCTGCTTCTGTTACCGTTGCCAACAGAAAGTCAGAGGAAAAACAGACGATTTCCCACATCACTAGATTTGCCAGGTTCCAAAATTGAATGTTAATTCTTTAATATAAAAAATAAGCCATTCGAATTCTTTTCACCTTCTTACACTCTTGCATTTTAAAGAATATTCTGCACAGAATCTGAACTCAGTTGGGACAAACTAGGTTACTGACTAGGTAACTCCATATTCAAGAAAAAGTTGCTGAACATATCACACTCTAAACTGCTCGACTCCTTGAAATAAAACTTCTTTCAAAACCTGTTTACACATCCTTACATTGAAGCTTTTCACTTTTTGTCCTGATAGTGCCTCAGGGCTGCCATGGACTAACGTGTGCATTGAATAGTTTTCATTTTACTCCATTACTCCCTTACAGTAACTTTCATTCCTCTACTGGAAGCTTCTTAGGTATTTTGAGAAAATCCTGTAAGGCAGATGAGCTACGATGGTAAATAATATGCAAATATAAATTTCAATACACAGTGGTTATTCAGCAATACCCATTCTTTCAGTGATTTATATTTAATTTTTTTGTGAACAGAGTAGGGAAGAAAGCAGAGCTAAGCAGATTATTAAAATTTGAAAGGGAAAGGAAATACTACTAGAATAATAGCAAAAATTTCATTCAAATCTCAACCTAGAAATAGGTTTTGAATTGTTTTTCACCAATTAAACATTAAGCAAAGGATGAGAGAAATAATGTTAATCCTGAACTAGTGCAAGGTAGGTCAAAAATATAAAACTTGAAGAAACATATATCTTGAGAAACTTGAAATCTTATCCTTGCCAGTAGGAGGTGCAGTTGAGGATTTGCATTGCCAAGTAAACTAGCTGTGGGAAGAGGTCAGTAGATTGTACAGCCTCAGAGGTGACAAAAAGACTGAGATTATCACAAAGATCCTGCAGAGACTAGAGCCTGATGACCACACCTCCCCAGGTGTATTAAGATCACTTAGATTCTGTGAATTTGATTTACAGAGCAGAAATATATTCTTTTCTTCTAAACAGAAAGGAAAGAGGAGGAACTGGCTCTAACAAACATGACATTCAATGCCAGAAGAGCATTAAGTTCCTAAGTATGATGATATAATAGGTTTTTCTATACATGTCACACATAATGAAGAGAAGCAAAGCACTGATGAAATAGTCTAAGGATCTTGAAAATACACTGAAGTACACCTGTGTGTGTGTGCATTCGTATGTACATTTACAGTTATTTAAAGAAATCATGAAAACATCTGAAGTTCTTTATGATCAGGTAACAAAGCAACATTATAAGAAAGCAGCCTTTTTCTTTAGTCATCCCTTTCCACAAAAACAGAAGCTACAAATCCTACATGACTATTTCTCTCTGTAAGTCTCTTTAGATACCATTTGGGTATTTAAATTCTAAACCCATGGGTTTTAATTTTAATTTTTATTTTTTTACTTGCACATCCTTCTTCTATCCCTTTCTGGTAGCTTTTCCCTTGACTGTTTTCTACAAAATTCACACTGATAATGCTTTGTAGGCAGACATTCAGCACCCTCCTCTGGAGAACAACTGAATTTCTGTTCTGCTGTTAGCTTCTATTAGCTCAATGGCATTCAACCAAGATAACTCCATGTCTACCTGCAAGACAACTGAGCACTCCAAGAGCAAAGTTGCACAAGAACTTTCCCAGAAATAGTTCTTACAAAAAGAAAAAAAAAAAGTTGCATGTCCAAAAACTGCATAAAAATAGAAATTTCAGATTATTTATCCAATAAATATGATGCCAACAAAACACTTCTTGAGTGCATGCTAAGCAGACAGTGTCCTGGTGAAACACTTACTTTGAAAGAAACTGCACCATAGCCCAAACGCCACCATACATCAGCCCTTTAATGAGCCAAGAATCAATGTCTAGGTCTGCTATGAACCCAACCAGCCAAATAACTAGGAAAGGAGTTCCCAGCATCACCTTCTGACGGAATTCCTATATAGAAACAAATATCAGTAAGCAATTCTGCTTTTAGGAACAGGTTGTATAACAATATTATATAGTAAAAAGGACAGTCACAAAAACTTGTATAATTTTTCAGGAAGTTTGACATACAGGAAGGAATAGTCAAGATTTTTTGTCATTTCCTATATTTATATATCTCCAGTGTCTGTGCAAGAAAAAAATCATCTTCCTAAAATTCTGTAACAAATTAGTAATTTTCTTTAGAAGAACTCTCTTTTAGAGACTTTGGTATTAATCCAGAATAAAGGCAATAGTAGTTCTTTTTTAAAAAAACATTGTGAAGTGCATAAATGACTATATAAATCAGGATAACCTCAGCAAACATTAACAAATGAAGTGACGTAAGTAATAGATTAAGTCATACTGAAGAGTATACGAAGAAAGATAGGACCTGTTTTGCCTCATATTACATAGGTACAATTCCTGATCAAGGCACTTTGAACTCTTTCTGGATACTGAAAGCACAGTCACAGTGCACATAATGCAATGCACAAATCACTTAAAGGCCATACTCGTTGCATTCTTATATGGCAATACAGTTAAAAAAATAATCAAGATGCAATGTATCTTTAAATCAAGAAATAATTACAAATCAATGACAGCAACACTTAATATCCAGCACAATACTCTCATTGGTAAGAAAACATTAATGCTATGTAAGTCCTCAGTACCACAGGCAAACGGTTTTTCATGCTAGAGCAACACATTACCCTTTATATCCTTATTTCTTGTCTCCTCCTATCTGCAGTATTAGATATTAACCTGAGAGCATGAAGGCCTCCACGTCAGAGATTCTTATGACATTATGATACTGCCAAGACTGACTGCTTTTGGCATTGAACAGAAAATAGTACATAATAGGGAGTAGAGTTCAGGCTATCTAAAACTCTCTCTCCCTTCAGATATTTGAGAATCAGCTTTGTAATAATCTTGGCTATGCCCAACACTACCACTGCTTGGTACTTTCTTAACAATTAGGCAGCAAAATAGCTATAGGTAATTGTGGAGGTTTATGGTTTTCTTTCCTCCTGCCTTCAATAAAGTTGTGGGTGTTTTGTTGTTGTTGTTTATTTTGGTGTGTTGTTGTTTTTTTTTTTAATTTATTTTGAAATTACTTTTGTCATAAAAAATGATGTTTCCTAAGACTAAAATGTGGGGAATGCACAGTGTGGAATTGCTTACCTTAAACAAACAAGACCCCTCTCCCACCAACATCAGCAGTAACACTGATTTACATAAGTGTTATACTACTTCTCACCTTATCAGCTTTTAGTTTTCTCAGAAAGGATGGACTGTCATATCCCTTAGCCTGTCTTGCTTCCTGTAGGTGATTGATCATCCAAACGTTTTTCCTCTGTTTTGCTAGATCAAGTGGTGATTCTCCCTGCCAGGAGTATAAAAGCGGGAAAAATCTAATTTAAAAATAAAATGCATTCAGGGAAATATATTTAAAATCAGATTAAGCTAGATTCTGGCTTTTTTATTCCTTTGCAGCTTACTTGACACCAATCATCCTTCATTCCTTTTGGTCTTTTTCACACTCCCATAACTACACAAGTGGACAAATACAGAATTAAGGTGTGACGCTGATGTATGTCTTGACGTAGCAATAATCATTGCCTTTGGCGTAACACATCTGTGCTCCACTTTTCTATACACAGTCCACTAGCCTGTAAATGAAAGACTGTGCTTCCCCCTTGGCTATTGACAGGCAGCAGAAATCAAGCAAAGAAAAAGAACTCGTGACCCACTGGATCATGGAAACTCTCCCAGTCTAAAGCCTGACTTCGGTTAATTCTCTGCTTTCTTGGCAGAGAGAAGTTACTAATATCACGGAATGCTTCTGATTGCTTGCGTTCAACTTATTCCAAAACTCCGAATTTTTATGCTTGGCTTGAGCTTCACATACTTTGGGTGCAAAGCCAGCAATGGTCCATGCTTTCGCATTCCCTACACTGAGAGGACTGACAGACAAAGCAAAAAGAGAGAGAGATACAGGGGCCAAAGGTGCCTACCGAATTGATTTGAATTTATTGCTTTCTAAACTTTTAGGAAGAGAGCTAAACGAAAGTTACTGACTAGGTCTAAAATTACAGAGGAGGCAAGAGACAACCAATTGCAGGTACCTCCAGCTTCAGTTTTGCATTTGACTCCTCCTCTCTTCTACTGGAGTTAAATCCCCTCCTAAACAAACCATTCATGGAGGCTTGAAAAATGGCTGAATCCTCCATCGCTTGGCCCCCTCCTAAAAAAAAAGTGAGACAGGTACCAGAAACTGAAATTACCCACAAAGGGCAATAATTACTATAGACAGAAGAGATGTCAAAGACAAAAAGGGCAGTTAGCTACCTACATCCTGTAGAAAGAAAATGGGAATCAACTATTTAACTGTCATCTCTTGCTCCAAATCTCTAAAAGGAGGGTAAACAGCACATACTACAGATTATGAGGGGAAGCTTTTTGCTGCCTAACAGGATCTTGCATGATGCCTGCCCAAAGAGTTCAACTACCAAAATCAGTAAGAAAAGAATAACCTTTTGACAAAATTTGGCTTCAAAGTTATTTAGCCAGATGATTAAGAAACAGATTAAGAAACAGATTGAGACTTCTCAATTCTCAACAGAAATGCCTGAAATCAAACGATGGTGCCTGCTTCATCACAAATGTAATTGCATCTTGAACTGCTACTATCTGAAAAACTCCAGGCGTGTTTTTTTTTTTTGTTTTGTTTTTGAATATCACCTTAAATATCCAGACTGTAAAGATTACCTGTGGACAAGCAATTCCCTCTGGGAGTTGATCTCCCAAGTAAATCCTGAAGTTGTCTTGGGGTCCAGCTGAGCATCCCTTCCACTAGAGGGCCATGAGACACCTAGGAACTGCCTAGATAAAAAAATTGAGGGAGCTTTAAAGAAGTCTTTGACTATGTGTCTAATCATCTGGCCATTTTAATATTTTCCTTGTATTCACAGGGATGGGTGGCTGACTTGCTTAAAAAGCAAAACAAAACCAAAAAGTATCAGGGATCTTGGTCTAGTAAGCAACTTAGTTTGCCAGCAAGCAACAAGGCTTCAACAGATTATATTTTAAGATTATTAAGCGGTTAGACAGAAAGAATAGTCTGAAGCGTCATTACCATAGGGAACTTTACATACAGGCTTCCACGGACAAACCTACAGATACACTGCATAACCAAGAAACTACACCTAAAATCCATTCAATGATTCATTAACAGATTTAATTATTTTTTTTCTAAAAAGTATCTTCTTTAAATGATAAAAGCTCTTTTCACACTCTAGGGAAGAACAAAAAAAGAGTTTCTGCTTATACTTAAGTAAAATTTACGGATTTCCCTCCCAATCCCAGTAATAAACTGAGTCCTTGTGAAATCCTGTTCTCATCTGACCAGTCTGTCTACTGGCGCGGCAAGATACTTTACCTACACAAAAATGAAAAAACAACAAAACAGAAAAAGAACAAAACAACAACAAAACAAAAAACCAACATTCCTTTGACTAGTGAAAAGCAACTTCCACTTCCAACTGTAATTCAGATCTCAAAAAGGAAAAAGAAAACCTTACTACCAAAAGAAAATTGTTATTTCTTGTACAGCAAAATACAAAGAGGATAAATAACAAGAACAGGACAAACCCACTTAATGATTAACTTGAAACAACTAAACCTGTGATATATGTACATTCTGGCGTTACTAATCCATGATGCTACTTTACATCATTTTACTTCCAAGATGGGCGTTCTCTCTCTCTTTTTTTCTTCTCCAAAGTACCAAGCTTTATTCTAGAAGAGTGCAATTGTTTATATTATTCTCTTACGTAGCCAGCCCCCACTAGCTCTCTTGAACTGTCATGCAATGTGAAAGTAGCACCTCACTGAGATGACTGGTTCCAATCTGTTCCAAACCTAGAACGCCAGCACAGCATGCACTTCTCTAACATACGCTGCCTAGAGCCGATAACAAAAAGATCAACATTCGCATCTAGCATTTCATCTACTTCATACCTGGAAAAAGACAAAGGGATGTCAGCCAGTGTATTTCTTTAACTTTAACTGTCTTATTATTACTTCTGTTCATTTACATGGACTGGCTGAGAAAAGGACTTCACTAAATGCTGCTACAGAAATCTGGAAATGACTGCATTAGAGAGAAGCCTTTCATGATTCCCTTATCTAGAGAAACATGAGCCACCTAAACAGCTTTTTGCTGAAGAAAACTTTTTTTTTTTTTTTTGCTGAACAGTCAAAGGAGAAGCACAAAACTGAATTTATATCTATCTGTCTAAAGAAATCTACCAAAAATTTTATGTTTACTGTGAGCTTTTGCTGAACGTAAGATGTATCACCCAAATCAGCTATCTGTTATAAATCCAACAACAGTATGGCAAAACTACCACTGCTAGAATGATTTTGACAACTGAAGATCCTAGAAACCTGTAGGAAGGCATGCAAGAAACTTTGACTCCACTGCAGAAGGCAGGCAACAGATAATGAAATCAAGCACGTGTCTTCTGGCATGACTGGAAGGATATTATGATCCAGCAGGTTCAAAAGCCTGTTTTTCTACTGACTGCTGCTGTCTGTCAATAATGAAGGAGAGACCACGAACTGCGTTCAGGCTAGCTGATACAATTTCAGTTGGCCAAATGTACAAATTCGTATTACATATTTCCTAAG
Source organism: Anser brachyrhynchus (assembly GCF_964034855.1). Lineage (NCBI taxonomy): Eukaryota > Metazoa > Chordata > Aves > Anseriformes > Anatidae > Anser > Anser brachyrhynchus. The sequence goes on along the minus strand of NC_137694.1, from coordinate 41,212,570 downwards.
AGTCCAGAAGAGTAGGTAAGGTGAGGACTTTCAAACTCTAGTTGCACTAATCAGTCTGTCAAGGGAAGCAAGTTATGACACACTGATTTTTTTCCCCAAAAAAATATATATATATTTTTTTTTTAACCAGGTGGCACAGGGAAGAGCTTCTCAACAGTTTGCAAGAGTGAGACTAGAAGCATAATTCATCCACACAACTGACCTTACAGACTAGGACATGTATTCACATCAGTACACATCTACTGGATATAGAACCTATAAAGTTACTAGCAAAATTAGACTGCACCCTTAAAAAGACTGTTCCATGCTGTTTAAGAAAATGGATGAATAAGTTTGTTTGTTTAAAGCATATTTCTATCACTTGTGCCAAGTGAAGTAAGGCCTAGTCATCTTAATTGGTAGGCCAAATGGTGAAAGGTCAAATTATTTTAATTAGATACTAAGTATTTTATACGTGTAGATGTACAGCAGTATTTTCCAATCTATCCACCCCAACTATAACATTAGGTGAAAAATACAAATATTTGAAGAGAAATGGAGTAGTGGAAAATTCCTTTTCTAAAATTGCATTCTTCTGACACCACAGAAGAAACAACTTAGGCGATGAAGTACATCTCATTTGCTACACAGAACAGTCTGGAGTCAATGGACAAGAACACTGCAGAGCAAAGGTTCAATAAGCTCACCCTCCACCACTGAAGAATCTCTTAAAGACTCCAGGTCTACGGCATAAATTTTAGCAGCTCCGTGGCTGGTCTAACACGCTACGAACGAGCCCTGTTAGTGCTGAATCTAAGTGACTTCATTAACAGGTTCTGGCAGAGTAACCAGGCAACTTGAAGTTCTGATGTGAAAAAGAGCCCATTTGCTTATTTTACTCTTAGTGATATTTTTCAGTCTCAAACTTCCTTGCTGCCACTGGGAGATGGACTGTCTTGCATCTCACTCCAACAAAAAGACAGGTACCCCAAAATTTCACTAAACGATATTCAGATTTTTTTTTTTAATCCGAATACACAGTGTTTCATTCATGCAATCTAAGTGTGCGCCCCAGCTCCAATGTATTTACACATAACCACTGTTAAATTATTTACATGGGTACTTTTGAAGGTTCAGATTTAATGGTTATGCATCACTATTAGTAAATACTGACTCCCAGGTTAAAAACCAGTGGCATGACTTTTGGTCCATCTTCATGATCTCCCCCATACCCACAAGAATCATCTATTCTTCAGATTTATCATAGGCTCTGCTATTTCTGCCTTAAACCACTTACAATAAAAACAGACTGTTTACCTTTATATTCTGAGCATCAACATTAGCTCCAGCTTCTAACAGAAGACTAATAACTGTAGTATTTCCCGCTAGCACAGCCCAGTGCAATGCTGTGTTTTTGTGATATTTGTCTCCAAGATTAACAGAAACATTAAACGTAAGTAGTAATCGCGTTGGATCCACACTAGAAAGGAAAAGTCTTGTTAGATCTACAGAAGAACTCAAATACATTCCAACTTCTTGTTAATGAGTTCAGCTTCTATGAGCAATGTTTATCGAGTACAATATGTAACAGAAAAGGTTTTTTGCTGATGATTTTGAATGGCTCAAATTTTGTCCCACCAAAGAGCAACGACATTTCTGTTGAATTTAAAAGGAGCTTGTTCTGGGATGTCATGAAACACATTTGGTACGCAATTCTGTTTTCATTTCTTTCAAAAACTAACAGTACTAAGACAGATTTGTAAAAGCAAGCACGGGATTATTAATTTGACAGATAACCAAAGTTCTAAATACGTCAGACTTCTATTTCACATTCCAAAAGATGAAAATAAAATAGGATGATAATGTTGTTAATGGTAGGTATTTGCAGAAGCTTGCTTATGCTCCTCTCAACAAGCAAAGGAAACAGGCCTCTCCAAGCAAGAAACTAACTGAAACTGAATTGCTCTTCGGAGAACTGTCTTTTTACACCAACTTTTTCCAGTAATCTCCACAGGAAGATTTACTTAGCAATCTAAAGTTCATACTAGTGAGTACATCTGGATGCTATCTTCACTCTGGAATAGATCATAAATGAAGAAAGATAAAGTGGCAATTGCAAAAAGTACATTGGCTAGTTAAACCAAAGCACTTGCCAAAAATCAAAACCAATCACCATTATAAGCTAGTTAGTTAATGCCAAGACGAAGTCAAAATTGAAGTGAGTTTATATTACCTATGTGTTCTGTAAGCTGCCCACATTAGAGGTGTCATTCCATTTTGATCCATCATATCCACATCCTAAAAAAACAGAAAAAAGTTGGCAAGATAAATAAGCATGCTCAAGCTCCAAGAGATACACGGCTTGCAAATAAGAAGCAGTATTTTCTGACTAACCAAATGAGTTGGTGAAAACCTGGCAAGCTTTTAGCACATAATAAAATAGTATTTAAAAACGAAAACAGACATTAACACCACCATTGCAAAAACATAACCATTCCAGTGTATTTTGGAAACTAAGGAACAACCATGATATTTAAGACTAGTCACGTCAATCGTACTATTCACTTTTCAACATAAACACATAAATAGATGGTGTAATACTGCACTCCAAAGCAAGATAAACCTAAAGTAACACATCAATATTTAATAAACTACTTTATAAATTTGCATTAAAAGCATGACTTAGCACCCTACATGGCTGAATACTAGCTGCAGCTATTTTTCCACTTACAGAGCAATTTTCCTTAGTTCACACAGGTCCAAGGGTATTTACATATTTGGATATCAACTTAATGGACGCCACAAAATTTTTATGCCAAAAAAAAAGCTATTAATGAAAACAATTAAATAGTCTATAATAAAGTGGTGACTAAACTGATGACTAAAAATTAAAAACAAAAACAAAACAAAAAACACACCATTTCATTATTTTGCCTAACTGAACCTATGTTCAGTTAGCCACAGAATAACGAAGCAGCACCATCCAGGACATCTGAGTTAAGACAACTATTTAAGATCAGAAAGAAAGTATCTGTTACCTATAGGGTTTTGTTCTGCCTCGCTAACATGGAAGATGGGAATTCCTAAAAACGTTCAGAGCCAAATCAGACTCTCAGGCACATTTAGGCAAGTTCCACAGCCTGCCAACAGAAAATTACTCTAAACTAACTTAATTCAAGACCTAACAATTGTACTTAGAGGCAGTAGAGCTGTATCAATATCTCCTATGCTACTCCCCTCAGCCCTTATGTCTTGGTTTCAGCTGGGATAGAGTTAATTTTCTTCTTAGTGGCTAGTATGGTGCTGTGTTTTGGATTTAGGATGAGAATAGTGCTAACACCCCAATGTTCCAGTTGTTGCAGAGCGGTGTTTACATTAAGCCCTGGACATTTCAGCTTCTCGCTCTGCCCTGCCAGCGAGGGGACTGGGGGTACAGCAGGGGCTGGGAGGGGACACAGCCAGGACAGCTGGCCCCAGCTGGCCAAACGGATGTCCCATACCGTATGGGGTCATGCTGAACAATTAATATGGGATGGCTGGCGGGGGTAGGTGGGATTGCTACTCCAGGACAGGCTGGGCATTGGTCAGCGGATGGTGAGCAACTGCGCTATGCATCACTTGCTTTGTACTTTCTCTTATTACTATTATCATCATCATCATTATTAATCTTCCTTTTCTGTCCTATTAAATTGTCTTTATCCCAACCCACAAGCTTTTACTTTTTTTTTCCTTCCCAATTTTTCCCCCCAACCCATGGTGGGCCGGCGGGTGAGGAAGGCAGTGAATGGCTGTGCGGTGCTTAGCAGCCTCCAGGTTAAAACACAACACCTTACTAGGAAAATTAGGTTGAAAGTGTTTCAATATCATTTGCTAGAGACACCCATGAGAGAAATCAAAAATGTAGATGATGATGCTTTCTACCTGCCCTCCATTCCCTCCAAACCTTCTCTGTTCCAGTGTCTGCCAAACACCCAGCTCCCTGGGACCCCCACCCTCTGTACTACTTCTAGCCTGACCTAAGCAGACATTTTCCAGAAAATCCAATTTAGTTCTACCAAATAATTGCTTTAAAAAGACCTCTAGATCGCAGATACGCTGACATTGTTGAATTTTTACTCCATTGTTTTACTAAAAAAAAAAATCAGAAATAAAGTGACTGATGAAGGGGGAGAGAACCATTACTTTATTGCACAGTATATTCAGAAACAAGTTACACGCACTGAGACCAGCATCCAAGCCTGCTGGCTCTAGGTACGTGTACAGACTACACCCTTCTGAGCCTCCTAGGGCCACACAATTGTTGGCACTGCCTTCAGCCGCCTGTTGCCGAGACTGGGAAGGAAATGAGAACCACAGCCTAACCTCAAGTTCGTTCATCCTTGAGAAGCATGCCTTTGATTCACAGGTCACACTGTGTGAACAACTCATTTTGAAAAATGCATGAATTACTGAGACGTGAACAATCACTCTTTCATCTTTAGATTACATACAGAAATGCAAAGCTTTGTGACCAACAACAGATGCTTGATTGCTTGGAAGGAGGTAAAAAAAAAGGAGATTCCTTTAGTGATGCCACCTGACAAATCAAAACTACACTTCACATACTACGTGACAGTTAAAAGACGGGGAAAAAAAGAAAAGATGAGCTCCAGATTACTCCTTCCACGGATTATATAAGCAGGCTATACCTATTACTCATAATAAGCCACTAAGCTCCAGCATGGACGGAGGCAGATCCCTCTTCAAAGGAACTGTACCAAGAGACAAGGAAACTAAGATTCACTTGCATACAGTTTTATAGTCATACTAAAGATGATGTACTTGCGGATAGAAGAGACATGTCTAACAAAGCTCCCGTCAAAAATTCTTTGTTATTCTGCCAGATCATTACCACATCCACACAATAAAAGGGCACATTTCTGAAAGAAACTTATGTTGCTCTTCTGTACCAGAGGGCTGAGACAAAAAAGTAAACCTTCAACAGCCTATACATCTCAGGAGACTGTTCCTCTGCTCTGGTGTGTACCAACAGGCATCTCAGCATTAACTTCTTGTTTAACTCTTGCTGACAGGTCAGCCTGATACTGCTCATGAACAGGCATCTATGCTATTAGAACAGGAACGTGAGCAATACAAGCACCAGATTTCACTGAGTACAGTGATGCAATGATCCAAAATTGTGCAGACTGATACCCTATTGTATGTATTTCAAGTGTGAGAACACCACCGATCATAATTGGTAAATTATTAAAATTGTTTCCTGTATAGGACAACTCTGGTTCTGCATGAGAACAACTTTGTATGCAGAAAGATGAGCCAGATTTTAATCTTACAACATGAATAGAGGATTTCACAAAAAAGCTTCTGGAGAGGCAGAAGTATAGGGGAGGAAACAGCTTCCTGCATGGAAAGGAGCTGTGGCAACTATGCTGCTGCTTGAAGCCACTTTTCAGAAGCAATCTAGCTGACGAGTTTTAATTCTGAATAGCAGCTAGAGATCACAGCAGCATTTAGGCTTACCAGGGCATGGAACAGTAGCGCTCAGACCAGTCCTGTGTTAGTTACAATACAGCCTTCTCAAAAGCACAAAAAGCATCAAAGGATGCTTTCCAGTTCGAAATGCGCTGAATTGCACAGAAAGGGACCAGGAATTTGATCATCTTCAGAAACATTGCTGGTTATTTCACAGATCACAGACCTTTGTATAAAGATTCACTATTATACTTGTGGTGAATAGGGTTCTGAATAGGGAAAAGATCTCTCTTACAGGGACTGTCAGCCAGGGAAAAGGAAACTTAGACTCTCAAAGAAACAGCATATTTAAAAGCAAACAGTAAAGAAAATTTATCAGGAAGGTGGATGTAAGAATGAAAATGTTTCCTAATTTGGGAAAGACTTGCTAGTTATTCACTGAAGTAAGAAATTTGACAGGGTCCTAGCGGAACAAACTGAGTGCAGACTGACAGGCAATTTACCAAGCAAGGTAAGGCACACAACAGAAGCTACCTTGTTCTTCTGAACAAAAAAAGCTCTGTTCTGAATAATCTAGTCCAACAGTCTGTTTTGACAATCATGAAGAAGAAACATGACTGGCCTTACAATTCTGCAACTAATGTGCTGTAGGTTAGGTCTAGGCGGTAAATGCTTGGTTTAGTAACTTCCCTGGCCTTGTGGATCCCTTCCAACTCGGGATAACCTATGATTCTGTGCAACACAAGAGGTTCCCTCTGAACACCAAGAAGCACATCTTTAATGTCTAAGTGACGGAGCAGTGGCACAGGCTGCCCCGAGAGGCTGTGGAGTCTCCTCCTTGGAGACCTTCAAAAGCCGCCTGGACGTGGCGCTGGGCAGGCTGCTCTGGGTGGCCCTGCTTGGGCAGGGCTTGGGCCTGGTGGGCTCCAGAGGGCCCTGCCAGCCTCAGCCCTTCTGAAACTCTGTTAAACTTACTTATTTGCCATTTAGTACCCAAGTGCTACAACTGGGTTGAGAACAAAGGCAAGCCTACTCTCTGGATATAAGAGAACCTGATCTCTGTAAAGGCAAAAGAAAAAGAAAAAAAAGCTTGCAAGAAGCAGTAGAGTAAGCCCACATAGGCAAAAGCACTTAAAGTTTCCAAACACAAATTATGATACTATGAAGGAGGTAAAGACCATTGTGAACAAAAAGCAGAATTAACAACCTCGTATGCACTTACTAAAGGAGAATAAAAAGCAGGATCATTTGTCTCCTATAGCTTCTACAGAAACTAAGTAGTTTCTTTAGTTGTATGTAGTACAACTAGAAAACTGTGAGTTTAGGGATTGTTATTGCAATGTTGTTGATATTACTATATTTTAAATATACAAATCAATAAATAATTTTAAATTTGAGCTTTTTGAAGTGCTTCTGAAACTTGTGAAAATAGCTCTTAATTCAAACTTATGGCATGGAAAGAATACTGAAATCATACTTGTTAACACTTGGGAGTTTTAATAAGAATCCTCATTAAAAAGCAATTGGTAAAGATCTGTTACCAAGATAATGGGTTGGAATTTTAAATAAATCTTAAAGCAAGTTCTTTTATGTCTATGTATGTACACACGTATACACATGCAGCTTCTCTTGGACTGAAGCATTATATGCTCATATAAATAAATAGGCCAAGTCTGTATATAAAAATCAGGGCAAGCAAACGTTCACAGGGAGGTTTCATAATCATGATAGAACATTTTAAAGACTATACCTCGTTGATGCTGTGCTTTACATGAGTTGGCACATGTAGAACATCTGCAAGATTTTTCGGATATGAGTGCATGGGGTTTTCATTTTACATAATTTGTGAGCAAAATATAAAACTTGTTCCTGATAAAAGAGCATTTCTCTCCAATCTCTATGCTCTTGAAATACAGAGATTATATATGATCAGCTTCCTCTTGTGTCTAGCTTACTCTGTCATACACTAATTAATGTTTTACCAAACAATTTTTAGATAAAAAATAATTATTGAAAAATACATTTTTTATTGTATAGACACAGATCATTTTCTCCAGCAAATTTGGTATTTGTTCTACAATATAGTAGCAATTTGCAGCTGAACACAACTAACTTCATAGTCATATTCTACCAGACTCACTGGATTGTACCTCACTTGATACGTGATATATGCAGAATAGAATTGGCAGCAGCATTAGCAAGACTAAAGAGGAGAGTTTTAACTTTCTTTATGGTTTACAAAGTAAATCAAATTTGTGGTTCAAGCACATATTTGTGGATGAGTAAACCTACAAACTGTAATGCAGGGTCAGTAGACAAAAAGGTGAACGTACATAGTGTTTTGAGTATACATAATGAAGGATGGGACAATGAGAAAAGTAATAAATGCATGTGCTATATACACATTTTGTAAATCTAGCAGTAATAGAAGAGGCAAGAAGGTGGTTTTATTTTTTTTAAAACTTACATATGCATGCTATTTTAAAACAGCAATAAATAAAAGTTGTAGACATAGGTGTCCACAAAAAGAGAAATGACCTATGACAACTCTGTCACTGGATTCTTTACCCATGCTTGACTTTATGTTTCTATGAAGATTTCCAAAATATTTGCTATTATCATCACTGTTAATATTTAAAGATTAACTTCAGTAGAAATAAAGAATGGTAAAAGACTATCTGCTAGAATTGGCATATATTATACCAAGATATGAATTAAAGCCGAAGTACTCCGACCTCTGTTCCAGGAAATTAAGTTAACAGATGGTATATGCATCAATTAAAATACAGTAGTCTACAGTAAAATACATTGAATTATTGAGGTTTAGTCAGGCAAATATTTTGCGTTTCCTGAATGATTTAATTTTCAACTCTTTTCTTATTCTGAGTAGAATCTATTTAAATATATTATTTAAAGTTTACCTGTCCCTTTGCTATCAGGTAAGCAACAATTGAAGTATGTCCAAACTGGGCAGCCAAATGAATACAGCTACATCCTTCTCCATCAATTAGCGACGGATCTGCGCCATATTTCATCAGCTGTACAACCATGGATAAGTGACCCTGTCTAAATGCAAAAGAACACAGAAAACAAACAACTGAATAACTATATGCAAAAAAAAAAAATATTAAAATGTTAATATTTTAACACAACAAATGTGTTTAGAATTTAATTACACTACTGGAGCTTCTGAACTCTGACTTATATTTTGAAAACGGTGATTGTCACGATTTGATTCTGTAACCAAGTATGCACACCCATTCAACATGAGCAAGTTCTATGCAGCCAATGCATGCACCACAAGCAATTGGCTTAGGTGAGTTGTGAAGTAAAAGGCCAGTCAACAAAAAGCCCAAGTTCAGTATTGAGAATCATCTACTGTGACTGATTCAAATTCATGTATGAAACCTGCTATTTTAAGAGATGTCCAGCTGGCTATGTAATCCTGTATTTTGTAGTGCATATGGTTTAACTTTCTACTATTAATAACAGCACTAAAATAAAAATAGGAAGAAAATGGAAAATGTAAGGCCTACTTTTCCTCCATGCTACACTTAAAGCTCAGATATCTATTTGGCGCAATAAACATAGGCACATCCTTCCAGTTGATAAGGTGTACAACTATGACCACAGTGTTTCTGACATGAGCTAAAAAAAAAAACTTTTGAATCTGTCAGAAGCAGCTCTGGAAAACGCTTCCCAGAACAACAAATTATAGCTATGAACACCAGGAAATTTAATCAAATATTTGTGCTGTTAACATACACAAAGTAGAATGAAATCTGTAACAAGAAATACACAAGCTAAGATCTTTTAAAGGAGTGTTACAAGCAAGTTGTCATCTTTACTAAAGAAATTATCTTGACACATTATATGTTCTACAAGATAATTTTTTAAGCAACCTTTTGCAGTCTGCAGTTAAAAATGTCACTATGGACAGTGCTGCTTTCTTGTCCATTTCTAGGCAGTTGTCTGAAGAAGCAGTCACTACCAGAAGGCTGTCTTCAATTTTCCCAGCCAGTCACCATTCTCAGATGACTTTCAACATCATAAACCTGATTTTAACCTGATTTTAACTGTATGTTAAAATATCCACAGACATAGTTAGAAAGTTGCAAGGACAATGTCACACGAAATCATCCCAAGCCCCAGCTGCACAAGCATTGCTGACCTTCAGAAGACTGACAAAACTAAGATCTCCAAAGTAAGAATAAACCAAGTTGACTACAGACTCCAATTTTATTTTACTCTTTATCCTATCACAGAAGTCTTTCTCTGCATCAGACAAAAACTGAACTAATGCTGAAAGCTCTTGTAGCTCAAACATACCACATTCATATCGTGCGCAGTTATCAATGACTGAGTTCATTCCTGCGCAGGTATTCCCATAAAATACAGCAATCACATAAAGCTTTCAGTAGCAGATACCAGGTTAAAAAAAACACCCAGGTAAAAAAAATTATAGAAGACTTTTCCTCACCTTGTTGCCCAGTGAAGTGGGGTAGAATTTAAATCTCCTCCAAGCTGATCAACGATAGCACCTTTTGATATATAGTATCTAGTACAACAAAAATAGTAGTAAGCATTATTGCTCACCGTGGTTACAAAGAAAGGACACAGCATGCTGCAAAACAGGCAATTACAGGTCAGAACTTTTGCTTTCATGTAAGCTTCCTTTTTAGAGGTCAATATTTTTTGCCTTTTTGATATGGGTAAGAAGAATAGCAACACCCCTTCCTGTGTTTTAAGCACACTGCTGTTTCCTAGCTTGGTTTCGACATAAAACAGCATAGTTGCTCTACGTATGCAGACCGTGCTACCATGTAAGTATTTGATAAAATGGATTCTTCTAAAATTTGTAGGGGTGCTTGCTAGGTTAGAAAGAATTCTGAATTCGTGGTAAAGGAAAATGCTGCTAGAAAAGTAGCATATTTAGAGAATTTTGGCAAAGATGACAAAACTACATATAATTCATCTCAGAGCATGTATCATCACTGCAACTCCCCGCTGAAATCACTGTTCCAAGAGCTCCTGCTTAAGTTATAGTTTTAGCCAAGTATTGAGATTTTACATGTTTCTCTGTTGTACTACAATATTAAATACAGGACAAAAACATTTGAGTACTTTAAAAATATTTCTAAACGATGGGCTAGAGATTATTTTTTCCTCAAGAATATTTTTAAGCAGATGGGAACAAAATAAGCAATCCACATTTAACTAAAACAATTTATATTTAGTCATTTGTACTGTTTTGGCCAACTGCTTTCCTTGCTGTTTTATTTGGTACACGAAGCTGGCAGTATTATTTTTGCTTTGTGAAAGTAAAAATTCATGTTTTTAAAAACCAGGTCTTCCCACAAGGCATAGAAATTTGGTTCTTCATTCACTACTGTAAATGCCAATGGCAAAAAGTTACAGCTAAAAGATCTTTGAAAGGTACTACCTAGGTACAGATTTCTAAGCGCTTGAACATTTTGAGTACCTGTGCCTGCAGACTTTTTGCTTTCATAACACCTTTAAATACTATATGGATCCTTCTTTTCATGCCCACACAAACTGGCCTTCAAATCCTCAGCATTGAGCTTCTGGCACCTCGATTTCCTCTAAGTGTTTCAAGACAGATGGCAAGAAGGAGAACAAACATAGATTTGAAAAACATTACTCTAAGTAACTACCTTCTTCTCCTCGAGTGCTTTTCAATTCACAGAGTGAAACTTCAAAAAGAGACCACAAGTTACCTATAGAAGCAGTATCTGAAGAATGCATTTGCTAACACTGTACATGCTAAAAAACCTAATACCTAACCCTGCTCAATACAGGATAGTCCACTCCACTGCTCTCCGACACCCAGGGAACAGCAATGCAGTGTATCTCTCTGCTGAAGTTAGACGTTTGGACTTTCAAAGACAACAAGGAAGATTTTCTGAAAGTCTTGGTCCTGTGTAAGTGAAAATGCAAAGCCTGCACAAGCTAAAGGGACGGCATTTCATTGTTGTGAAGCAAAGTCTCAGCTACTAAAGAACACATTTCAAAAGACACTGAGAAGCAGATTCAGTCCATTTTAGGAAGGAGTTCCCAAAGCAATCTTGTCTAGATAAAAAGACAACACAGACATTCACAGCCAAAGCTTGGATCCATCTCACTGATGTGACAGCCATGCATGGGGAGGTGAACATTAAACAGATTGCCTTCATTCAAACACTGGTCCCTGCAGAAACGCAGAATATGTTCAGATTTTACTGAGCAGAAGCATTACTTACTGGCTAGGACATTTTATTTAGAATGACGAACTTGCAGTTTGACAACTGGGAAAATACAAGGCGTCTATCTCCTGCCAGATGGTACACTGAAATAACTTTTTATGTTTCCTTAAGGGTGTTCTAGACTAATTTGAGATTTATCACTGTATTACAGTACACATAGATGGGGAGATTTTTCTGCAAAACTAGTCCAAGAACTTGATTTCCTGGTCTAGATAAACATCTAAATAGAACAATTTTGTGCATCGTGAGAATGTTACTGAAAGGAGGAACTGAATGATCTGACTCTCCTTTAGTCATCCAGGCATCCACGCTAGAAGATAACAGGTGCGCAAGTCCTATTTAAGCAATCTACTTACATTCAAAGCAAGCAGATCTGTTAAGAGGTTGGCTTAGGAAGAAAATACTTCCACTGATCTCCGCATTACAGTCACTAAGTCTTCGTCATGCATTTGTAAACTGCCCCTGTTTGGATTCAGTGGTTGTGAAATTAAAGTGCCTGCAGTCACTGTTGCTAGAAAGAGGAAAAGTAGAAAGGAAATCCTCATCTGGAGAAACAGGATGGTGAAATGCAGTCACTAGATAACTGTAGAGGTATAATGCTAATTTTTGCCTTTTCACAAAATTGAGTCAAAGACAGAGCAACGGATCAGTGTCGTGATGAAAACAGAACTACATATGGACGTCCGACACTTGGGTGACACTTATCCCTGATCCTATAGAAATAAGAGCAGGTTCTGTAGTTTTCATAATGAAGTATCTTCACTGGTACCTGGGCTGAATCCCAAGTTTCATAGTATGGATGACGAACTGAGAACAAGAGAAGTCTAGTTCTGAGTTGGCTCTTTCCACAAATGAGCTGCTAAGCTCCCTAACCAGGATGACACGATATAGTCAATAGCCAGTAAGACAGGCACTAAGATCTTGTATCATGAGACCACACCTAGACTCTTCCTCTGTGATACCAAGCTCACTGTCAACACACTTACTGGAATTGTCCATTGCACATAATGGACAGAAATGGCGGAGACCTGGGGAGAGATGTCAGCACTCAGTTGTAGGTAGAGAGATCTCCCTATCATATAATAAAGAACTAAATGCAGGTTTAGCTTAGAGCACAGACTTCCATCTGTCTAAATCCAACATTTTGATTTTGAACTGCCTCTATGTCCGACACAGTTGCTAAAACAACAAATTATTAGCAACACACTCAGAGGGAAAAAATCTTGCAAAATACAACACAAAAACACATGCTGAAGTACCACTCTTAAAAAAAAAAAAAAAAGCAACAACAAAAAACAGTTTTAAAAGACAACTAATTAGGAATTTAAAATTTGTCTGATTTTACTCTATGGATGAAGAAAGGTCCTCAAGCATTTGGGGCTTTTTTTAAAAAATAAAAAACTGAATATTATATGAAATGCTACTGAACTAAAGCATTAGGTTGCAATCAAGTATCATGCAGGCAGTAGATTCATAACAAAGCTAATATGGAAACTATATGTAAGTTAATAGAGAAACATTATCCACAATATAGGCCAATTTTCTTCATATGCCTGATAGTATAGTGATGTTTTTAAATGGTTATGGTTGTCTCAATGCCATTCAGCTTTCAGACCTTACAAAGACATATCAAATAAGACAGAAGACATTTGCTTTACAGATATTCCAACAGCTCAAATAAGATTAATAGTTTATTGCACATAATTAATTATGCATTCAAGTTGGATTTAAAAAGTGAGCTCAGAATAAAACAACTGCATTTATAAGTTGCATTTGTATTAAAGAAAAATTGCTATCTGAGAAATTCTACACATTTCAATAATTTCAAACCAAGTTCTAAGCTGCTAGCCATGAAAGACCCAAGAGAAACTAGAAGGAAAATGGGATGAAAAGGAAGAAAACAATAGCGTCTAAAACAATCTCACCAAGAAGGTTATTTAGCTAACCAGCATTTGCATCGGTTTTGCAAGAGGGTCTCTCTCTGTGTGCCAGAAGGCACGCTGGTTACCCATCTTTAGTAAAAGGAAGATACCAAACACAGAATTACAGTTTCCATGATAAGCTCCTACCCACCATAAAAGCATAAAACCTGCTGCACTAGCTATTGGTTCCTTTGCTCAAGCACCTACATCAGGTGGCCCAGGACCATGCCCAGGAGACTTTTTAAGATCTCTTAGGAGGGAGAGTGCACAACCTTGCTGGGCAGCCTGTGCCAGTGCTCAGCCACTCGCACATGGGTAAATAAATAAATAAATAACATATGATGTTCAGATGGAATTTCGTGTGTTTTAATTTGTGCCCACTTCCTCTTGTCCTGTCAGACAACAGAGAACTCTGGCTCTGTCTTCTTTATTCCTTTTCCATCTGGTATTTGTAGACATTGCTAAGATCCTTTCCCCTGAGACTTCTCTTCGCCAGGCTGAACGGCCCCAGCTCTTGGAGCCTTTCCTCAGATATCAGATGCTCCAGTACCTTAATCATCTTTACGACCCTGCACTGAACTCACCCCAGGTATGTCCATATGTTTCTTGTACTGGATAACATTAGCCTTTTTTGTGGCAAGGGTGCATTGTTGGTTCACGGTCAGTTTGCTGTGCACTGGGACCCTAAAGTCCTTCTCATCAGAGCTAAATCTTCATCTGTTTATCTACCTTTAACCTTCTTTTAAAAGAACTGCATCAGGACAAAGTCCTTTAAAAACAAGAAGAGAAATATGAACGTAAGATCTGCAGGCAACTTCAAGAAACTCAAGATCTGTTCTGATGAAGGCACTGGTGATGGACATACGTAGGGAGAAAATGCTTAAAATGAAGATGTTTTGCATTTGGCTTTGTGTACATTCACCTTCGTTCATAAGAAATATTTTGAAAAGTGGACTGATTGAAGACGTGCAGTTTAGGCCAAATATCCTAGAATACTGCTGATTCAATAATATTTTGTGTATTTAGATTCAATTGCACATACTTAACTCATCATCTTGCTACTAGTAGAGAAAAGAAACGTTCAGTATACACTTGTGATTTGTAAAACAGCAAGAACTAAGGATTAACCCTTCACAATTTAAGCTCTTCATGTTTTGAAGGATAGTAATAGGTTTTAAATCACAGCCTCAAATATTGTGGTCTAGAACTCATAGATTGAGAAGCATAAAAATATCTCAAATCTCACACCACTGTTCTTTATTACTTGAAAGGGGAGGTGTTGCAATATTAACCACTGTAATAACTGTGTTTTTAAAATGCAAAAGTGTTATTGAACTCATAACTTCCTGAAATGCTGAATGAAGGATGCCCCTTCCATCATATTAATCTCACTTATTTAAAATACTTGCTATCACCTTGCATAAAATTTCACTCCCTAAAAAAAACAATGTTGGCAATTCAGCAAGTCCACCATAGTATAAAGGAATTACACATGCAGCTGAACAGCTATTCCACAGATTCATCTACCTGAAAAAAGCTTAAGCTCAAATACTAGACATTTAGCAGGTTTTATTTCTGTTAACTGTGCCATCAAAACAGTGTCTGTAAAACATACAGATTAGGTCTTCTGACTACTATCCCCTCCCTCAGATTTCAAGAACAAAAATTGACATTTTAAGATAATTAGGATTAACACATTTAAAATAACAGTATTTTAAAGGATGCAATTAGTTTATATATCACTTTAAGCATAATACATACTTCACCAGATCTATCCTGTTGTTGATTGCAGCCCAGTGGAGAAGCGTTACGTTTTCTTTGTCTGGCTGTCGTACATCATAACCTGCTTCCACCAACTCTCTACATCGTTCATATATTCCATACCTTGAAGAAGAAAATAAGATTTTCAAAGCTGTTACCTTGCATAAAAATTAATTAGGCAAACACTGTAATGATGATGATACACAACCTCCAACAGAAGAGAAACAAAGCAGAGACCTTCTGGCACTACATGAATACAGATCTCTTACAACAATAAGTTTCACTGGCAGAAGTTATAATAACCAGTTCAAGATTTTACAGAAGAATTGTCTCCACAGCAAACTATGTAAACTAGGCTTGTAACCTGCTTGCGTAGAACCTGACCATGGTATCTACCAGGCAGAAAACCGTGGCCTCAGCATCTCGTGCGGCATCTCCAGCCACGGTCACCACGGTGGCTACTCAGACGGAGGGACCCGGGAAACACGCAGCCGTCCAGGTCCTGGGCTGCAGAGTGTGCCCCAGCCTTCTGTCGGTCTCCGACAGCAGTGGTGGGTATGCCTGTGGGAGGTGTGCCCAGGTTGAAGAACTGCTCAGCCAGGTAGCGGTGCTCCGGGAGGAGGTGAACAGGCTCAGGAGCATCAGGGAATCGGAGATGGAAATTGACTGGTGGAGGTGCACTCTACCCTCTCTGAGGCAGGTTCATGAGCCTGCCACAGCACAGGCGTCTCCTGTTATGCAGAAGACGGAGGTTCCCTCCTCCTGCCAGGCTGCGGGAGGAGACCTAGATCAAGGGGCGGAATGGAGGCAGGTGCCTATTCGGGGTGGTAGGCGAGCCCTCTCTCTGCCCACCTCATCTTCTCATCTACCCTTAAATAATCGATATGAAGGACTAGAACAAGACAATCCGAACGATAAAGTAGATAAAAACCCGTCCCAGCTGGAGGGGGCGCCTAAGACAAGGCGACCTACACACCGCATGGCCACATCATCCTTCAAAAAAGAAAGAAGGGCTATTGTTATGGGGGGCTCCCTTCTGAAAGGGACAGAGGGACCGATATGCCGACCGGACCCAACCCGCAGAGAAGTCTGTTGCCTCCCTGGGGCTCGGGTGAGAGACTTCGCCAAGAAAGTCCAGCGCCTGGTACGGCCCACTGACTACTACCCGCTACTGGTCTTTCAGGCTGGTAGCGATGAAGTAGCAACGAGAAGTCCGAAGGCGATCAAAAGGGACTTTAGGGATTTGGGGCGACTACTTAGAGGATCAGGGGCGCAGGTTGTGTTTGCCTCTGTCCTTCCGATAGGGGGGATCGAAGCTGAAAGGCGTGCTGTTCACATAAACTCGTGGCTTCGAGACTGGTGTGACCGGCAGAACTTTGGGTTGTTTGATCACGGGAAGGTCTATGCTACACAGGGCCTGATGGCACCGGATGGGATGGGCCTCTCTCGGAGAGGGGTAAGGATCTTTGGTCAGGAGTTGGCGGGGCTGATAGATAGGGCTTTAAACTAGAGTCGAAGGGGGAAGGGGCTAAAACCAGGCACGCCGGTGAAGACCTAAGGGAAGGTACGCTAGAATCAGAGGGGCTGTGTGCCAGTGAGGTCCTTCGGGCAGATCCTAAGGTGCTGAGTGTAAGGAGACGCACCTGAAGTGCTTCTACACGAACGCACGCAGTATGAGGAATAAAATGGATGAGCTAGAAGTCCTGGCCCAGTCCCGCGACTACGACATCATCGGCATAAGCGAAACCGAGTCCTGTGACTGGGGTGTTGCGATAGATGGTTACAGGCTCTTCAGGAGGGACAGGCAGGGTAGGCGAGGTGGTGGGGTGGCGATGTATGTGAAGCAGGGGCTGGACTGTGTGGAACTTCAGGTCGGCGATGGCAAAGTTGAGAGCCTCTGGGTAAGGATCAAGGGACGAACGAATAAAGGGGATGTCGTTGTGGGAGTCTATTACAGACCGCCTGGCCAGGACGATAGCGCCGATAAATTATTCTTTACAGAACTAAGAGAGGCCTCGAGATTAACTCCCCTTGTCCTTATGGGGGACTTCAACTTGCCAGACGTTAACTGGGAGTGCCACACGGCTGACACGAGCAAGTCCAGGAGGTTCATGAAGCACCTAGATGATAACTTCTTGGTGCAGGTGCTAACGGAGCCAACTAGGAAAGGTGCCCTCCTCGACCTGTTGCTAGAAAACAGAGAGGGTCTGGTGGGAGATGTGGTGATTGGTGGCCGCCTTGGTCAAAGCGACCATGAAGTGGTTGAGTTCAAAATTTACGGTGACAGAAAGAAAAGTGCCACCAAAACCTCATCCCTAGATATGGGGAAAGCGGACTTCAGGCTGCTCAGGGAACTAGTCAGCAAGGTCCCCTGGGAAACTGCTCTTGAAGGCCTCGATGTCCACCAGTGCTGGTCATTCTTTAAACGATGCCTCCTAGAAGCACAAGATCAAGCAATTCCTAAATATCGCAAGTCAGGCAGGCGGGGCAGGAGGCCGGCGTGGCTGACCAGGAACATTCTAATGGAGATTAGGCGGAAACAGAGAGTGTTTCGCTACTGGAAGGAGGGCCAGGTGTCATGGAAAGAATACAGGGATGCCGTTCGTGTTTGTAGGGAGAAAATTCGTGTGGCCAAAGCACACCTTGAGTTGAAGCTGGCTGTGTCTGTGAGAGAAAATAAAAAGGGCTTTTTCAGATATGTGAATGGAAAAAGGAGAACTAAAGAATACATAGGGCCGCTCCTTGATAGGGAAGCTCTCCTCACAGACAATGACATAGGCAAAGCAGAGACGCTTAACGCCTTCTTCGCCTCTGTCTTCAATGCCGATGATGGGCTTCGGGACCCAGGGTGCCCTGAGCTAGAGGACTGGGACGGTGGGGATGACAAACTCCCAACCGACCCTGAACGTGTGCGGGATTTGCTACTCCACCTGGATCCCTACAAGTCCATGGGTCCGGATGGGATTCATCCCCGGGTGCTGAAAGAGCTGGCGGACGTCATCGCGGAACCTCTCTCAATTATTTTTCAACGATCCTGGGAATTTGGAGAGGTCCCGGTAGACTGGAAGCTGGCAAATGTTGTGCCGATTTACAAGAAGGGTCAGAAAGAAGACCCTAGCAATTACAGGCCTGTCAGTCTCACGTCAGTGCCTGGTAAAATCATGGAGAAGATGGTTCTCGAACTTATTGAGGCTCACCTGGGGGACAAAGCAGTCATTGGTCCCAGCCAGCATGGGTTTGTGAAGGGCAGGTCCTGCCTAACTAACCTGATTTCCTTTTATGATAAGATCACCCGTATGATGGACCAAGGGAAACCAGCTGATGTGATTTTTTTGGACTTCAGCAAGGCTTTTGACACGGTTTCCCATAGGATCCTACTGGACAAAATGTCCACCATACAGCTAAATAAAAACATCATACGATGGGTGAGCAATTGGCTAACGGGCAGGGCCCAAAGGGTTATGGTAAATGGGGCCGTGTCAGGCTGGCGGGCGGTCACCAGTGGGGTCCCTCAAGGCTCCATTTTAGGGCCGGTACTTTTCAATATTTTTATAAACGATCTGGATGTAGGAATAGAAGGTATTTTGAGCAAGTTTGCTGATGACACCAAACTTGGAGGAGTTGTTGACTCGAATGAGGGTGGAAAGGCCTTGCAGAGGGATCTGGATAGGTTAGAGAGCTGGGCGATCACCAACCTCATGAAGTTCAATAAGAGCAAGTGCCGGGTCCTGCACCTGGGACGGGGAAACCCTGGCTGCACGTACAGACTGGGCGATGTGACGCTAGAGAGCAGCCTAGAAGAGAGGGATCTGGGGGTCGTGGTTGACAGCAAGTTGAATATGAGCCAGCAGTGTGCCCTGGCGGCCAGGAGGGCCAACCGTGTCCTGGGGTGCATCAAGCACGGCATCGCTAGTAGGTCAAGGGAGGTGATTGTCCCGCTCTACTCTGCGCTGGTGCGGCCTCACCTCGAGTACTGTGTGCAGTTCTGGGCACCACAGTATAAAAAGGACATGAAACTGTTGGAGAGTGTCCAGAGGAGGGCTACGAAGATGGTGAAAGGCCTGGAGGGGAAGACGTACGAGGAACGGCTGAGGTCACTGGGCCTGTTCAGCCTGGAGAAGAGGAGGCTGAGGGGAGACCTCATCACAGTCTACAACTTCCTCGTAAGGGGGTGTCGAGAGGCAGGAGACCTTTTCTCCATTAACACCAGTGACAGGACCCGCGGGAACGGGGTTAAGCTGAGGCAGGGGAAATTTAGGCTCGACATCAGGAGGGGGTTCTTCACAGAGAGGGTGGTTGCACACTGGAACAGGCTCCCCAGGGAAGTGGTCACTGCACCGAGCCTGTCTGAATTTAAGAAGAGATTGGACTGTGCACTTAGTCACATGGTCTGAACTTTTGGGTAGACCTGTGCGGTATCAAGAGTTGGACTTGATGATCCTTAAGGGTCCCTTCCAACTCAGGATATTCTATGATTCTATGATTCTATGATTCTATACAGCAGAACAAGGTGAAATACAGCTCAGTAGGATGCCTAGTGTAAAACAGGATTCTCCTCTTCCCAGGGACTCAGCTGTATTTGTTTCTCCCATGTTGGTTTTCCTTTCTTTCCCATCTCTTGAAGGCCAAAATAACAGGGCCAACTGATTTGAAAGTATCTTCCAAAAATCAGTGGAACGGATAACAAGATCATCAGATCAGTTACAAACATTAACACATCCTTGACATTTTCCATTTTTCTTCTCAGATAACAAAGAGCAATCTGCCTAATATTAGTTAGTACCATTTTATCATATCCCTTCAAAATTCTGTTTTAATATGAAATTAACGCTTTCATGAAATTAATGCTATTGACTGTGAGCTAACTTCATCAAAAAAATTGCCGATGTTTTGAAAGTTGAAACAATTCAGGAATCATAAACATCACATATGCATCTAACTCCACACATCACATATGCATCTAACTCCAATATTAAACACCGTTTGTCCTGATGCTTACACTGTTTTACTCCTATTTTCAGTGGCAATAAAAGCAATGTAGAAAGGCTTGTTAAGATTACATTTAAATGTATACATTGAATGTATATACAACCCACAGGAATTTCCTAAGTCTCAAGGAGGAGACTGGTGTGGGCAAAACCTGAAATCAAGTTCAATGCTTCCTCTCTTTGTGACATCTGACTTCTGCTAAAGCAGAAGTTTAACAGCCTCTCAAAGTTGGAATTTAAGTATGTTTTCCTTACGTTGCTTCTGTATGCCACTTTCTGCAGAACACACAGCCTTAGACAACTGAAGGCCCCTTTGCTCCCCTTGCGTCAGCTGTCAAAACTGGTGTCCAGACCTTTTTTCCAGGATAGTTACCATTCTTGCTTTTTCTTCAACATGTTTGAATGGCTCTTCAACCCAGACACAGTCCCGCCGTAGTGAAGCCTCAATTGAATCAAGTCAAATAACCTCAGGAATGCTCTCCAAGCCCACTCCAGGTTTGAAGCACATTAATCGGACAGTATTTAAAAAAAAAAAAAAAAAGTGCTACACATAACAACCTACTTAAATCATATTTTCTACTTCTTAGGAAAGTCACACTGGAAATTATGAAAAATGCTAGATATTGCTGTCATGCCTGTAATCTTTCAAAAGCATTACAAAAGCAGAACAAAGACTACTGCCTGCAGCACATACAAACTGGAAACAAGCCTGTATAGCTTGAGTTCTTCAGACTCAGTAAAAAAGTAGCAGTCGTGAATTATTTTGACAATAAAGCTTTGTTTTTAATCAGCTGGGGGGAGAAGGGGAGGATGGGAAGAAGAGGTTTGGTTTATGAAAACTCAAAAATATGCAACCAGTTAGACAAAATACGTCCAGTCAGACACATGTAACTGCCAGGAAAAGTGATAAGGTTTTAAGTCTGGCCGATCTCTGACACTTGTTTAAATGGGTTAACGTGATGCAATTCTTGGCTGTCCCTGCAGCTGCAAGGGCCACTGAAACAAGTTAGGACTACAGGCAACTTAGCCAAGAATAAGGAGACAAGACAGTAAAAGAGATGCAGTGAAAGCAGGACTTCTGAAGGCAAGAAAGCAAATTATGATCTTGCCACACAGTATGTAGAATAGAACAGTTCGGTTGGAAGGGATCTAGAGAGGTCATGTAGTCCGACTGCCTGACTATTTCATGACTAACCATAAGTTCAAGCTTATTATTGAGGGCATTATCCAAACACTGAGGGCATTATCTCTTGAACACCAACAGGCAGAAGGCATCAACTACTTTGCTAAAAAGCCTGCTCCGGGTTTGGCCACCCTCACAAACAGATTTTCCTTGTGCCCAGCCTGCAGCCCCCCCGGCGCAGCTCTGGGCCGTCCCCAGGTGTCCCGGGGAGCAGAGGCCGGCACCTCCCTCCCCGCTCGCCCTCCTCGGGAAGCTGCCGAGAGCCAGGAGGTCGCCTCTCAGCCTCCTTGTCTCCAGCCCAGGCAGCCCAAGGGCCTCAGCCTGCCCTCACGGGACACGCCTGCCAGCCCCAACACCAGCCCTGTCATCCTCCTCTGGAGGCTTTCAAGGACCTTAATGTCCTTTTTATATTGTGGAGCCCAGAGCAGCACACAGTATTCAAGGTGAAGCTGCACCAACAGTAAACATAGCGGGAGGATCACCTCTTCTGACCAGCTGGCTATGCTGTGTTCAGCACACCCAACACGCAGTTTGCCCTCCTGGCTGCCAGGGGTTCTGCCATTACCAAGGCAGGACTTTCCCCTGATGAGCCCGCATTGAGTATGCCTGATAATAGCTTTGTTCTTAAACTGCCTTTCAACATCTTATCCAAGATAGTCTACCTCATAACTTTTCCAGGTACAGAGGTTAGACTAACAGGCCTCTTCCTGCGCCTTCTCTCATGCCCTTCTTGCAGACCAGTGTAACACCGGCTAGCTTCCAGTCAGCGGGGACTTGCCCAGACTCCCAAGTCCTTTGGTAAATTGTTGAGAGGTGTCCAGTTATCATATCTGCTAATTCTTTCAAGCACTCTGGTGTGAATCCCATCAAGCCCCATGTACTATGAATATTCAACTGATAAGTAAAGCTGGTCCCTCACAATTTCAGTGGCCACAACTGGAAAGTCATTTCTTCCGCATTCATGGTCTTCCAACACAGAGGACCAGGCAGCTTACGATCTATCGCTAATGTTAAAAACTAAAGCAAAAATGCATTAAGTACCTCTGCCTTTTCCTCATCCTTAATTGCCAGGTGACCATCTTCAAGAATCAGTCTAATGTTCTCCTTAGACTCCCTCTTGCTGTTGACATACCTGAAAAGGCCTTTTTTTTTTGTCTGACACCACATTGGCCAGTGTCAGCTCAAGTCAGACTTCAGCTTTTCTTGTTTCCTCTCTGCAGATGCAAAATGCAGCTCTGAACTCTCCCTGTGAAGCCCAAGCCTTGCTTCCAGAGGTGATATAATTTTCTTTTTCTGCCCTAGTCCCAGGAGGAGTTTCTTGTTCAACCAAGCCAGTCTTCTGCCCCACTTGTTTGACTTGAAAGGGCAATGGGATTGTCTGCTCCTAGGCTTTTAAGTGGTGACCCTTGAAAAGTGACCCACTATCACAGATCCCTAAACCCATCGGAGCCAATTTCCAAGGGATACTGCCAACTAACTCCCTGAGTAGCTTAAGGTCTGCTCTTTTAAAATCCAGGGTGGCAACACTACAGACCTTTTTTCGCATTATACCAAAAATTTTGAACTGTTTCATGACCACTGGGGCCAGGACAGCCACCTCCTGTCACATCTCCAAGGCCTTCTCTAATTTCTGTCATAGGAAAGGTGGCCTCCTACATCTGTTGTTTGAGAATTATCTTCAACATGCTTTCGGAATTTCCCAAACTTGCTTGTCTGTATATCACATTGGCATACAACAGCATCTGGAGTTCATAACTGATTATAAAATATGTAACAAGGTATAACTTAATAACTCTAATTTATTGTCATGAGAGGACATAAGGATCTAGATAGACAAAAACCACCTGGCAAAAGGTTAGGAATTTACAGCAATTTGTTCCTATTACTGGAAACAGTATGCTCTCTACAATTAAATAGAAGAAAACAGTGAAACTGATGCAGTCATAATTTCTTGAGCTCTGTCCTAGAAACGAAGCATTCTTCTCTTAACATACTACACAGAGTCTTTCTTTCATCAGTTTGCCACAGCCGACTTCACTTTGTCTTCTCCAACTATTCCTGATGCACTGCTGGATTACAAAATGCCAAAGTCACCTATTTCAGACACTCAGCATACTCATAATGTTGCTATAAAGGGGTGTATTCCCTTCAAGAGAGAAGACAGAAATCCTCTCAACAGATTAGTATATTACTGCAACAAATTCAGCATCTGGGTGAATTCTGGAGGATGGTATTTGCAAGCATCAATGGAATATAATTTAGGAATGTAAGTCAATACTATTGAATTTGTCTTGTTCTTGAGAAAAATGGGACTAGTTCTTCCAGAGCAAAAATCCCATTGTGCAAGCTCATTTCATTGTCACAGTCTAAGCCATTTCAGTAACTACAGTATTTTGTCATCGTAAATTAAAGATAGTCTTAATTTAATACTTTCAAGAATAGCATCCTAGAATCCCTTTGTTTTAAATTTGTAATCTTCGGTTTTTGTCTGCAAGCACATGGTCTTAAAAATAGACACTGCCAGCTTTGCCATATGAGCAACATCAAATTTGGTCACAATAGTAAGAAGGTATCTCTCTTCAGTGAGCACATCACCAGACCAACAACTGGTATATAAGCCAGGAGCCTACTCCCTTATCTTACTATCACCGCAAATCCAATCAAAGCTGTTTTAACTGGAAATGCAATTAGTACAAAAATAATCTTTTGTTTTGTTTCACCTTTTGAAGTTTCATTCCCATGAACTATGGCAGTTAAATACTAACATAGCCTTTCATACTTTTTTTTTTGGGTGTGTTAAACAGTAAGACAGCTTTGTTTTCAACAGCAAAGATGCTCTTGAGCAAACTCAAGAGCTGCCTAATGAACCTTGAACAATGATGCTGAGAGACAAGAGAATTTCAGCTGTTGTATACACTCCAGAGCCTCAGATTGGCTAGACAGCTGTGGCTATATTGTTAATGTGGTTAAAAAAACAACACCCTTCCATTCAAACTTAAATTATATTGTTAAGCTGGTATGTATATAAACTCCAGAGCCTGAAATGAGCAGGCAAAGAACAAGTACTTTTGTCACAATCTGACCTTCCTCCCCTATGGATGGGTGAAATAAAAACAGGAGTGATCGTCACTTTGGCCAGCCCTCACCAATTTGAATTATTTTCTATGTATCTTTTTTTTTTTTCCTTCTTCTTGTCAGGTACACTGTGAATAATAAGAAATGGTGAGGACAAAAGCCAGTTCTCAAATGTATCCAATTTATTTATTTCTGAGCAAGATTCAGCATAGATCCAGCACATTTTTGTTGCACTATTTCACAATGCACACAAATCTCATTTTTAATGATACTGGTGAATGAAACTAGCAGAAAAGTTAATCTTGCAATAATGAAACCGTAATACTTGAGCACAGGGAATCAATCTCGCAGAACCCACAAATGTTATTAATCTTATTAATGTTTAATACTAATGTTCGTAATAGTTATTTAACACACTTCTAGCAGTTGGAATTTGCTCAAGGTCACTGCAAGCAGAAGGTGTCTCTTCACTCAGAGTTGAAAATCACAAAGCAAGAATTAACTTGTTCCAGAGTTAGTTCTAGTCATAACCCACCATATACTTCTCCACCTGTGAACATTAGCTATTTTTCCTTAGTTTCGTGGCTTAAAAGTTCTAAAACAAAACAGACAGCAATGAGCTTTAAGTTACCATGTTAACACGGTACCTCTCCTAAGTCACCATTTTCAAAGTTGACTCCAACTTGGACGATGCAGAGCTACTGGTGCTAATCCACAAGAAATGGAAATAAGCAGACCTAAAATATCCCCAATTACATTTCCACTTTTAAACAGCTTATGGCTTTTCCTAGTTTATATAAAACTCCATTCACTCATCTCTAGTGAGAGTAGGTATCAGAGAAACTAAACTGGTACAAAGCCCATCCTTGGATTTTGTAGAAACAGAAGAAATATAAAGACTTGCTGTGCAGTTCCAGGTGAAGTACTTACTAAATGTTAGTATCTAACATTACTGCATCAAAGGCAAGAATGGCCCATTTTTTACTAGTGCATTGAAAATATATTTTCAAATATACGAGCGGCTTGCTTCTACTTTCAAAAACAGTGGAAACTTTACATGAATCAACTTGAATTTTGCTATAACTGAATACAAGATGCCAAGAGATTGCAAACATCTTGTGGATGTTAAAATGTGAAGGGTTAAGAAAGTAGTACTTTTAACTCTAGCTAGATGTCTTTGGACACGTAAAACAGCCAATGGAAAGTGTCCTTCATATCAATGTGTATTAAAACTAAACACTATCATTTTTACTCCAGCACAAGCTTCTGCAAAATAAACAGAGTATTTTTGGTGTAAATCATGCCTAGACCCACTTTATGCAAGAACTTATGAGGAATATAGTGGGAGAAAAACACAAATACTGATAAACTCCTTGCACCAATAACATTGACTGAACTGCTCTTTTCCATTCTGTCTTTATTTTATTTTAAGAGGTTATCAGATTTGTAGCTCAGTGTATAAGCAAGTTAATTTAGTAAGTGCTCAAACTACAAACTAAGAAGATAAAGCACATGAACAGTCCAATGGGGCGCGAAACAAAGAACAAAATATTCTTCTGGAAAAATGTGTGGAGCTTGCAAGCTCTCATCATTTTGACCTGCTGAGAAACATAAAAGCAAATGCATCATTTTACTAACACTTCTATTTCTCTGTAATCATGTGCCAATAAAGTCAACATCTCGAAGCGGAATTCTACAGTCAAACAGCAGACAGAGAGTGAAGAGGAATTACACATTTTCATTCCATTTTTCATCATCAACATTAAAGTTTAAGGAGCTATGTTCCCCATTTCAATACGTGTTGCAGCAATAAACAATGCTAGTTGATTTCTCAGGAGAAACTTTTAATAATGTAGTACATGAAATACAGCATGAACAGTGACTGAAAAAGATTAAATGACTGACTAGGTACTCATATGACGCAACTGACTGCTTCCTGTGTGGATTATCACAAATATGATAACAGACAACTCCATGCTATGGTGAAATTCACCCTCTGTCAAGAAGCCTGCAATTTAACTGGTCTTACATTAAATGACAAATATTTTGGAAGGCACAATCAGACAGATTTGTTTGTCTTTTTAAAAGTGTCAGGTTTGTTTTGTTTTTTAAAGAAACAGAAAAATGCACAACTCTATTATTATAATTAGCTCTCAGAACAGTCCTGAGAACAATAGGATTTCATTTTATTAACAGTAAGCACCCCAGCTGCCATCTGATATCATCGCACTGAGAAAACTTATATCCTTCTCGGGAGGTTTTGAAGTGTCTGGGGGGGGCACCAAACTGAAAGGTAAACTGAACCAGTTATTTTAATCTAAGTAAACAATGATATTTGAGGACAAGTGGCAAAGGATAAGATCACTTATTTTTTATTAAAAAGAGGTAAAAACATAATAGATGTAAAAGAGGTTAAAAGGTTATAGTTGTAAAAGAGGTTACATTCTACAAAAGTAACTACATTGTTCATTTTAGCAGGAACTATGCATCAGTGATGCACCTTTTCACCATTGCTGTTTATCATGTGAAAGTTCACTTTCAACAGTAATGAGGAGACCATTTTTTAAGGCTTTTTTTTTTTTTAATAACACTGAATTAATATATTAGCAGCTTTATTTTACTGTAAGCCTTACAATTCTTGGCTTCCCTCCCTTACAGACTGCTGTTTTACATAACACGGCCTTCAAATTTTAGTACATACTTGAAATAAAGTTGCGGTATCCCTCTATTGGGGGAGAAGGATATCCCAAGGAATACCACTAGCATAACTTGGTTGTTTATCCATGCTGAGTCAACTTTCCCTGAGCTATTTAGCATTTGGGCTCTGATAGGAAACAGCAGTCCTCTTAGAGAGGAGAGGACTTCTCACCGACTGCGTCACACCAAGACTGTGGAGGAATGTAACAGATAACTCACATCCCTGCTGATTGTCAGAGGAGACCAGAAAAGGATTAAAGCACCTCAGTTGAAAGCACAGATCAACCTAAACCTGAGGGATAAGAGACAAATGTGTTTCAGGGCTTCAAGAATACAATGAGCATACAAAAATGGAAGCAGGTAATTTGCAAAATCATCACTTGTGGTGTCATAGTTCCATGCCCTTAAGAAGCAGATAGTTCCATGTTATACCAGTGCTTTCATTTCTAGGAATCCCCTGATTAGAGGATTATAGGTTGTAGTATTACTATTAAACCCTATAGAGCAACAATTGCAGGGTCAGTCAACATCTACATCAGGAAGTTAAACCCCTAAGAATTCAAAAGGTGAAGGAAAGTACATACTTCCTAAACCTACATGTGGCCTGTGTCAAATACAAAAGTGCTTTCAGTTGAAGGAGATGACTTTCAGGAAAGAAACTGAAAGTTTGTTTTTTTTAAAAAAGCAAATAGCTTGGCAATATACATAATAGAGTAGGAATTCAAGCTAACAATAGTTTTTAAAAATGAAATTGACCTTTGTTTTTCAGTAAGCTGAGATGATACAAAGTGATGGTGGTGGTTTCTGAACAGTGAACAACAAGAAGCTGAAAAGCAGTTCTAGGACGATTCTTCTGAACGTCTTGTGAGTTAGTTTGTATTACAGGACTAAACAGATTTGTCTTCTATACAATTAATCTGCATTGAAAAAGCAATTATTAATTAAATTTTCTTCACAGTTTACTCCTACAATTCTTCTCTCAGCAATAAAGTCAGTTTCATAGCAGCACGGAAACTGCAGAATTAGAGACGATGGAGGAAGTTACATACTGATGTATTCTTTCTAACCTATAAATGATGCCAAGAAATCAAGGAAATCCTCACATTTGCTTACCGATATGCTGCCCACTTACCTCTTAACCATCACTTACAGAAAATAAACACCACTACAAGCTGGAAGAAAACTGTACTTTCTCTTCCAACAATCTGCCCAGCAACCACCTATATTTACAACTTATCACAATGCTTCCTACATGTTTCTCACATTGCTCATAAAACCGTCTTAAACTGTATAGCTCACTTCTAAAATCTTGCATTATTGTATCTACAAATACAGCTAGCCTTCAACTTTCTGCGTATTAAAAAAATACATTTCACTATTTTTCAACTAATCCAGAAAGACACTCAAAAATAAACTTACTGTGTGGCTTTGACAATGTCCCAAGTGCTGTAATCATCAATGTGGCTTTTTCGTCCAAGAGATTCACTATATCCATGGTTGTAATGACTTTGAGGCTTTATTTCCTAAAAGAGACAAACTTGTTACTAGAGCACCAAAATGAGCATTACTGAAGTTTCTCAGAATAAAATACAAATCTATAAGTAAAAATCAAATAAGGACCCAGTTCAAAACACTATAAAGCTACTTAAATCTGAGGGTGACCAGCTGACTGGCCATATTGGTACTTTTTGCAAAGTAGGCCACTGTATTCCTGAGAACAGACTTAAAACACCTTACAGAACATGCTACCCATAGCAGCAGAGTTCTGGCAAATCCTTTCCTGAGGAAGTTTTAAGAATGCTAACAAAGGGAAACAGAATTTATTTTAAATAAATGCAATACATACAGTAACATAGCTAAAAAAACCTATTGGCCACGATTTGAGAAAGTCTCACTGCTACTACAAATTTTATAGTTCAAATCACACGGTCAAATATCTTCTGCAAAATAAATACTTGGGAATGGTTAATACTGGTGGCTGGAACCTACTAATACTTTATTGATTCTTCAACTCGAGTCCCAGCTTCAGAGGCGATCTATACGTTTAATCAATGAGTCTCTTTTTGGCACAAAATTTAAAAAACAGAATTTAATACTTTGCCAGAGCTCCTCAGCACAAAAGTAAACGGCATCAGCATGACACATTCTTCATCAGATACAGCTCCTAGTTACTTAATTACTTTGATGAACAGCATCGCTTCAACCCTTAATGTTCCCCTTGGTGGAATTTACATTAAAACACTGCACTGACAGATCACTCGGGTGGCAACGTACCATTTTTCTTTAAAAACTGCACGCATGTAGAAACTCAGATAAATCAACTCAGCAAGTTGAAATGGAATGTATTTTATGTGGTTTCTCTACAATTTTCCATTTGTCACAAATACTATATAGCTGATTGCCTGTGTATCAGCACTGAATAACTTAAGCTGAATGTTTCTGTGTTACATACAACGCAATCAGAAAGAAAAAAGTCAAATGAAGATTTTAATGCATTCAGTACATTCTATAGCACTAAATTGTACTAAGTTAATATTGACTACAGAAATTTTGTACATAAAAAGCCTTTCAAGAGATTCAAGTTTTTTGGATTTTTTGTTTTGCTTGTTTTTAACAAGAACTTTACAACATAGCAATACTGCAAGCAAAATCTTCAGAAACAAATGCAAAAGGATAAATTCAGTCAAAAACAAAGACTGAATGTTAAGATCCATTAGCACTGCCAAATTCTTGACATAAAAAAGAGATTAAAGAGACAGAAAGTCGCAGAGACATAAAAAATTCCTCCAAATCAAGCTAGGATGTGGGCCCAGAATAAAAACAGAACATGGCATACAAAGAAGTCTGCCATGAACCTTGGACAAACCTGTCTTTTTTTCTGATTATAACATATTTAGGTAAACAGTGCAAATTATATTTTGCGCTTTATGGGATAAAATAGTACTTTGCATCCTCTAATACTTGATTCTCCGTCATCTCAAAGTACAAGCGCAAGCTTTTATAAAAGCAATAGCTCTATCTGGGACCTAATTGCTATGTCTTGTTCTCTACTTCAAACAGCAGGAGCTTATGGTTTTGCATCACTGGTGGCAGGTGCAGACGCTGAAGATGACCCAAACAGGACGTCCCTGCACATCCTCACTTATAGCGGGGATTTAAGTGACGTCTCGGGAACGGTCCGTAGGAACAAAGCAGGAATCCACTTGTGATAGAGTGCAGAAAGTGCTCCCTTTCTTCTCACTCATCCCCAGCTTCACCCATATCTCTGGATAACATCCAGTCAATCCTCATCACATACAGCCTCACCCAACCATCACAGCTAAGGCGATCAGGAAACACAGCACTGAACCCCAAGATTTAGCTACTCACACACACCTAACTCTGCAGCAAGCCTGTCTCCATCTACAACCACATTGTGCTGCACTTAAGCACACAGACACAGTTGTAGCATCTCCGTATGGAAAGGCATGTGTTAAAAGAGAGCAGTCTTACTCAACGACATTATAGTATGTCAAGAGACTGTAGATAACTCATCGAATGCTCAATTTTTATTTCAAGATGTTTCTTTATTCCACAAAATACAAATTCCTAAAAAGCCATTCAGAAAAAAAAAAAAGACAAAGAGAGAAGGAGGCACAGGTAACACTTTTGAACCATCCTTGGCTGTTTAGGAACCTTCTCAGTCCAGTCAGAAGGAAAGCAATTCAACACCTTTATTTCTTCAGCACCATTTTCAGAACAAATGACCTACATGTACAACTTTCAAACATTTCATTTTTATTCTGACTTTCCTTAAAAGGAATGATTTTTTTTCCAGTTTCGCTCAGTACCTGAATGATCCAAGCACATCTTTTCATGACCACAATGTTTTCTGTGGTGCTCCATCTTTTCACTGTTTTCCTGAGCCTTAAAACCTAACTGGATTAACCAATTAAGCATTGCCAGCCCGGCAGGAAGGCTTCTCTGTTGCCATCTCTACAGGAGGAAACCTAAAACTGTAACAGGGCATCTGCTGCCATCCAAATCACACGCTGCAACCTATTCTCTTACTATCCAGAAACATAGCTTCATTTAGGATTTGAAGGCGGCAACAGCTTAACCAAACCTCCTCCACCTCAGCTACTAGTTACTATCTGGAGTAAAGATGCTGAAAAAAGTGCCAGATGACATGACAATGAAAAACAAAGCAAAATATAACAGCTTAATAAATTAATTCTTTTTGTGCCATGCCGTTTTCCCTCACATTAGGAAAAAAAACCAGAATTTATACAGACTTCACCTGTTATTATACTACACAATCACACCAGGATTTTTCAAATTGTCATGCTCAGGCCCTGAGGAGCTAAGGGGAAAAATCCACCAGGCAGAGGCCATACCAAAGGCAACCTGCTGTCCTGGAGTACCCCGATGAGGAGACATTCGCGTAGGGTGTTTCTTGGCCTGCCGCAGCTGCTGAAGAGGGGGAGGGGGGGGGGGATCTGTCTTGTTATCTCGCAGCTATTAAAAGCAAACAAACTTATTTTCAGGCAGATGTTAATTTACTAGGGAATGCTATTCCTCTTAAGCTGCATTTTCCCGAGCACTTTAAGCACACAAACCAGGCTCCTGTTCCCTTGGGCCCACGCTAGCAAGCCGAGAGAGCTGCCCGCTTAGAAGCGCTGCATATTTATGTCAGCCTGAAGTGACCATGAAACCACAGCCCTATGATACTAATGCTTTCACAACAGGGTTTATGGGAATACAGCAGAAGCTTGAAAATTAATTATTAACCATATAAATTAAAAAAAAAAAGTGAGAGGTCATATTCATCAGCCCCTCCAGCTTACCTACTACTTGTACTAAGCACTTAAGAGTAAGGACAGCATTCCTAAGTTTTTAAACGTGCACCTTTTGATCTCCTTTTGCACTGCTGGGATCATTGCAAGACCCACCCCAAGTGAATGCACACCAGACCGATGCTCAGGAGGTTATCTGGAAGCCTACCCAACGCAGCCAGTAAGCACTTCCCTTGAACCTTCAGCTTTTCATGTTGCAGTCGCTGTCAGCCTTGCTCGTTTCAGAGGGCAATCTGGTTTGTACGAGTCTCTGCTAAAGAATCCTACTCATTGGATCGAACGCTGACCTCTCAGGAAACTAAAAGCTGTTGTATTTAACACACTTCCCCTCCTCAGATCTCATGGCTTGCCATGCACTGCTATCTAGCCAACACAACTCCATTGTTAGCTACCTCTGGTTTTACAACGGCTATCTGCAAACGGACGGGTTTCAAATAACTTCAGATTAATTTATTATTATATTTCAAATAACTTCAGAATCAGATATCAAATAACTTCAGCCACACCAGTAAAACTTTGTGACTGAAATGTATTTAGTCCTATTAATACCATCACTTCAAACTGAAGTTGAATAACTCCCTAGTTATTCAATGCAGAGCACTGAAACCCAATAGCACCTTCTTAAGATCCATAAGGAAGCTCAAATTATGTCCTTTTTTGTGTTCTGTAATTGGAAACT
The DNA here is from genome assembly GCF_964034855.1 of Anser brachyrhynchus. Lineage (NCBI taxonomy): Eukaryota > Metazoa > Chordata > Aves > Anseriformes > Anatidae > Anser > Anser brachyrhynchus. The sequence continues at coordinate 41,179,716 of NC_137694.1, read as the reverse complement.
GTAATTTGTAATACAGAATCACAGAACAGTTGCAGACATTTTTAATTAAAAGATTTCTGATAGGTCTATGTCTTGAATGAGAAGAGATACAACCTGCAGTTACTACCTAGCCAGCAGTCAAATTCTGCCACGTATCTCTGTACTTATTTAGAAAGAAAAAATCAAAAATTTTACAATGTATTCATTTCATTTGACTACACTACCTTATTGCCAACCATCTGAAAGTAGACAAGATCTTCAAGCACGATTACAGTAACTCCTCTTTTTCAAGGACTGCAACTGTATATAGAACAGAATTTGCAACAACACTCAGTGCTGGGACAGCCCAACACTCAAAAGGAAAAAGGTAAGCATAAATATGCAAGGTTTCAACTCAGTCACATAAATAAAACCTGTGTAGACACCAAAACTCCTCATAAGCCCCTATGTGCTTGGACATATTCACCTGCTAAAAGCCACGTAAGAGGCACCGTTTAGAACACAAGAAAACTTTTGTGTCTCTTTATAAAGCAGTAGGAATTTGATGCCACTGAGCACCTTAGCTTTATAATATGCATGGTAACTCCAAATCCTTCAAATACAGCCTAGGCATTAGTCACATTTTCATTCAAGAGATACAGTAAGAGGACTTAACACAAACACTTACATTAATCCTTCAAAATAAACAGGCCCGACAAAAAGACAATCTTCGTTGCAAGTCTACCGCTTTGTAATCTACATGGATTATTTCACTTTCAGCCCATTTCTAGGTCTAATGTCATGGAAAAATAGCCCCATGCATACAAGTTTTTTTCTGATGAGGCCTCTCGAGTCTGAGTAATACTAATACAACACAGGGAAAAACAGGATTGTAAAGGATGAAGACATCTTGAGCAATCACTACATTATTTAATTCGCAAAATGTTTAAGTAACCTCTTTTTTTACACAGCAAGTGTCCCGCTTGTCCCTGGGAGGGCTGATTACAGGGCTGTGTTTGTCCAATGTTAGCTGGTCTGTATCAGCAGCTAAGATAAAAGAAACCCTAAGTCACAACATGCAAACAGCCTCTATCTTTGGGGTTTAACAGAAGATTAAAACACACAAAAACAGATTACGTCCTTCTACTTGTCAGATGGAAGGAAAAGCTCTGTTCAAAAATCCTATTCTGATCAAAAATATTTACCCACTGTTATTAACGGAGTAGGACAAAGCATTAAAAAGTGAAAAATAATAATCTGTTTACACCATGCATTTCATAGACCCTTGTGTCACTTTCACTGTCATTTTCAAGTTCTCACTTGAAATAGCAGAGAATGAAGCTCCTCTGAACTTATGTCCCCTCACAAATTTTAGGAAAAGAGTTAAAGTCCTTGCAATTATTACGTTTTTCCTTTTATTTTTTATTTCTGGATAGGTAACAGGCTGGTAGTAGAGAAACAACATATCAGACTGAGCCTACAACACATACCATGTTCACAAATAGCTTCAAGAATATTCCTAAAGTGTTAAAATATTTTCCCCTTTATGATGAAAAGGATTTATTTCAGTAAAATTTAATTTTGTAACGATGACTGACTGTTAAAACCACTAACAGCTAATTCAGAGATGAAAACCTAACTGGAATCATGTATTTTGACATTCTGATCTCTATAGTCAATAGCGTTTCCATCTCCCCACTCTTCCCTGCCTGGCTGCCAGGAAAGCTAAATAGAAGGTCGCAGAGACGAAGCTCGATTTCACCGATTTGAAATAAGCAGGTTGCAAACACTAAATCTCTACTTACTTCATCCCGCTTCAAGAAGCCGCTTCCAAGGGTGACTTGAGCCAAACGAAGAGTTGACCATTGCTAAAAGGGAAAGGTCAGCTCCCTGCCCACCCTCCCCCATTGCTCTCGGCTACGTGCTTCCCCTGCAGGGCCCAGCCAGCTCCGCACTGAGAGCTGCGGCCGCAGTCAGCCAGCTCGGCTCTTGGAGCAAAGAGACGAGGTTTTTCCGCTTCTTGCCTGATTCTTTTACTAGGGCTGCAAGTTGAATCTCTTTCTGCCATGGAAAGACAAGCTCCGCAGCCACTGGTAGAGGCAAAACAAGGTAGCAAGAAGATCTCAGCAGCTGCTGGTTGTTCATTTGACCAAGCAGTCACGGAGTTACACGCTCAAGTTCTTAAATAGTGAAGGACTCCAGGCTGGTGGGATGAAGAAAACGATGCTGCTTCTAGGAACAGGTAGAGGTGGTCGGCTGGGAAGGTTGCACGAGAAAGAGATTTTTATTTATTTATAATTAAACTTGGTCCCCTCATTACTACTTATTCTAGATGAGCTTCCACATCGGTGACTATCGTCTGACAGTGCCCTAATCACTCACATGCATCTGTGGCTAGTTTGTCATTGCTCATTAGGCACAAATCGTGCAGACTGCTTGCACAGATGCACAAGTAATGAAGGGTAGGGAAAAAAACTACGTAGAGAAGGCTGAAAAATGTATTTGGAAAGAAAAAAACATGGTGCAAGAGAAAAGGGAATCTGCTCTGGAAAACAGGACCAATAAATTGGGGAAACAGAAAATAAAGTGAAATATGAAAAATAAGCCTAAAAGAGAAGGAAAAAGAAAGAAATGTGGGGGATGAAGGGAAAGAGAATATGACTGCCAAGCACAAACAATACTGGCATTCCCAAGCAGTTCTCTTCACAACCGAATTCACAAGTTATGCTGATTTACCCTCAGTACCCAAATCTTAGTCTTTTCCAATCAAAGAAGCCAAACATAAAATAAGTTTAAAGATAATTCTGAAAACCGTATTCATAGAAAAAATTAGGAAGTTTTGCATGAAAGAATAAGATGACCAAGATGAAATTATTCTGTGATAGCAATTTCGTAACTCTCGATTATATATAGCAGAAGGATACGAATAGGTCAATATGCCTGCTTGGACATAAGGAAGGGAGGAAAATACTGCTGCTTACAGCTGCTACATATGGCTCTGGTAGGCATTAACAGATGGCTAGAACTGCTTCTCCTTTAACGTTATGCAATATTGCTGCAAAGGAAGAGATACCATGATTGAAGTCAGTCAAATCCTGAATGGCGACCAAGTTCATTAACAGATACTTGAAAAGAAAACATTAACAAGGTCTAAAATGAAAACGTAGAAATAAAGGCATTACCTTCAACAAAATATTGCACACTATTTCCTGTGTTTCTTAATGAAAACAGGAAAAAACAAAACATTTAGGCAGTCTGATATATATGTATCTTTACTGATGACTACGCTATTTCAGTATCTGGCTGCAACACAAAGAATCTTGATATAATCAGAAGTGACTACAACTACGCATACTATTTCAGGGTAGCTAAATAATGAAACAATCCTCATGTGTGCGCTATATTTAACACAGACTATTGCGGGTTAAAAGAATTAAAGAATTCCTTCCCCCACATTTGTACATTCAACTTCTCTGTTCTCCGTTTGTTAGAGCACATTGCTTTTAATAAGCTTTTGCAGTTTTCCTCCCACTTTTAAAGAAGCACAAGAAACTATAAAGATGAATTTATATGTATTTGCATATTACACGTACAGATGCACATTAGTGTATAAACACGTATATACCAGCCACTCATGGACTAATGTTAATAAAGAAGCACTCACAAACTAAAAACAAAGCAATTAATAACATTCCTAAAAAAGACCATGTTGCTATGTTCACATTTATAACGTTAACATTTTCTAAAATTGATGATACTTTCTTGTCCCTATCCCTTCACCTAACTCTGCAGCACAGCCACAGAAACAGATACTAAAGTTACCGTGGCTTAATTTTAGGCAGAATCATGTCAGAAAAGCTTTTTCTTCTCCAAAAACAGCAAGAAAAGTTCAGGCGATACCAGTAAGAGCTAACCTAACTTCTGGCTGTTATCAAATGGGAGCAGTCTGCTCTTTCCTATATTCACGTGAGGAAGTCCTAGACAGAAAGAAATCCTGCAGGGCTGTGTAGGTTCTTCTGCTTCAGGAGACAACCACGAGCTGTTAGAGTGCCGATATGGGATGATGCATATATACCTTCAGTTTAGGTAACACATGCTGGAAAACGAGCATCTAAACCAGATGGCATTGCCCATGGAAAAGATGTGCAATGCCACCTCCATTTGAATCCTATCTGGTCATATAATACATTAAAAAAAACTTTGGTGTTTGGCTTGCAAATATTACTCGCAAATACTACTAGGCATATGTTACCTGGACACACACAGTTTATGCTGGGATTCTCCCTGCCCTCTAGTACAGCATTAAATTACACAAAATGAGTATGACTTGACAAAAAAAAAAAATCTTCCATCCAATGCCAATTCTGTCGCTGTTTTCCATCACTTTTCACATTTGACAGCATCTTGGTAAGTCTGTTTCATGGTTTCCTTCCTATTTGCATGGATCCTTCACATGCCCATAGAAAGTAAGATAATTTATGAAAATCCCTGGAGAAGCTAATTACAGAATTAACACACAATGCAAAAAAAAAAAAAAAAGGCACCTAAAACAACTTCCTGATTTTATTTTGAAAGCAGGTTACAACTGAAGATGAGAACGCTTTCTTTAAAAAGAAGCGAGATCAATCGAGCAAGGCTTCATCCCGAAGATGACAAAGCAGATCTTTTGCTGATGCAGAGTTCCACCTACAAGCGACAGCCAGCCATCACGCAAAGTGAATAACCCTGCACACTCCAGTGCAGACTTACATTTTTACGTAACGAGGAGTCAGAGATGCTCAACCAGAGCCTTTCACCCATCTGCTGCATGCAGATGCCAGAGATCTTGTGAATTAAGGTGATTTAACAGCTGGCAGCAACTCAGTCCTGTTTGTCCAAAGCAAGCATCCATCAGCAACTGACCGCTTCCTAGTCATGTACTTACAGATGCTTCTAAACTGAAGAGTGTCATATTTTAGTCAATACTAGCTTCACAGCTAGGGTTTTCGTAAGGCCTTCTATTTGCACGTGTATTATAACCAGCAGGTGTTAAGACAGATGCATTTACTTGCATTTGTAATGGCTAAAGTATTTGAAAGCTTAAAATAAAAAGCCTAAAAGGTTTACAACGTACCTAATCACATTGATTTCCATGTGCAAAAGGCTTTGAATTCTCAGAAACAGTAAATACAAGTTTAAGATTTATAAGTACAAAAGTATCATCAATCAGCAGCTATCTCCTATTTTAGGTACATAGGTAAACTACTACGGACAGAGACATGGGAGTTAAAGTGCTTTATTATATTATACACAGATTTAAAGAACTACGTTCTATGGTATTTTCTGCTTGTACCCTTACCTACCACCTCGGTTCCTTTTCAGATGAGCATATTTCAAATGAAATTATTTTAATAATTTAAAATAACAGAAAATTGTCATCTTTGTCATTTAGCAGCAGAAAATTCTACAATGAAAGTATTCAGCATGAAACCGTACTTTCAAAAGTAAAATCCAGCAGCAGAAGTGTGCTGGAGAGAAGGCTGTTACATATAGAAAAAAAATCCCATTTATCTCCTGGGAGCACGAACAAAAAGCAAAACAGGCAAAACACACCTGCTGAGCACTACAAAATATTAAATGGACTCCATGCTCTATTCAAAACAAGCATTTCTAAACGATGGTAATAACAAAGTTTTTCAGTACAGATAATAACCAGAAATGCTGGTACCGAAGTTTTGTCAGACGAGGCCATGCGCTGCGTAAGCACGCTGAAATCCTCATCTCAGGAACTTGAGTGCTTTGAAGCTGCTTTCTGGACCCCTGCTATATTTATGCACTTACAGGACTTAATTGAAGCTACCTGAAGATTCTCACAAGTACAGGCCCATACGAAAAAAATCAGAAAACAAAAATAATTTTACAGTCCACGGAAACCTTTTCATACTATGTAGCAACCCTAAAATTGCCTTTGAGATTGTAATAACTACAGATACTCACAAGTCAAAGCGCACTGACATTTTTCTAGTTAAAACTCTTCTCACTTTTTCTTAGAGATTTTTTTTTCTTCAACAATTACTTTTTCTCCTCCTAGCAAGGGAAGTCCATAGAACTTGTGTGTTATTTAGCAACTTGTATCAACACGTACCTACATCTTTTTTTGTTTGTTTTCTTTTACAAGAGTTTTGCATTGTGCTCACATCCAAAGTCTGAGCATTTTAACAGAAACAACTGTTTTCCAAGTGATTTAAACAGGTCTAGGTCTCAGAGTGTGAGAGCTTGCAGAACTCTCATTTAACATCAAAAAATCCCCGGGAGACCTCACATTACTAACCAGTCATCATAACTTCAAACCAATTACAAATTTTGCTATTTTTTTTTCCACCAAATGCACATAAGCACGTATATAGCTGAATCTTGATACTCAGCTACTTGGAGAAAAAAATAAATAAAATTCCCAGAAAAGGACATTCAGAAAATTATTTTGCAACGATGAAGATCCTTCATGCAGTTTTAAACTCTGCTAACATCACATAGTTTTAAAAAAAAAAAGAATGGAAATCCAGCAGAGTGATGGCTCTGCCTTGTTCAACAAGTATTTGCCACAGCACACACTTCAAATCTAAATTACGCTGTTTTGTGAGTCTGCAACTAACTCATCTCTGTGGAACAGTAGAAAAAAAATCAATCAGGGATTACAGAACTGGCAAGTGCGCATCACAGAACCAGCAGTCTGCCGAGCCATGAACCCTTTCTTTCCTCCTTAGCAAATACTATAGGAAAAAAAAAAAAAAACACCACCAACATTAGTGCAACTTGCAGCAATTCCTAGCGCAGAACTTCAATTTCCCATTCCCACCACCACCCTCCCGCAGCAAATGGACAAAGCTTCAAAGCAGCCGTCAAGCCATCGACCTGTCACCCCCGCTTTGGCTAACAGGAGTCTGCCACAGCCAGAGGTGCACAAGAGGCGCTCCCAGCGCCCCGCAACACGAGGCAGCTTCGCCCGTCTCTGCTCTGCGACTCCTGACCTCCCCAGCTGGCCATGCCACCCCTCCGTCTCCCTTCAGTACCGCAGCACGTTTGATCCTACAATGAACAGGTCTAGTGAACTCATAGAAAGTTTTTCACGTTTTCTTTTTAATGGGACTAACGCTCTATCAGTTTATTTCCCTGACCTCGCTCATTCTGTGACGAGCATCCGTGGCAGATCAGCACACCCGGAGGTGTTTAAAAGCAGGCTTCACGGCCACCTACAGCTGCCCTGCCACCAGAAGGGGGGGGGGGCACCCTGGTGGTCCCAGCCACCCCTTCCCCGCTGCCTCTCCTACCAGCTCTCAGGGCGGTGCCTGCAGCTCAGGCCGCGGACCCGCAAAGCCAGACGTTTCCCAAGTCACCTCCTGGCCACACGCTGCAAGAGCTGGTGCAGGGACGCATAATGGACTGTGTCCGGGTTCCTCGGTGCTTTCAAAGCACGCTGATGTCCCCCTCCCCCTTTACACCATGCTCCCCCCTTCCTGAGTCTTCCTCCAGACTTGCCTCGAGAGGCCTTCGAGCTCTGACCACGGCATTCCCACCACCCTCCATTTTTGGTACCTCCTCCCTTGTAGGGAGGAGCAAGGGAACACTGCTGTGGCCTCGGGGCATCCTAAAATCGTAGGAAGGAATCACAAAGTTGCACAAGACAAACTGCACCCTAACGTTACACCACGCTGGGCTTGTCAGGCCCGAGGGCTCCACTCTGCCTCCTCTGACTTCAGAGGACGCTCCTGCTTCTTCCAACAGCCTCGCGTGCAACAGGCTCCGGCGTTTCCCCCGACTGCAGGGATGCTCTGGAAGTCAAACGCGCATCTCACACGGTCTCTGAAAGGCAGCACAGGACAGCGGGAATGCTGAACTAGAGATCACTGAGGCTGCACCCATCTACGCACGTCAGCATCAATGACAACATTACCCGGGTTGTAAAGCAACTAGAAAACTTTTTTAAACGTTGTCCTCTTCATTCCCTTAAACTGAACTTCTGAAAAGCTACCATTACCCGTTTCCATAATTTTAATGCCCCACTGGTTTTCTGAGCACAAGGGTACACACGGTGAAATAAATGCTGTTGGAGAAGCAAACTTCTGTGAAGTCTGAGAGAGATTAAGAGCGTGCTTAACATGTAAAGGTAAACTGAGTAAACACAAGCTTAGGTCAAAGCTGATATTTACCGCAGATGCTTCAGAAAGTTAAAAATCGGTTACTGTTGCATTTGTAGAAGAAAACATGTAGAAGAAAAAAAAGTAAGGTTCAACTATTTACAGTTTGTTTTACTAGATGCCCGAGAAGCCACAATGATGCTATTAAGGAAAAGCCTGCAATGACGAAAAACTGCATGGTTTACAAGGGGATTGAAAACAACTGCAAAAAAAAAAAAAAAAGAAAAAAAACATTTCTACAAATTGCAAGAGAAGCACTGACAATGAATGCAAAAAGTTAGATAAATATGTAAAACTGAAAGGCAAGCAGAAGGAGAAGGCAGAGCCCCAGCCCTAGAAGGGCAAACAGGATACCAATACCCCAAAAATGCTAGACAGACAAAAGTTGTCGTACATAAGAGCAATTGAATTGCCAATAATAAAAACAAAACCGCAACATCTGTAACTGTTCAATAAATGCAAAACAAAAACAGCTGAGTAAAAAAAATGGGAAACTGAAATCGCATCCTGCTGCCACAATAAAAATGCTTTCTAATATCACAGATACTCTCAAACTCCTTTAAAGCACAGGTTGTTAACAGCCAACCGTACCACCCCAAAGATGTGGACACTGTTTTTCATCTGAGCCTGAAGAAATTCCAGTGGGCTGCACAAAAGGCAACATGGGTTACTATTCTAAATTGTTACTGCAAAAAGGCAAAGATTAGTGACGCTAAATATCACAGGTTCACAGACAAACAAACTCAGCACTTTCAGATCATAAGGAAGTAGTAGTGGTCAGAGTTAATGTCCTAAGTATATTATTCAGTATTGTCTGATATTCTGATTAAGAAATCAGAACATTAAGAAAGTTAACGCGGTGTATCTTGCATGTATTACAAACTAGACAAGCCTTATTCTTATGATTTGTTTGGTAACTTACACATACTGTCATTATCTATGCTGGCAAAAAGAAGTCTCTTCAACAGCTCCTATTTTAAAGCTGCAGTGGAGTGTCTGTATGACAACACTGCGAGAGCACTAAGCATCCCATAGAGCTTACATTTTGACCCCATCCTATTTCATGTTGATCTACAACCTAGGAACAAACAACACTTAGAGGCAAGTTTTCATGGCGAGCAAAAAAGAGCAACAATCTATTTCTGATACAATGGAGATTGTATCTCTTGGGAAGCTCGGGACCAGCCACGATAAGGTTTTTTAATTACCTACAAAGGTAAGGTCATGTATAAAATGAGGACCCAGCCAGGAAACTACCAGAAAGCACTGAAGAGACTTAGAAACAGACAATCAGCCAGGCACGTGCTTCCAAGGTGATACAGTTTCTAACAAGACCACTACAAGGGTCTGCACATATGGAGAATACCGAGTAAGAAAGTGAAAGTTATCACGGAATGGGCTGGGTTAGAAGGACCCTTAAGTATCACCTAGCTCCAAACCCCCTACATTACCCACCAGACCAGGCTGCCCAAAGCCCCATCCAGCCTGGCCTTGAGCACCTCCAGGGATGGGGCATCCACAGCTGCTCTGGGCAACCTGTGCCAGTGCCTCACCGCCCTCATGATGAGTAATTTCTTCCTTTATATATAATATACATCTACCTTTTTTGACTTGAAAGCCACTACCCCTTGTCCTGTCACCACACTCCCTGACAAACAGTCCCTCCCCAGCTTTCCTGGAGGCCCCCTTTAGGTACTGGAAGGCCGCTGTAAGGTCTCCCCGGAGCCTTCTTTTCTCCAGCCTGAACAGTCCCAGCTCCCTCAGCCTGTCCCCATAGAAGTGCTCCAGCCCTCTGAGCATCCTCACTGCCCTCCTCCAGACTCTCTCCAATACCTCGATGTCCTTCTTGTGCTGGGGTCCCCAGACCTAAACACAGGCTCCAGGTGGGGTCTCAGGAGAGCAGAGCAGAGGGGGACAATCCCCTCCCTCGCCCTGCTGCCCACGCTGCTTTTGGTGCAGCCCAGGACACGGTTGGCTTTCTGGGCTGCAGGCACACATTGCTGGCTCATGTCGAGCTTCTCATCAACCAGCACCCCCAGGGCCTTCTCCTCAGGGCTGCTCTCAATCCATTCCCCACCCAGCCTGTATTTGTGCTAGAGACTGACGCAGCCCAGCTGCAGGACCTTGCACTTGGCCCTGTTGAACCCCATGAGGTTCGCACAGCCCCACCTCTCAGCCTGCCCAGGTCCCTCTGGATGCCATCCCTTCTCTTCTGCGTGTCGACTGCACCACACAGCTGGGCAGCACCCGCAAACTTGCTGGGGCTGCCCTGGATCCCACTGTCCATGTCACCAACAAAGATGTTAAACAGCACTGAGGAACACCACTCATTATCAATCTCCACCTGGACAATGAGCCACTGACTGCAAGTCTTTGAGGACAACCACCCAGCCAATTCCTTACCCACCAAGTGGTCCATCCGTCAGATCCATGGCTCTCCAATATAAAGAAGGATATCATGGTGGGACAGTGCCAAAGGCTCTGTACAAGTCCAGGTAGATGACATGAGATGCCCTTCCCCTCTCCACCAGCCCTATAACCCCATTGTAGAAGGCCACCAGATTTGTCAGGCATGATCTGCCCTTAGTGAAGCCACGTTGGCTGGCACCAATCACCTCCTTATTTCCCATGTGCCTTGGCACAGTTTCCAGGAGGATCTGCTCCATGATCTTGCTGGGTACAGAGGTGAGATTGGCCTGTAGTTCCCCAGGTCTTCCTTTTGTCCCTTTTTTGAAAATGAGGCTTATGGTTTCTCCTCTTACAGTCAGTGGGAACTTCACCAAACTGCCACCACTTCTCACATATGGTGGACAGTGGCACAGCAACTACATCTGCCCGTTCCCTCAGGACCCACAGATGCATCTCAACAGGTCCCATACACCTGTGCACCTTCAGGTTCCTTAGAGGTCTCAAACCTGACCTTCTCCTGCAGTGCATGGTTCTTCATCCTCCCAGCTGCTTTATTAGCAGTCACACAGGGCCAGTTGCACCAGTAAAGTGCTCTGTTCCCAATTCTGCTGCCACATTGCTCTCAGAATAATGCCATGAAAACACTTAAAGAGTACAAAAAACATGTCTTAACACGATACTCAAAAGATTCAGCATGACTGCAGACCATAGCTCTAGTGTAGGGATCTGATAATCATCTGCATATTATAGATCTGTATATATTTATTTGGATAGATATCTCTCAAGACCTAATGATCTGAAACAAATTAAATTCATTTTAGAGGTAGGTTTAAGTCTTTAACAGAATAATTAAGTTTCGGGGCAACTTGCCCAGGCATACAGTAGTATCTGTTACTGCAAGATTTTATTTTCTTTTTTTTACTGTAGAAGTAGTATCCTGGCTATAAAAAGAATTATTTCATAAAAAACTCCATGCCTGCATTAGAAGGCAGATTAAATTTAGACTTGCATTCCCCTCTGGCCTCGTAGCCTATGAAGCTAACCACGATACATGAAACAAGATTCAACTTTCAATATTCAACATGCTAACTTCTCTGAGACGTCACGGTTCCATCCTCCTTTTTCAAATACCACAATAAATAACAACCGACTGAGATCACAAATGTAAGCTTAGCTTCTGGAGAGACCCTGACTAAACTCCAGAGTCACTTCCATACCTTCACAGAACAAGCAGGAACAACCTACACCCCAGCACAGCTTCCATGGTATCAGCAGAATCCCACAGGGAATAGACTCAGACTGTAAAGTCAGGCCTTTCCCTGATATTTAAGATGGAAAAAATGAGAGCCAAAGCTAGGTACAGTAAGTTTACCTATCTGCTTCAAGACACCACCAAGAGACATCACGGAAATACCATGCTTCTAACTTCCTAGGTGGTTATGTACCATGGGGGAGAGAAACAAAGATAAAAACAAAGGCTTCCAACTGGGAGAATTCCTGCCAGAACCCGTAACTCAAAGATTTCTACCAATTTTGCAAGAAGATTTTTCTGACCAGAGTAAGCCAAAAAAAAAAAAAACCCTCAACTTCTACAGCCAAGACTTTTCTAATTATCAGTAACTTCCACCTCTAACCCATCCAACACAGCCTGATAGCACTGGAGAGTGCGCTCCATGGTCGTAACAAAGCAAAGCGCCCTCTCCAGAAAGAGTTCTCCTCAGGTCAGAAGAAGCACAGCCCTCAACAGCTGAAATACCTTCAGCAGTTCAGGCAATATCAACTCATACAGAAGAATATTTTGCAAACAAGAAGAAGGAAGGATAAAAACAAGGTCTGCTTCCTAAATATTCCCCCACAATTCCTTTGTTTCGAAGGGAAACATCCAACCCTATCATCACCTACCGCAGAACCGTCAGGAAAGCGTCAAAAGAACTGTTTAGAAGACCCAAGGAACAGAATGAAGGTGCTAAGGACTATTAGGATCATTTAGTCCAAGTACAAACAGGGTAAGCAGCACTCCCATGCCAGTGCTACGCCATACGGATGGAAGCAGAGCTTGCCATTGCAGCCATCACTGGGCGACCTGAACACTGGGAGGAGGAACAAGCCAGCAGAGACTGCCCAGACCAGTGTCATGCCCCATGCTGGGGTGCTCCACGCAGGCGTCCCGGCTCCTGCAGGGCACCCGATGCCACCTGCACCCTGGGATGCACGCCCAGAGGACTCCCCCTCTTCAGCCATCCATGTGCACCCTGATCATGCTGAAGAACTCACGTGTATGAAAGCAGCGACGCCACTCGGAGAACCAGTCAGCATGACGTGGCCAAAGCTCCTTCATAGGCACAGACTTGAAACGCCAGTTACCGGTGTGCCCAGTTCAAAAGCTATTAAAATAATTCAATTAATAGAGTCTCCACAAGGGCACCCAAACTCAGCTGAAAGTATCAGGGGTTGGATAATGCACCAGTTCCCTTCTTCCTTTGTTAGTCGCCCTCACTGTTTACCACTTGTGCCTTTCAGTTCGGTCCCATCTGGCTTCACTTTCCAGCCACTGGATCCTGTCAAGTATATACTAAATAAAGCACTGCATCCCAGTAACAGCGCTGCCAAAAGCCACTTCTCACTATTTCTAACAATGCGAACATTTTTTTCCAAGCCTTTCACCATAAGGCATTATTAAAGTCGTTTTTTAAACTCTTCCCCACTTCCCAGTGTTCAACAATCACTTTTAAAGACCCAAAACTTCAAGGCAGCACTTCACTGTTAGTATTACCTCATGCTCAGCCAAACATCATCTCCTTACTACTGATCAGTAAACCACCTTTAAAAAAAATATCAAGGAATATATTGCACATTTTTAGTCACAGAATTATACAGAGCTTCTGCTGAACTGCTCGTTCATATTTATATCCTACCAGTCAATATATTTCTGGATACAGTCCCGTGCCTACCTTCCTTATCTTCAACGCATTACTTTGAACATGGCTGCATAAAGGTGGACTTTGCTTTACTAGTACAACTTAATGTGAGCGCTAGATGGTTTTGTACAGTTGTTCTGTCCTCATTGCTTAGTATCTATCCATCTTGCTCATCTGCAAGTTTTATTAATGGCGATTTTGTAATTACTTCCAAATCATTCACAAAAGTGTCTCAAGTCTAGTTGATTCGCTCCTGCAAGACTTTCAGGAACAATTCCCCCCAGCAACTTCTTCGGAGACCTAACAGTTGGCCATCTAACTCTGTCCCTTTATCATATGCTATAAGACCACATAGTGCTTATACCATGCGAAGTGGCTGTTGGTTACTGTACTTCACGACTAAGATGATATTTGTATGCTCTGCAGCGGGATCTACGCAGTAGTTCACCAAACTGAACTTTGATAGGAAAGAATACCCTTGGAAACAAGTTTCCATTAAATAAATTAAGATGGCTTTCAAGTGGGAGGAAGACCAACAAACTCAGACAATGAGATACCACCAAAAAAAACAAACAAACAAAGAAAACACACACCATAAAAAGCAGTTGCTTCATCAAGTTCCTAAAGTGTTCACATTTTCAGAACAGTTTTTACCTCTTCTTACCAAAAATTACTTGGATCACTTGTTTATGCTGAGCCTTTCGTAAATAAACAAATACATAAATCTTTCAGCGCTTGAGTACTGAAGTAACGTTTCACAATTTCTAAGACCATCTTTCCTACAACATTCACACTGACAGCATTCAAAAATGCCTCATGGTAAAAACACAAAGCCATAGAGCCTACATAAAAGCCAAACACCTCCCTCCCCCAAAAAAGCCCCTTAAACTTTGAAAGTAGCTCAAATTAGTCAAACAAAAAGACAGTAAGAAACAAAACTAATTTTAAAAAGCACAGAAAGATATCTGAAAAAGATGCATGACACTGAGATAACACTAGCATGAAACATAGGAAACTGGGAAAGATTATGACAGTCCTATAAAAAGCATCACTCTTCTGTGTGTACAAACGTAAGAACCGATTATATGCTCCAACGTCACCACTTACATAAGGACATGGTGCTATTTTCTTAAAAGGTGGAAGTCACCGAGCACGAAGGCCGCTGACCTTCAGAAGAAGCGCTGACCACAGAGGCACCGCACTGCTCGGTGAGCAGGGCTGTGACAGCACAGCCCCCTACGGTACCGAATCCCCGCGCTTCAGACACTCCAGAAACTCTCTTCACAGCCACCAACATTTAAAACATCCTTCTCTTTGAAAGGAATACAGGAATTTTAAGGACAAAGGGCACACCCACTAAGATCCACGCAAACACTACCCTTATACACAGCCAGATAGCATCCGACTGACTGCACTGACTGGTCAGATACTCAACGCTTCCATGTAAATCCAACTACAAAACCTCAAGAGGAGCGGTATTTACTGCAAATTGACACATTTGGGTTGGTGGTTTGGTACAATGTTATATTAATTTCCTTCCTCACCCTTCATAAACATATTCCTTTGGTGCATAAAATTGAGTAAGTAACACAGTCTACCAGGTCACCCAGCTAGCGAAACTTATCAGTTTAACCTGAGACGCGTTTGCCCGCTATGCAGCGATTACTCAAAAGTTAACCTAACAAATACTAATAAAGAGTGTATAAAATGCTATGGTTGTTTAACAGCTTGCACACGCTTTTTATTCCATTTTATAGTTTTTGTCTTTCCCTGTAAGCCTTCCACAAGTTCAGGATATTTCCTTTTAGGTAGAGACATCAGTTTGGATCGCCACTGCGAACTTCTGTCACTTCTGAAGAACGTCAGACAGTGGAAATGAGAGTACCTCGCCAGTAACTCTGAAGAAACGTGTAGCACCTGTCTGTGCGCACCACTTAAAAAGATAATCAGGACGTATTTGAGGTGCATGCTTTGCTATTTAACCTTCAAAATACATTATTCTATTCTGAAGTCGTAAGAAAGCAGGGTTTGGAGCGGGTAGGATACACGGTCGCATCTAGAGGCCTGCAGAACCTCCTCAGTCATCAGGAAAGCTAAAAGTGTCCTTAAGATGTTGTTTAAGGAAAACGAGTGCCATCTGCTTAGCAGAAACCGGAGCCTGGCATATGCGCTCCTCTTTCCCGTAGGCTGAAGAGCCAGCCCCCAGGCGAGAGGTGCGCACCCCACACAAAACACCCTCGCCGCAACCCCCGCAGCCCCACGCGGGAGGAGCGAAGGCACAAGACGAGCCCCCCCCCGGCCGTGCCTGCCCCCACTCCGCCCCTCCAGGCCACCGACGGGCTGGGCAGGCCGGACACACGGCCGGACGGACCGACAGCCGCCCCCACGCCCCCAGCGCCGGCCGGGGCCAGCGGGAGGCAGCCTCCTTCCCCCCGCCCCGGGCTGGGGGGGCCGGCGGCACCGCCCGGGGGCACCTCCCGCCCCGCTCGCTGCCAGCCCCGCCTCGCTGCCCTGCCCGGCCGGAGCCCCAGTGCCGTGCCGTGCCGTGCCGTGCCGTGCCCTGCCCTGCCCTGCCCTGCCCTGCCCTGCCCCGCCGCCCCGTGCGGCCTCGCCCCGCCGCCGCGCGCGGCCCGACCTCGGGGTGCAGGATGGGCACGCAGCCCGCCTCCTTCTCGTACTCCTCCAGCGGCGCCGCCATCTTGGAGCGAGCCCGCCGCCCGCTGCATGCCGGGTGCTGCGCGCGCGCCGCCGCCCGGCCCCGCCCGCCCCCGCCGCCGGCTGAGGGCAGGGGGGATGGATGGGGGCCGCGGGGAGGCCCGCGGGCCGTGACGGGCACCGAGGGGCGCTAACGGGCTCTAACGGGCACCAACCGGCTCTAACGGGCACCGGCGGGCTCTAGCGGGCACCAGCCTGCTCTAACGGGCGCTAAGAGGGCGGTAGCCGTGCCTCGATGCCCTTCGGGAGCGCGCTGCTGCTTGGGGATGCCGCTCTCGGCTTGTGGTTTCTGAGAAATTTCTGCTGGGTTAATTCATTATTATTTGGAATGAAAGCACAGTGAGGACTCCTCTGCCTGTGTTACGTTGATTTATTTCCCAAGTAGCGCTCGTCCGGTTCTCCGGGAGTTACCTTCGTGCCTACTAGTAGCTAAGAGAGCCCAGGAAGAGATCAACAGAGGTTTCTAACGTCTCTGCTATCAGCTCTTAAAATAAATGAATAAATAAATAAATTGTAAACCGTCACCATGCTCAGAAAGTCAACAAAGGATCCTTTCCAGGCGCTGGTGCCTAACTGAACCAAACATTTCTTACATCTTGCCACACGTGCTATCCAAACAGCCAATCCGGGTGCTGAGGATTTAGGGGTCAGATTAGATTTTTGGGGGGGAAAATAGGTTTTGGTGTGTTTTGTTTGTATTTGCTGTTCTTACCAGCTGCGTAACACGCTCACAGCCGAGATTAGCAATCCTAAAGCTCTTCATTTCAAACTCATGTAAATGCCCGCCATTATAAATTACATTCTTATAAAAAATGTTTTTCCAATTACAGAGTGTTATTGCTGGTTTGATTGCTGCTTTATGTTGTCATATCTATGGTGCTCTCATTTGCCTTGCCGAGAAAGTGACTTTATATAATACATTTTGTTGTATCATAATGCATTAAGCTCATAAGCCTAAAAACCCACCATGATACGTTACACTCCTATCTCGTATAAAATGCAACAGAGATGCGCTAATAAAATTTGACTACAGCATTATTAAAGTGTTAAACCGTAAATATCTTTTTGCTGTATAAATAAATACAAGATTAAAATTGTCAGGAAGAAGGATGACATAAGATTCAGAAAGCGCGAGTGTGGAACAGGTCCAAAAGCACAGACTTGAAATGTTAAGGTACTGAAGTGCTAAAAGAGCAGAACACAACACACGGTATATAGAAGAGGATCTTTTTTTAACTGTGCATGTTATTAAACGTATGAGAGTTTAGATGTAATTTGTAATCTGATTTGCCTGAAGAACAGAGTCTTCAACCTCCTGCAAACCTCAGAAATAGAAATCCTATAAATCACTGCAGTTCTTCGTTTATTTATAATAAAAGTAGGGGTCATAAAATAACCAAAAATCCTTATAGTATTTTTACTATGCACATTATTTTTTCTCACAAGTCTAAACAAGCTATGCTTCATCCCTTGGCACGTTCAATTTCTACTCTGAAGTGGGTTGTAAATGCAAACCCTGCCATTTCCCTATTTATACTCTGTTCTTCACAGGTCCACACGCTTTGAAACCGACTCTGTTCTGAGAGACATCTGCACAGAGAATTTTTGCTGTTGAACTTGAGGCCCTATGTAGCTCACGTGCGGCCCATTATTTCCTTCTTCAGAATGGAGTCTCCCTTTTATTCAGAATCATTTCCTAATCTGTAACAGAATCGCTTGGAAACATGATTCTTTACTGTCTTGTATCGTCACTTCGGACACACTTAACATCTGTGCAGAGTAAGCCAACAGCAAATACAAACCTAATAACCTGCTGTGGTGACGCAGTTTGCACCTATTTTCCACAAGTGTAACAAGGTTAGATGTTTTTCTGGATTCTGAGAGAAAATTGTTACCTGACCTTGAACAATTATTTTGCTCCTCTACATTATACTTTGCTCATCTGTTAATTAAGTATTTTGACACCTAATTCTGAGGGGTAGTCTGAATTTATTATTGCTGCAGAGCAATGTAAAGTTCTCAGATTAAAAATGCC
Source organism: Anser brachyrhynchus (assembly GCF_964034855.1). Lineage (NCBI taxonomy): Eukaryota > Metazoa > Chordata > Aves > Anseriformes > Anatidae > Anser > Anser brachyrhynchus. Next base: position 41,161,507 of record NC_137694.1, on the reverse strand, counting down.
TTGTAAATGCCAGGATTTTTACTGATCAATAGCAGAAAATGCTCTTCTGTGTGGTTTCATTGAATGATCAGTAGCTGATGTGTGAAATGTTTTTCATATTGACCAAAGGTTTTATCCAGTGCTTCCTATTCAGTATGCAGTAAGGACATGCCTATGATAGGGGCTAAACACAGTGCACAGTCAAAACTGGTTTTAGATCCTAGTCTGACAAAAGAAAGCACAGTTCACCAACACCATGGACCCTTGGCCTTGGCTGTCATTCCTTTCCTTCCTTCCTTCCTTCCTTCCTTCCTTCCTTCCTTCCTTCCTTCCTTCCTTCCTTCCTTCCTTCCTTCCTTCCTTCCTTCCTTCCTTCCTTCCTTCCTTCCTTCCTTCCTTCCTTCCTTCCTTCCTTCCTTCCTTCCTTCCTTCCTTTCTTCCTCCTTTACATTAATCACTGTAAAAAAAAAAAAAAAAAAGGAGTCAAGGTCCAGACACCTTTAAATTTTTGGCTAAGACAAAACACAGCTTAACGGAGAAGTAAGCAGCACAAAGTCTTACGATTCTCTTTTATGCAGCACGAATTTCACCTTTTCTGAATGAACTGTTAGGAAAAAAATAGCTTTGGCAGAGACAAGTCATAATATATTTGTAAAATAAGAATCCATATACAGGTTTCAGTACTAAGGATTATTTTACCGCTATTTTAGATTGGATCTTCTACTAAACTGTGAAATGTGACCGTGAAATAAAAGATATACATGTCTTAGTAGTATTTTTGTATAATGGCGTTACCAATTAAAATGACTAAAAGTGCAATTAAACAATGTTTACCTTTGCAACTAAATGCTACAATTCAAGCTAAATGTTTGCGCTCTTGGCAGGCAAAAACATGTAGTGAAAATATTGGAACGTCTTAGCACAAAAATAAGTGCTAAGTCAAAAATACTCTTCCTAACTCTACAAGAATGAACATCCTTAAAGGAACTGTGTTTGTCCTTCACTTCTCCTACGTAATTTTCACTAATCCTACTCTAATTAAAACACCACGAAGTGGATTTGCCTCCATACTTTGCCTCTCTGAAATTTTCTCTTGCTTAGTCACCCTAAAAAGTAGCTTCAGTAGCAGTGGCTGAAATATCCGTGGAAGCATATCGCATTCCTGTTCTCTGGGTATGTTTGCAAAGCAGCACAAGTAATGTAATTAACAGAGGAAAAATGAAATACCGCTAGAGTGACATCCTCAGCGCTCCTGTGGCCCGAGGTTTTACATCTTCGTTATTAGCTATCCACGCAGCATTTTCTAATCATGTTACTTCATGTACTCTGTGCTTCCTCTAGTGGTAATTGCATCCATCCATCTAAATGTGTGTAAGCAAATAAAGCACATAATTCGCTTGGGTTTATCCAAGTCTGAGCTTACTCTCCGCATTCCCTTCTAGATGGAGAGCAGCCGGTTCTCACACGGTTTTGACCGGCTTGTGTCGACGAAAGCCTGTGGCTACAGCCACCCCCAGGTGCCTCCTTCTGGGTGCATTCGGGGCTCTGCTTCTTTGAAGTGTTTATACAACATACTTCTGCAGGCCAAACTACCACACCATTATCACGTTACTGGGCATCTAAGTGCGCACTGGGCTCAGAAGCCTACCATTCTTTAAAGGCTGTGAAGGTTTTTCTTCGCTGTGGGGATCAGCATCTTTTAATTGCCCTAACATCTGTCTGGTCAAACCTCACTCCTTTAGCTGTGACAACAAACCCTGCATTTTCGTGAATGTTTCACATTTTGTTCTTTGCTATTGGAAGGCCAGCTGCCACCAACCATGAAACTTGCCTCAGTAATTTCATTTTAAATCCCATGCTGTAGGCCCTTTGCATTTTTAGAAACTCTTACTCACTAGATTGTGTCTCAGCATAGCAGGAGACAACTGGAGGGAAATTTCAGATGAAACTAGTGAGCCAATTTCAACAGCAGGGAGAATGTTAAAAAAAAGCTTCATTCACAAATGACCTTTCTCCATCCGATGTGGAAAAAACTGGAGAAAAAATAATGTACGGTATGACCATTTTCTTGTTGAGGAGAGGTGTCTTCAGCATTCAGAAGAAACCATTAGTATATGAATGTTACAGGATCATGACACCATTACTGATTTTCCTTTCATACCTTCTTGCAGTTCAGTTAGGTTGTGATGCCCCAAAATGCTCAGGTTAACAATTTAGAGAAAAATACTTAAACTGATGACAAACAGCTCTTGTCCCACTCTGGGAAGGGAATTACATCTGAAGTCAAATTAGAACCAGTTGTTATAAGACCAATCCAAGTCATTTATCTTCAACGAGAGCCACAGCTGGTGGGGAAACTGGAAGTTTATTTTGCTTCATTCTGCCCAAATAGCTTCATGGAATTTGTCTTTAAAAATATAATCCAGATGAAAATGTTCTCAAAGCAAGCACATTAGGAGAATATTAAGTATGCAGAATTCGTATCAGAAATCTAAGATATTGAATTGATAAGGATGGCTAGTGATAGTACCACTGTGACTGTAATGTGCCACTGCAAGTCAGGCAGAGCTATGGATAAAAGAGATCAGTGGTTTTCCTTACTACCGTGCACTGCCGGGCTCCTCTGCTCTGCACGGCCAGCAAAGAGAAATAGTCGCAGTGGCTGCATTAGGCAGTTGTGGCAGGCAGTTTGTTTCTGTGGATCCCATCAGAGAGCCAGACAGCGCTCTTACTCCAGCTTTATAATGATGTGTTTCTGAATTTCAGCGGTAATAGTCTTGATTTACACTGCCGTAAACAGAGGAAAGTCAGACACGGTGTATATACTACTTCTACTACTTCTCAAATACTACCACATATCAAGGCAGCCAGTTTTAGATACCATGCACTATCAGCAATCCCCCTAGAACAGGGGGAAAAAGGTGGGAAAATCCCAGCTTAACTATTATCTGATGTCTGGGTGCTCCCTCAACCATTGTAAATTGTGAAACACAACATGGACAGTGGCACTAACAGAGAAAGCCACCTTCTTCCTCACTCCTCTTGCATAAATCTGTTGAGGCAAGCTTCTTTTGACGAGAAAGCAAGCCATAATTTTGGCTACTGGTCTGCAGATGATAGGTGTTTTTCAGGACTATTGGTATGGAACAGGATGAGTCTGTCCAAGGAAGTCGTCTCTTCCCCTGCGCAGCCTCTTTTCTCCTGCAGAAAGTCTCCAGGAGATTAGTGTCTTAAAAAAAGGCCTAGCATGGTGTTTGAAAGAAAGCATCAGAAAAATAATGTATTGCTGACGTTTCACCCTCACCTTCCTAGAGTGAGCAAATTCTCCATCTGGCCTTTGGAAGCAGGAAAGCCCCTTGCAACACTAAAAGATGTTACCCGTTTCATTTGAAGGGAGCCTTTTTTACTTGTAGCTTCCCACAGTGTACTTGAACCCCAAATTTCTACATTGAATTAAATGCAAGGAGCTTCTCCAATAATGTTATTAAAATATGATGCTGATGAAATAAGCATATATATGACAGTGACAAACAGCAAGATGCTAAACGTATTTCTGGAATCCTAAATGGCTTAGTTAATTGTTATTAAGGTTGTGATTTCAAACGGTATGGAATTCAACCTGTCAATACAACATCTCTTCCTGAAAAGCTTCTTTCACTTCCTGGTGTTTGTTTTTTGTTTGTTTGTTTGTTTGTTTAGCACAGGTTTTTGTTTGTTTGTTTATTTGTTTAATGAAATCATTATTTAGCATTTGAACACAAACCAGAGAGGTGAACATTAAATTTAGGCTGTTACTAAGTGTAGCAACCTCACTCTTAGGCTTTTGGTATTTTTGTCACTTTACTGTGTTCCTCTTTCCTGTCAAAATAATCATACTACCAACAAATAGGTATAGCTCATGAATATAAAACAATCAGATTCTTTCCATAGGTGATTACTTTTGTTGACACAATTCCACATGCTGACAAATTCTTCAATGATTCATAATGAGTTAAAAGTACAGAAAATTAACAGCTTTATCTAACAACATTTTTATGCCCTCTTTTTTTTCTTTTTTTTTTCTTTTTTTTTTTCTTTAAGAAAATGTGCACCTCTTTCCCACTCATCTTAATTTGAACATCTGGCCTCATGTTATACTCATGGATGGTTTTGCTGCTATTGTTAATGTCAAAGCATAATTTCATCTTTCTTTATTCATTATAGCCAAAGTTATTATTATTAGCTTGCTCACTACTTAGACTGTCCAATACTTAAATACGTCTAATAGGTCTACTAAAACATATTTTAAGGTACCTGTTAGTCTCCTTTGAGTTTTGCCCTAGAGCTCTTTCTTTAACACATCCAGGAACATGCCACATATACCAGTTTATTCTGCTAACTGGGGCAAAACTACAACTACTGTGATGCAGCTCTATGCAACATATGATACTGGTTTATGCTTAATATTTGTAAGGGAAGATGAACAGACTTGAAAATGAAGACTGACTTCACTTCATGAACTTCTTTTGCTATTTTTCATTGACCATTTGTTCTCCCAGACCTCTCTTTGCATACATTGGGCTGATTATTCCAACTGCCTTTGAAGAAGGTCCAGAACATGTCCAAAGGATGTATTACTGAAACGTCGGTAACTGCTGAGGGAGTAGCTCACTGCCAAACTGAAAAGCAAGAACAGACCAATAAAATAAAATAAATAGCCATGCTGCTTCTTTAGAGAGGTATTAATGAAAAAGAAGCAATAAATACTCAATTACAGTGCCCTTTCATGGAAATATAGGCTCCTCAGGAACTGAATTTGAAGCAGGCTGAATAACAAAATAAGAAACAGAACACAGGAGTTTAAGTTACCATCTTTGGCTGAAAGCCAATAAATGAATTATTTTTGGTAATTTAAATCAAATGAAATAAATATTTTCCCCTTTCAGTTCAAAATAAAGCTCAGAGGAGCATGATAGGTTTATACTGTTCCCCTTTACAAACTAAAATCTGTTAGCTTGATTGAATTAATTTCCAGTGATTAAGATGACGCCCAAACATACTTACAAGACATGTTTATAAGACACTTTATAAGACATAAGTAGCATGACCATAGAGTACTCTGTGTTATAATCCTATTCAAGAACTGCGGTTATTTTCATCATGGTAGTAATCTAGATAGACACCTAGAGACCGTTCTGCATATTTGCCAGAGATGGACCTGCCCATTGACTGAACGTGGAAGATTGTTTGCATACATGTAAAACAAAACAAAACAAGGAATAGCAACAGGAACAATATATACAACAAGGAAACTTTCATCAAAAGTAGTAAGAAAGAAAATGAAAGATTAAAAGCCGAAAGCTTCCGATATTTCTATTGTTCACATTCTTTTAATGGGAGTTGTTTTATTTCTACATTTAATTCTGTAGAGGACAATTAATTGGCTGTTTGAAGTATTTGAATTATATCATGCACGTATTTTAGATTTATCATAGCATTGGAATTAAGGACAGACAAAATAAGCCAACACCACTCATGATAAGCTTTCAAAACTGTGACAGGAAAAGTTGTATGAATTACCATCTTATTTAGTTTTCTGCTTGATTTGTAGTGAATATTTATTAATTTTTAATATCATTAATCATTACTTACAGGCAAGCACTCTATTCACAGGTGCTGATATGAACTAGGCTATGTTTGAATGGGATAGAGTGGTAGCACCAACAGGTACCTGCCCTGGACGAAGAAGGGCTATGTAGGCAGTAGCAATGTCTACCATCTCATTGATTCACCTGGAGAAAAAAAAATTGACAAGGTTTTAGGGTTGAATTTCTTGTATTAGACATTAGTCATTCACATAATGACTGCCAGAATACTGAAGCTGCTAAATGAAGAATTAAACCCTATAGTTAAGCTTTAAAATAAATAAATAAATAAGCAAACAAATAAAAACTAACACAGAGCAAACATTTAGGAGGTTTGCATGAAAATGTTCAATCCAAACTGCAAACTCAAACATTCATATGCATCATTAATATTCAGTACTGCTGCATGATGAAATTTTATTCTTTAAAACAACAATAACAACAACAAAAACCAGAATACTGGGGGGTGGAAAGTTGTATGTTTAGACAGTGCACTTGGGAATCACTGAGGACGTGTATAGGAGGTGTATAGCCAGCATAATGAAGCCTAGGAGCTGCAGGGAATGAGCCAGTGGCACCATTTTTAGAATAAATGCAAGAGAACCGAGCTGTCACATTAAGGCTGACAGTGCTGTTATGCAGCTCTAATCTGCTGTACAAAGATCTGGGTTAGGAGAGGAGGAGAATCTATAGATGCGCTATTCCAAGGCTGCTTTTCTGAGAAAATGCAAAAGAAAATCAAAAACCATGCATGATCAGAAACATTACAATATGCTGGGAATGCAGATAACTCCAGAAACAGGAATAGGATAACAGGGTAATTAGGGTCACAAGATAGTTCCAGAAAGAGGAATCCCGCCTCTCAAACTCTTTTTCAAAAAAAAAAAAATAAAGAGTCTTTAGATGCTGAGACATTTTGAATGAAATGACTGTGTTATTTCCATCTATATATGCTGAAGTAACACAGTCAAAATAGCGTGGATGATTCCTACAGTGTACTAAGACAGACTTCCCTGGAATCGCTGTGAAGTTTAAGACCCATTCAGGCCCCGTCCTCAAAAGTGCCACCACTTGAGAGACTTCCCAGCACTCTAACTGCACATCTTGATGTTAATGGGAAGCAGCAATGCTCAGGAACTTGCGGGATCAAGACCTCGGTCCTCCTGGACTTCATTTACTGCTGACTTTTTTATCAGTCTTTTAAAAAAAAAGTAAAAAAGATTTGCTCACACTTTAATACAGTGGAACTAAAAGGTTTGGCAGACAATGGTATTTAATAGACGAGTATATAGCCGGGCTTTAAAACTGTTACAAATGGTCACACATTATACGGTAACAAAAACTTAAGCCATTTATTATAGTGTAACCTGCCACTGCTAACTCATAAACTATCTGGTTTAGGTTTTGGCCTTTTCTAGAAGTACACGCATGCTTCCAGCATGTCTGGGAAACAAACGACAAAACATCCGCAGGGAACGCCACGCCATAAAATTGGATTCCCGATTAAAATAGGGAAGGAAGGGCTGCCAGCAAAACTCATCAATTTCATCTACAGAGCTGCAGATCAGCGCTGAGCCTATTCTGGCTGTTGGTGGGTGCGAGCTCCCCTCTGTAACCCCGCCAGTCTCAGGGAGAGACAGAGCGTCGTTCTGTGAAGGAGAAATGAAGCATAATGCAGACCGCATAGCCATAGGCTTAGCTTCTTATGAACGTCTTCATTTTTCCTGAGAGCCCATGCCTGGTGTTCTCGGCACGGGGCCACGCAGCTCCTGCACCTCGAGGCAGAGGAGCCGGGCAGCCGCCTGCTGGGCCGGGCTGCAGGGAGCTGGAGCCAGCCCTTCACGCACTGAAATGCCCAGTTGCCACACGCCAGCACAGGCAGCCAGCTACGTGGTATAAGCATGGTGCTGTTCGATTAGGAACTCGTTCGGTGCTCATAGCCCACCCTTTGCAAATGCTCAGTTCCTATCCTAAACCCTGGATAAACCCACGCGGATTTATCCACGTGGAAGGCCAAGCAGAAACACAAAACACAGTGAATGGATCCAGCTGCAGCCGTTTTATTCCTTAAAGCAAGCAATACTCTGGGAGACCCACAACACACCTGTAATCATCTGAAGTTGAAGGTTGTCTTGCATTAGCCTTGAGCACCTCAAACCTCTGGTTCTGAGTACCTTTCTTACCAGGGTATGGATTTTCCTGCTACTGAAACGATAAAGAAAAATTTTTCCTGCCATCTTTTCAGTATCCCCGTTTTCAAGTAAGGCCTTAAGAAAAACAGGAAGTGAAGGCTGGAAAGGAAGGTTAGACTTCATATAACTTCGGAAGCTACTTAATGAATTTGACACTTTTATATGAGAGCTGGGAATATCTTCTAAAAATATATTTATTTATTTACTTTTTCTGTGGAAATCATGGAACACAACCGACAAGCCTAAAGCATCGCATTCTGGGAACAGTACGCTTCTTCCTGTGTGATCTTGGGGGCTTAAGGACGCCTGAGTGCATGGCAGATGAAGTTTTCCAGTATACAAAGAGGACGAGTTAATAGACATGAGCAGAAAGGACAGCTGAAGAATGCAGACATGCAAAACTATCTGCCATTCAGTAGCCTGTTACTCTGCAGTAAAGATGCTGGCTAAGAGGTGAGCCTGGCTTTCTGATGCATCATAACAGGGGAGGAAAGAGAGAGGCGTTCTGTTTGTCTGTCATGAATCAACAAGGAGGTCAGCAGGAACACGAAATGAATTTTTATGAGTATTTTGGACGTCCAAAACCACTCTGTCTCTTGCCCGGATTATCAGTCTGGCTCTTCTTTCTGTATTTATGTTTTTGACTTCTGGTGGGAACAATTAAGAAGAAACAATGAGCCTCTGCTGTCCTGACATAAAATCTGCAGTAAAATCTAGCCTCTGGAAGAAAAGCTTAGAATCCATCAGGGAGAAAATACATCCTCTTGATAATTGTTTAGCGATGGCAGAACACTGAGGATGCTCTAAGGATATGAGGCATGAGATTATAGATCTAATAAAAACGTCTGTAAAGTAGAGAGTAATTGAGATGTTTTAGAATACATTCAGCAACCATGAACTGACACAATAGGACAAAAATCTATCAGTCTGCTTGAAAGAACAGAACCAACAACCTTTCACTGCTCCTTTCAAGGACAATAGAGGTTTTTATTTTTTTCTCTATTATACCTTGGAGGAGTTTCCAGTTTTTAAAGCACAGTAAATGCTGGAGCTGGTTCTGTCAAACATGAATAATTGAATTTGAGTGGAAATGCAGAGACTCTCAAAACACAACAGAAGACTTTGGAAAGCACTCAGAGAAAAATGTATGGGCTAGGTTCACTTCTCCTGATCTCATTTATATCACTAAACTTGGCCTATCTCCGCTGAAATCAGTAAAGTGTTGCTGGTGTGATACTTCATTTTCAGCAAAAATAAAAGTGAATGAGGTCCAGTATTTGCAGGAATCATCTCTTCAGAGACAGGGACAGTGGGTATTGTGAGTATCTTTGCAAGCACTGAAGTAGACAGTACGAGTCCATGAATATCAACAAAATTACTAGATCCTCCATCACTCCATGGGCTGTATCTGGAGTCTGCTCCCCCTTTTGCTCCAGTGACATGTATTCACTCCGTATTTGTTCTCATTGTGTTAGACACTAATGAACCTCAGCACTCCGTCTCCAAGGGCACAGTGAAGATTACTGAAGCCTGCTGACTTTCCAAACTGCTTATTTCTTGAAGAGGTCATCCATGGAGCGAAGCCAGGTCCTGCCCTTTGCCAATAGCTTTGTCTTAACTTGGCTGCGATTTTAGTAAATAGGTGGAGAAGTAAAAACAGGAAGAGACTAAGCCAAGGTTCAAAATGAAAGGGTAGGCAACAGGGGTATATGATAAACCAAAAAAAGAGAGCCCTAAGTAGAAAGAAAAGAATATGAGTCAGTAAAGAGTTAGAGAACGGAGAATAGCAAGCAGAGAAACAATTTACTGCCTAAAGCATGCAGTAAAAGATAGAGAAAGCAGGGTATTAAAGAAGCAAAAGGTAAGTGGGGGAAGAAAAAGGGCATTTCTTACTCATTATCTCTTGAAACTATTTTTTTTCTTTTTCAGCAAGTGTTGGTTAGTCATAAAGTTGCTGTTATTTAATTTTTGAGTTGTACTCTATCTTCTCCCACAGAATGTATACAACCTATAGGCTGGGGCAAGGGAGCAAGGAAGCCATGGGGTCTCATACCTCTGGAGTGAAATACTAGCCATATTCTTTTCTTTCTCTGTGGCTAAGCAGTATTTGACTTTCAGCTTAGCTGACTTTGAAATGTCAAGAATAGCATCAAGGCTTTGGCCTGTTTCTAGTGTTCACAAATCCCAGGCACTGAAAAAATGGAAAAAAATTGCCTTTCTTCCCCAGGGCTTTGCACAGAAAGGATGTTTCCAAAAACAATGAAGACAGAATTAGAAAATCAGGCAACAGACCTCCTTTTTACTCAAGCAGATGCTATTAAAACTGAAGACTGTGTGCACAGTGTGCAATTAGTACCATTGCCTGAGAAGTGCATGGTTAAGAAGAGCTTTACACTCCCCATGTAGGACTTTTAAAAGAAAGGTGCATGCAGGCAATTCCTCTTATATGTGTATGTCTGCTTTTTTTACTCTCCCACACCAGAAACAAAAAATATTTATTTAAAATTCTATTTACTCCCGCTGACTAGTCTTATTTCACATGGATGGTGTCAAGTAGGTGGTTCAAGACATGTAAGATGCAGAAAACATCTTGCTCTGACCAGAAAAAGGCCTGCAAGTTTGCCTGATTTGAAAAGCCATTGACTATTGATGACTTGGGATCACCAGGAATGGAAATCAATGTACTTGCCACAAGCAGGGTCATCACCCATTACATCCCTCCAAAGATGTACAGCAGTTTGTTTTCTAGGCCCAGTGCTTCATGAGACTGTGAAGATAAAAATCACATTTCTTTCATTAACATCCTCTCTGCTCACATTGATTCACTTCAGTTCTGACCCAATTTTAATGGCTGCTGCTTTCAAATGATTTACTACCATTGAAACAGTGACATGCTTTATTGGAAAATATATAATGACAACTTCCAAGTTGTGTGAAAATTTTGATCTCCACCTCCATCAGTTTGTGGAAATATTGGCTCCAAAGCTTATGCATGAATTGAAAGATAAGGTAGAGAATTATCAGAATAGTAAAGCTTCAAATGATGGTATCATTTACCATATTCAAGTATTTCTTATTTCTTTCTTTAGCTTATTACATAGTCTCATAAGCAGATAAATATATATATAAAGAGGAGAAGACTAAAGAGCAGCAGAGAAAGAGGGCAATGAGAGAGAAAGGGTGACAGATGATCTGTCTGAGCTGACATGGTGTGAGGCAGGGTGTGGAACTGGAGAGGAACCTCAGGGTTCCTGAATGCAGCTCACTGCAATCACGCTGTGACGATGCTGACATTAGGCCCAGATGGATCCTCAGAGTATCTGTGTCCCCAGCTATATCACATACCACAAAGCAGCCTCTGATAACATGTAACAATCGCAAGACCATTAGTACAAAAGGCAAAAAGCCTCAAAAATTACACCGTGGCACAGAAAGGGAACAGAAGACATGCACAGCACTGCCATTAGCTGAAACATCCCTGGAGAATTTCTAGCAGATGGATCCTGCATCATGCCCCACAGGAAAGCAAAAGCTGCTCAGTCTCTGCCAATCTGACACCAACAAAAAAAAATTAATCCTCAAATTAACCCCAAATCTGTCAGTTAGTTTAACCCTGGGAATATAAGCAAGATACATCATCCAGCAACCTAAGAAGTTTGTCAGATTGTTGTCCCAGTCTAGTTCTAATTGTGGACAATCCATAACTTGTCAGAGAAAGCAGATCCACAGACCTTTCTCTCTGCCCATGCTTGGCAGCACAATTACCAAATATCCCCTATAACAGAAGATATCAGTGATAAGGAGCTGAAATTCTGTGATGTATGCAAGATATTGCTTTCCTTTACTTCTCCCCTTCTTTCCTGCTCAAGACCAGACCTGAGAGCTGCAGATCTCGCAGAAGGCTGGCAGGAGAGTGGGAGATTTATGCCTTGGCCCCAGAATCTTGGTCTGATCCATGCAGTGACTGCTGCACCATCCCTATGCCCAGCACAGGACCTGTATCCCTTCCCGCATCACCTAGCTGGTTGCTTGGGAGCTCGGAAACTTCCTACCAGAGTTCTCTGCAACCTATATTTTAAGACTAAAGTATGGCAACTATACCCAGGAGTTTTCTAAGTCAGTATCAAAACCTATCTTGCATATCAACCCCAGCCAACCCTGGCAGAGCTGTACCTAAACCCAATAAAGTGAGGCCAGCCATCACACCCTGCCTATCTCATCCATCCAAGTCGACCATTCTGCTGTTGTTTGCCATGAACCCAGACCAAAGACTGTCCAGCTCCAAAGCTGCTGTCCTCTCTTACTGGCAACAACCTCCCTCCAACAGCTCTAGCTCCAACTGCAACCAAACTCTAGCCAGATAACTTTCAAGAGCAACGAGAAAGCCCAGAGTCCTCTTCCAGTTCCAAAATTTGAAAATACGAAAGTTTAAGACTCAAACAGACCAGCCTAATGTGAGGCTAATTTCTGCTTCCCTAAATGGTGGTATTCAAACAAGGACAAGGGAGATGGGCCATTAGTTAAAAGCAGAGACAAAAAGAAATAGAATCAGTTCACAGATAATCCATTTTCCAAGTCTCTCTGCAGTAAAATGCCAACCCTTTTCAACAGAGCCAAAATTTCACTTATAGCCTATCTAAATTTCATATTTATTAGATATTTCAAGTGAAATATCTATATTTCACTTAAGTCTATCTTAAACTAAAGCTGCGGTCACAACCCAAGGTAACCCAACTCCAGTAACTGAAGCACAGGCGAGGGTAAAGCTGTAGAAGAGGTTGGTTTTATTATAAAAACTTGAGAACATTTTTTTATTATTATTATCTCAACAATGTCGAAGAATGTCAGGCTATATGGTAATTTCATGTCACTCTTCTCAGTTTCAATTTCACCATCCTATTTCCAAGTACCTTGCTTGTCATTAAGTACATTTACTTGCTCTCTTTAGATTATTTTCTTCAGCAAATTCACCAATAAAATTTACTGAGCAGTACTAACACAGCAGCAGGGGAGTCAGTGTCCCCAGTGAGGAGCAGGATATAACATAATATAGGATATTTAATACCAGTTCTGAGCCTGGTAAGTCCCATAGCTCTAGTTGGAGGTAGCCCTTTTCTACCAGTTCTGAATTTTAAAGACGTTTGTGTTTTCTTAGGGGAAGGGGAGCAAGAGATAATTGATGGGATGGACAAAGAAGCTGATGCTACACTTCCTGAAGGACTTTTGTGAGTGACTCTCCCAGACAATGACCCCTTCTGCTCAGCACAGAAAGAAATCTGCATTGGAAAGCCCGCAAGATGTTCTGCCTCATCACTGAGTGGAGAAGAAAATCCCAGAAATACAACGGCAAAAGAATGGGTCTGAATACAAAAGGAGGAAGTTGTAGCCTGAAAGTGAAACTCTCCATTTTAATACACTCTGGAGGACCAGAATAAGTGCTTTCTAATTAGCTTGCATTTCACTTGGCATATTTATTGCTGTCACTGCATGAGTAGACCGATATACGAGGCTTTTTATTAAAGGTTCTCCAGAGAGAAGTATCCAGATCTGCCAGCAACCATGTTTAACCTCTCCAACCCTTACGGTTCAGTTAAAGTTCCTTCTCCACGCATGGTGAATACATCATCCTTCTGAGCGAACTGCGGGCGTGACTTAGGCAAATACCTGCTCTACCTAACACGCAACTGCAATACTTATTGTTTGCGGTCATGGTTCTTCTGGTTTGCTCATAGAAGTTGCCAAATCACACAAAAACGTGGTAACAGAAGTGCTAAAGCTAGCTGTTCGGTTAGAGAAGTCAGATGCAGCAAGAAACTGCAGTGTTCCTGACCAGAAGAACATTGGACGTCAAGGAGCTAGTGGTCCACACAAGAGTCTGCCTGAGCTGTATTTAGCTCTGAGATCCTGAACACATCTCCTGGCTGCAGGATAAACTGAAGGTGGTCAACTTCAGCAGGGGAGCCTGCAGGCAGCTCCTGCTCTGTACCCACGATTACACCACCTCCGTTCCCTCCCCTTTAAAACTGCAGCAACAATTTCCCATGTGAACGTCCTTCCCACATGATAGCAGAAATGATGAGTAGAGTTGTGTCCTTTTAAGACGATCCTGTAAGAACCTGAATGGCTAAAATTGTCTAACCCATCCATAGATGGGACCTGCATGGCATCTGCAGCATCTGCAGCTGCACAATCAGGTGTTCCCAGCATCGAAGGGACTTAAGGTTATTTAATCCACTGTCTCTTTCTTTATAGTGTTAACCGTACAAGAGAGCATTTTAAACAATACAAAGGCTGAGTGCTGTTCTCACTGGGTTCATAACAAACCAGCACCTCCTGGTGCAAAATAGCAGCTAAGAAGGAATCCACACCTGTTCTTATATACGTACAGGGCTGGAGTCCTTGTTCCTTTAGTTTTCCTCTCAGATGATGAGCGACCAGGCTGGAAGAGATATATTTTGCTTGAAGTGTCTCTTCCTCGCCAGCTGGGAGCACCATACAGTTTGACTTCCATACTCTGAATTTTGGTAGCTTTTGGTTGCCTTATTCCCCTCAGCGTAGGGGGTTAAGACAGCCAATACAACCCTAGCAATCCCTCTCTATCTCTGTTTTTTTAAGATTTAGTATCGCTTGATTGTAATGAACAGTTTTCAGGTCACAGACCTCCACCTGGCTGCCCTCCTGGCCACACAGCACAGTGCTTTCCTAACACGAAAGCTCTTTTCTCCATGAATATTCTCCTTGGTCACTCAAAAGCTTTTTCAGCATTGACCAGCTGCCAAGCAAACGAGACAGCTGCCTGTTTTACCCTGAGAGTGAACATTTTTCAGCCTGTTTCTCCTCCTGTTCTCCACTGAACTGGAATACACAGATGTTAGATATTTGTATCTGGCACTAATTAGCAAGTACCACCCATCAGAGTTGCTAAACAGAACCTTGTTTTCAAAATCCCATGGACAGATGCTGCTACTTTGCTCCATGTAAGTGCTATGTTTTCCTTCCAGATTGTTCCTTCACTTTCTCCTTTGGTGGAGCATCATCTTTTTTCCATTTGCTTTCAGCCAGAGATTCCCTAAGGGAATCCCTCAGATATTTCTTCAGATGCATCCCCTGTGTCTACGAAGCCCAGCGGAGCGTGATGTACCAGTGCTGACTTGCATTCAGCTGCACAGAGCGCAGCTCCCTTCCTGATGGTTCTGGCACGGCTAATTAGCTCTGCTGAGAAACCAGATACATTAAATCCCAGGCAAATGGCACCGTGCTGCAGCTACATTGTCTCCAACACCTAAGCTGGTGAGATTTTTTTCCTTAGGCAATAAAAGCTCCTACCCTTTTTCTGCTTGCTCATCCAGTTTGAAGAACCACGTACGAAAACGTTCTGAACAACATCTCTGTGTTAATCATTCCCAAACTTGTCTCTCTCCACTGGACCTCTCCTTCTCCAAACTGAAATGTTGACTTTTTGTTTTGTTTTGTTTCGTTTGGATTTATTTATTTTTTATTATCTCCTCATGAGGCTGCTCACAGTAAGAACTTGACCAAAGTAGAGCATGCTCTTCCTCTCTTGCTTGTCCTTATTACGAACATCCTGTGTGATCTGACAAGAAAATTTAAAAACATCATTAACTTTTTTTCCACTACATAAATTCAAACAAAGGGGAAATGAAAATGTTTACAAAGTGTTACTGAACAACATGCTCAAAAGATGGCTTTGTCCAGTAAAGAATTAATTATAATATATGTCTGAAATGTAAATGAGGAGGAAAAAGTAAAAAAGAAAACCACTTTTAAGCTAGGGAAGAAAATTAATGCAACCCAAAACAAGCGTACTTCTCAGAATCTGTATGTAATTAATATACCATTATTTGTGCAGAGTAAATATTTTCATTCAAACGAGAAGTTTCGACATTTCATTGCAAGAATTGGGAAAAAATCCAAATTGCTTATTGACAAGCTGTAGTAACTGTGTACCAACAAGAAATGAAAAATTTTAGCTTGTCATTCATGTTATATTCTGAAAACATGCCATGAATCATCCTCAAGTAAGTCCTACGCTGACTAAAGCAAAAAGGGGAATCCCTTTTTAGGATCCAAGCCTAAGTTTCTGTCAAAGAATAGAAAAAGTACATTGAACTTTTACCTTTGGCTTTGGTTTACTACTTAATACTGGTTCCAAAGGTCTCAGGTCTCTGCTTCCTTGTAACAAGGAAAAACTGGGGAGCATGGTTTTTTTTTTTTTCTTTTTTTTTTTTTTCTGAAAGGAAGGAAAATTGGTTTCAGGAAAAATCATTTATTTTGTAAATTGAAATAAGCAATGAAAAGCTTGGGTAAGCTTTGGATCACAGTATGTGAAATTAAATGTGACTGTTTGTATGCAGTTTGTGAAATAACCTAACAATTAAAGTTAATCACACAAACAGTTCTGATAAAATAGGATGATTGAAATGGATCTGTGAGACACATAAGCAGAAGTGACAAAAACCCGCGTGAGCACGGTGCAGCCCCAGGGCTGGGGCTGTGGGGACATGGTCAATCTGCCTGCTGCAGAGGTGAGGTCTCTGCCCGTGGGGGTAGTGCTGGGTGAGGGAATCCCTCCCTCAGAGCATGGTGAGGCCCTGGCACAGGCTGCCCAGAGAAGCTGTGGGTGCCCCATCCCTGGAGGTGCTCAAGGCCAGGCTGGATGGGGCTTTGGGCAACCTGGTCTGGTGGGAGGTGTCCCTCCCCATGGCAGGGGGCTGGAACTGGGTGGTCTTTAAGGTCCCTTCCAACCCAACCCATTCTGTGATTCTCTGAATAACTTATCTGCTGCCTTCCTTTGGAGGTGCTTCCACAACTGGTACAAAAAAACACAAACAAAGAAGGGACGTGGTCCTTGTATCGATGGGGCTACACTGTCTTGGGCTATCTGAATTTTGTCGTGACTGTATATGTATATGCGACAGCCAGGAGTTTACCATATTTTTCTGTAAAAAGCCAGGCTGAAGCTATCTGTCCTTTAGAGTAATACCGAAGTATCTTTGCTGACAACTTTAATAAATAATTCACTCTTTTATTTAGAGGAGATAGAACATAACATAGAGACTTGGCCATGATGCTTCACATATAAGCCTGGTGCTACTCTGTACACACATACACAAATCATGTGTTTACACACACACACACACACACACACACACAGAGCTTCTCTGTATTTTGATAAGGCTTTGGCAGTTGTAGTAAGGATAAGCCAGATACCTGGGCATGTTAAAAGTAGTATCTGAGCCAACTCCAGCCTGCCAGTCCTCCACTTTGCTACTTACAATCTTCTAAATTGCATAGTTGAGGTGAAGTGCTTAAATGATCTTACTGAAGACTGGGGGGAAAAAAGAAGAAGAATGTTCCAATAAAGCTATTATCTCAAATCTTGGAGTAATTTATTATTATTATTTTATAAAAACTGTCATTATAACTGAGAAGCAATCATCTACCAAGTTATGGTAATTATGTTGATTGTCATTAACAATGCAGTACAGAATTGTGTTTACTAATGAAGTACAATCCTGTAAACAATGTAGACATAGTTCATGAATACTGTATATTTAATTGGGGTCTTGGTTTGAGATATTGAGACAGTGAAAGAGGGCCAACATCACCCTAGATGTAACCCCACTAAAATAATGCACCACAAATATCTTACTTTTTCATGCATTTAAGGGAATTGGAAATAGTTTACTGAAGCAGTTATAAAGAATATACAAGTGGAAAAAAAAAAAAAAAGAAAAAAGCCATGCTTTCAAAGCTATGTCCTTGATTCTCATAATGGTCTATGACTCCAAATAATTTGTGCTGTATACTCTAAAGCATTTCCAGTCTGACCACTGCTGTTAAAATGCTAGGAATTTCTTCAGAAACTCAACCGCTAATTTGCTTATTGTATGAGGTAGGCTAGGACATAAACACTTGCAAGCCCTGGTAAAGAAGAAAATTGGAAAAGTTAGCACTGCCCTGCAGAGGACCTGCAGTAGAGGGTTCAAATTAAAAGATATATACTGATACTGTATCTCAGACACCTCTATAAGCTCCTCAGCAGGAGACAGACAAAAATGTGTAGGTTGTTGAGAGTTACAGATACAAGAAGCCAACAGTATTTCCAACAAATAAGGCAATAAAAGCATGTTTCATTAGCAATTTACAAACAATTTAAATCTGTATGCATGTCCAAGAGGATCCAGTAGAGGGGGACTATCTGACAAGGTCCTAAAACCAAAGTACAAATCAGGCTAGAAGGGACCTCTGGAGGTCACTTGGTGCAGTTGCCTGCTCAAGGAAGGTAAGGTTAGAGCATGTTGCTCAAAGTTCAATCAGGTTTTGAAATTCCCCAAGAACAAGAGCCCACAATGTACCTGTTTCAGTGTCTGACTACCCTCATCCTCGGAGTCCAGCTTTTCAAAGCCCGTGTCGAGTACAGCCTTTCTGCGTCACTGTGACAGTGAAGAACTTTGAATGTCATCTTGCACCGTTCTCCCTGTGGTCCGTACAAAACCAGGCAGGTCCCCAGTGACGCAGTGAGTGGAGCTGCCTTGACAACCCCGCACCATCTGTGCCAGCAGTGCTCCAGCTGCTGGTGTAGCACCTGGAGGCTCCAGGTGGCTGCTGCACTATGCGCTAACAGCAAAGGCTGCTCCTGAGGAAGGCAGAAGCAGACAGAAGGCAAAGCTACCACCGCTCCCTCGCTGAAGTCCTTGCTAACAAAAATAAGAATACACAAATGAAGCCAGATATTTTAAAGGAGATTAAAGAATGGAAAAGTCATAGGCAGGTGGCGTTAAGAAAAACATCGTTTTGCTACCTTCTTTGCAGCACAAAAAAGTATAATATTTGTGAATAGATTAATATTTATATATATACACTACTTTAATAGTAAAATATAAACACAGGATTTACAAATATATAAATCTAATATACAAAATATAGATATGTAAATACAGTACAAATATGTAAATACAGTATTGGGCATTTATATTGTGCTTTTTATTCTCAAGACTCTAACTTGGATCTTTTACCTTAGTACATATACACAAGAAAAACCTCATTTAAATTAACCAAGCTCCTAACCAATCATTTCTGCTAAGGGTGTGAATGCATGGGCACTCATTTCCACTGAGGCATCGTGAAAATCTCAGTAATTATCACATCCTTTCCAGCTGAGGAATCCTTTCCCTTCTCCTATACATTTCACCAGGAACAAGACAAGGACAGAGGATTTGCAGAGGATTTGATGTCCGGAGACATCACTCCTTCCGTGCCTACAGCAAACCTAATGACTCCAAAATCGCTATTCAGCAGCTGGTAAGAGTTGAAAATTGCATGGCTCCGCATAACAGCCCTTTGCCTGTTGGGCCTGGGTGCCGGCAAGATAATTCACAGATTCTGGACGTTCTGGCACAGGGACCTTAGCATGGCCTCCCCTACTCTCTGCTGGTTATCCCCTGCTGCTGAGAGATGTAGTCTAACCAGCTGATACTACTCCCCCCACCCCCAAACCTGCTGTGGACAAGCCAGCCCATATTCTGACTTAAATCTGGAGAATGGGAATGGTGGAAACATCTTTCCCTGTGCATTAGGCACCTCCATTCGTCCCTCAGGATGGCTTGTACCCAGCAGAGGCCTACCTGGCTCCACCTCAGAGAACGGCGGTGGTCAGTGGCAGGCCTCAGAAGCATCGCTGCTGAGCACCATCACGACTGCAGTGGCAGCTGAGCATCGAGCTTTCGCCCTGTTCCCACATACAGAGCACTGGTCTGGCCACGCCTCATGTATGGCTCAGGCATGACACGAGCACAGCCTATGCAGCATGGTGGCGGTGGGATTGCCCACCCGCCATGCAGGAGCAGCCTCCCCCAGCACGGCTGGCAGGCCCCAGGCTTGCGGTGCGTGGGCACAAGCGGGTCTGCACCACCGGGTGCGGGAACTGCTTGCTGGTGTGGGTAACAAACAGCCCAGACAGGAGTCCTGCGGCCCGGATTCCTCCCCTCCCTCAGCAGCCAGCTGGAGAAGGCTCTTCCAGCATGCTGGCATTCTCCGCTACAGTGAGCATTTCTTGGCTTTTCTCCACCCAAGAAATCCTCCAGTCGATATGATATATATCAATTCTAGAAGGAAAAAGTAACATTCTGCAAGTTATTGGCAAAACAAAGCTAGACAGTTAATCCCACTTGCCCTGCAGTTCCCACACTGTGAGATTGAAAAGCTTTCAGCAAGCCATTTTATTGATGGTCACTTGTTTCATTTCCTGAGGTACAGTGGTGAAAATCCCCCAACACTTGCTCTCATTCTCCCTGTTCCTTCTTTGGTCCAAATTTCTTCAAGAAACCAGCTACTTCACAAGCTTATCAAGTTCTCTAAGCCCCTGCTACTGTTCTTTCAGAGATTTCCAGCAGATGAACACTGAGAAAGGAGAGTTAAACCAAGGCCACAGGCTTAAACCCAGCGTAGTGCAAGTTGCAGTACTCAGAGGAAGGAAGTGTCACCATCTCCTCGTGATCACCTTTCAGCTGTGCACAGGGCTCCCTACCCCACGTGCGATTTCTATGTTGTTCCTTCATAGAAAAAGAAAAGAGAATGAGAGGGGTTACAACAACCACAAAACAGCGTCAACGCAGCAGAACCCATCCTGGCACAAAGCCCCCCTGAGAGAACTTCTCAGACTCTTTACCTACTTCCCCTCCTCAAGCCGCTGTTCCTGGAGGATGGTGTTCCTGCATTATCCTCTGCTCTTTGGCTTGAGGGAACATCCAGTCGTTTTCTGTAAGTGATGCTTTCCAGAAAATTAGAGTGACCTTTCTTGCACAGATCTAACAGCCAAAGGGCGGGAGGGGGCAGCAGAAACGTGACACTGAAACATCTCCCAGTGAATAGAAGTGCCTTCAGGCACCGTGTCTAAAGCTGGCTTTTAGTTGACTGAGCTATCAGACTGTGTTTAACAGCAACAGTGATATTTGCGGTAGACAGTTTCTGTGGTTACTGTTGAAGCAGAATGGTTTGCATATGATACTACTTGAATGAGTACAAATTTTAAATTCAGGTCTTAAATTCAGCTAAAGCTGTGGATGACAGCTACAGGTCGTCACTGCTGAGAACAGAGTCTCCCGGGTCTTCAGCAATATTCCAGCTAGAAGCTCAGGAGTCACCTCATGCAATGTAATTTTGCAGAATCCCCGAGTGGCTGAGGCTGGCAGGGCCCTCTGGAGCCCACCAGGCCCAAGCCCTGCCCCAGCAGGGCCACCCAGAGCAGGCTGCCCAGGGCCACGTCCAGGCGGCTTTTGAAGGTCTCCAAGGAGGAGACTCCACAGCCTTTCTGAGCAGCCTGTGCCAGGGCTCTTTTCACCTGCACATAAAGAAGTGCTGCCTGGTATTTCGACCAAGCCTCCTGTGTTTCAGTTTATGCCTCTTGCCTCTTGTCCTGGCACTGGGCACCGCTGATAAGAGTAGGCCTCCACCCTCTTTGCACACTCCCCACAGACATTTTTACACATTGACAAGATCCCCCTGAGCCTCCTCTTCTCCAGGCTGACCATTCCCAGCTCTCTCAGCCTCTCCTCATAGGAGAGGTGCTTCAGGCCCTTATCATCTTGATGGCCCTGCATTGGACTCTTTCCAGTATGTCCATGTCTCTCTTGTACAGTATTTCAGCATGCCATTTCTCTGCAAGGTTAACTACCTAATATTTTATTAATGAATTTTCTATTCTGTCGTCTCTTCAAATTTGTGTAATATTAATTAAATTTCTCCACTATTATTTACCTTTATCAAGGCTTTACTCCATCAGGAAGAAGGGTTGACCACGAGGTTCTTAACAAATCTGACGATCTGGCATTTTACTGAAACTTACTATAGTTACTTCTGCGAACTGTTCTCCATGGGATTTCTATGGTGCTAAGGATGACCTGTCTGCCAAATGCTCTGCTCTTAACACAGGCCAAAATTCATTACAAATTAGCCCAAGTAATCTATTTATTAATCAATGATGAAACGCTTTCACAGCACAAGGTTAAATTTGCCTAAAATAGTATTTTGAACCCTTCCAGAAAGTCACGGTAAAGCAAAACTCAGAAAACCAAGAAACTAAAAATTAAGTGTGAAGCCCTAAACCCAATAACTCATCCAGACACCTGCTTTAACATAAGAGGAGAATGTGAAATACATGAAAAATACAGAAGCCCCAATTCTTTACATAGGTACATTGATAAATTTTATTAGCTCCCTACAAAGAACAGCATCCTGCTGCAACAAATCAGCTTAACATTCACTGGTTTGAGAAATATCCTTCATTGGATGCAAATCTTCAAGTACATTTGCCATTCAACTTTTCTTTATATCCTCTTTTCTAGGTAAACACCATTAAGTTTTCCTCTTTGTTGAGCACAAGCTTCAGTTTGTTCTACCTGTTGAACTGTGTGTTGGCTCAGCCTGCAGTGACCAGCAACCTGGACATCAAACTTCACTCAAAGCCGTACACTGCCATAGGAGATGCTGCCAAGCTCACATCATCTCTGTGTAATTACAGCTTTTTAGTGCAGTGGGGTGTGATTATCTCAAGCTGTAACTCATTTAGTGCACTGTAATTACAGTGCACTCAGCTTCACAGTTGGTTTTGACCCAGAAAGGGTGCGCTCTTGGGGTTATTTTTAACAAACTGTCAGCAGTGCTCATAGGTATTGCCAAGCCTCAAAACAAAAACATCTGAAATTCGACAGGCACTTGACAGTCTCGTTAGTGGATGCCAATGTCAAGCGTGTCTGAATATCTCTGAGTACTCTGCTTGTTGCTCTCATTTGTGTGCCTTTACCTGTCATTTCCCGACTGTCTCTTCTTTTAGAAACAGACACCCAGCAAAATGAACCTCTGGTAAGTGCTCTGTTGGACCACGGACACTGCAAAAGGTTCTGCTTTAAAAGAAAATAAGAAAAAAAGAAAAAAAAGTGATTTTATTTAACTCTGGCATGGAAGTCATGGAAGTCACTTGCTGATTTCTGATTAGAATTATCAAAAAGATAAATACGCAGTAAGTGCTGGAGTATAGAAAGCAGACAAAAAATGCAAGCTGCACGTGGGAAAAGTCTCATCGCATGCTCAGGAGTTACACATTTGTGCAATCAGAGCAACAGATGCTTAATGAATGGCCTCAAACAAATACAGCTTCCACGGAAAATCTTTTATGACACTTTACCATTATAGGTGTGTATAAAAGAAACAACAGTAAAGCCACCATCAGAGGATTGTCTTTTTTATTATTATTATTTTATATTTTATGTATTTCTATTCATGTTTGTAGGTATTACTGTACAAGTTTTACCCACCCTGTGTAGAACAGCTGTCAATTCATTTATATTATGGTGGTGGCTTGGGTACACAAAACCCTGCCTTCCAGTCACACAGAATAATCTTTCCTTTTTTTCTGTACTAAAAGAGTCTTCCAGACAATCTTTCTCCTCTGTGTTGCTTCCACCCAATATTTCTGTGCACGTGAATACTGATAAGCTGCTTCTGTAGAACCAGAATTGCTTTTCACCTGCTAGGGAGGAGAAATTGGCTATATAAACTAGAAGAACATAATAATAATAATAATAATAATAAAATAAACTGGATACTTATTTGATCAGTACAAAAATTAGTATTATGCATTTGAACAAATCCAGAGGATTGGCCAATGCTTTTAAATCACATATAATTAAGAATAATGCCCTGTGATACTGAGAAAGCTTGGTACAGCCTTCTCTTTTTATTTTGTATACCTTCAGCTTGCAGACAGGGATGCAGATGTGCTGGTACAGATGTAACCAAGATGGTCCGTAGCATAATGTATAACAGATCTGCTGTGCTTCTGTTGCAGAAGACAAACTTTTCAACTTTGATGACATCAAAAGTCTTGCTCTGCAAGAAGTGCTGACAATCAGTTTTAGTGGAGGTGACCTTGGTATAAGTGGATGCTGCTAGCTGGAGGTGCAGAGGAAGAGCTCAGACGCTTGCTGGTAAGCCTGCTGCAGTGACTTTGTGGTAGATGGTGGCTGTGGGAAGGGGATTCAGCTGCCACCAACAACAAACACAGTGGCTACTGTTTGCACATAATTAAGCCACTCTTACATGTCCCAAAGAGTTGCTGAATTCTAACAAAAGCTTATGCTGCTCTAGCCCAGAGCGTCTCCTGTTTGAGTAAGCTTTCCCAGGGAACAGTCCAAGCAGGTCTCTTGCAGTTTAATGTGTGTATCATTAAAAACCCAAGTATGCCTCTGTTTGCTGTGCTGAGAAGTGTTGTGGGCAGTCAGGGCAAAGGAAAATCAGGTTATGGAATCTTTACAATTTGAGGGACTTGACTCAAAGTAAAAATATATTAGCTCCTCCTTTCTGTCATCTCTGAACACTGGGTGCCTTTTATTCTTCGGCTCTAAGCCGTTATTTCACAAATGCAGTTTCTGAAACCAGTACAGAAAACTCTGATTATAGCAGCATGAAACATACACAGCTGATTTTATTGATAGAGGTCCTGCTAAAATAAATGAATAACTAAACAGAGAAGGAGTGTTTCCTTCCAAGCAGAGGATAAAACATGTGTCATGGACTAGTTATTAAAACACCAACGTGCATTAATTCAGACAAAGTCACCCATTAGGTGCCATTTCAATGACAGCATTTCAATTACTTTTTCAAAACTCGACTTTTACTTACTTACTGGTTTATTTTGTAGTGGTATTCCAACTGGTCTGGCTAGCGAGTTAAAAAAAATAATAATAATTTTTAAAAAAATCAGTGTTTTGGGTTAGAATTCCAGAGATGGACTCTTCAAAGAAAACTTACTTAATTGTGAGCTGTATCTTGGTACAACATAGTACACTAAAGTCAGCAGAAGATGTGCTGGAGTGAGGTCAGTTTCTCAAATGTTCAGGACATTTCTAGAGATGTGGTCTCTCCAATTCAGCTGCCACGGTGGCAGATTAGGACTCATACAACTGCATTAAAGTCTCTGTTTTGGATGGGTTGTCCCGAGTAAATAATCTTTCATCTCCAGCAGTGTTCACATACCTGTCTACCAGGATACTGAAGGCAATAAATAAATAAATAAATAATAAAAAAGGTTACTTCAATATGTTAAAACTGGACCAGCATGCAGCAAAGATGAAGATACCCAGGGCAGGGAAACCAGAAAACAAGAGAAAACATGAACCTGCAGCCCAGTGAGAAGAGGACTTGATTTGATTAGGAACAAGAATGGGAACCCATTTCCCACCCTGCATTTCTCGCCTCATTAAGCTATGTCCAAGCTCTTCCTTGTCCCCAAAATGCTGAATTTTCATCTATGTCATGCTCCTCTTAAAGGGGGAATAAGGAAGCAGGGTACCCAAATGTCAGGTTAGGTGCCTATGAGAAAAGGGAATGAATCCTGGCATTAGGAGGGAGCTGGGATTTCAGGAATACCCCTGCAGTATGTATTTTGGTGGCTAGTTTCCTTCAGCCTATCTTATCAGCACACAGGCTTCTCTTTGTCACATTCCTGAATTTCCAGCTGCCCATGCTGAGAGCACAGATTCTGACCTTCATGTAGGGATTTGAGGATCTAGCTTTGGGAATTAAGTTTTGTGTATTCAGGGCCTTTGCAGTGAGAAGAAATACATAAAAATGGCACGTCGTTTACTCACTGAGCAATCAGGAGCCACATAAGAAGCAACCTTCATGCTCTTTGGCCATCCTGCCATACGTATCACTGCATCAAGGCCCTCGTAACATACAACGATTACTGAAAGCAACTGATCCCACCTGAGAACAGAGCCTTCTCAGACCATCCCAGACTACTCTATTTCCTGCATTATTTCCTGCATTTCTTTTTCTCTGTGTGAATAAGAAATTTCATCTTACAAAGCAGGCAAGTGCCTAGCACATCTGCTGTCATGCTTATTGCCTTCTCTTTGTCACTTCTGGGGAATACATTCCAGCTCTTCACCCAGCTTCAGCTGACTTGAGTAATGAGCAGTCTTATTCAACGTCTCTGCTGCTCTCTGCCTCGTGTTTTGCTTTTTAATGAGCTGAGAGGGTCAAATTATTAGCATGAACTTGCTCCGGTAGCTGATGTGACTACCCGTACTTTCAAGCTACGGTACTTCACTGGTGCCAATTACAGACAGGGTCCTAACTTGCTCTGCACGCCGCAGTCAGTATCCCACTGCCTGATGACTTCGTACAAAGCCTCGGCGAGCATCTCTCTCCCCAGCAGTTCTGACCCAATTGTGCCCTCCTCCTCCTCAGAAGGAGTCAAACATCTCCATCACATCACCTAATCGCTCCCCGGCTCCCTTTGCCGAGTAATGCAGTCAGCCTCGCTCCGCCACACGCAGGACACAGCTGGGCACTTCGTTCCCTTGCTCTGTTCCCTTGCTCTCTGTTCAAGGCTCTGTTCAGGTCCACACCATGCGGTTCAGACCTTGCAGACTGGGGGGAAGAAAAGCTTTACTGCAGGGCTCAAAAAATTAACATTGCAGTGAGAGAATGGGAGCTGATAACCTCCCCAAATTAAGAATTTCAAATGTAAGGCAACAGAAAGACTAAAAAACACAGGTCCCTTTGTTAGACTACGACTTGAAGGGTCTTCTAGCTTGATTTTCCATTTTAAAATCTTTGGTCTGTCTATGGAAACACCCCAAATTCAGAATGGGTTAAAAGTTAATGTGAGAGACACATTTGTAGACGCTATAAAGTCTCTCATTGGTTTTCTGCACTTATGTTGCACCCTCCTGTGCATCTCAGTTTTAGTCCTGTATCTGTACGTGGCTGAACATACCTGATATTCCTCCTCACCTGCGTCAGCAGTGTAGCCGAGCTATCCGTCAGCGTCACATTTGCGTATTGGTCCAGTTATCACCCAGCCAGGCATGTGCTCTAGGGACGCATCCTTTTGGCAAACATGGCCTTTCTTTACTGACTACACCTTGGCACATGCTTACTGCTAATTTACCAGTAATTATTCTTTTCAAGCACGTGTGCCTCTCGTTTACCTTTCCAAGGTATCACATTTTTCTTTCTCCCTGGAAACCTATGCAAGTACATAACTAAACCTGCATGTGTAGATTTGCAAAGAGACCAAAGGCACATTCTCTGTTTAGAGAGTAGAGGAGCAACACCATCCAGCGGATTTTGGCGATTTAAGCTGGTTTCTGTGGTCTTAGGAAGATGGTAGATGCTTTGGGTTGATGCAAAATGTTTAGTGCCAAGTAAAATGTATAGTCCTAGAAGAACCCGAACAAGTTAGCATTTAAAAATAAATTAAAAAAAAAAAAAAGCATCTTCGTGTAAGTAAAGGAAAGCATCTTCATATAAGTCTACCATCTGAAATGAGATTTTTGACTAACGGGTGGGGGGCTGGACAGGACAGGACTGGCAATATTAAACAATTTCAACTTCTTCTGACTGAGTAAGGTGGTCTTTCGTTCCCAGTTAAGGAGAAAACATTAGAAGATGGTGCTGCGAAAGCATAACAAATCTGTATCTATCAGTTGTTAAAGCCTAGAAAGGTCATTCAGGGATCTGCTGAAAATACTACATTGCTCTTTATTAAACTGGATAATGCACACAAATGCTTGTCCCATCTGTACTGGACATCCAGAGATTAATATCGGATTGCAGCAGTTGTCATTGTAAAGCTTTTCCTCCAAAGATCAAAGGGCTTCAGTCATTCGTGGATGAGACCATAGAGTATTCCTCTGGCAGGAGGAATGAAGCACAGGTGAAGTGCAGAAGAGGCAGTGAAAAGGACCGCTCTCAGCTCCTGCTTGCACTGAAAATTGTGACAGAGCCACGTGCCATTTGTGGTTTCTCACAGAGGCCTTTTATCAGCAGCAAACAAAACACAATGGCTGCAAGAAAAGGTGCTGTGCCCTGCTCTCTTTTCACAACACAAACACTGCTACTTTTGAAATCTGACTCCTGACCTTGGGCTGTACAGAGAGCTCGCTCCATCTCTGCTCTCTGCACTACAGGGCAATGTTGGGCTCCCTGAGTCCCCGAGCACACATCTTCGGCCTGGCACAAAGGACACAGTCTCAGCAGAAAGGCAACCCTTTATATAAGTTAACCATATAAACAGCATTGTTTTGGCCAGTCAGAACCTCATTGGCAGGACCCCATTTCTCTTCCACATTTTGTCTACATAGGCACAATTAACTTAGATGCTCACTGCGAAAAGAACATACATTTGAGAATGCCGGGGCTATATTCAGTACTGCTCTGTCCCCGGTAGTCAATGGGCTAACAGTGAGGGTGGATTTTCTTTCGGTCCCACACAGGGTACAACATAATGCCTGATCAGATAGTTACATGCTAGAGTCCATTTTCACCTCTCTCTTTGTTCTTTGCCTTTCATTCTCCACTTCACCTTCCATCTCTGCAGTTAATTTTGTTTAGTCTTTCTGCAAGCTCTTCATGTATAAAGAGTAATGCAGCTACCAGTATCCTGTTAATTGAACTCCCTTCCTTTGTTCGTTGTGCCTGGAGCACTCTGAAGTAACAGGAGACTTCTGATGATGTTGTTGATGACTGAACATTACCGGTTCCTCTACATTGCTAACACCATAAAAGAAATCATAGGGATGTAACAGTGCTACAACAATTAGCATAGGATGCTGGAGGGCAAAGTCTTATAGGAAGAACAGTTGTATAGGAGAAGGTACTTATGTAGCACACTCCTGTAGGTGTGAAGGAGCTCGCTGCTTCGAGTTGTAAAGCTGATCTGTAAAGACTCATGAGAGCACTTGGCATCTTCATGTCTATTTTTTTTTATCCATGACCAGCCTCACATTTTAAATTACTTTCCTATTCCCTTCTCCCTGCCCTCCCCCTCAGTATCCAGATGCTTTCAGTAAAATACTTGCAGCTCAACGTTCTTGCTACTCCCTCTTCTGTTTCTTGTCTCCCCTACTTTCTAATTCCCATTGCTAGTGAAATATTGTGAATTTTGCTTCCATTCCATTTGAAAAGTTATTTCTGGTCTTTCATCATGTCACATTATGGTTATTTTTCTTTGGGAAAACCTCAGTTTTCCTGCATTCCAGACTCTTTTCTCAAAGCACCTGAGTCAAATCCTGCAGTTTTATCCAACATTACCCAGGTCCCAGTGTCAGCCCTCTCCAGTAACTCCAGTCTTCTTGCCGGGTGCTTTGCACCATTTCACCCCTCTCCACCACCTCCCCATTGCTCCTGGCTGTTCTCCAGTTCCTGTCCCACTGCTGCCAGGACTGCTCCAGGAGAAGGAGCACTGGAAATCCCTGCAAGGTAGGCTTGTTGCTCTCAGCCCTGGTGTCAAGTACCACAAAGCCTGCATCAGCCAGAAGCAGCTGCTGCAGGGCTTTTAGTCCCTGTACCTCAGCTCAGGCAACATATGTGCTTGATGCAGATCAAATTTCCTGGGAATACGGGTACCAAACACTGACAAGTCTTTATGGAGCGTATGTTGGCTGAGCTATCACAGCGATTTATAACCTTTTCAAAATGGTCTGTTGTCAGGAGAAGAGAAAATAATGAATTTCTGACATGAGGGCATCCCCCTGCCAAGTATTGACTTCCATCTCTAAAGCAGGAAAGCACCAGAGAATTTATTTCTAAAATGGACCAAAAATGTATTTTCCATTATTCTTGTTTTCAGAAATTTATCTTGCTGATTTTTAAAGTACAGTTGAAATTGCTTACATTTTTGTTCTCCTTGACAAGAAAGGAGTATAACTGGCTAAGGAATACCTCCCCAGCTCTTCAGGCAGCATAAAACTAGTTCCTGTGCCCCAGCCTGGTCACCCCAAATGCTCTCCTCGTGTTGCTGGTCCCTGGCTGACATATACTAGTTTCCTGAGGCTGTTGCCAGCCCACCTAGTGCAAGCTGCACCTGGAAAATGAACGTGTGGCCAAGGAATTGGATGTGGCTCCTGTGGAGCTCCCAGCATGTCTGTCCAGTGCTTGCTGTGCAGATGGGTCCTGCCACACATCGTGGTCACTAGGCCACAACATGATTTCAAATTCGTAGAATCACAGAATCATCAAGGTTGGCAAAGACCTCCAAGATCATCTGGTCCAACCACCCCCCTACCACCACTGTCACCCACTGAACCATGTCCATAAGCACCACGGCCAACCTTGCCTTGAGCACCCCCAGGGACGGTGACTCCACCACCTCCCTGGGCAACCCCTCCCAATGCCTGACTGCTCTTTCTGAGAAGAAATGTCTCCTCATTTCCAACCTGAACCTCCCCTGGCACACCTTGAGGCCATTCCCTCTAGTCCTATCACTAGTTATCTGTGAGAAGAGGCCGACCCCCAGCTCCCCACAGCTTCCTTTCAGGTAGTTGTAGAGAGCAATAAGGTCTGCCCGGAGCCTCCTCTTCTCTAGACTAAACAACCCCAGTTCCCTCAGCTGCTCCTCATAGGACTTAAGTCCATGCTTTCAGACTAGTCCATCCCCAGTAATACCAAAAGCAATGAAGTTTTTCTCTCACTATGGCTTAAAACAGCACAGAGACTCCAGTCATGAAGCATGAAGTTAGGTCCTGCTTGACGAACCTGATCTCCTTCTATGACCAAGTGACGCGCTTGGTGGATGAGGGGAAGGCTGTGGATGTGGTCTACCTTGACTTCAGTAAGGCTTTTGACACCGTTTCCCACAACATTCTCCTCAAGAAACTGGCTGCTTGTGGCTTGGACTGGCGTACACTTTGTTGGGTTAAAAACTGGCTGGATGGCCGGGCCCAAAGAGTTGTGGTGAAGGGAGCCAAATCCAGTTGGAGGCCGGTTACTAGTGGAGTCCCCCAGGGCTCAGTACTGGGGCTGGTCCTCTTTAATATCTTTATCGATGACCTGGATGAGGGGATGGAGTGCACCCTCAGTAAGTTTGCAGATGACACCAAGTTAGGTGCGTGTGTCGATCTGCTCAAGGGTAGGAAGGCTCTGCAGGAGGATCTGGATAGGCTGGAGCGATGGGCTGAGGCCAACTGTATGAAGTTCAACAAGGCCAAGTGCCGGGTCCTGCACCTGGGGCGCAACAACCCCAAGCAGCGCTACAGGCTGGGAGATGAGTGGCTGGAAAGCTGCCTGGCCGAGAAGGACCTGGGAGTATTGGTTGATAGTCGGCTGAATATGAGCCAGCAGTGTGCTCAGGTGGCCAAGAAGGCCAACAGCATCCTGGCTTGTATAAGAAGCAGTGTGGCCAGCAGGTCTAAGGAGGTGATTGTGCCCCTGTACTCGGCTCTGGTGAGGCCGCACCTCGAGTACTGTGTTCAGTTCTGGGCCCCTCGCTACAAGAAGGACCTGGAGGTGCTCGAGAGAGTCCAGAGAAGGGCAACGAAGCTGGTGAGGGGTCTGGAGAACAAGTCTTACGAGGAGCGGCTGAGGGAGCTGGGATTGTTCAGTCTGGAGAAGAGGAGGCTCAGGGGAGACCTCATCGCTCTCTACAGGTACCTTAAAGGAGGCTGTAGAGAGGTGGGGGTTGGTCTATTCTCCCACGTGCCTGGTGACAGGACGAGGGGGAATGGGCTAAAGTTGCGCCAGGGGAGGTTTAGGTTGGATATTAGGAAGAACTTCTTTACTGAAAGGGTTGTTAGGCATTGGAATGGGCTGCCCAGGGAGGTGGTTGAGTCGCCATCCCTGGAGGTCTTTAAAAGACGTTTAGATGTAGCCCTTAGTGATATGGTTTAGTGGAGGACTTGCTAGTGTTAGGGCAGAGGTTGGACTAGATGATCTTGGAGGTCTCTTCCAACCTAAACGATTCTGTGATTCTGTGATTCTGTGATCTGTGTACACTGGTAAGCTCTTTCTGTCAGTGTCAGCAAGCATGATGGCAGCTACAGAGACAGGCCCCAGGAGATGTTAAGTCTCAGGAGGGCCGCTAGGAGAACCTGTCTGTGCGATGATGCCCCTGGGGACCTCACCCCATGCCAAGCAGGCACTTGTACGACACGTGCAAGAGGCACAGATAAGGGCTTCAGCTGAGTCAGTCTCTCCCATGGGAAGCCTTCCAAGCCTGCATCACCTCCCTACCATCTTCGCCCTCAGGCCGCCTCTCACAACACGGTTGGAAGCATTACCACAGCCACCAGGAGAAGCACAACGACAGCAGGTACGGGGCAGTACCAGTGCCACAGAGCCAGGCGAGACTGCCAGGACCAGGAGCTTCTGTGCAACCAGCTGGGCCACAGCAGGAGGCCTCACCGCGCTGGCCGCTGCCGCCCTGAATTTTGGGATAACCTGGGCATCAGTGTTTGCCAAGGGAAGCTCTTGGGATCGCAGTGGCGGGCTGGATTATTTCTCAAAGTGACCTTGAATCAAATGGTGGTGGCAACAATCACTCCTGCTTCGTTACGGCAGAAGATTCGTCATACATCCCTACCACAGCACTTTCAGCTCTGCTCTGTTAAGTAGCTACTCTTACTTCTTCACCTTTTGGCTCCCGATACCAGGGAGGGGGGTCTCCCCCTCCATTTATCGCTCTTTCCTTTCTAGCAGTAGACGTGTCAGCCTCTCAGACTCGCTCATAATGTCTCTGCTTCTCAGAAATATGTTTCCTGATGCCTTCCCATCACATCTTCACAATCACACGATACCACAACTACCGTAGTCATTTAGAGAGAAAAGTAACCTTAGGAAATAACTGTCTGGCTGTTTGGTGATGCAGTTTGGTACCTGGGAAACGTAAGAGTGAGCACTCAAATGCTGCTTTCTGTGCATGACCAACAGCTTCTTTGTGAAGCTTGGATCCGTGAACCCAGCTGTGACAGAGAAGCAGGCCTGAAAAGGAAGCATGGCAACATCCTCCAGTGTCCCACTAGGAGGGGAATTAATAGTTTAGAATTTATTTATTTAGTTTAGAATTAATAAATTCTAAAACTGTGTCCCAGGGCAGAGCACAGATCACTGAATCAGCAGATATTATTTCTTTTTGGGGGATATTATCCCAAATCCCTCCCTCTGCTGGCTCTGAGAGCTCCTTCCTTCCTCCCCTCAGTTCTCCATTCCCCTGCTCCTTGCAGAGAGCTCAGCTGTGCTTGCAGCTGCCGGGCTGAGCAGCAGAGGGGACAACAAGCCATCCTACATATGGTTATGCCCAGAAGACACAGCTAACCTGCTTTCACCCTTCCTCCTCCTCCTTATTCCTGGGTGCAGCACAGTAAATAGCTTTTTATTTGCTGGGTCGGCTGCTCTGACCAGCAAGGAGATCCAAGTCTGCCCTCAGCCCAGCTACATGTGGAGGGGACAATCACATTACCACCTCTGAACATGCAGGTGTCAGGTCCCGGCAGCGCCCTTTGGGTTGTTCGTGAGCTTCTCATTTCCCAGCACAAGTAGATGGCTTCGAACATGGTCTAACTCTCCACCTAACCCTATCTGCAGGGCTCTGAAGCTGTTAATTCCTGCTGCCTGCCAGCTCCCGGCAGCACTAGCACGCAGCAGAAGGTTGCTCTTGCTGTCAGTGAAAGCAGCAAAATCTTCTGGGGCGTATTAGTGCTGTTGTAGGTGAGGAGGCAACAGATGGAAAATAGATTTAGAAGCTCTGGGGACATCCGTGATGCTCTAGGGACTTCAGATAGATGTAAATGATCACAGTAAAAGCAGCAGGAAAATTATTTCGGGCCTCTTATCTGCCTAGAGCCAACATGGTGACTTGGCCACCTCTTAAACATTGTACATGGCAGACGGTTGAATATCTATTTATTCAGGAGTTGCTAATAGAGGGAAGTATTATAGCAACCCCTGAATTCTGCTAATCTGCAAATTCTAAACCTGCACAAAAGGCAGACAGTAAGACTCACCCAGAAACCAGAGAGCATGAATAAAATCTCCACATCTGTAGAGATGAATTGATACTTCCTTACCCTCATCTTATATGGCTCATTAAAAGAACAAGAAAAATACAAAAGCCAATTTTTAAGTGATTTTTCTCTCTGTTCTACTGACCTTGATTTTGAAAAGGATGAATGTACTCATTCAGAAACCACACTGCCTTGTTCAATCCTCTTCTACTACCTTCTTGAAGAAAATGTGCTTGAATTTCCATCTATTTTAATTTTTGCTTGCATTAAGAGAACAAAAGATTTGCCCTTCATTGAGAGTTTCATAAAAGTTCAGACTCGAAAGCTGAAATAACCTTCTACAGGGCACATTTTTTTTATCTGATCTCTCTAAACTGCATGTCAAACTGTGGGAGAAAATGCTGTCTATGGACTTTCACAGGTATCATGGAAAAGCTATAACACATGGTTTAAACCCCAGTTACACGGACTACTGATAGCAGTCATGCCAGGTAGCATGCAAATTTCTTCCAATGGCTTAATTTTGTTATCCTAACTCCACAGGAATTTTTAGGAATTTGCAAGTCAAAAAAGGCAGAGAATTTCTTCTTCAGAGATTAGGATTTGAGTGATTCTTCTTGCTATTGCCTGCGTGTAGCTGAGAAAATCCTACCACCTGCTGGAGAGAAGAAAATCTGCTCTGATTTCTGTAGCTGTAACTTCATCTTCCCACACCTTATGTGGTCATGTCTCATTTTTGTTTCAGTGTTTTTTTGTTTGTTTGTTTTTGTTTTCCTCATGGTTTCAAATAAGATGATGGTTTAATAGTCCCATGTGCCCAGCGATTTGGCTAAGTGATGTTGTGTGCGCCCACATGCTGTTATCTCAGATGTTCAGTGCCTTCTTTAACTCCTGTTGCTGTTTCACAGCAAGGCAAACACAGCCTCAGCTCATTCAGAAGCGTCGTGTTGGGGGGAAAAAGGCTTACTTCATCATATTTTTATCACTTCTCAGGGTAGAAGATGACTTGATCTAGTGCGTTTCTGGGAAGGCTTCTCACGCCAGCTGGAACAGGAGAGAAGCTCGCTAAGCCAACAGTGATGCTCCAGACCGGTGCAGCTCCATGCTGACCACACAGGCTGCTGCTTTCAGGGGCTCGCTGCCAGCGAGCAGGACAGCCAGCCTAGCCGTGCCTTGCTGCCGGCACAAAAGCGACTCGAGCCAGCATATCAAATCCCCATGTTGCAGGTAGACCAAGCTGCTTGAGCAAAGTGTTCGTCACAGCAAGGACTTTCCTGTACTCGGGAGGCCCTCTGAGCATGAAGGCAAAGCAGCACCTTGCTGCCTGCCGCCAGGTCTGCCCCTCGCTCCTTTCTACAGCACGCAGCCAGGGCAGGGTGTGCCTGGTGGCGCAGCGGGAGGGAGGCTGCGCAGGACCCATGTGAGCAGGTGGCGCCCAGGAAACATGACAGCTCTCCTGCCATCCAGCTCTCTGGGACCCTCCTCACCATCAGCTCTCTTCCAGACCCCAGCCCAGAGTGGAGCACACGCCCTTTACGTGCTTAAAGCATGGTAAGCTGAACCTCACCTTCATGCAGTGATGTACCATAACCAAGCCAGAGCTGACACCAGGCATACAGAGAAGCTTTTCCCCCATTCTCTCTCAGTTTCGCTACTTAGTGAAATAATATATATATAACCGCAAAATCTGACGTATTTATTTAGACTGCCAGTTTTCAAACACTATTTATTATCATCTTACCGTATAAAACTCCAGCTTTTCCAGAAGTCTGAAAGTCACAGTTCTAAAATATATATATTTTATTCAATCTACTGTGTGTAAAGTCAGGAAACCAAAAGCAAAGCGACCTATATTTTGAACACTGTTAGTCTGCTTTTGGTGTACGCAGCAACACCATCAAAAGAAGCAGAATGATTACAGCCTGATAAGTAGCTGTCTGCATTATGAAACAGTAAAACAAAAAGGAGCACATAAAAATCCAGGAAAGTAGAAAAAGTATCTTTGATCTTATATACTATTTACCTCTTCGAGTACATAAAACAAAACAGTAGGCTTTGCTCTGGATTCTGTGTGTCTTACACCTATAATAAGAACTCCAAATCGTGCAAAGGACCCATATCTAACGGTTCAAAATCCTTTCTATGAACAGGTGAAAATCACTCAGCCTGCAGCTTGGGCAGCCAGGGAAAAGTGAAGGGCGAGACGAGTTCTACAATGCATCCAAAGGCTGAGTAATCTCACTCTGGCAGACCATCAGGTTCCCAGGGTGTTTTCTAAATAAATGAAGTCAAGTAAGAGCTGACAGAGAACAAGGTTTCTGGGAGATTTTATTACAAAGCCATAGCCTGGAGCAGTATTTGTGAGATACACCTCATGCACAGCTGCAGCCAGCCAGCCTGCCTGAAATGTGCCGGGCATTAGGCGGGACATTTTTCTTGTTATCAGCTTGTTCCCACTGCTGTAGACTGTACCTTCCTTGCATCATACAACCAGAAAGGATTATAAGGCTGCAATTTTGTGATGCTTTAGGTTTTACAGGAAGTGAGTTCTTTGGATCTAAAGACACACACAGGGATGAAAAAAAAGTGCTAGAAAAACATTTGTTTACACCAAAATCAGTCCTTCAGTGTGCATAAAGTAGGCTAAACAAGAACATCACGGATTTTCTCAGGGAGTGTCAGAAGGCATCAATATGGTAAATAATTTAAATTGCATGTATCTAGTTATGAGATGCTATTCAGGAGGATGCACAAAAGATGTAGAAATATATATATATAAAAAAAAAACTTGGAAGAATTAGAACAGCTAATTCTTATAATGTTTGAGTGAGGATAGAAAATTCACACTAGGCACACCCCTACTGGTTCAGCTAAATCATGCTTTGAATTACTTTATCTAATGTAACACTCCTATACAGATATCAATGTTATTTTATCAGTTGTTAGTCTGGACAACCAGTTTTAGAAAAATCAACATAGAACATCTTAAGGAAACCTACATAATGACCTGTGCAGTTATTTTTAAACCACTGCTTAAAATGTTATTAAATTCCGTGTAAGGATAAGATTTAAAATATCTCACTGCACAGTAATTGATCAAAATAGCAAAAATACTTCTGGGGAATGTGCCTATATCAGTTCCATCATTCTGGAAGCTGAAGTTAAAGAAAAATGCATTTTTCTACCAGCAGTTATAGGCCTCTGAGGGACATGACTGCACCTGTCCCTGACAGGGCAGGGGCTGAACAGGCTGCTCCACCTTTACACCCAGAGCCCTGTGGCTTCAGACGGTGGCACAGTGAGATGGTCACTTTGTCTGGAGGATAAAGAGGAGCCAGAAAGTTTAAGGCAAGATGAGAAGCAAGGAACAAGTCATGGAGAAATCCATGCTGGGCTAGCAAACAGTGCAGGCATCGTGCTTCACCTCTTGGCTTGGGTTAAGCCCGTCCACTTGCAGAGTGATGGTGCAGCCTCACGACGGCTAACCAATTGCTTACAAGAAACTGCTTCAGACACTTTTTAGGTGAGGAAAGTCCTACGGTAAGAATGCAGGTCTCCGAAGGACTGGGAGTTAAAAAAAAAAAAAAAAAAGCAGATTCGTAATGAATAACAGTTACCTGATCTCAACAATCGACTATGAAATGCCAGAGCAGCTAGATCTTGTCCTTTGCAGAGAGAATATTCCTGCCATGAGCTACTCCGTCGAACAAAGGAGACAAGTCCAGTGTGGCAGCTAGCCAAACTTTCAGATCCCAACTCGTGCTGGACACAGCAAAGAGGATGTGTCTGCTCTGGGATAGACTAGCACTGAGCGACAGCGAGTAAGAAATAGGTGCCTTCAGGGGGCAAAACAGGGACATTTTAATAAGCTACATATGCTAGTAATAACACTCAGTGGAAATATTCATTCAGTTTCCAAATCATGTTCAAATGTCACCATAAGTAAAAAAATTGTAAAGGTTTTTAATAAGAAAAAGCCACCCATAAATAGAAATGAAAACTCTCACCCAAGAGCACCCTCACCCAGTCAGTGCGTTGGGGCCACAGTCGCTGTGCTTGGCCGCGCTCCATCACAGATGTCTTCCCCTCACTCACAAGCTCTTTTCCTCCCAAACCCTAAGGATTTCTGGTTAACCCTCATTTTTTTCCTACACACTTTTCTGCCTCAGACTGTATCATCCTATATTGCTCCCTCTCTGCAGCTGAGCATTTTGAAGTCCTTCCTTCACCCGGTGTGTTGCAACCACCCCCGACATGTAGCACAACCAATCTGTTTATTATTGGCATGATGATAGAAATCCAAGCCAGAGCCCCAAATACTTGACAAGCAGCATGAAAATAGCTTCCTATTGCCAGCAACAGACTAAGAAGCTGCAATTTTTTATTTTTTTTTCTTGAGAGCATGTTATTTATAGTAAGCAGGCAAGCACAGGCACAGGAGGGACTGAAAGTGACTCCAGGCCAAGAAGAATGACGGTGAAATCTGTCAGGATATGTGCTTGCCATCACTGCCTCTCACTGTGAAGCACAGAAAAATAGGGAATGAGGATTTCTTCCCTGATAGCCCAGACTTTCAAATAGCCTGTTCTCTACCTTGACAGGAGCTTAAAATAAACCAGGCATTTCTTTCTGCAGTGGAATCATCAGCAAAATGCTGACGCGTGTGTTTTCCTGAGGGTTGAGTTCAGTGTCTTGTGCTTTTTGGCAAAAACCTTTGCGGCATGAGATGAGTTTCCCTGCAACCTCTTAATGAGTTATAACGCCCAAGACGTTGAAAGAAACAGCAGGCAGATGGAGCTAGTGATTTATGCGTAGTCAGGAACAGAAGATAAGTGAGAGTGTTTATAGGAGCCATCTGCAAGCTGTATGCGCTGACTCTACGGTCTATTCATTTTATTTGGACTTGACACCAGCGAGAGGACTCTTCAGTATGCAAACGGCAAGGAGCTACAGCGGAGGGGTAATGTGATCAGTTGCAATGAAGGTTTTAAGCTGCCTGGGAAGGGCAGCTCACCTCGATCTTTTGCTGAAGAAGGAAGGTCCTGCAGGTGATAGCCTGGTGTATGACTCACAGATATGCTGCTCTTATCAGGGCAAAGCTCTGCTATGTTTGAGACGTAGAGTCATAAATCCTAGCACGTTTGTCCTCTGTAACTCTGGTCGAATTCCTTCACTTCCTACTTCAATATCTCCATCAATAAAAAAATAATAATAAAGATACTTTATTCACCTCATACAGATATTGTGAGATTTTCATCTTTGTATCTTGCTTTTAACAGGCAAGTGCACTCTACAGTGTAATACACTGCATATTACTCTGAAAGATCACTGAGCCATATTTTAGGACATACAAAGCACGTGCTTGAGCACTGTTTTAGTTATGCACACTAAAGATGGGCCCCAATTGTAATAATTCAGGCATGGCTCACACTATACCTTAACACTGCTTCATGTAGATTTAGAGTTCATGGTCAGCTCTATCTGCTATGAACAGACTGTACACGCTTTGGAAAATATTCAGTGAAAAATGGAATTAGAAAATGATGTAAGCACTAGTTCTAATATAACAACATGCGGATGTGTTAGAACTAGAAAGTAATCAACAAGTGAGATGGGCAGAGGGCTCACAAGTGTTTTGAGGTTCTTTCTCTCTGTGAAAGTCACAGCTCTGCTTAGCAGCCAGGGAGCCCAACGTGGAAGGGCTGCCTGCTGTCCTCTTTCCCTCAGTGGTAACAGAAGCTGTGGTGAATCCACACAGGGAAAGCTGCCATGACATTCTTCCCCAAAACTAGTATCCTCATAGCTACCTTTTTACATAACAAAAGTGGAAAGGGGAGAAACAGTGAAAAAAGAGAAATCCCATGGCATCCAGATAAGGGAAAAATCCTGACCCCATTGAGTTTGACAGGGCTATGTTATAGCACTTTGGGATGGAGAGTTTTGACAGCATCCTTTCACTATCCATCAGACCCTGACCCATGGATCTAAGTAAGCCATGTTATGTCCGGGACTTAAAAGAAAGAGGACTGCTGTGGTGTATCCCTATATCTCTCTAAAACTAGAGGCTCGAAAGCACTGAAACAGATGTTGAAGTGGAACTTAACCAGAGAGACATTTTGCCCCACAATTCAATATACAAAGCCCAGAGTTAAATCACCTCCTCACTGGTGTTTTCAGTGAAATCTTAAAAAATCCTTAGCAAGCTGTGGCACTCTCGACTTTGATGAAATGAGTTTCAGAAAGTTTTGTTTAAATCTAGACATGGTAGTGTTGAGGTGCCAATTTAAAAAAAAAAAAAAAAAAAAACACATACATTTTTAGTGCTACTGGCAAATTGATTTCTGAGATTCCCCTTCAACTGAGGTCTGAGCAAGAAAAACAACAGAAGGTAAAAGCTCCAAGGTTTTAGGGTAAGATCACGTTGAAAGACAGGGCATTTTGGCAGCCAGTCACCAACCTTTCAGAGCGCGGGAGCTCCCCGCTCCCACAGAGGGGAGATGTCTGAGGAGTTGGGGACATTGTGAAGACATTGCTGGGGACACGCAGCACGAGGGAGGCCTGAGGGTAACAACTGAGGAGGGCAGAGAGGCAGAGAGCAGCCACCATGCTTTTTGACTCCACCTCCCGCCTGGGATGACTGAGTGCAACCTGCAGCAAGACTGCCAATGAATTAAGTAAAATGCCCGAGTGGAGTGTTTTGCCTGGAACAGGACCCAAAGAAAAATCCCCAAACGCAGCCTCCCCACCTCCCCCCTGCAATTCCTGGAAGTTCCGAACTGCTGTCCTTCCACCTTTAATTAATCCCAGCAATGGATTGGTTTTGCTGAGACTCCCAAGTGCAGTAACCTCTTCCCCCTCCCACTTATGCAGCACTGCCCTTCTCCGTCCCTCTGTCCTGCCAGCTTTTCTTCTCCTCTCATTTACTTTCAGGGCTCATTTCCACATATTTTGTCCTGTAACTATTCATATGCCTCCCTCTGCTGTTGCTTTTCATTCTGTAATTCACAGCCACATCATTTGTCTGAGGTGCTGCAGCGCTGCCAGGGCAGGACACATTCTCCTAACCAGCAGTGTTAGGAGAGCAGGGGAAGTGCCAGGGAAGTGGGTGGTCGTTCTTAATCCTGCCCATGGTTATACTGCAACGATCATCCCGCTGATTTAACAGAATCCTTACCCGTGAAGGCAGGATCATGTTCGGGACCACTGCAATTTACTGGAAGTAATCATCTAGGCTCAGATTCAGCAATTTTCAGTGATGAGACGCGTTATTCAATGGAGCTATTTGCTAAGTTAAAACCGCCACCAAAAAAATTCAGGCCATGAAATTCTGTTTTCAGCTTTCTGAATGCAGTAAGCTTGAATCTGGACCCACTTGAAACTCAATTGGAAGGAGTGGCTTCACTTCCTTGGTATAGAAGTGTCACAGAGCAGAATCAGGCTACAAACACATACACGTAAAAAAGTATCCAACCGCAGAGCATTTTTTTTTATGCTTTCATGGCTATTGAAGACAATTGAAACTCAGCTGACAAACACTGTGCACAGGCTTGGCTTCATGAAGTTTTCTTTACACAAGCGAGAAATGATTAATGAGTGTTTTTAACATTTTTATTGGATATACTTGAGTTTGTTCAAAACTAGGAATAGTATGCCTATATTGTGTGGGATTTCATACCTCCACCTGCCTGGCAGATATTCCCAGCCTTCCTCTGCATTCTTTCCATTCCGCTCAGAAAACTTTTGTTATTAGAAATTGGTTTATGTTATATTAGCAAAATACTTGAATTCAGTAAAACATTTAAGCAGATTTCAGCCTTTTTCCATCTTAGTTTTACAGAGCTACATTAAGATTGGTGGATTCCTATGTGTCTTTCTGTTTCTCATTGGGCTTCATTGTGAAGAAACAATTAAAAATTCTAAACTGTTACAAAGATGTACAAATTTTCATATAGTGCATACTATTGGAAATTTCCAATATAGCTTTTTGTTGTTGTTGTTTTTACTCTGCTAGTTAGATGATTTAATTACAAATCCCACTGAATTACTATTTTTTGGAAAGATCTCAATTCAAGCTAAACAATAATTTTTATTCACGGTCTACTCACAGATTCTAATTTGTTCAAAAATTTGTTCTTCACAACACCTGCTCACTGTGCTAGCTGTGGAAGAATAATTTCATTTCAGTTTGGGCTGTTACTTTCCACACTTTAATGATAGAGGAATATTAAAGCCAGCATAACTATCACTACCAGAAAACTCACAGATTCATTTCAACAGAGAACATGGAATTAATGATACTCTCATGCTTCCTTTAATCTTTTTCTTGAACCCACAGGAACCACTGGTAATTTTTCTGTTTTTTAAACCAGAGGTTTAAAGGTAGCCTTTTACCCCTCCCTTACAGAAGCTTTATTCAGACTGTATTTTCATACTTACTAAGGTAATACTTAATTTAAGATGTATCACATTGTCCCCCTATTCAGAAGGTTCCTCACATAGAGGAAATTAATTTGACATGATTTATTCTGATTTATTAATGTCAGCTGTTGCTCATTACCCTGTTGTCTTCTAGTGCTTACAAATAGATAATTTATTCTTGTCGATTCCTAGAAACAGCAAGTGCAGTAAGTGTAATTCCTTTGGTTGTCTTCTCCTCCCTTTCCATCCTTTCAAAAACGGCACTTTGATTTCTGTTTTGCAAGCCTCTAGAATTTCCTCCATCCTCGATGATATAATACGTTAGCTCCCGCAATGCTATTTTACCTATGCACACACAGTTGGTGATAGCAAGGCCAATTTATCATCTCCCTCCCAAATATCCCTATAGGTAAGATATGACACGCAATATTGAGATGTCTGGGGCTACTTGAATTATCATTAGTAGTTCTGTAGCTATTTTCTTCTGCAAATACATGAAGGGATCAAGTCTTTTGGACTGCAGCTCCTGGGCAAGATTCATGGCAACTGCATTCACACAGATAACACCTAAAAGGAAATGACAGTTCAGATATTTCATGGGACAGAAATGCAGGACCATCTAGGCAACTTCCAACTAAATTTGTAGACTGCAAGGTTGCAGCAGAGAGGAATGACAAGAAGTTTCCCGTAGCTGGGGCAATGATGAGCTATACACATCATATTTCATTTGCTTATAGGTATTAAACAGATGTCAAAATAGAGAGCATAACTCTCAGCTTATCAGCATCAGCTTGTCAAGGTCCAGATGCGAGACACTAGCCCTTAATATATTAAGAAGGTAACAAAAACATAGTGAACAATGAAAAACAGTCTTGCATAACATGGAAACACATCGGATGATTTGCTTTTGCATAGTTTTCTACATCTCAGGCTTTCTTATGACAGAAATAAGTGTCAGATAATACAAGAGCTGTTTGGTACAAGAACTGAAATAGAGAAAAAATTGCTTGATTGCCTTTCCCTGATTAGAAAATGTTTCTGACAGGCTAGGGACTGCATAATCACAATACGCATTTGCAGAGGTGGATGGAGTCTTGATTCAGTTGCCCTACTGCTAAATAAAATCCTAACAAGACTGTGAGAGATGCCTGTGTTTTGCTCTGAATTAATGAATGCTTGTCTGTGAAAGAAAAACCAAATGTGGCAGTAGACTTTTCTCGACAAAACCCCCCAAGCACTCCGAACATGGAATATACAAGTTTTGTTTTCAGTAATGATGTGGGAGAGATCAAGCATTTAGATGGTAACTGAACTTAGCTATCTACCAAGAAAATGAAGGGGCTGAGACATGACTAGCCCTGCCTAAGGTTAGGATGAGGCCTGGAAATAAAGTATGCTTTGGGAATTATGCATTAAGGACATCCAAGATAAACACAAAAAATGTACATACATTATGGGTATGCGCTGAGCTAGCAATCAGAGGTCAGGAGGGAGGCTTGTAGCAAGACAGAAAGTTGAATTTGCAATCTGCTAAGGATCAATTGCAGTTGCTGCTTCACCTAAAGCATCAGTCTCAGCAGCCAGTCACAAGGGGAGTGTATTTGTAGCTGTCATGGTCTAGCCGAATGGGATTGCTTATCCAGAAATTGCTGAAAGGACTAAGAGAAGGGAGGGCCCACAGTCATTCCAACTTACAAACACTTCCTTTTGTCCCAAGCTAGGCTACAGATGGTATTCCATCAGGTATAGTAGACATATGATGAAAAAACAGGGT
The DNA here is from genome assembly GCF_964034855.1 of Anser brachyrhynchus. NCBI lineage: Eukaryota > Metazoa > Chordata > Aves > Anseriformes > Anatidae > Anser > Anser brachyrhynchus. The sequence continues at coordinate 41,117,712 of NC_137694.1, read as the reverse complement.
CAACCCAGGGAAAAAAAAGAACCACAGAAGAACACCAAGAGTCTTGATAAAAATCCTGTTATTGAGGGAACAGCAGATATTGTGCACTGACTCGATGAGGAGCCTGAAAGAAGTTTCACAGCTATGAAGGTCCCTTCCTTCCCCCACAAGCAAGTAATCTCCTTGGAAGACAGATTTATGACTTTGTTTTCTCACGTTCTGTTCACTGAAGAAGAAAACCCAAAGAAGCAAGGAAGAAGTTCTGGAAAAGAAGGTCCCACCTGGAGCACTTGGATCTAAATGTGTGCAGGTCTTCATTCTTTCCTGAAAACTAACACGAGATGGAGGAATTGTGCCAATGGTACTCCAGCAATCCCACAGATCTCTGTAGAAACTGCTGCTATATACCCTTGTCAAACCTTGCAAGTTTGGAGTAAGTGCTGGATTTATACTTCTCTAACATTCCAGTGACTTTGAGTCAGGGTGTGGTAGGTAACTGAGGGGCTAAGTGGTAAGCTTTGGAAATGTTTCGTGAGGAAATCCAGTTGTGGTGGCCTGATCACTGTGATATGTGTCTAGGTCCTGGACAAGGAGAAGACTGGCGCCTCAGAGAAGTTGTCACAGAAAAATACCCTTGGAAGTGCTGGAGCTGACTTTGACCAGACTCTCCAGAGGCATACACAGCACCTGCAAGAATCCCATCCTGTCAGCATCAGCTAATAGCTGAAAAGAGCTTAGATTGATCTCATCCTTGCACTAGTCCAGCTCTGAAATGCACTTTGGTTTCCTGTGATAGCTTTATAAGGAATAGAAGTTTCCTTCTCTGCAATAAGTATCTCATATTTTAAGAAATTTGTTTATTTCTCCAGCAAGGATCTTTTTTTGATTTCTCACTGCAAAACTCTTTCAGATTATAATTTTAGACGGGGGGAGGGGAGGACAATATTAATCATGTAGCTATTCTTAGGCAGAGGAAGAATTATCTACGTTTCCACCTAGGAACAACTGCCAATGACATGTGGTGGTGCAGAACCAGCCCCATACTCCTCAGCTGTGAAATTCAGATCCGGATTCACTAATGACTGTGTACTCTTGGCCTGAACAGGGTCTAGTCAATACTGCTGCTGACCAGATACAGCTGTATGCTAACAAGTGCATCGGTGCTTTCCGCTACTCCCTCTCTGCTCCCCACCTCTCCTTCAAGAATGCAGTCAATACGGAGTTCCCAAAACAAATGAACTAAAAGTTTGGAGAAGAGCTATCCTGACGGTGCCACTGAAGTCTGATGCACCTGGTATTGGCAGAGAGCTTTATAATGAAGAGTTAAGAAGTTCATTACTGTAAAGGATTATTCAAACCCAGGAAAGGGCTCGCTTTCTGTGTGAAATGTCCCTTTACGTCTTATCATCCTTTTTGTACCTTTAACCATTTTTTCACAGCACCAAATACTAATACAAAGGGTTCTGAGGAAACAGACTACAGAGGTATGCAAACTAAATAGCAGGTGAAAGAGGTGCTTTAGGTCTCCTTGCTGCCAAGAACTTCTTCTCAGTAGGATTACTGGATTAAAATCCTACTCATACAGCTAAATATAATCTTATCAGGCTCAGTTCATTGTGTATGACAAATGTGAGATTCTCCACATGGAAGCTGGAGGCTAGAAAAGATAATTGCACTCAGCAAGAAAATGGAAGCCACAGAGACACGTGGAGAGAAGGAGCTTTTCCAAGACAGCAGAGGAGCTGATCCAGCAGATATTTAAAGAGGACTTGTCAGACGAGAGCATACTGAAAACTGCAAAAATGACTAACCAGATCAGGGTTAAGGATACTTGAACACTGTGGATGCAAAAGAATAAAAATATACTATTTCTTGAAAAATGTCTTAGTTGAATACCCCCACCTTCAAATGCTATAAATAATCAAGTTCTAAATAAAAATAATATTTACTCCTAAATAACTAAATATAACACAGAAGAGCAGGACTGACATATTTCACAGAGACAAGCTTAGATCAAAAGGAAGGAGGAACATATGTAATGGCATTCTGGAGTGCCAACGCCTATGACAGAATGAGCAGTTCCAGCAGATTATAAAATAAAAATGTGATCTAACGGCGGAAAAATAAGTTTGGATTTTTACATTATTCTCATGCATCAGTGGAGTAATTTATGGATTACTGTGGACAAAAGTCACTTCGTAAGGATAGCAGTCACAACAGTCAGCCTATTGAAGACAATGAGATTTACTGTAATGCAAATTAGAAATACATCAGTTACCTCTTACACAGCTTTTAGAATCAAAGTTGAAATGCCATCTTGTTTCTAATTTCAATGCTGGCTTCTGATCAGAAAAAAATAAGCCGTTATTAGTAATGTAAGTAGTTTCAAAACATTTATTCTAAAATGACCATATGTTACCAAGCACTGTGATAAAGATGGTACTATTAATGGTACTATTAACTTCTATCAAGAAAAATCTTCTTGGAAACAGATAATAACTCTTTTAAAATTTTATTTCGGATTTTCATAATGTCACAATGCAGATAACTTCCCCAAAACATCCCAGGGAAATGCAGCGAGGCAAGAAGTGCTCAGTGGCTGCAGAGCTGACAGCTCTATAAGCAATGCTAAGGCTCTCCCGTAGAGGGCAACGGAGACTCTCTGAAAGTCGTTTTCGTGAGCAGGAGGCTGAAAACATTTTCAATGAACGTTAAGCTAGAAGTCTTTTGCTATTCTGCCCCATCCAATCCCAGCTGCTTTTTAATTATAACCAAGTTTTTTTTGTTGTTTTGTTTTGTTTTGTTTTTTTGTTTGTTTGTTTTAATTATAACCAAGAGCAAAATTTTAACTTTTATTGTAAAAACGTGTTCAGGCTGGGAAAAAAAAACAAAAACAAAAACAAAAAAAAAACCTTAGTTCTCTTTGAGAGATGTGGGAAGCTGAAATTTCTAGGACGAGCAAGGAAGAAACAGCTGCCCTGAAAACGTAAAAACTGTTGCTATCCCTCATATTAATGATTCATAATACAATATTTCCAGTTCATTTCCATGTGGGCTAATTTCTTATTTTCCTCTGATTTTCAGAGCTGTCTACACCTCCAGATGAGGCAGGAAGTTATGCTGTGCACTTCAGAGGAACTGGAATTTAAAAAAAAAAAAAAAAGTCAGCAGCAGAAAGCTCCCTCATCAGGAATGCAGAAAACATGCTTTACTTTATACTCTAGTGTTGCCTTTAGCTTTTCTCTGTTTTACTTTCCCAGTAAAGCCCCATGCAGTATGTGTTACCAGTAGATAATAAGATAACACTTAGCAGGATTACAATGAATTATCCTCTAGTGACTCTGCAAGTACGTTATCTGAAACCAGTGCAAATTTTCTTATCTTCTTTTCTTTACAGAACTTGTTTGTATTCTTACAGCATCTGCAGGCCCTAAGCATAGCCCACAAAGATAGGCACAACCACAAAGCGAAACACTCTGCCTTTTCATGTTCTGCTTATGTTGTAAAGTGCTTTATCTTGTTTTCGGATTACACAGCAGAGAACAGACGAACCTAGGAAGGAACTGTGACATGGCAGCACTGTCCTAAGCTCCCACAATCTGGGTAGAGGCTGTTTATGCCTGTATTTGAGCATCATGTTAGCTTATAGTACATCTCTGCAGTTCACCATTTTACTGTTCCTTTTATAAGAGTTCTGCCAAGGAGTAGTTGTAGGTTACTGAAGGGCTCGCTCCAACGTATTATTGCAATTTTTATTCTGCGAAGAAGAAATGGACTAGATGACCCGTGTGCCCTGATTGCACTAGTAAGCCTCAACGGCCCTGAGCAGCTTCACAGGAGGCCTCCACCCACACCCATGGGCCCAGGACCTCCATTTAGGCTCAGAGCTGGGCCTCCACCTGTGCAGGAGCTGTGTTAGAGGAGTGCAGTTCTGCAGATCAGCTACAGCTTTGCCCACTCTTGCTCACAGAGACCTTTGATACAGATCGCAGCGTGTGAGCTGACTTCCTCACTTGACCTCACCTCACTCTTACTGCTATTGTTTCATCTGGCAGTCACTGGATCTGATCCAGCTCTGGCCTAGGCATCTTGTTTCTGGCTTCACCTTGAACCCACCTCTTCACTGTGATATTGCCTGGACGCTTGGCTGAACATGGCCACCATCTCCAGTCTGTCCTGTCCGGGTGCTGTGAAACTGGGACCTGGCTGGTGCGGTCCCTGCCCTGCCACCTCTGTTATCCCCTTGGGCTCCCAGCTCACCTTCTCTTATACAGCAACCCTGCTCGTGCTGTTCTCTGGCTACTTCGAACACCAGGTCCTCCCTTAAATTCACCATGGCCCTACTGCTTGAAGGGAAAACACATGCTGTAATCAAAGGCCTGTATCAATGATGGGGCAGAGCTCATCCCGTTTTTCACAGCAGTTTCCACCTCCTTTTCCTCTGCCCCCATATTAAGGAGGGTTGGTAGCTGTGGCCTTCCTATAAGAAAAACAGTTCTTTCTTTCCCTGCTGCCCGAGCATGTCCACTACGTGATACCTGGTCACGGGCATGCTTCACAGCAGGTCTGTTACACAGTCACATGCGATGTACGCAAATGCTTTCACCACTCAATGTATTTGTGGTGCCAGTTAAGTGTTTCTTCCACCTGACAGTCCAAATGAGTGAGGAACAAACTCCCACCATTTATTAGCGTTCCAGGTCCTCAAATGTGAAAATATGGTTTGTGGTCATTTTCCCCTCACCATAAGAGGTCCCTTAACAAAATGTCTGTGGTATAATCCAGGTTTGTGCAACCTGTGAGAACCTATGTCAGCATTTATTCGATTCAGTTTAAGCCATGTGAGCAGAGGACTGAGCTTCTCCATAAAACGATTGCCGTTTTGGTGTGCTGACAGCCTCACGCTTCTATCACAGATCAAAATACAAGCACTGTAATGCTAAGAAAGCACTTTGGGAATGAGTAATAGGAGTTTACTGTTGACCTCCAGGAGAAGCAAAAAGTGAAGCATGGGTTCATTCACCTAGCACACTTGCAAAGTGAACCGACTCCTAGCTGCCCCCCCTGCCTGGTGTCATATTCCTTGTGTCAGACACCGTGACCTGCCATGGCTGTTCAGGACGACTTCAAGAGCACGTTTTTTGCTGGAGCTCTCAGAGTGTTACCGGGCAAATCTGGTGACTGTGGAAGTAGCTGTAAAAGAAAGGCGCTCTGCCACAAGGCAAGGTGGGAATGAGTCACGAATTGCATGCACGGCCAGAACTGCTGCCCAAAGCCATGCTCAGCCCGTTAGCCAGACCACAACCAAAGTCATGAATTAAAGCTCTACAGGGAGAAAACCTGCATGGGTAACTCTTAAATGAGTGAATTATCTCGTTCCACAGCCCTCCTTTGGGGAGAAGTAGCATTTAGTTATAGAAAGCTTTGTACAAAGAAACTTCAAATAATTTATAATAATGAAAACAATTGTTCTCTGTATTCTTCAACATTTTGTACCTAATTGCTGAGGGGAAGGAAGGAAAAAAAAAAAAAAAAGCAATCCTCTGCAGCCAGGAATACACACAGACATTTCTACAGAAGTATTTGAAAGGAAAAAAAAGGCACAGATGAAAGATACTCGGCCTTTTAATTAACTCGGATTATTCAAGGAACAGAATGAAAAGATTGTGAGTGGAACATTAGCCTAAGATAATGGACTCCTAGTGACACTGCTACATAATGAGGTACAGCAGATAATACTCTGAAAAATAGATTGAGCTGGAAGTCTTATTTTCAGGGTTGGAAACATTAATCTTTTGACAACTTTCTGCATCATTAGTTATCTGGGCAGTGCCAAAGGTGCCAAACGCTTTCTGAATGCACTGACAGTACTTTCTCTTGACATAAGTGGAAAGAAGATGCTCGGCATTTCCAAAAGTTATTCAGCAGTTTGCAGCTGCTTCCAGTTGCATCAGTTGGCAGGTGATGAAAACCCGAGGTACGTATTCATTTTATTTTAAAGATGCGAACATGACACATGAGCCACTCACTGTGGTTTTATATTGCCAGTGACACGTTTAAAACTGCTATGAGGGGACACGTAATGAGATGGGGAGCTGGGGGTTGGCCTCTTCTCACAGATAACTAGTGGTAGGACAAGAAGGAATGGCCTCAAGTTGTGCCAGGGGAAGTTCAGGTTGGAAATGAGGAGAAATTTCTTTTCAGGAAGAGTAATTAGGCATTGGGAGGGGTTGCCCAGGGAGGTGGTGGAGTCACCGTCCCTGGGGGTGCTCAAGGAAAGGTTGGACGTGGTGCTTAGGGACGTGGTTCGGTGGGTGACATTGGTGGTAGGGGGGTGGTTGGACCAGGTGATCTTGGAGGTCTTTTCCAACCTTAATGATTCTGTGAGATGTAAAAAACAAACGAACAAACAAAAAAACCACGGCCCCCCTCAGCCGCGGGGCGGCCCCTCCGCCGGCAGCCCCGTGACGGGGCGGGACGCGCCTGCGCCCGCCCCCGCCCGCTGGCGGCGGCGGATGAGGGGATCAAGCGGCGACCGCAGAGCGGGGTGCGCGCCTACGCGTGCGCGCGCGCGCGGCGAGGAGCGGCCGGCGGCCGGGCGGGGCGGGGCCGAGCACGGGGGTGGGAGGGGAAGGGGCGCGGGCACGGCCGCGGGGCTGCTCGTACCGGGCCGGGCTGAGCCGAGCCGAGCCGGGCCAGCGGCGCCGCTTCGCTGGAGGGCTGCAGGCGAGGTGAGCGGGGTGCGGGGGAGCGAGGCTCGGGCAGGGAGGGCGCGGGGCTCCTCGAGCCGTTAACTCGCGTCCGGTACCGACCCGATTTGGGAAATTTTTGGGGGGAAAACAAAAAAAAAAATGAAACGAGCGGGTCTGCCCCGCCGCTGTCGCCAAGCGCCGCTGCGTGCAGGAGGCAGCGGAGCCGCGCCGTGCCGTGCCGCTCCGTGCCGTTTCGCAGCCCCCCGCCGCCTCCCGGGGCCGGCTGCGGTTTAGCCCCGCGCCGGGTTTGCGGCCCCGCTCGCGGCTTTTGTAGCCCTGGGGTTCGCGATCGTGGAGCTTCGTAGGAGCGTGCGGCGGAGCCCCCCGTTGCCGGCGCTCTCCTGACGCCGTCTGCAGCAGGGCTGAAGGCGGCTGAGGCGAGGGGCGGCTGCCTGCGGCCGCTCGTGGGCTCCCTGTCGGGCTTCTCTGCCCTGCGTGCGGAGCTGTGAAGGTGCCGCGGGTAACGCGAGTCGTTGAGCCTGGTGCAGCTCGGAGCCAGCAGCGAACAGACCTCTTCTCTTCCCCTGTCAAGCACAAGTCAGGGGCAGAGCTCCTGCTAAGCCCGCCGTCCTGTCAAATCGCTGTAACGCGAAATTTTCGGAAAATGGCCAGCCGCTCCTTGTGCCTGCCCACAGCTGCGAGCCCCTTGGGGCACCTCCGATGCGCCGCTTGGATTCGCCTAAACGTTCAAGCTCCGTAACTTTTACAGCGTAAGGAGGAGTTTTCCGATGCTGCAGGAGAAAAATGTTGGGCTGGCGCGGTTTGTGCGGGGAATTGAGTCGGGACGGAAAGTCAGACTGATCCGCGCCTGTGCCTCCCTTAGTTCGTGCTGCGTTGTCTCAGGGTGTCGCTCCTAAGGAAACTGAAACGCTGGGATTAGAAGGAAATATTTTTTGGGGGGAAAATAAGTTTGAGGATTGTTGGTTTAGAGGCTATAAATATCGTGTCGAAGTGATCGAGAAGCATACCAGGCAATTCGGTACTTGTAAGCATCTATTTTCCTTTGTCTGCCCTTATGCTTTCAATGAAATGTCAGTGCAGCTATGTACTACGAGAGCCACGCGTGCTTTGTATCCTGTGAGGTTGTGTTCCTGCCCCCTCGCCCCACAGTAAGTCTTCGCGTAGAGCACTTTGGCCAATATTTAATACACCGTGCCAGGGCAGCTGTTCGGCGCTCACCTCTTCCCTGATGGCTGCCCCACCGCCGCCCTCCCTGCTGCATTTCACACGACTGTCTTCTGAAGCTTCCAGGGCGTTCTTCTGAGGGGTTTTTCCTCCCATGCTGTGAAATCTGTCACTTTTAATCTGTCAAATGATTTCTCTTGTTAGCCTTTTGGCCTTTGGTTTGGGAGCAGAAAATAAATTTGTTGCAGAAATTGCATGACATCATATAGTTGAAACTCCCAAGTGGGCCAGGCAGCATTTTTTACGAGCCTACATCAAGCTCTGAGGTAATCAGCTTTATGATTAAAAGCAGAATGACAACTTACAGTATTCAGCGAGCTAGAGAATTGTAAAGGAAACATGAAAAGACCTTCAGTGAAGAAATGGTGAGGAAACCGGGTAGTCTTACTGCCTCAAAGCGTGGGGTTTTCTTCACTTGCGCTCAGTGTAACAAAAGCACTACAAACATCAAAGTTGACGATGGCATTCCCCAAACTGCAATGTGAAAATCTTGGTCAGGTAATTTGTAGCTTTTAATGTGATACACTCTTAATACAGATCTTGCTTGCGTAGCAGATGTGCTGTTGAAGAGATGGGGAACAGCTGAAAGGTTTTTGCGGCAGGTACTTGCGCAGTCCCTGTTGTTACAGGAAACGAAATACCATAGCTCTTCACCTAGGCTGTTTCAGCGCGTTGGTGAGGAAGTAAGAAGTACAGCTGCTAAATGTCGAGCAGTTCTGCACTGAGTGAACAGTACCGTCATTTTTCCCCTCCTTTCCCATTCCGTCTTTGTACTGATGTTGAATTAATAAAGCTTTTCTACTTTGTTAAACAGCTGGTTCAGTTAGTTTTTGTTATAACGTGTAGTTGACAGCTGTACAGTTCAGCAGTGCCTCCGTTTTGAGATGCAAGAGGTGATGGGCACAGTCTTGGTGAGGGGGGGAAGTTTTCCCACAGGCTTCAGTTCCTTTTAGAGGGCTGCTTCTGGATTTTGCTTGAGCGATTCCTTTTGCTGTTGTCTTGTGTTTTGGTTGAAGTTGATAACCTTTCTGTTTAACTTCAGCCCACCAGTAGTTTGCCTCCGTCCCTCTGCTGCTTATAGCTCTTCCAGTAACACACAATGAGGAGTGGAGCTCAGCTTACAGCTGGAGCAATGCAGAGGGCCTTGTGTCATTCTTGTGACTTGCCTTGAAAATGTTTGAGCAGATGTTGAGACTAGCATGGCTTTTGCAGGTTTTTAGATGTCAGAAGGTCTAAATTGTAACCAGAAAGTACAAAAAGTAAGTTGTTTCCTTTGAAAAATTAACATTCATAATCTTGGGAATCAGTAGAGACAATGTGTTGTTACTTTGTGCGCTTACTTTGACCCCAAGCTTGAACAATCTGCATAATTATGGACGTATTTTTTAATAAATTAACTTTTGCTCAAGGACATGGTTTCTCTGCCTCAAACTCCATCAGTTTAAGCAGAATAGCAGCAGCTCCTTGTGGCTTTATCTAAAAGAAACACTTGGCCAGCTCATGGTAACAGCAAGTCGCGCGCTTTCCAACCGGTTTGTCGCAGTTAATTCATTTTTATAATTTCATACTATTGACTTGATGGAGCTTAGTGTTTTGAGGATTGACATTGCATGTGTGCTTTCCCTTTAGAGGTCAAGTGTTGAACCCTGTGAACCGAATGGTGTTTAGGAAACAGTTGTTGTAATAGGGCGCTGATTAGCAGAAGGGTTAGACGTTAGTCAGAAGGGTTCTGTTCGGAGTGGCTGGTTCTGGATTGCACACAGTCTAAGTCCCATGCAGTGTTTTGCTGTGTTTGTTATAAAACAATGCTTTATTCCATCTGTACTCTACAACGAGAAAATCTGTTGCAGATGTAATGTATATGGTAGCATAAAAAGCCTCTTGAGAGCAGCTAAAAGTGTTTGACAGATGGTAAGAGGCATTTGGGAAGCGAGATTTTCGTTTTGAAGGAGTAGCTTTTACTTATGGTCCAAGATGAATAAATAATCCTCATTTTCGTCACACTCGTGGTTGTAGATGGGAGTTCTAGCTCCGTTAGCTTTTTCCCTCAGTGTGCAATATTGATCCTTCATGCAGTAAAAATGTTACATCTATCTCTCTGAAAGCTCCTAAGGTTGCAGTGACTTTGACACGATGCTGGAGTGCGCGTATCCATCTTCCTCTGTTTTTTCATTCAGCCGTTTCCCTTCGCATCTCGTTTTAAAGTGTTCTTGCAGCAACTGAGGTTGGGTTAGTTCATGCCCTATCCGCATGTTCACACGTTTTTCCAGTGCAATAGTCCTGTCACCCAGTGTTTGTACTGAAGTACTGCAGAAGATGTTAATACGACTCTTCTGTTGAGATGAGGGAAAGCAGCTTGCTTCTTTCAGAGTTACCTTTTCCTTGCCTGCCAACAGAAGCTGCGATATTTTGAAGACCAGATTACTTTTTAAAAGACTTCGGTTTGGGAGGGGAGCTATACTACCCATCATTTAAACCCATGAAAAAATTACTTTGATAAAAAAAAGTCACTATTGTTACACAACTTAGGGAAATGTATGTTGTAGGTGTTTTTTTTAATCATCGGCTATTTAAGGAATTATACATCAGAAGAAGATGCATCAGTTTTAACATTCGTTTGTCTGAAACTGATAGTAAGCTGGTGCCCACCCTGCCCTCTCCCCTCCCCCAAAGTAACAAAGCTTGTAAATGATTTACCTGACTCTTCAAACGGCAGAAACATCATCCCAGCACAGGGTTTGCCCCATGAACAGTAAGCTTTTTTTTTTTTTTAATAAATACCTGTACAGTGCCTCATCTCAGTCGTTGGCATGTTTTCCACAAAGAGGTGTTCTTTAGTTGTTGTATTTTTACAGATGATTTGGAGAGTTGAGGCAAACAGCATATTACTCAAAACTTGATGATGTTAAGTAGTGGGAGTGTTATTAATGCGAGATTTGTGTGGTAAATGCAGGTTCAGTTGCTGGCTAATTCATAAATTATTGAAGGCTCTTGGCTGCGTGCTAAGGCAGAAATGATTCATTTTAAGAGTTGTGAAACAGTTTTTGGCAGGTACTTGGCAGGTTCCTTTGCTTGAGATTTTATGGGGAAATTTTTTTCTAGTTACTGTTAAGACGTGTAAAAAAGACGCTTCCACAGGTGAAGCGAGTTCTCTGGGTGAAGCACGGGCAGTGTTTGCTCAAGTATTGCACCGAGTGATCTCATGCTCTGGTTAATGCATTCAGATCGTACATTCCTGCAGTCTTTGCAAGGTTACGGGAGTGTGTGATGATGCTCTAAGTCTCTGATTAGATATATTCATCAAGTGGCACTGAGCTAAGAAACTTGCTTACTTGGATGCTCAGCTTCCCTCTTGTTATGGTGTAATGGAAAAGGCGACTCGGGAGGAATATAGGAATGTTGTCAGAGTGTGCGGGGATGCAACGAGGAAGGCCAAGGCCCATTTGGAATTACATCTGGCCAGGGATGTCAAGGACAACAAGAAGGGCTTCTTCAAATACATCGGTAGCAGGAGGAATACTGGGAAAAACGTGGGCCTGCCGCTGAATGGGGCGGGTGCCCTGGAGGCAAAGGATACAGAGATGGCAGAGCTACTGAGTGCCTTCTTTGCTTCAGCCTTCACTGCTAAGACATCAGGAATCCTGGACCCCGGAGACATGAGAGAGAGGCTGGAGAAAGGAGGACTTCCCCTTGGTCAAGGAGGAGCGGGTTAGAGGTCCTTTAGGCAAACCTGACGCTGACAAAGCCAAGGGCCCCAGTGAGGTGCACCCACAAGTGCTGAGGGAATTGGTGGATGTTACTGCTAGGCCCTTCTCCATCGTCTTTTGATAGGTTATGGAGAACAGGAGAGGTGCCAGAGGACTGGAAGAAAGCCCGTGTCACTCCAGCCCTCACAAAGGGCAAGGAGGAGGACCCAGGAAACTGCAGGCCAGTGAGCCTCACCGCCATTCCTGGAGAGGTGCTGGAGCAGCTCATCCTGGAGGTCATCTCCAAACACGTGGAGGCTAAAAATGCGATCGGGAGTAGTCAGCATGGATTCTCCAAGGGGAAATCATGCTTAACCAGCCTGATAGCCTGCTCTGATGGGATGACTGGCTGGGTAGATGAGGGGAGAGCAGTGGATGTTGTCTACCTTGATTTCAGTAAGGCTTTCGACACCGCCTCCTGTAACATCCTCGTAAGTAAGCTAGGGGAGTGTGGGATGGATGAGTGGACAGCGGGGTGGGTTGGGAACTGGCTGGGCGGCAGAGCTCAGAGCTCAGAGGGCTGTGCTTAGTGGTGCGCAGTCTGGTTGGAGGCCTGCAGCTAGCGGTGTCCCCCAGGGGTCAGTACTGGCTCCGGTCCTGTTCAGCTTCTTGACCAGTGACCAGGGTGATGGCACAGGGCGCCCCCCTTAGCACGCTTGCTGGTGACCCAAAGCTGTGAGGAGTGGCTGATACCCCAGAGGGGCGTGCTGCCGTTCAGAAGGATCCCCACAGGCTGGAGAGCTGGGAGGTGAGGAACCCCATGGAGCTGAACGAAGGAGGCAGGGGGATGAGCGAGGGGCCTCCTTCGCCGTGCAGATTGCTGGGTGGCAGTGAACCTGTACCCTTCACAAAGCAGGTGCTGCTCTTGAGCACAGGAGGGATAGATGGGATATCGTGCAGGCATTAAAATGGTTTGGCTGCCTGAGCTGCAATTCTTTGTTTTGCGACTGTGGGATTCGAAAATTGCAGTGCTGTCCTGTACCAGGGGAATGGGTTTACCATTATTTGTCATTGCAGAACTACTCTAAGCGCGGCTGCAGCCTGAAGACAAATATTTAACATGGCCCTAGGAGATCGCCAGTCTCCTTACTTGCATGACATTACGTGTGTCCGATAAGAGCTCCATTATGTAAGGAGTTTCTTTTGAATTATCAGGAGCTCTCATGATGTTTCTCTTGGTACTTTTCCAGTGGAAAGCCATCACAAGAATTAGGTTATCGGTGTCCTGCTGAGAACTGAGCCAGTTTAGATATCCATTTGGAGTAGTGCAATCAACTACATAATGCACAGAAAATGTATTGGTTGAAACAAATATATTATTACGCAGTGGCTAGAAGGTAATGTGTGTTACTTGGGCCTGACTCTGAAGTGCCAACCATTTAAGTTTTTCTTCCCACTCATCAATACCCTCAGATGTAGCATAAAATGGAGGCAACTCATTTGCTTAATGGGTTCATTGTGGTTTTTCTGTCCCTTTTAGAGCGTACCATTGTGCTGGCAGATTTGCAGACGGGGTCAGATGATGAGCGTGCTGCTCGCATGGGAGGATGGCAGCGGTGTCTGCTCCTGGTCCGCGCTGCCATCCACGCTCCAGCTGCTGAAAGCGAAGCTACATTTGTGCGCGTGCTTTACTCAGCGCTGGTTCCCTGCCTTTACAGGTGGCATCCAAACTAAATGTAATTGCTAGGCCCCTTCATGGGTGGAGTGGGGGAACTTTTTTCCATGCTGCAGCCGTGTCCAGCTGCAGAGAGCCTGTGAAGTCAGCCAGGCGCCTTGGAAACAGGACCTCTCTCTTTCCCTCAGTAGGTAGATGTATGATTTCACTTTTTGGAAGAAGTCACCTGCTCTGTGCTCTAATTTATACATTTAAAACTATCTTTCATGCAGTAATATTCTTACAGATACATAGAGTTTCTGTACAAAGACAGAAAGGCAGTACCAGGGTGGCTTCTGCTCTGCCTCACGCTTTCCAAGGGTTATAATTTCTGTAGAAGCTGTGCAAGATGCATTTATGTGATATATTTCCTTTGTTAAATGAACTTCTGTAGAAAACTGGGTGGTGGAGCTTATTGTCAACAACAGAGACAGCTTTTGGAGTATGGCAAAAAAAAAAGGTTTTAAGTTCTTTACCTTTTTAGCATGTATTTTATATGTTGGACAACTTTACTGGCATATATGACAAATAGTCCAAATCCAAGCTACATTCTGACACTATTTCCGAGGCTGTTTTTTCGCTGTTGGCACACGTTTTAAAAAGCTGTACATTAGCTGTAAAATCTTCAAAGCAGTTGTCTTCTGGAGTGCTCAGCAAAAAAAAAAAAAAGCCGTGACAAGTGAGAAAAATTAGCTTGTGAAACAGCACTCAGTATATACCTCCACTGGCCTGTTTTTTACCTGTTTGTTGGTGCTGCTCCTGTGTGGATTTTGATGTAATACCCTGAATCTGTTTGCCTTGAGCATCAATTTTGCTACTGTTGGAATTCAGTATTTCCATGGTTTAGAAAACTTGCCTCTGTTATTTTTTTCCCAACCCCGCAGTATGCTTTATAACATTACATTATGTTAATTAAAGTATCTGCATGAATAGTGCATGTAATGAATGAACTATAAATATGTATTCAAATAACTCCAGCGTAGTTTATTATAAAAGATAAATCCAGTTCTCCAAGGACGTTCTTATAGTTTTTAATATTTCACTGTAGTCAGTTCTGTCAACTTCAATTGATTACAGCCTGTGTAATTAAACACAACAAGCAAAACAACAACAAAAAGCAAACCAAACAGGGCTAAGTTTATTTCTGTTGTCTGGCCATAAAAGTGTTGTGATTCATTTTGCTTAGGTTTCTTGATGAAAATAATATACCAGAAAATCCTTCCAGTAAAGAAGAATGAAACTCCTGGAGTGTGAAATGTGGCTTTGTGTCTTTTTTTTTTTTTCTTAAGAAGACTTCAAAAGCATCAAGCTAGATTGATCTTAAGTTAGAACACTAAAAGATAGCAATGAACTTAACTGGTAGGGGCCTGTTGAAGTTCCTGGTTTCGGTATACGACATACATCACTGCAGCAAATCTCTTAGGCGTAGCGTAGTCTGCCCCAAACACTGGGCATGTGCATCCCGTGCCACTCAAGAAGGAAGGGTTTTGCTTGATGTCCTGCCTTGTAATGGCAAAGCCTGATAATTAACTGCCTTCTGTTTTGAGTAAGCTCTTGGCTTGTATGAAAAATAGAGTTGCTCTGCTTTAATTTTTCACAAGACAGCGAAAAATAAATTAGCTTATAAATGCCTTTTAATGGGAGAGGCAGAGATGCAGTCTTTCTCCCACAAAGCATTCTCAAAATCTGTTAGTTGAGCTGTTTGGGGGTAAAAGACTTGTGCAGTATTGCCATGTTTTTCTACAAGTCTTAAAAGCTGCTGTTCTGCTCTTTGAGGGATTATTGGGCACTCAAGATTTAATGTTTGTTTTTTATTAACTAGAAGGCTAACTTAAAAAAAGAGTATATGTACTTCAAATACTTGAAGGACACTGATTTTTATTAAGGCATAGTCCACGTGTAAGTAAAGAATAAAGTATCCAGGGGCATTAGGATGATGTGTGAGAACGGTACCTAAGGGAGGTTTTATCTTTTCCTAATATACTAGTCCTAAAAATATGGGAGTAGTCCTGAGGTGAATTATTAATGTGATGAAAATGGCAAGAACTGAAGACAAGTGACACAGCTATTGCTGTTTAGCAAACATTATCACTAATCTTTGAGTTATTACTAATGTGTTTAATCCAAGTCTAGATGAAGCAGTTTGTGTAGCAGCTGAAGCAGAGTTTAAAAAAATATATATATCAAAGCATACACCAAACATGATTTGTTGAAGACTCAGATAGTAACTACTGTGATTGGGAAGGGAAAATGGCACAGTTCTGTGGACGTGGGCATCGCCTTGGTGTGAGTTGAGGGTTTCTGACCGCACAGTCTCCTTCTAGCTGGCATTGAGGCAGTGAGGTACTGCACATCAGCTATGCTGTTAATGGCCTTTGCACTGCAAACCTGGGGCAAATGCTGTAATAATTTGGCTTTGACCAGCCTCTGGGATTGTTACATGCATTATAAAGCCAACCTTTGGTCTGAGTATAGCATGCCAGGTTTTATCTAAATTTTGAAAATGTTTCATTTTGCCATTTTTGAGCTATAGAATTGAGTAACTGGTCGTGTGCCAGCAGAATTTAATATAGAAAACCTTTGGGAAGGGAACAGAGGGGTCTGTGCATCGGCAGTCGTCATTTAGATCTTGTATGGGGGTGCCTCAGGAAGAAATTTCAGGATCAATACTGGTGCTCAGACTTAGGTGTCTTCCAGCTCTAGACAGCGGTCTCAGAATAGGACGTGCTCTTCTGCTATTCGATTTTATTATGGGGAGAGCTCACAATGCTCTGTGCTTCTCTGTGGTATCGCTGCTTTTTTCTGATTGTTGTTTTCTAGTTGGAGCAGCTATGAAAGATAGAGTGACACGGGGCCGGGGGAAGAAGGATTGAGGAAAGCTGTAAAACTCTTACCTGAAGCAGCGTGTAGGGTGAGCTTAGCGTGCCTGCGTGCCCGACCGTGCTGCTTGTAGCTGACGTGTTAGGTGCTTCAGGTGGGTGTAACGTGCTCATCACTTACCTCTTGTAAGCGAAGAAGACTCGCACAGCTTTCCTGAAGAGCGGATGTGCATACACCAGGTGGACCTTCCCTGTCCAGAGGAGAAGTGGCCTTTTTTCTTCTCTTCTGCGCTGCTTGAAGGGGATGGTGAGGACCTTCCACGTGTTAGTTTTATTGAGGAAAGGACATCTGGGATTGTTTTTTCTTGTCATATACAACCTGCCTACGTTTTCCTGCAACTCCAGCTGAACTGCCCGTTCTGATTTCCCCGATTCCTTGTCATCTTTCTCCTGCCTTGGTCTCCTACACAGGTCGTGGTTAACTTGCTGCAGGGGATTTTCTGTCTCATTCCTTGCACCTCTGGGCACCATATGACTAATTAAAGCTTTAGCTCTTTACAGAAGATTGCGGTTTTAGAAGGGGGCATGATCATAACCTTGTGTTCCTTCTTGATAGCTCAGACACTGTGGAGGGCTGCTAGTTTGGGGTGGGAGGATATATGTATATATCTTGTTGTTGTAGCATGGTTCTGGTGTTTTGGTTTGGTGGTGGATTTTTTAATTTTTATTTTTTTTTTAGTTTTATGCTTGCAGGTGGTATAGAGCCAGTGGTACCTGCTGTCTGCGTATGATACAGACAGGGCCTGTGGAGCATCTGCTTTACTGCAAGGAGTGGCTAAGCCTGTAGAACATAATCTGTGTGTGAGCATGTATATATTTGTGTGTGTAAAAAAGCTGTACTAGTAATACTAGAAGCAGATAACTTTTGTTGAACAGCTAGCTGACCATTGTCAACTTGGAGATCACAGCTAGGTAGGACTTGAAGTTAACACAGTAGTAAGGGTTGATGTGATCTAAAGTCCTTCATATTATTTGCAGACTCCTTTAGAAAAAGAGGCTTTTGTATGGATAAGCAAAGCAACTTTATATAATCCCTGTGATGCAAACTGTGGGCTTCGAAGATAACGCGTTGCTTTGATTAGTGTCTCTTTTAAAAGATTTTCTAAATTGAGTTTGCACAATATGTGAAAAGTGGCAATTCTAAGCCAGTAGTTCTGGCTTCAATTATTTTACTAAAGATTTTACTAGATTGGCCATTTTGGCCAGGTAGAGGCTGAAAATTACAATTTTGCGATGTTTCTCTTGTGATCAAATGAAATTCTCATCAGTAATAAAAAAAAAATAGTCTTTGTGATTGTAGAGAGAAGCCAATAAGCTAATATTTGCATCTTGTTTTGTAAGCCAAATTAAGGACCCCGTGCTGTAAAGATTTGCTGCGTGGTGTTTGTAAAGCCAGTACCCTGATTCTGGCTTGCAAATAGGATTGTAGTTACACTGAACTGTCCCTGACTTGTGCTGCCATGAGAAGAGAGTGGGTAAATCTTAATGCAAACAGCTATGTTAACATACCAGCAATAGAAACCCTTTTAAGGCCTCTGATATTTCCAAGCAAAATGTAGATTCTGTCTCTTTGAGTAATGCACAGAACTACTGAGCGTAAGGAGAAGTTTTATGACAGGTTTTCAAAACTGTCAGCCAGAAAGAATTGCTGTCCTTTGAGAAAGGTTCTCCTTCCATTAAAAGCGAAAGCCTCGCCAAGGTAAAGAAGCTCTGAGCGTCATCAAGCTTATACTTGCTAATCAAGACAGAAAACAGCGTGAAGAGCTGCCCTGTAAAATGAGGGGAAAACTGCTGAAAATAGATCTGTGAGTGCGAACAGACAGGTCTGTATCATGTCAGCTACTTGCAGTGGGTATTAATGGTACACCTTTACCGTCAGTGCTTTAAAGAGCAGTGCTTGATATTCTCCTCTATGAACATCAAGAATATTTCCCTTAGAGCGTAATGATCAGTTCCTCTCAATGTCATCAACGCCGTTTGATTCTCAGCTCGGAAGAGGAAGACGGGCTTTATGTTTCTGTGAACCAGGAGGTGTAAGGCGGTGAGCCCTGTGGTGTGTCAGGTGGGTTCGTTTGTTTGTTTGTTATTTGTAGAAGACCTCTGGTTTGGTCACTGCCATTTCAGCTGGTAGGTCTCAAATTGTGCTGCTTTGCTTTTAAGAAGCATGTTTACGTTGAATTAAAACAAGCTTTAGTACTTTTTTCCTGTTTTTGGCATAAGAACAATATTTTTCTTCAGTGAACTTTTGAAAGTTGTCCTTGTATATCTTATCGTTGATTTCTACTTTCTTCCCAAACAGAGCTTGATTTAAATCAACAGGAAGAATAGAGATCTGGTAGCTGGTTATTATTTTCAAGCGTAATAAAGTAATGAATAAATGCTGCAGCATATAGTGAGTATAAATAGCTATTTTTATAAAATAATAAAAAAGTAGACCAGAATGTATTTTGACATAATTTTGACTATTTTATTATCAAATGATATTTAATTCCTTTTAATGAAATAAAGTACAATTAAAATAAGAACAAAACTGCTTTTTCATCTTAAGTTACTTTTTCTTCTGATTGACAGATTGTTTTTCTAAATACAATTCACTTCTGAACAGGACTTCTATTGCCAACAGAAAGCTCGAAAATAGATATAGCAGGTTTTTCTCTACTTACCTTCTTTCATTGTGATTCTTCTTTGTTCCCTTACATGGATTTCTTCATTTCTGAACTCCGTTCCTTAGTTGAGCTGTATGATAAACTGGGGAGTCTTCTGTCCTCTTAGCATGTTTACAAGAATTCTGTATGCCTCTGAAATTCTTACAGTCTTTGTGATTCTCATGCTGCAGGTAGATAAAAATGATATCTTTCTAATACATCTGCTCTTCTTCAGCTTGCAACAATAACATGTTCATCAGGTTACCAAAGATCTAGTAGAAAAATCAAGCTACTGATGGCGTATTCTGCTTTTGGAACAAGACGTGTAACTTCTCCGCAGCACCACGAACACGTGGTATTGCTGAGTAGGAATGCGAGGCGTAGGGCTCTTGAACCTTTGGGTCTTTCAGTTTTGGTTTTAATTTTAAACTTCAGGAAACAAAAGGTTGCTGCATCTTAAGTGAAGTAGCTTGTTTGTCTATTGTTGTGGCAACTACAGATTAAAGACGATGAGTTTTCAATTTTGTCTTTTTAAAATCTGAACATGGAGTATTGTCTGGCAGTAGACCTTTTGTGGAAAGAGTACGTATGAAAGCATCGGTACTGGTGGTCACAGTAGAGGAAAGAGAAGTTAGAGTGACAGAGACTTGACATCCCTCTCATGGATACTGTTAAGAAGTGGTAGCTGAAACATCTGAGATGTGACACAAGCCCGGGCTACTCATTGTAGACATTGGTGAGGGTTTTGAAAGAAATGCTTTCACTTCCAGCGTTAACAGTCAATTTCATTTCATGATTTATTTTTTTTTTTTACTGTTAGTTTCTTGTAGGCGAATAAAATATTAACTGTTCCCTTAGAGGCTATTTCTATCTTAAGTTCGGACTCGAGAAATTTAGGTTGTCTCGAAGGACGAGTAGCATCTGTTGTGATTCATAATTCTGAAAGATGTCGGGGGAAGTGCTGGAGAAGCAAGCTCTTCACTCCTAAAACACTTTCCTGAATATAGTTCAGTG
The DNA here is from genome assembly GCF_964034855.1 of Anser brachyrhynchus. Classification (NCBI taxonomy): domain Eukaryota; kingdom Metazoa; phylum Chordata; class Aves; order Anseriformes; family Anatidae; genus Anser; species Anser brachyrhynchus. The sequence goes on along the minus strand of NC_137694.1, from coordinate 41,097,858 downwards.
CCTTCAGAGAGGTGATGTTTGCATGTGCCCCTTTATCTGTGAACTCTTGGTGGGAGGGAAGGAAGAGAGGTTTGTTTTCGTTGTTGCGGTGTGTTGCGGTTTGTTTGGTTTTGTTTGTTTGTTTTTGTCAGGGAGCAGCTGGTGTTTTCCTCACTTGTAACTCGATATAAGCTAACCTTCTGCAGCCTGCTCCCTGCGTTCTGGCGCAGAACGGTCCGGGTAGCAGGGATTTGAGAGTAGAGAGAAGTAATTTCTGAGCAAGTGTAGTCTTAATGAAAAGTTGGAGAACATCTTGAGGGAAGGAAGGAATGTGTGTGTATGTTATCAAGGTTTTAACTTGCAGTCTGAAAGCCTTCGCTAAATTCTCCCCCTGCCCTGGGCCCCATTTCTTCCAGTGTGAAGGGACCCAAAAAGACCTGAGTCTTGAAGGAGGAGAGAAGAGACAACGGGGCATTTATATTTTCACTTTAGGAGGTAGTAGACAGAATTTGCTGACTTGACTCAGCATCTGCCCTCTTCTTGTGATGTGATGTTACTGTTGCCATCCATACTTGAACAAAAGCCTACTTCAGCTCTACAGACTTGCTCTCCACCTTCTTACAGGGTCAGGAGAGCTTGGAATTCATTTCATGTTCTTAATTAAAAAAAAAAAAAAACACAACTTATTTTTCCATGGTTTTCTTGTAGCCATCTTTCAGACTCTTGCCCTGTGTTGTTAACTGTTTCAGTCACATTTGTCTGGCACTTTTAAATGCCTTTTCTCCATCTGAGCTTTGTTCTCAGGTTTCTGCTTTGATGACCGCGTTGTTTGGCATCATGCACCACTGCCACGTCTTCCTATCTTCTTTCAGATCATCCGTGGCCGTAACAGTTTTATCTTCAAGCCCAGGCATGCACCATCCTTTTTCTTCTTTCAGTTAAGCACATGATAGTATATGTGTTTTTCTTCCTGGCTGCTGTCCTACCTGACTTAGCAACTCAGACACCTGGTGGCATTCTTCTGCCGTCTGCTTTTCATCACCCTCTGGAGAACAATACTGGTGTACGTAAGGTTTGTGCATGCAACATACGTGTGTATTTTGCTGTTGCGAGATTTTAAACGTCTCTGCTTGAATTCTGTGCTGTTTAATCTTTGCTGCTTAACTTGCAGAGATCATGCTGGTGTTACAGTGTGGGAGAAGCTGCAGCGTAGGTGCTTATGTCAGCAAGTGCCTCCTCCCTCTCTCCCTCTCCAGCCAAATTACTACAAACGTAAGCTGTACAAGCAATGACAGTAACAGCCTGCTCCTCCCAGTGTGCATTATGTCCAGGGAGGTTGCTATTGTCATAAACATATTTGCGAAGAAAATAACATTTCTAGAAGTCCTACTGCTGATACTCTGGCAGAACGTAGTTGTATCAGTCTCCTCTCCAGTGCAGCCTTGGACTTCATGATCGCAGACTTAAGAAAAATGGTATTTTATTGTGTCTTGGCTTTTGCCCATCCTTCATCACCATTCCTGATGTCTCATTGCACTTTTAGTTCCCTGCAAATGTTTTGCTGAGTAGAGGTGACAATAATTTTGATCTGAAGAGAAGCAGGTTGTCCTTTCTCATATGAAATGGAAGCGGTGGTATGTTATGAATTCTGACACGGGAGCGTTTTGATAAGCTTGCATATTCAGTCTCCTCAGAGAACCTGTTTGAGCTAGTGTTTATATACTTGTCCTTCACATAGAATAATTCAATTAGAGGGGACCTTCAGAGACCAGCCTGAGAGAACTGCCTGACCCCTTCAGGGCTAAATAAAAGCTAAAGCACGTTACTGAGGGCATTGCCCAAATGCCTCTTGAACACTGACAGGCAAGGGGCATCAACCACCTCACCGGGAAGCCTGTTCCAGGGTTTGGCAACTTTCTTGAGATGCAGACGAGCAGAAAGATTTTAGCTGGGGGAGCACTGAAATTGTTGTTGAGGTGGTTCCTTAACTATTGGCTTGCTGGTGGTTGATCCATTTTGCTAGCCATTGTGAAACTGACCTCTGTTGCTTCTGCGACACTGCAGAGCTCGTGCCATACGGGTCATGAGGTGGGCAACTTGCAGACAGCAGTGGCCGCTCCTGGGAAGTTCTGCCTGGAAAGCTTGTGGCTGATGGGCCAGGGTTGTCTTCAGGAAAAGAGCTGGAGAGCTCAGTGTGAAAATCAAGTGCTGTGCAGGCCAATGTTTTATGGGAAGTCTGGGCCCTGCTTCCAGGGGAATTGGAAACACAAAGAATTTAAATTATTACAGAAAGCTTGTTTGGATTTTGGTCTGCTGAAGTAAAATGCCTGATCCCGTACACAGGAACAGTTTGTGGGTCTCTGTTTTGAAGGATGTTCTTCTCTCAGCTGCACTAACTTAAAATGTTTGTAATTGATCAGTACTAAGGTGAAGGTCCTTACCAAGTCAGCTGGGAAGGGACCAAGATTTTCCTTTTCAAATTGATGCATTTTGCATACCTGCTTACTACAGGTTCTGCAAATGCTTGAAGATTCTTGCAATAACCTTGCAGCATGTTCTCTGTATTGCACTATTTACATCTAAGTTCAGGTAGAGAGGTGAGTTGTATAAAACACTGCCATCTACAGCACAACTATGTATGATAGTAGTTTAAATTAACAGCAATCAAGCTAACTCCTCATAGGAGTTAAATGCTTGAATAGGTTTTAACTTGATATTGAAGTTTTGGAAGACAGTTCTGGGAAGACTTTTAGACACCTTGTTAAGCTACTGTAAAGTTCTGCTGTGAGAACTGAGCATTAACTTTAAAATGGTGATAAGCAGCTCAGGCTCATTGCAGAATCAGAGATCACTTTACCTGCTTTTTTTTTTCTGTTAAATGAAGATAAGTAATGTTTCTACCCAGCGTTTTAATTAAAAACAAAACAAAAAACAACACCATGAATTAATTTTTTAGTGTCAGAGCAAATAATGATGATGATTAATGTGAAGGAGTGGATGCAACAAGAAACTAGAAAGATACACAGATTTTTCTTCCATTGAAATGATGTGGCAGCCTCCTATACAGGAGGAAAAATTGTTGAAAACAACTGAAAAATTGTAATGTTACTAAATAAGCAAAATTTCATACTTGACTTAAAATCTTATAATTTTAAAGCTCAAATCAGGAAGGGTGGAAAGCAGGAAATGATGATAGTAATTTGTTCTCAAGCAAAGCTAGAGTGCTTTTGTGCTCCACCCGTGTCAGTATTTGTATTTTGACATGCAAAATAGCCCTTGTTCAGGGTATGTGTATTCTGAAATGCTCTTTTAAGTGTCTGGACATTGGTGTGCTGTGATCTTTTGCTCCCTTCATTAGTTAGGTATGTGACTGTAAGCTTCTATTCCCTTCATTATTCCGTGATGTGGTAATGGAATAACATACTGATTGCCCCAGCTGCAACAGAACCAAGGGGTTGAAAAGAAACCCAACCTACTGTCAGAGATCCATGAGCTTCTGAATTTCACGTCAAGTCAATGTGATTTATTTTTATTTTGTAAGTGGAAATATGATATGATATTGTGAAGTTCCTGAAAACACTTTTGTCTCAAAGAGATTAAAAAAGCACTGATAGTCAACAAAATATTTTAAAAGTTCAGAACTGTTTTTGTCCAATTTAGAGCACTGTGTGTCTAAACAGGAATGCTGCAGCTCTTAGAAGTAGTCTTGAAAATGGGCAGTTGCATGTGATCTTGGGGTGCTCCTTACTATTTTAAAGCTAGCTGGATTTACAGAGGTGATCTCCAAGGAGACATAACCATTCTTAAATATGCTTTCATAGTTTTTTTTTTTTTTTAAAAAAAAAAACAAAAACTTTCAATCCATAGTCTTTTAGCTGGCTGCGAGATCTGTCTGAAGCCTTAGGTTGCAATTAAGTATTGTAGGCCAAGATTTTCCATGCTTTTCATATCTTGAAAAGAAGCAGTCACAAAAATTAAAATTCCAGGTCCATCTGCTTGTCTAGTTGTTCTGCTAATTTAAAGACAGCAGCCCTAGAAAAGGCCATTTCAGTACCGTAAATCTTATGTATCTTTTTCCTTGTTGATACTCGATCCGCAAGGCAGAATGAATACGGGCACCCTACTGGGGCAGAATGAAGTTAAACTCCACATGTGAACTGTGCCACGTGAGCTGGCCCATGTTGATACAACCAGTATCTGTCATTATGGATGGGCACAGGAGGGCAGAATCAAGCTGTGTAACACTCCTAACTTATCTTTATCCTTTGTTTCTATGCCTATTTTTTCTGTTAAAACTTCCGTTTTGTTGGGATCAAAGAGATTAATCCCTTCATCAACCTTAGATGATTCAGAGAGAAACATCATTCATCATTTCAGAGAGAACTGGAGAATTCTTCAGTTATTGAAAAAAAGCGATTTAGTTAAGAATTATGATTTTTACTTAATCAACAAATCCTCGATGCTAAGGAGACACTTGTGCTCTTCTTTTCTTTCTTTATTGAATGCAGTATGCCATTTTCTAGTCCCAAAGTGTATAGACTGCTTAGCATTTTAATTGGTTTTCAAGATGAATTCAGCTTCAGTGTTCAAGGCCAAAGGCAGGGTTATGAAGGTTAATTATACTTATCACCATCTGAAAACAGTCGGCCCCATTGTATATGACGTATTGGCACGGTGCTCTTCTAATGGGGGCGGCGAGTACCTTATTTCTGCATGATGTGACTGGAATACTTGTATGTTTGTCTTGGGTAGGTGGCTTGGATGGGTAAGCTTGTTGGTTGTTTTACACTTGGTGCTTATAAACGGCATTGAAATATCCAAATGGCTATTTGGTTCCAATCAGAAATTTATGAAGTTAATAGCATTCTTGCAGTTACCAGATTGTAACTTTATATTCTGTGTATATTTGACATAATCTTGATATGAAGAGCTTAATTTATGAATGTCAGAGGCTTCTAAAAGCTGTTGTGGGAAAGTAAAACATGACATTGCGTTGAGAACTACTGATTTATCTTATTTCTTCCCAAGCTGTGATTGTTAGGAGGAGAAGGCAGCTCACCTCTCCCTGAATTCTGCTGAGGGCTGCAAAACACAGGAAGGAGATACTTTCTCGCAGGAAAAGTTGTGCATGCCAAGGTGTTTTTGAGACTAAGGGGCTCTGCAAACGTGCTGTTTTCATTGAAATTAATATCATGTATGCTTTTTCATGCCATTTTTTTGGGGAAAAAAAAAGAAAGCATGTTTGTTATGGGACTTTTCAGAGAAGGCAGAGCTTTTAAAACTTAAAGCCTTTAGTTATGAGTATGGTGTATCTGCTGAACTTCACTGGTTTGCATTTCTGACCACTGACTTTGAATACTCAGTCTGGGCTCTCAGTCAGTAAAGGAGTAAAAATGTGTGACACCAGATTTTTCCAGTTGCCCCTTTAGCATAACTCGTGGTTGGAAACATAGCTCCAGATATTCTTCTAGCTACTTCTGCAGGAAATCTAAACCAATATATTCATTTTTCCTTCTTCTGACGTGTCAGTGCTGTGTTTGAAAATAAGTGTCAGAGACCGTATGTGCCCAAGGAGAGGGAAGCTTGACTATGAGGACGACAGGGACATGTCTGTTGTTACAGCTCTGGCACCTGAACTGTCACTGCTCAGATCCATTCGCATAATGCAGAATGGGAGGTAGGGTTTTGTTCTTTGCCTGGGTGCTAGGCTCTGAGATACGTGTGTGAGTGGCCTTCAAGGGAATCTGGTGTGTAACGTGATGCTTGGGGGCGTACTGAACTGCTGTGGCAGAGAGACACGTCTCGAATTGCTTTCAGCTAATATTATCTTAGTAGTTAAGATAATGTTATCTCACTATTGGGTGCAATTTTATATATGAAAGTAAACTATAGAATGCCATTAAAAACTGATAAGACGTCTTGTCGGGTTTGGTGACCATGTTGGACTGAGGTAATGTTGTGAAGGGAAAGATATTGGGTTTTTTTTTGAAAATTAAACCTTCACCTTGTTGTTCTGATGTCCCTCAATGAGCTGATTATTGAGGGGACGGAGGGTGATGGGGAAGCAGGATTCAAAACTTCCTGTTACGCGGCCTATGGGACTGCCATTCAGAGGACAGCATTCCCTTACATCACCTGCTCGAGCTCTCTGATGACCACGTTAATCCATTTTATGGCAAACTGAATACCCAGGACGTGAGTAGACAGGTGGGAGGGAGGGAAGAGATGCCTTGTCCATTCAGTATTCCTTGGGCCTTAATGGAATAGTTCTTCCTTTGTACAAGACGCTGGCTTTTGCTCTATTTGTTTTCTATGGAGCCTTTCAAAGAACTTCCAAGGAAGCGTCAAGGCTTTGTTTTTCTGGTAGTGCAGTGTAAAGTGACCTTATGGCCGTTCTCTGGTTGCAAAGGAACAGAGCCCTGTTGTCCCAGCCATGGCACGTACTTACTTTTCCGTTTGAAAGAATTTAATATCTTCTATACTAGTCCCTGAAGCAGAAGGTTAGTTGTCCAAAAAACAAGTGCAGGATCACTTGACAAAGGCTGGAACGCCGCGGTGTTTGATAGTTCCTGTGGACCAAGTTGTATTGTTTAATTGCTGTTGTTCATCCTGTTAAACTAAAAGCTGTATGAAATTCCATAACACTTCCAAATCAAAGTGACTTAATAGCTTCAGAAAGACAAGTTTGAATGTTTGGCACTAAAAGCACTAGTCGTTGGTGAATTTGTACATAGGGAATTTGAAATATATGTTCACAACTTAAAATAGATAATAAAATAATAATACAACAGAAAGCAAAGCCAAAGCAACCCTATGAAAGATCCTGAATTATAAGCACATAGAAAAGGACTGACACATAAAAAGCCCGAAGTTAGGTGCATCAACCAATTTTAATTAGGCAAACAAACAGAAAACTGAACTTGGCATAAACAATGGAAATCTAAATTAGACTAAGTCTTTTTAATAAACCATGCTGTGTAAGCCACATGGTATCGCTACTTGTTTAAACCTGTTGTTACTTGAAGTTAGAATTTTTAGGGTTTTTCCTTTTTAGGTGTGCTTCTCTGACCTTTTGCTCTTAAATTCTGCTACAGATATCCTGTATCTTGAAATTGTGGGAACTACCTTCTAGCACTAGCTTAAAGAAATCCGAGTGAAGGCAATCTCTTATGTCACCAACTCTATTTTAATATCAAGAAGAGCCACTGCTGCTAAGATACGGAAAACTAAATCATACTGGAAAATAAACATCATGTTCCTGTTTGAAATTCCCACCACGTTTACTCCTGCAGAATGTCCATTTCATGAAAACCTCCCGGTCACAATGTAACTGTGGTGCAGCTAAGCACAGCTCACCTGAGATTTGTTCGTCTGTGTAAAGTTTAAAAGCATGAAAGAGGGCTTACATCTTGCATTGATTTTCTATTTTATGCATCTCAGATCAGAATTTAGGATCGTAATTGGTCTCTTACCTGAACCCTGTGGAAGTCGGTTTGTTCATGGTTCTTTTGAGCAGCACCCAGAGAAATAATCTCAATTCTGGCTTTGGTTAAGCTAAGCCGCTGCTTATAGAAGTTCTGTACTGAGAGGTCTTTGGTAGCTCTGCAGAAGGAAGGATGGACGGTGTGTTTTATTCTCTTTATATTAATGTTATTCCGTAACAGTGCTTATTAATGGAAAAAATGCTTTTCCATTGTTAGCTTTTTGGAAGTCTGTAGTCCAGTGTTATCTCTAAATGAGCGTAGTTAAATGGCAGCACACTCAGAGGTCAAAACACTGAAATCTCCTTAGGCAGGTGTTATTGAATTCTCCTTAGGCAGGTGTTAGTGAGTCAGCGAAGTAACGTTTTGAGGTTTTTCTCACTGTGTGGGACCGACTGCCTACCCCCTCACCCCGCTTTTACAAAACGTAAAGTCTACTTTTGACAAGGCTGAAAATATAAGAACAGTTAAAATATGTTTGTCATTCTTTTCAGTTTTGAGAGGCAGCAAAATACACAGTGCAAAGGAAAGATGAAAAAACTAAGGGAACTGCTGCTTGGAAAACTGGTGAGACTTTGTATCTATGAGTGTATTGTAACCGAGATGTTTAAGAGCGTTTCATCACTGAAGATACTGTTCTGCTTCATTTGAGGTATTTAAACAGACTTTCAGTGTCCCATTATTGAGGCTTTTTCAGCATGATGGATTAGGTCTTATTATCGCGTATGGCTAAAATGTTTTTCATAGGCTTGAAATAGTAAGTGTCCGTTTTATCCTTTTTAATGCTTTGATTCTGTATCTGACAGTAACGTCTGCCAAGGGGAAAAGAGAAAAATGTTCCTTTTCGGAGAAGCAAGGTTGGATTTTGTTTTGGAAAGTTCCACGCAAAGGAAACGCGGATCTGTCCCGGTGTATCAGAGCTGCAACTGATTCCACTTTGGCATCAGAAATGGAAGGAAACGTTCTGCCCCCTATCCATCTTGTCTATGGAAACATCTCTGCTGACTTATCTTACTTTTTCATTTCAGAAAAAGCCTTTTACAAAAACATTGCTTTTCCTTTTCCCGTGGCTCGACTCCTTTTGTTTCCTGCACTAGTCTGCAGTCCCTGTCGGCGGCTTCATACAAACGTAGCCCACATGCACAAACTGGTGTGGCTGTGTCTGGGGCGGGCTGCGAGGATGCCCCTTGGTGGTCCTGCACGCGCTGTCCTGCTTGCAGGCCTGGCACGGCCGTGGTGGCTTGCCCTAGCTCAGTTTCAGTGATCTGCATGTGTCTGTTTCAAATAAAACACAGCAATGTGGCTGGTGTGGGTGAGGGAGCCTGCAGAGAGGCATACAGCCCTGGAGGACCGGTTGTCTCAGCCTCGCCTGTGGTGCTGCAGCCTTGTACAGGTGCCAAAATCAGAGGTAAGCCGCAGGGAGCTCCGGCTGGCCTCTCCTCTCAGCACAGGGGGGTATTAATTGGAGTATCTTGGCTTCTGCTGCAAGCCTCTAATGAGATGAACCTTAGTTGACTAGCTAAGGGGGGAGGGGGGGGGGCATTAGTAGCACCTTGGCAGTTGTGAAAGAAATTTCTAACACCATTAGAAGAAAGGCAGGATTCCCTAAATTAAAATTATTCAATTTGTCCTGTCACAGTTAAATCTTTCCTAGTTTGTCGTCTTGTGCAGGAAAAACACAAGGCCAAATAGCAAATGTGCCCTCAGGTCCCAGGGTGGGGTTCTGAAAGGAAAACCGTTTGAAAGGTGTCTGACCACTTTGAGCACGTCTTTTTATTCTTCAAACAAAGGTTGTCCTTGACCAATGTAACCTCGTGTAAGCAGTGCTAGCGTTGATAGAAGTATATCTGTGGTGAGGTCGGTTTGGCATCCACTTGGTTATTTTGTTGGTTGGTACTGCAGCATCTTGAAATGTAAAAATGAAGTTCTAGATTTGCCTATGTAAGGTTTGATTAAATCTTCCCTACATCATCACAACAAAGCAGAACAATTCCTGTAAATATTTTATGGTGCTTCATAGGTGTTCTCTCCTGACTCTCATTCTTATGCTCAAAAGCTAGATGGAGCTTAGATAAAACTGGTTTGTGGAGGCAACGGGACTAACACTCTAGATAACTAGACTTCTTATGTGAAGAAATAGCCATTTTTACCATTAAAACCATCATCTCCTTTGAATGTTGGGAGCGAACCTGCAGAAGACTGGGACAGGTTGGGGAGCTTTGAGGGGAGCTTTTGCCCTGTAAAGCACAAAAGGGCTCCAGAGTACTTCAGATTTGAGAGGGTGTTGGTTTTCAGAACTGGAGGTGACTTTCACCACCTTCTCTGTACACTGTCTTTTTACCAAGACAAGTTTGCCTGTGGGATGTCTGCTTAAGCAGCAATTTATTAAAGTTTGCAGTGGCTTTTCAGAAGCCTGGTATCTTTTTCTTGGCATTCATTGCCATCTATCGCTCTCAAAGTTTAGCTGAGCTATCAGGACTGTGCTTCTACTTTGAGTTGTTTCTAGATTTTTATTTTTTTTTAAGTCTTTCTGAAGTGTTTCACCCTTCCTGTTTTGTTCTGTCTGAAAACAGCAATACAAAAACAGAGGAAGCAGCTTTCTTTGCATGTGAGCTGTTTATTCAGGAAATGAGAAGGCAGGTGATGAAATTTGGGTTGGAAGGAAACATTTCATAAGGGTGTATTTGTTGGCTTACAACATGACATAATCATAATGTACTTGGGGGTATATATATTTTTTTAACAATGTTTTTTGCTCAATCTTTTGACCCTGTTGGCCAGGCACCGTTTTTATCAGTAACTCCGTCTCCATTTCTGCTTTCTCAGAACTGCTCTCAACAAACATGCAGTCCCTGGCATGAGGTGACGTTGTGTCACTGGCAAGAACCTGGCCCGATCTGTAGCTTGTTAACAGGCCGTACTGGGTATGTGGATTTATGAGCTGAAAGAGGTGGCGTGTGGTCTTGTGCTGCAGCCAGAGGGCTGTATTTCCTCTGCTGCACTGAATTCGGCAGCCTCAGATGGAGGGCACTGGCCTCTTCACAGCTCAGTGTTGTCGCTTGTCTCCCACTGCGTGGACCACAGTGAACCTTCACCCTGTTGTGTGACTGAGTGACGTGGAGATTATTTGAGAGTCTTGGTTTGATTACCCTAGTTAGATTTAAGGCTAAGATTTTCTTGACTCTTAAAAACTGTCCTATTAGCTCTTAATTTTTAATAAATATGTTGTTCCTTTTTTTTATAAGCACCTCTACCTTTCTCAAGGGTACTGTCTTAATCTTCCTTACGGACCTTACTGAACTGCATGCGTTGATAACCACACCTGAGAAGTGCTTACCTAGGGTGTCCTGGTGGACACCACGTTGCACGTGAGCCAGCACCATGCCCTTGGTGCAAAGGCAGCGAGTGGTGCCCTGGGCTGCGGCAGAGATCTGTCAGCTGCTGGCAGGGGGGGTCCTGCCGATCCACTCAGCTCTGGCGAGGCTGCACCTGGAGCTCTGTGTCCGCTTCTGGGCTCCTCAGGGCAGGAGGGAGATGGAGCTACTGGGGAGGGTCCAGTGAAGGGGCATGAAGATGGTGAGGGGACTGGAGCACCTCTCTTATGAGGAAAGGCTCAGAGGCCTGTTCTGCCTGGGGAAGAGAAGGCCCTGGGCTGTCTCTCATCGGTGTCTATAAATACCTGCAGGGAGGGTGCAAAGAGGACAGCTGGGCTATGTTCAGTGGTCCCCAGTGCCAGGACAAGAGGCAGTGGGCACAAACTGGAACACAGGAGGTACCATCTGAACATCAGGAAGCACTTCTTTACACATGAGTGAAGGAGCACTGGCACAGGCTCCTTGGAGACCTTCAGAAGCTGCCTGGACGTGGCCCTGGGCAGCCTGCTCCGGGTGGCCCTGCTTGGGCTGGCGTTGGGACTGGTGGGCTCCTGAGGGCCCTGCCAGCCCCAGTGATTCCCTGTGGAGCAGCGTTTCTCAGGTGCTTTTGTGACTCTGCAAGGATCAAGGGGATTTTTCTTGTACTGTTCCTGATGCCAACATAAACAACAACTAGGTTTTGTTTCTGCTACTGTGCCTGTCTGTGTTTGTTGCCTCATTGAACCCAGAAGTCGCATAATTGCACCTGTGTCATCGTAACAACATTTAGTGTACTGTTAGCTGATACCCATCTTGGGCATTTTAAGTGCATTAATGTATTCTAGACCTTAAAGAAAGAAGGCAGGCATCCAACAGAGATTAGCAGGTCCGTTTTGAGGCCAGAGTCCTGGAGAGTGCTTCCCTCTTGGACAGGCCAGAGCGGCATGCAGTATCCATTTCGGCGTGCCCTGAGTGCAGCCCATTAGCAGCTCACAGATGAGGCCGTGCACTTGTGCTATGGTATTGGAGTGTAAGAGAGCTTGCTGTGAGGCTACAACAGATCACAAACAACAGCATGGTGCAAAGGGAGTATCTGATGACTGTGGGTGATAATACTTAGGGACAAAGCTAAAACCCACCTATATTGTACAGTCTGCAAGGATTCAAGTAACTTGGTGCATTGACGAAGCAGAAAACAAACATATTGGGAATGAAATACAGATGTTAGCATGACAGGGTTTTGATCATGTGCTAAGTGGGACCTCCCTTCTGCTTTAAATATATGCCTCTGAGCTAATCGCCCTAGGTTATCGTCACAGTTGGAGAGAAATAGCTTATTTTATGGCATGATTTGTCTGATACAGCTGCTTTAAAATGAGCAACACCTTTCTAAGTGCCTTTTTGTATCTCTTGTTTATAAAAGAAGCATGATTAGCTGGGGCATCATCATATATTTCTCTTCAGAGGATTGCAGTTTGTGCGCCCTTCTGAACATTTAAGGTCTTAAGAGTCATGGTGACGGAGTAGGAGCATCTGTAAAGTAAAAGCCCCAAACCAACCAGCGAGGCAGACAACCAAATTGCCAACATTGGTGAATGTAGACAGAACAGAAAAGGCATATCATAAATGCCTCCCAAAAGCTAAAAAGGTAGTGATTTAATGTTGGGGTTGCGTTTTCAAACGTCATGTGGAATGTGTGGAACAAGGTAGATAAGGCTGCAATTTGCTAGGTCTTACATTTTTGTCACCTAACCTTACCCATAAAAGTGGCCTAGAAGAAAGCGGGAGAGGGACTCTATCAGGGAGTGTAGCGATGGAACAAGGAATAATAGCTTTGAACAAATGGAGGGGAGATTTAGGTTAGATGTGACGTGAGGAAGAAATTCTTCACTCAGAGCACAAAGCACACATGGGAATTAGGGCTGAAGATGCACCTTGCTTCTGTTCTTTTCCATAAAGAATAGAATGAAATTATCTAAAAACCAGTGTTAAACCCGGGGCACAGGATGGGAGGTGCAGGGCAGTCCCTGTGGCCTAGGGGCAGCCTTTCTCTCTGGCAAGCCAAATGGCCCAGGGGAGCCAGCCCCACAAAAGGGGCCCTCAGCCCCCTCAACCCTCCTCCTTGTCCACGTGAGGGCATCTTCCAGGCCGCTCGTGACACAGCCGCCTTTGGCCACGCGTGGGCCACTCCATCACAGAGCCTTGCTGAGGTCACAGTGGCCACCACTGCCCCGCCTTTGCTGCAGGCCCTATAAAACAGGCCCCCTGCAGCTGGCCCACCACTCGCTGAGCATCTAGGCCCTCTGACTGCCAGCTGGTGCGGCAGGAATAGGACTGGGAGAGCAAGGCGAGCGGCAGGCCTCCTTCGTGTGCGGCGATGCAGTCCAGCCAAGCACCAAGAAGGAAGGCATCTGACCAGAAAGAGAGGTGTCATGGGCGGAGGGACAGCGCTGGTGGCACTAGAGAGACCAGTGCCCAAGGGGCCTCTGGCACCCAGCCCACAGATAGGTACAGGTGGTACCATTGGCACCGCAACAATGCGGGGAACGGGCTGGCCCCTCAAACACTCAGCAACAGGGGGCCTGGGCCTTACCCTAGGAGCAGCGGTGACGTAGGGCGAAGGCGGGAACATCAGAGAGACAGCTGCAGGGAGCAGAGGCATGCCCGTAGTCCGGGACACAGTGCAGGACCCAGTAATGGCTCTAAACCCAAGGGCAGTGTCAGACCTGTCCATGAAAACCAAGCCGAGAGTGGCATGGGACTGAGGCATGGAGCTAGACGATCCCCTGGTTCGGCACCCTGGCCAGAAAACATTACTGATGGAAGACATCCCGTTTGGGCAGTCCCGGGCAAGGACTGGCTTAGCCTTCTGCCCAGCACCGTGGAGCCAATGGAGCTGGATCCACTGCATGTCGAGGAACTGATGGAAGTAGATCCACCTCTGCCACAACAGACCGGGGACTACTGCGGCATGTCTGTGTGCACTGCCATCCGAGAGCACCAACAGCATCGCAGGAGTGCCCGGCGAGCCCCCTACTCATTGCTCAGGCTCCATCGCAAGCGTTAGCTTGGAGCCACCAAACACCACAGACATCCCGCAGGCTTGCCTGCAAGATGTCCCGGCAATAAACAGCTCTTGCCCATTCTCAGGGGTTGTGTGAGTCCTTCTTTTTTTGGGGGGGAATGGTCTAAAGTTGCGCCAGGGGAGGTTTAGGTTGGATATTAGGAAGAACTTCTTTACTGAAAGGGTTGTTAGGCACTGGAATGGGCTGCCCAGGGAAGTGGTTCAGTCACCATCCCTGGAGGTCTGTAAAAGATGTTTAGATGTAGCCCTTAGTGATATGGTTTAGTGGAGGACTTGTTAGTGTTAGGTCAGAGGTTGGACTCGGTGATCTTGGAGGTCTCTTCCAACCTAGACGATTCTGTGATTCTGTTTGAATTAGAACAGACCTAACTTACTGTTGGAAGCACCCTCGTAGTGACCTGGCTGCAGCTGAAAAATGAATTCCCTTTCCTTACGTCTGTAATTTTCAAAATAAATTTATTCTCAAAGCTGATACGTATTTGTCCTTTCTGGCAATATCCTTTTGTTAGCGATCCCTTTCCCTTCCTTGGTGTTTATTTTGGCATCTTTCAGCAGCAATATCGTTCACTTTCAGCCTTCATTTTGCCAAGTAAAATAAGCCAAGCTCAGTGTCTTCTCATAAGTGAAACAATGTGGGGGGATGCAGTCCTTAACCATTTCTGTGCCTGCTTTATTCTGGGTGTCTGTTCAAACGTCAGCAGGCAGTATTTTCTCCCTTCCTCTTCTGGATACCTTCCCTGTATTGTACTGGGCTGTCCTGGTATTAGCTTCCTGATGACCATGAAAGCCAGTGAATGCTGAGAATTGGACACTAAGGTACGTGTCACAACGCTACCCTTGAGACTGACACGAGGAAGGATGAAGTGGCTGCAGTTACATGAACAGAGAGAGGACCAGAATACACCGGCAGTGTTACCAACAAATATCATATATTAAAAATACCTGTTAAAAATAAAGATGTGTTGAAAACAGCTTTAGGGTGAACGTTCCTGTGTCAGGAAAGATCTGTTTATGTGGATAACTGGGCACCGTAGCAAGTCTGTGTAACAGAAGAGCTAACTGCTTTAGATATCAGTGTATACATCTGTTTGCAGTGTCACTCGTTTTTCATCCTGTTTAAAGAGAGCTTGGTGTTTCCGTAAATTGAATATGTCTGCAGCCGTCCTGGTGTTGCTGAATAGCCTGCTAATAATAGAGCCTAAAATGGGTGTGGAGGTGGAGAGATGAAAAGGAGCCGCCTCCAAGAGACATTAAACAATCGTGCCTCAGTGGTCTGCATCCCCTCTGCTAGCATGGAAGCTGTGCCTCGCTGTGCCTGCTGCTCCTAGAAATAAAGCTGCTGCGAGGAATTGCTCTTCCTGTGGTAATGTTAGCTTCTGCTTTAGCAACGTGAATTAATGGCTCGTAATAATCTCCCTTCAAATTCATCTTGTTTCTAATTTAAATGAAAGCATCTGGGCATACGCTTCCCAGTTACGTGTCATCCCAGGAATTACTCAGGTACTTGAGTACGGTCCTCTTTGCTGCTTCTAACTGCATCACAGGGAACGCTAACGTTTCCGATTTCTTTAGCACTATGCCATACTATGTCGTTTTGTTTTAAAAATTTAATGCTTCCTTTTGTGTTTTGGTTGCACATGTTAGAGTAACTTAGTATTTCAACTTGCTGTGTTGCATTCATTCTACCTGTTATTCCCAAGGGAATTTTAATTCTGATATACTTCACATAATGCAAGAACAAAAACTAGTGGGTTCTTCTGTATAGTGAGATTTGTTTTCACCAGGATGTATTTCCTGAGGCAGGCATTGAACCACACGGTCTTCTTGGTGTGTGTTCTCCAGTCTTCTCTTTTCCTATCTTCTTTTCCCTTCGTCTTCATCTGCTTCCCTCTTCAAACCCACTGAGCGAATGGTTAGGATGTGCGCCTGCCCAGTGAGTTGTGTTTGATTCCAAACCCTTTTCTTGTCTCACCAGTGACTTTAAATGTGATATGAGTACTCAGGCTTCTTACAGCTTCCATTCTCTATCAGAAAAGCAAAGAGGAAGAAGTGTCTAGAGAATGAGGCATTGTTTTCCAGCTGCCAGTGTGGTGAACGCAAGCTGAATATCCAGAAGTGCCACAGAGGGTACTGTTTGGCATGAATAATGTGATTTCTCCATTGTGGCGACTGTTTCTGAAGTAAAATTGCAAAGTTCTGCATTCCTACTCTTCCAGAAGAGCTGTTATGTACCCAAACAGCTCGTGTGTGTGTGCTTGTGTCTACAGGCTGGGAGTGGTGTGCTGCTGCTGGGGTCTCGAACCAAGGGAAAAAGATAGGAAAGACTAAAGATTCCCCCCCCTCCTTTTTTTTTTGCTTATGTTTTTCCAGTGTAACTCTTCCTCATTTGGTGCAAGTGTGGTTAAATGTAAAGGCCTGCCTCTGTGAGTATGTGTAGAATAGCTTTTGTTCTGGCCATTTTATGGGAAAACCCCTCTCCCTTCATTTCTAAAAGGCTGAGTTTTATGGGCTAGTGTGTGCATTTTGCAAGGAACCATAATGTACCATAGGAAACTCTTTATACTCTTGAGAGATTATAAAAGTGAAAATTTCCAGTGGATGACATCCACTTTTCATTTCATCCACTGGAAATGACTTATTCATTTATTTATTTTATTTTATTTTCCCTTCAGGTTATTGAGTATCAGGATGGAAGACCTGTAACTGAAGGAGAGAGAGGCAACACGCTCTTTCAGTATGGAGACCGTTCTGGCTGACGGGGAACTGGATAGAAATCCAGTGAGTAACTTAAACGTAGCATCATGTATTCAAATGAAGGAGAAGATGGTTTTACGGGGAGAAGGGTTAAACAGCTTGAATTGTTTCTGTTTGAATTGCTGCTTTTCTGGTAAATACACTTGGAACATTATGTAGTATCGACTATAATTTGATAGATTCTTATGGTAAGAGGGCTGGATGTCAAAAAGCATTTGGTTCCTGGATTTGATACTTGGAGCCTCTGAGTCCCGAAAGAAAAAGATATTCCTGGCAGTCTCGCTACTCAGCATTTTACTAGTTACTGGCTGCGGACAAAGAGAAAATAATGTATTTCTTGGTGGAATGAAGGGCAGAAAAGGCAGGAAGAATGGTAATTGTATATTCTTAGGATGATTTCATGTATAAAAGTTGGTAATCTGTGCACATTATAAACTTTATAAAGTAGCAAAAGTACCAGCTCTATTTCTTAGCTAATTTTCTATTTTCTTAGTTAAAAACCAGGAAAAGATCATGGGTACTGTGACACTTAATCATCATCACATTGTCAAAATTATTTACGAACTTATTTTTTCCACAAGCTGCATTATATGGAAGCATTCTAAATGTTTAGGTTTAGGTTAATTCTTGCTTCCTCTATTTTCATAACTGTTAATGATTTATAGCGTTTGGGAACACGTAGGGTCTACTGCAGAACTAGTAATTAATCATAGACAGGACTTCTGAATAAGTTCTTAGTGAAGATATTTTTTAAAGAATTTAAAGTTGTAGTTCACGGTTTAAGCCATGCTTAGTTGCATTTGATGAGTCGGTCTGTTTCATGCTTTTTTTTCCTCTAGGCTACCTCTGAAATCTGAAATACATACTTTATGACTTTTTTTTTTACTGAAAAGTTCAAGTTTTTTACATTAGTCACAAATCAGATTTATTCCTAAGATTTTGAGATTGTTCAGTGTTCCAGATTTTTAGCTCCTATCTGTTGATACCTACTTTTTCAAGTTCCGTTTGTCCAATTCATGAAATACTTGAACTGTGAACATGCACAAAGAACACTGATCAACATCTTGCTACACAATTTAAATCCTTTGGAGCATTTATAGGAGGTAACTGAGATCACAGAACTCAATATTGTGGAGTTCTCTTTCCAGAATCTAATCTAGGGAGAAAAGTTTTATACAGATTGCTTATCTTAAATGGTTAGGTTGAAATGTACTGTATCTGAACACAAATGTTAGGACAGCTCAACAAACTTTTTATCGCAGTCATGACACTATTAAGATAGTGCAAAATATTCTAGGTACTTTGGTTTAACTTCTTGTTTGAAAACAGCTTTTGACTGTTTTTCTATAAAATACTAATATAATTTGAACAAGCCTAAGTGGCACAAAATACAAAACATATCATGGGACTGTTTGTTGTAAACCGATTTTTTCTCTAAATTATTTTTAAAAGACTTTCTAGTTGGCTAATTTTACCAAGAGGTATTTTATAAATGAGTTGCCTTTGGTATAAACTTGTACAGTCAGTCCTTGTTATTTAAATACATCAAGAGACATAAAAGTACCTTTTTTCCTTGAAGCATAGAATATTGGCCTTTTTTTGTTATAAGCTTTGAAGGCTGGCTTAGTGGTCCTGAATTTAAATGTGACATGATTAATCTGAATGATTTATATGTAATAAAGAGTGCTCCCTGGAAAAGTCTATCTTCAGCAGGGTATAGAAACTCTAACATGGCTTTAGAATGTGCATTCAAATTCTATTAAGAATTTAGTTGTACGTTTAGATTGTAAATCTAATAAACATTTTAAACAAATTCATCTTTTATGGTGTGAGGCTGAGACATGCTAGCATGACATATGTTTTTGCTTTTGCCCTAATCTTCAACAGGAAAAGGATTTTGTTCTACAGGACAAGTTGGCAGATGTAATTTTAGGTTTAGCAGCAGTTCTTATGAGCTTTATCCCTGTGAAATGGAAATCTAAAAATAATGTTTTTCTAAAGCACAGAGCAGCTTTTGTGTGAAAACAGAAGTATTGCTGCTGTTTAATGTAGTGGATTATGTTGCTGTTTTTATTCTGTAGTCTTCCATATTTAAAATGTTACTGGAAGGAGGGCTGGGCTTTATCCGTTTCAGTAGAAACATTTTTAATTGAATATGCCTGAGCAGAAGCTAACTAAATCATTTAATATTGAGAACCTTCCTTGTCAGAGGACTTACTCTAAAATTGAAGTTTGCCATCAGTTAAGTAAATGTGAAAATACAGGTGGATTGTGTCTCTGGGAATAAGTACGCATTTATTTATCTTGATTCTGTATATTTAAAATAAGAGTTGTGGGAGATGATGAAGAGGAAGGCCCTGAATGTATTCTTTTCAGAGCAAACACCAAAGCAGTGAAATGATCCCTTTTTGTTTCCTTGGGGGGGTTGAATTCCTCATCTGCAGTGATATGAATTGCAGATGGTTGAGGTGCAATAAGCTATTGGAAAATAAAGAGGTCGTTTGGGCTTAAATAATTTCATTTCAGTATTTTAATGTTTTGCATCATACTCAGAAAGACCTATTCTGCTGGTTTTAGGTAAATGCACAGGACCAAATCTTTCAAATGGAAATGCAAGGAATGCAGTTTGATGTGTAAACAGAATATTTATTGGGGGAGATCAGGGACAGAGTTAGGCAGGCTTGTGTTTCAGTCCCCGGCATGGGAGCTGTTTGTACCAGTGCATAGGATTACCCATACAATGCTAAAATATTTACATAAATGTCCCTGCATCATCTCGGGTGACCAGTTGCCCTGCTCTGTGGTGTCATGTTGTGTCTTGGTCAAGACTTCTTGAGAGGCAAGCAGTGCGACAGACCCTGCTGCTTCTTCACTGTGTTTCTTCAGCATGTAAGTATGCCCTGCTAGCGAACGTGCTGTCTGAGTATCAGAAACTTCTCATCTGTGTGTCTGTTAATAATTTATTTTTCCACTTCTCTCCTCTTGCTTTCCAACTTGTGGTGTGAAGTGAAGCAGACCAGTGCTGAGCATTGGTGTTCCCAGCCCTTCGGCCACTTGCGGGATCTCTGTGCAGTTACTGCAGACTCTTTTTCCTTGCTCTCGTCAGTCCTTCTCTTCAGTCTAAAACAGCATAGGGTAATACAGTCAGGTCAAACGGGAATTTTCTCATAGTCTGCAATATGTTACTACCATACATTAAAAAAAAACCCAGCATTTCATACACTAGTGTCTAAGCCTGTCTGGTGAGTTCATGAGTTCCGTTAGTAGCGTTTCCCCCTGACCCAGTCTCTGGCAAGGCGCAGGAGGTTGTTTACCAAGTGCACTTTATTTCAGCTTCTCTTGTTCAATCAAGTCCTTTTCCACGAAGTACAAAATTATGAAAGGAGGGTCCCCTCATCTTCCCTGTGATTTGTACTGCTGTTCCAGAATTCTTGTTGCAATATTTTACATTTACATATTGCAATAACAATTTAATGCCCCTAGGCAGCTGTGAGGAATAAAAATCCATGTTTTAAGATCACGAGTGTAAGACGAGACTCCTGCTTGCTGAGATTTTTTTCATGTTTCCTCTTGTTTAGTCATAGAATCATAGTCCTGATAATAGGGAGGCAAAATTGGATCCTCTTTAAAGCAGGGCAAGGATTTCTCTCCTTTATGGAAATGGAGCAGAAGACTTTTGTTTGAGGTATAGAAGATACAGCATGCTTGTATTTATTTTTTATTTTTTTTAAGGAGGAAATGTCTGTTCATGCTGATCAGTATGCTTGCTTTCTTCTCTCTTTTTTTTTTTTGTTATTTCTGTGTCTCAGATGTAGTAAAACTTTTGAGACGGGTGGAACTTACCTTACATCTGTACACTGCCGAGCACAGCGGGATCTTAACCCCACTGTGGCTTTGGGTAGTAGTGATTTATAAAATATTCCAACTCAAACGACAGAAAGAAGTGCAAGCTATAACTATGCAATTATTCTCATGTGGTGCCTATATTTGATGCATTTCAATGGGAAGGAGATATTTATTTTTATACAAATAAATTCTTTGGAAATACTTTGATACAAAATGTTTTCTTAAATTTAAAATGGCACTGCTTCTCTTTCTTCCTAAACAATTTAAAATGTTACTGTTGTTTTTTGTTGAACTGATTCTGTGGCTTCTAAGTTCATGTTTGTGTGCCAAACCCACCAGGCTCTGATACGGCCTTAGTGCTTATTTGAACATTAATGATCACTGAAAATATTTTGTATTTCCAAAACACTTGGCTGAAAGTGGTGCAGTTTTGGAAATGTATCTTTTGTTATTTCAACTTTCTTTGGAGCTGTAGTCTTCTGAAAATTTTTCAGCTGAAAATTTCTTAGGATATGTTATGTATCAAGCCATGGGAACACTGAGAGGTTCCACTCCGAATTAGCAGCTGGGGCAGTTGCTGTTCACTAACCATATACGACGATGGCTTCTAATGCTGGCTTCCTTATTAGCGTATTTGTCAGTTTTGTTGCTTTACTTTTCTGAACTGCGAAGTCTCTTGAGGTCTTGCCTTTGGTATTGAGGTGCATGTTGTATTTTAGTCATGAACTAACACTGTTTTCATTGTCCTTCTTCTTTCCCGCTGCTGCTGCTGCTTTTGTGCACTTGCTTCTTCCTGGCCTGGATTTTTTTGTTTGCTGTTCTTCAATTGTATGTGTACACAGCATCATGGGGATAACAGAGACTCTCATGGACCATCAAGTAAGTGAACTCCCCTTTACTACAGTGTTTTGGACATATGTTCGTAATAGCTAACATATTTCTTTGTAAATAGGCCACTGGGCTAAATATTTGGTTTTGGGTATTCAAATTGAGAAGCTGAAATACAGTGAAAATCTTCTGTGGAAAAGAAATGCTTCAAATGTTACAGTAATGTATATAATAAAGGCATGGAAATGGTCCTTCAGAAATAATTTTTGAGCTTGCCTGTGTATAGCACTATATGGTTCACTTAATTTCAATAAATTTACATCATCAGAAATCAACAGGTGCATATACTGTAATACTCAAAGATGTTCTCTGGTGTTTTGGTAGGGAAAACTTCAGCTGTATGTACATGCAGTCAAAGTTCAACTAGTGCTATTGATTCATGTGTGTTAGTGTAATCATATGACTGGCAGAATAATTTTGCCTGGGATTTAGATTTTGCTTATGTGAGGAGGGGAAAGGTGCAGGCAAAATTTTCTTCTTCATGAGAAGTCTGTGCAGAAGTCATGGTCTTCAACAGTCTTTGTGGGCTGTTCACTTACCCTATACCAGTTAGAGGATTACTCTTTCTGAAGATCAATTTTTCATGAGACACACTTTTAATACAAAAATGGTATTTCATCATTGAAATAATAAGGTTTTCTAATGGAAGGAGTTCTTTCCATTAGCATTCAAACATTCTTTTTATTCACATTAATCCATCCTGCTCCTTTCTGTTATAATAGATGTACAAAGCAAACTTATTTGAGGTTTTTAATGCTGTCTTGCAGATTAATCTCAAGGCTCATGTTGGCCTCTTCAGTGAATTGTTGGTACAGCTGATGGCATTGCTAGGTCCTGTTTCTTCTTGTGGGCTGTAGATTGGAGGTACAAGAAGTCCCACAGACTTTTCATTGCAAAAAAGCTCACAATCCATTGTAAAAATGGGCAGCCTGCTGAAGGTGTCCCTGCTTGATCAGGGGGGTTGGACCAGATGACCTCCAGAAGTCCCTTCCAACCTCAACCATTCTGTAATGCTGTGAAAAAATATCAGACAGCTGTGCTATATAAATATGCAGTCTGTAAAGCTGGCAATTACTAGAGTGTACTCATGTTCTTGCATGGAGTTCCTGAAACCATTTTTTCCCAGGTCCTGAAGTTCTTTTTCAAGTTGTTTTGATGAAAAAAGTAACCATACTAACTGCTGGAAGGTTCCTGAAAGCAGATTATTTAAAAGCTAACTGCTAAAAAAAACCTACCCAAATAATACTTTTAACTTACCAACTTCTTATTTTCCTGCTTTTCTGTAAGTGGGGCTGATCTTGCTAGTTAAAGACAGTCAAAAGTAAAGCAGAACTGAATTTTAATAAACCTTTTCCTGTATCTCGTGTCCTTGTGCTGTTTTCAAGTGGGTAGGCTCGTTAACATGCTCATTATGGAGTGGAAAAATTGGGAGTCTGCCACTTCAGAGATTTTTTTTCCATAACTTCATCTGATGAAATAAATTGGCTGTAACGACCTCAATTTGTGTTTCTTCTGATGCATAAATCTTACTGACAAACTATAATTACTAATTTGATGGCTAGTAGTAAGAAATAGAGCAAAGTATGAATTATCAACTCTAATTGTTCTGTTGGTATTCAAATGTGCCCTCCGGAGATTCACAAAGGGGCTTTGATGTTTACTACTTGATGTTTCTCCCTTAAAATAGCACTCCGCTCAGCTTCAAGGAGATAGCTGGTGTGATTTTAAACCTACTCAGGTAAAGGATGGGATGAACCAAGATCATCATGCTCTTGGATGAGCGCCCTGATGCCTGAGCTAAATTCGAAAAGTACATAACCACTTTGAGGCCACCGAGTGGAAGGAATGGTTGGCAATGCTGTTGTAGGTTTTGTTGCACGTGTTAAGCATGTTCCTACTAAATCATCTTTCAAGTTGCAAAGATGGCACATGAAACCTACGAATTAAGTGAGATGTTCCCCAGGAACATAAGAAAAATCATGTCATATGTTGTCTGTGTCACAAAGACCTACTGTTACAATGAAGAAGCTAAGACCTTGCTCGCTGGAAAGTGTGAGTGCTGTGAGGATTAGTCAAAAACTGAGTGAGGTTTTTGAGGCTTACAGCATTTCATTAGTTCACTGAGATTTCACTAAAGGTACCTGTGGAGACACAAGTTTAAACCATAAGTTTGTTTGGTATTTTTGCAAATGAGAAGCAAAACATTTTTGACTAGGAGCATCATTTATTCATCCAAGTTTAACTTTTATTTCACAAGTGAGCAAGGCCGCTTGTATAAATCGCCATTGCTCTCTTTCAGAGAGAGAAACTGCTTGGTTTTATTCTGTGAATGTACTGAAGTTCCCAGATAAAATCATTCTTCGCTTCAAGTGAGTTAAAAATTAGCTACAGGACCATCGAGCATAGTCAGCAAATGGATAATTTAAGTATGTGCCATAAATTTTTATAGCGTTCATAAAATCAATCCATCAGAAGCTATAAACAGCAGCCAAAGAGCTTCTCCAAATTGCTGTTATCTATTAATATATAATAATTAAATCTCTCTTAAATAAAAGATCTGCTTCCAAGTGGTAGGCGTTTGATTTAATGACATCTTAAAAACTCAGGTTCATTACTAGCATAACTTCTCCTCCTTACTCCGTCCCAACTACTTTCTCCTTGAAATAGCTTTCTTTGTTTCTGTCTTCTAAGGTTCCAGAGCTCCTGCCAAAAGATGCTTAAGGTGTATCTTTATGTAGATTGCCAACCATCTGAAAGTCTTACTGATTGCACATCTGTGATTATGCTGGCATCTTTAAAAATCATATCTTTTGTAGAAGAAAAAGATGGAAAGTAAAGGTATTCATTGTCCCATACTCTAAGTAACCACTATGTTACTTAGGACATGGTTTAGTGCTGGACTTGTAGTGTTAGATGAATGGTTGGACGTGATGATCGTAAAGGACTTTTCCAACCTAAATGATTCTATGATTCTGTGTTCTGCCTGTCCTTGTCTTCCCCCTCACCATAGAGCAAATGTCTTGGAGTATCGGGATGAGGAATTTGGAAGTAGGGGGACAACTTCCTGGTGGCTGCTACAGCGCAGATGTGCAGACATTTATGTTTTTAACAGATTTATTTCCATTTGTTTAACACTTTATAATGTTTTGTATAAAAAAAGAAATTGTAAAACTCTCCTGCTCTTCATTCGTCAGCTTTACAGGTTGAATTTTGAAAAAGCCCACTTGATTTAAGAAATTCACCCACAAAATACTACATGCTGGATGATAGATAACCTGTTCTTTGTAGGGAAGGAGCGTTTCCAACAGTACTAGCAGTCTTTGCAAGTCCCAAATTGAGTCTGCAGACTGGGGAAGGAGCATGAGTTTAATAGGGAATTTCAAGCTTGCAACCCTTACCGTTGTTACTGAGTTAACATCACTGAGTTCAGTTCATGAGTTTGGAGAACTTGTGTAGAGGTTTCTTCCACTAAATGATGGGCAAATACTGTCTGAGAAATGATTACATCTTCACAATTTCTGAAGTTTAACGGTTAAAAAGTTAGTAATATTGCACTCTGCTTGTTCAGAACGAATCCTTCTGTAGGGGTCACTTGAGAAAGTATTGTCTGTGCTGCAGAGTGGCCGCCTGCGGGGCACTGCCTGCTGCTGACATGCCCTGAAACCCTGTCCTGTTGGGCAGGGAAATGCGGTTCTGACACAGTTAGAGGCTGGTGGCTTTCCAAAAGCAGCTTTCAGCTGACTTGCTGCAACTTCAGTGCATCCTGAACGCTTTTAAAACAAGGGAGTATAGCTCAGTCCCTTGCAGGGATCAGTTTGGTGTTAGTTTGTGAAACAGTCACTTTTTAGCCTCCCCATTTTATTTTTTTCATTTTGGACACTAGCTCTTGCGTGGTGCAATCCTTCCCAAAAGTTAGAAATTTGCTCCCTACCTCTACCCTCCCTCCCCTTACTTGTAGTACATAGTACAAATAAAAATCTAAATTGGTACTACAAGAAAAACAATGCCAGCCACTTTTGAAGTATTGACTTTCTGTCACTGACAAATTTGAACTCTGAGCTAGGGAAATGAGCTTTTTGCCTTGCTTGTCTTATCTCCTTTCTTACTTTTCCTAAGCACCAGTCTGCTTATGGTGTAGTTTGTCCAGAGTAGAGCTTTAGATGGTTTATCTGATACAGAAAAATAGTACAGGTGGGTATCCTGGCATCCTTGCATTCATCATACTACCTTGTGTTTATTCTAGATGTTCCTTAAAAAACACGTTTCAGTTACTGTAATAATAGTAGTAATGAAGCTAAGAAGAGGGTCTCTGTATCTGCAGATTCTATCTAAAAAACTGAACTTTGTTTTAACTCAATCTTCTGTTAAGCTTTTAAAACTATTTTGAGGAAAGCTTAAGAACTCTTGAAGTGAGTAGCATTAAAACTTAGTCTTTTAGGCAGACTGTTTTTAGTAAGCATCTTCTGTTTTCCTTCTAATCTTTTTTGCCAGTATCTCTACTTCCACGGGACAGATGTTACTGAGTCAGTCATTATTCCACTATCAAAAATGTTCCAGCTCTGTTGTGCGCAGCTTAAGGATAAGTACAAACATCATAAGCAGGATGGCTGCACAGGTGGATCTTACAAATAGCTAGAGGAGATCAAACAAGGCCTTTTCAGACTGATAAGGTTCAAGGAGAGAAACTCTTCTGATGTAAACCTTTCCCTTGGTAAAGTCTCTACATAATCTTTCTTAATAAGACATGTTTCTTTGATGTACATGTATACATTCATTTTAGTTTTCTGGGATGGTGGTACAGCTTGAATCTGGTAAGTTGTTTCCTGGGTCAGCTGTCTTGTGGCTAGTTAAACCAAGTCAAAAAAGTGGCAAAGAAAGCAGGATTTGAGAAGTAACAGCTCAGTGCTGTGTCTGTGATGTTCAGTAGCAGCATGCAGTTTTCCTACACACAGTAGTTTTTGTTTTCATCTTCTGACTCACGTCTTAGACCAATCTTTCTGGCTCCTTTCTGCCATTCCTTCTGAAGCAAATCTCTGGTTTGAAATGCTCATTTTCTAGAAAGAATTTTTCAAGACAGCATTTGAATACCAGTATCATTAATAGCAGTGAACTTGTTAATAGAAATCAATGCACAAGTACATAACATTGAGCACCCATTTTGTATTTCAACAGTCGTAACAAACAGCGATGAATCACAGCTTTTAACTCCGGGGAAAATGAGCCAGCGCCAGGGAAAAGAAGCTTATTTTACTCCAACCAAAGAGTTACTCCAACCATCTCTCAGCCCAGCAACTGCCCACAGCCATGGTAAGACAAAGCTATTTTTTACAGAGGTTTTAAAGAACTTAAATGCTGACATTTATTACCTATTTCAAATGTTGGTTCAAAAACACTGCCCTCCCAGATAAAGAGGTAAGGAAGAAAGTGTATTAAAATATTGCAGGCAATTTTTTTTTGTATCCTTACATGTTAACCTGAAACGGAAAGAAGCTCAATACGTGGTAAACTACTTTAGTAGAGTATGCCATGGCTTGTGAGAGAACAGTCCACATGATAGTAAATCATTATCTGTGTGTAATTTGGTAATTGATGGTCATGTTAATGTCTCAAGTATTTAAGTTGTGTGTTTGTGCAGAAGTGTTATGATACACCGCTTAAGCTTGGAACCTGTTATAGAGGTCATTGACAATGACTTCTGTTGAAAGATCGTTCTCCTTTTGAAAGGGAAAAATCTCAGCACTATCTGCCAGTCTTCAAACAGTCCTCTGTTTTGCTATACCTGTCGAAAACAAACATGGATCTGTGTGAAGTGATTGGATCCAAAGTGAAATTTGCCAGTCAACCTGATGTGCTGATAGTTTGTTTAAAAGGCAAAAATAAAAAATAAGTTACTCTCCTTGTACGTACTTGCTTTTAAAACTCTTTGTTTTATTGCCTAGAATATAATGATAGATGTTTGTCATGGTGTTTGCAGTTCTTCGTGAAAACTTTTTTTAATTAATACTCTTCTTTGCTATTGGCAACCATGCTAATCATCTATGCTTACTTCACCTCTTGTTTCTGAGGTGGTTTGGTACAAGCCTCCCCACCTCCTGTAGTCTATACTGTCAAAGTAATGCTGCTAGTCTGTAATAGCAATAAAGCCACTTTCTTAGGCATCTTGGAATCATTTTGCTGTTTTCCCATTCAGTGTTATTCGAATAAGAGGGAAGTGTTTTAAATACAAACGTGGTTGTTACTATATTGAATCTGGTAGTCTTTTATCATACTTTAAGAATTACAGTAGTGTTTTCAGTGCATAGCTAGCTCTGATATATTTTCTAAAAGCTGCTCTTATCTCATTGGAACAGTGCTTGATTTTCTCTGGCTTACATTGTACTAAGTCTGGAAATATTTTCTGTATAACTTGGTTGTAACTTTTATGTTATTCAAATAAATTTTTGGTTATTATGTGTACTGTTTTATCCCTTACTTGACAAGGGATGTAGGTTATGTAAGTTTATTTGGATATTCTGGTAAACACATTCCTTTTAACATTGCTATTCCCACTAATTTGTGAAGTCAAACCATTGTGCCTTTTTAAGGGCTTTCACTCAGGAAAATCATGAAAATGGGCTTAAAAATTGCCAATAGACTTGAGAGTACTATGTCAGTCTCCTTGCAGATATTAACTATTCTCTTCTGATTTTTAACTCTGATTATTCCAGGGCTTTTATAAGTGATTTTAAGCATGTTAAATATATCTGTGACTCTTAGCATCACTCATCTCTATGCCTTTGTCTTCCAAGAATGCTACTAGAAACGTTCCTGTAGTTTTGTGAAACAAGGAATTTGGCTTAAAGTCAATTTCAGTAGCGAAACAGTAGTACGATATGGGCCTAGGCTTCAGCAACCTGTAATTACTGACTTCTAGCATATCTGCAACCTGGGAGGTGTAGGTCTGATTTTTATGGAGTTGGTTGACCCACATTTAGAAGTTGGGTGGTTATTCTGTGCTGGTTATTCCTACAAGGAAATGACACTGCTGATGAAAATGTGAGCTTGTTACATGGGGATCAAGAGATCCTGCGCAAGCCTGGAAATATGAAGTAGAACAGAGTTTAAAGTGGTGGAGCACTTGAGTCTGTTTTAATTGACAACATCTGATGAGCAAAGGGTCTTTAGAACATTCCCATAGTATTGTATGATGAGAATATGCAGAAATGTTTAGATATAGTATTTAAAGGCATTTACTATGAACTAAATGGAGATGCTTCTAGTCACTGGCACCTGAATGCACCTTTAGGAGGTGGGTAATGTAAACAGTCTGAAAGCACAGTAGGCACAGCATAAAATAGGATTGGAACAGAAAAATGTATGATACAGTCTGCAAGGATCAGTCGGCTCATCTACTGGAATAAGTTAATTAGTGTATTCTGCTCGTGTCTTAAGTAAGATTCAATGGCAAGTATTACAAGTGTGATTAAAAGTGGGTGAGAACTTAAATGTTTACCTCTACTCTCTTATATTAAAATTTAATGTTCAAATATCAGTTTGGGCTATTGGCTTCCTGTTTAGAACAAAGGGTGAGCCATACAACATGCTGCTGTGAAGTTGTAAGTGGTGTATATTTCATAATTCTAAGTATTCTTGTGTATAAATACTGGGTTTTAACTTATGTGAAAGTACCTCTTGCTTTTAGAAAGTTTCTATTTTCCTGCACTTGCT
Organism: Anser brachyrhynchus; assembly: GCF_964034855.1. Classification (NCBI taxonomy): domain Eukaryota; kingdom Metazoa; phylum Chordata; class Aves; order Anseriformes; family Anatidae; genus Anser; species Anser brachyrhynchus. Next base: position 41,068,765 of record NC_137694.1, on the reverse strand, counting down.
TTCTTGGTTTAAAGCATGACTTCCTTCTTTGCTCCTTTCATTCTTGTATATATTGAGCAGTTAGCTTAACCCAGGCACCTGTTGTAGTTTCAAGGACTTGCATTAGAAGTGTGTTTATGCTCATGTATGTTATGCTTCTTGTTAAATAACAAAATTCTGTGCACATTATCTAGTATAGATGTGCAGTAGGAAAATGAATCACCTTGTCTTAAAAATATTGTACCTGACAAAATGTTGAAAAAAATGAATGCTTGAAAATGTTTCCAAGGTTTTCCCTTTTAAATTTAGGGAAATATTGCAAACTGTCAATTTCAATTTAGCAATGTTCATTTCTTCAGAAGGAGTGAAGGAGAAGGTACTGCGACTTTTTCAGTGAAGATTTTTTTTTCTTTAGCTGTGACATGCATGTGGTATTTTAGATGGAACTTAGTATGTTATCTAAGCCAAAAACAGCTGTTGTCTTTTTGTAATCCAGCATAGAGTGCAGCACTGTCTGGCAGTGATCATTCAGCAAAACTCTATATACGCTATCAATGTTCTGCATAATCTTTGCACATAGAAGTTGTGCCTTTTTATTTTACGTAATATTTTTAAGATCCTTGAAAATGCAATGTAGTTCATTCTGAAGCTGAAGAGTAGCGTGTTTATCACAGAACAGCTGAGGTTGGATGGGACCTTCGGAGATCATCTGGTCCAACCACCTTCAAGCAGGGTCCCCTAGAGCACGCTGTGCAGGATGGCATCCAGGTGGGTTCTGAATATCTCCAGAGAAGGAGACTCCACAGTCTCACTGGGCAATCTATGCCAGTACTCTGTCACCCTCGCAATAAAGAAGTGTTTTCTCATGTTGAGCTGGAACTTCCCGTGCTTCAGTTTGTGCCCATTGCCTCTTGTCCTGTTGCTGGGCACAACTGAAGAGTCAAGCCTCATCCTCTTGACACCCTCCCTTCAGATACTTATACACATTGATAAGATCCCCTCTCAGCCTTCTCCAAGCTCAACAGGCCCAGTTCTCTCAGCCTCTCCTTGTATGAAGAGGTGCTTCAGTCCTCCAACCTTCCTCATAGCCCTCCTCTGAACTCGCTCCAATACCTCATGTCCCTCTTACACTGGGGAGCCCAGAACTGGGCACAACACTCCAGGTGAGGCCTCACCAGGGCTGAGTAGAGGGGCAGGATCACCTCCCTCGACCTGCTGGCAGCATTCTTCTGAATGTAGCCCAGGATACCATTGGCCTTCTTGGCCACAAGGGCATGTTGCTGGCTCATTGTCAGCCTGCTGTCCACCAGGACTCCCAGGTCTCTCTCTGCAGAGCTGCACTCCAGCAGCTCAGCCCCCAGCCTGTACTGGTGCTTGGGGTTATTCCTCCCTACGTGCAGGGAGTTCCCGTGTTGAACTTCATGAAGTTCCCCACAGCCCAGCTTTCCAGCCTGTGGAGATCCTTCTGAATGGCAGCACGGCCCTCTGGGGTACCAGCCACTCCTCACAGTTTTCAGAAATACTTATCATCAAAAAGCTTGCTGAGGCTGCACTCTGTGCCATCATCCTGGTCACTGATTTTCGCTAGTCTTCCTTTTGCTATTGATCTATTTGAAGAAGCCTTTCTTGTTGTCTTTGACATCACCTGCCAGATTTAATTCCAAGTGGGTGTTGGCCTTCTTCATTGAATCCCTGCATACTCTGACAGTGTCCCTCTGTTCCTCCCAAGGGGCCTTTCCCTTTTTCCACATGCTGTATAATTCCTTCTTTTCTTTGAGATTTGCCAGGAACCCCTTGCTCATCCATGCAGGTCTCCTGCCCCCTTTGCTTGCCTTCTTGCTCATAGGGATACATTGATCTTGAGCTTGGAGGAAGCGATGCTTGAATATTCACCAGCTCTCCTGGACCTCCCTTCCTTCTAGTGCCCGAACCCATGGGATCCCTCCAGGTAGGTCCCTGAAGAAGCTAAAGTTTGATCTCCTGAGGTCCAATGTTGGGATCCTATTTTTGCCCTGCTTCCTCCTCACAAGATTCTGAACTCCACCATTTCATGGTTGCTGTAGCTAAGGCTGCCCCGAACCTTCGTGTCTCTCTAGCCCTTCTTTTATCGTTTATGCTACAGACAGACCTTTAAAGTTGTGGGAACTTGCTTTCTTTGAAAGGTTCAGCAAGATTGTTTGACAAAAATGTTTTAGAAAAACTGATGGTGGGGATTATGCCTGTATGATCTCATGAGTTTACATAGCAACTTCAGAGTTTTACTGTTGAGAAGTCAACTCAGCTCTATGTAGTTTTGGTTCTTAGCTGGACTTGTAATTTTAATTAATGTGGATTTAATTTATTTCTGCTATGCCCATCTAGTAGTTATCTATTGTGTCAGAATAAGCCAGTCTTGATAATAACACTACAATTACAATTTGTTCTGTAAGAAAAATTTATTGAGCCTGCTAATGTCAGTGGCTTTAAGTTGGGTAGTACCTAAAACCCAAGTGCCATCTAGTGCTAAGACTGAGACACTCATGTGCTGAGATTCAAGAGACATCAAAGCAAACAGAAACTATCCTCTTGCATCACAGCATGCAGGAAAGGATTTAGTAAAGGCAGAGTTGACTTTCTAGAAAGCCAAGAATACAACTTTTTATGGGAGCTCTAAGATCAACTACACAGTCAAAAGCGTTCCAGTTATGGACCTTGTTAGCGCTGAAACTCAGGAGGGGCTGTTTATGAGAGTGTGCTTGAGCAGCTCCACTTCAAATTCATCTTGAAGACATTTACTGTGTTTTTTTTCTTGTTTGTTTGTTTTTCCCCACTTTTCATTGTATATGTTTAGGACAGCAGTTTCTAGATTCTTTCGTTCAACAGCTCACTCAAAAGGATTACTGTGCTTCTCAAATTGAGGTGGGAGGAGATCGAAGAGTGATAAACTTTTGGCAATAATTCGCACAAACCTTTTCAAGCAAATCTTACTTTTCCCCACACAGTCTTTAACTGTAACTTTTGAAGTCTTTGTAATTATAATTTCATAATATCTGCAAAATTAGTCTGATAAGCCTCTAACTTATCAATGCTGTATATTGCACGTAAATGTTGCCTCCAGTATGTCTCATATTCAGACGTTGCATTTTCTTTTGAACTATGCACCAGCAATGAAACATTCCTAGTTCTCTGTGCCTTGAACATACTAAATGATCATACTGCTTTTTTCTTTTTTTTTTTTAAATCTTCTGTTTAGAATGGACGGGCTTGGAATTGAACTTAAACAGTTCAGCAGCCTTTTGATGGAAACTTTGATAGACTTGTGTAGTTAGTTTTTTCTTTGTAGCTTTACGTACTTCTGTGGGACTGTATTTTTAGGCCCTGTAGTGAGCTAGCATGGCCTTGCCACCTCACTAAGACCGTATTTTTGTAACAAGGTAGCACATACAGATTTTAGGACTGCTAGAACAAGTTTCAGTTCTGGCAGTCCACCCATAGATTGAAGAATGTTAATTTAGCTCACTTGCTGCGTTTGCATTCTATAACTGAAAACGTTGTTAACTGTTAGCGGGAAAATTACTAAACTTTTATTGAGATTATTTTTGGTGATGAGACAAGCTCATCACTTCTTAACCTAATGCAAGTGCAACAAAAACGAACCTTTGACAAAACTATTTTATTACAGTTTTAAAAAAATGAGCATAAAAATACTGAATTCAAGATTGCATTTTTCAAAAGCTGTAGAGCAGAACTGGGCTTGCTGATGTAAGCTGTTTATGTTGTTACACAAATTATCCCTGGTAAATTGGATTCTTGTAAATCTTATTAACTCAGACTTACATCAGAATACCACTTTATTTGTGTTTGATAAAATGGATTAAGTAGAAATAGTGATCACTGAAAACATGAAAAAATCACCAGGCTCCTCAGGAAGGGTTTTTAATATCTTCCAACTTGTAAATATGCAGTAAAAACATATTTCAAACTTGTTATGAAAACAACTTAGTTGTTTAAGAAGCTGTACTTGTGGTAAAGACAGAAATCTAATTAAAATTGTAATATTAAAAATTCTATAAGAAGACATTTAAACTATTTTTCGGTTTGGTTTGTTTTTTACTGTTATTTGTGTTGTATCCTTATGGCTTTAATTAACGAGAGTTTGTGCTGTTGTTTTTTATGTGCCTTTGAGTATATGTTACAAAGTGCATATGATGAAATGCTTTTTGGTTTTAAACTTGCTGGTAGCATACATATGTGTTTATTTCATCAGGATATAATGTCTGAGTTGATTTTTTTAAGAGTGTGAGGAAGTGAAAATCCATGAAGAGGAGTGCAAAATTCACAACATTCATTATAGGAAAATTTTGCTGTTCTAGATTTTTGTGGATTTGAATGAGGACTCTTAATTTGCAAGCTGCGATCATGGGAGCATCGTCCAGACTTATACAAGAACAATCATACAATCATTAAGGTTGGAAAAGACCTCCAAGATCACCTGGTCCAACCACCCCCCTACCACCAATGTCACCCACTAAACCATGTCCCTAAGCACCACGTCCAACCTTTCCTTAAACACCCCTAGGGACGGTGACTCCACCACCTCCCTGGGCAACCCGTTCCAATGCCTAATTACTCCTCCTGAAAAGAAATGTCTCCTAATTTCCAAACCGACCCTCCCCTGGTGCAACTTGAGGCCATTTGCTCTCATCCTATCACTAGTTACCTGTGAGAAGAGGCCAACCCCAGCTCCCCACACCTTCCTTTCAGGTAGTTGTAGAGAGCAATAAGGTCTCCCCAGGGCCTCCTCTTCTCCAGATCAAACACCCCCATTTCCCTCAGCCGCTCCTCATAAGACTTATGCTCCAGGCCCTTCACCAGCTCCGTAGCCCTTCTCTGGACATGCTGCAGGGCCCCGATGTCTTTCTTGCAGTGAGGGGCCCAAAACTGAACGCAGTACTCGAGGTGCGGCCTCACCAGAGCAGAGCACAGGGGGCCAATCACCTCCCTGGTCCCCCTGGCTACACTATTCCTGATACAAGCCAGGATGCCGTTGGCCTTCTTGGCCACCTGGGCACCCTGCTGGCCATGTTCAGGCAAGCATTGACCAACACCCCCAGATCCTTTTCCTCTGCACAGCATTCGAGTCACTCTGCCCCAAGCCTGTAGCGCTGTATGGGCTTGTTGTGACCAAAGTGCAGGACCCGGCACTTAGCCGTGTTGAACCTCATCCCATTGGCCTCTGCCCATCAACCCATCCTGTCCAGGTCCCTCTGCAGGGCCTTCCTACCCTCCGGCAGATTGGTGCTTTCCCCTGATTTGGTGTCATCTGCAAACTTACTGAGGGTGCACTCACTTCCCTCATCCAAGTCATCAGTAAAGATATTAAAGAGGGTGGGCCGCAACACCGACCCCTGGGGAACTATTGTAACTGATGCTTTATAGCTGGCAACTCAGCAGATGATGCATTAGGGTTTTGGAGCTCTAGTTTCTGTTTTTCACGTGGAGAACAGTGACCTTTACAGACAAGTTCATCAATTTGACTGCATCAACCCTCAGAACGTCTCCTATTTTTATCCAAGGCACCAACAAGATGCAGATGGAGTGAAAATGCGAGTAGTATCTGGCAAAAGTATGTTAGGATGATAAAGACTAAGGAGGAGATATTTTATAGAAATGTAGACCTTTGAGCTAAATTAGCAGCTCTGTGTTTAACACACTTCTCTTTGTGCTCAGTGTTAAGGGTTTGGTTGTTTTGTGTGTTAGACTGACTTACTGTGTGACTAAGTGCATGCTCATCACAGAAGGCTAAGCACTGGGCATGGCTTTCCAGAAGGAGCTTGAGCTGAGCTAAGAGGTAGGATCTGCCCCTCCTTTCCAAGAAGTGGATGTTAATTCAGTTTGCACTAGGATGAAAATGTAGTCTGTGTTATGCGATTAGAAACAGAAGTGGTTTAGACGCAGGGAGGTGGATTGACAGTGGAAGCAGAATGATTGGTCTGCCAGTAATGATCACGGTATCATAACGAATAGAAGGGAGAAGTTGAACGTGCTGGCGGGGGAGAAAATAAGGGTGTTTTTGGTTGTGTGGAGCTTGTACTAAGGGCGGTTATTCTGGAGTAAACATCTGAAGGACTAAAATCCTACAGACTTTGGTCTGTAGGATGCTGCATTTGGAGAGAAAACACACATCTAGCTATTTTTGCATGAGAAAGAAGGTGGAGAGTGAAAAATACGTGTTTCTAAGCATTAGCTCCTGAAGAACATTTGCTAACTGCTGGAGGGATGAGATGCCTTTGGAGCCATAATGACCAAGAAAACACAGGATTTGCAGACATTACTGTCTTTTGATAATGATTTCTGGTTTTCTTCTCACATTTCCTTTGACTTTTCTCTGTATATCCAGACAGACTTAATCATGCAAATAACTTGATGCAATCTCCTGTTTCGCTCCACTGTATCTATCCATTGAATAGAGAAACTGAAGAATGGCTAAATAATTGATTACCTTGACCCAGTAAGAGCCACTTATTACTGAGCTTATTTTACCTGAGTTCATCTTCCCTTAAAACTGACTCAGCACTAGAAAAGAAACAGCTTGAGGGTTTGTTGAGGAGGTTCTCTGACAAGCTCCCCCCCTTCCCCCCCCCCTTTTTTTTTTTAACAATTTTGCATTAAGAGCAGATGAAATTAGGCACTTTCTGTATAGAGTGAGTGCAGCTAACACCTTGGATATGTTTATTAACACTTTTGCTTTTGAGTGCAGTGTGGGAATTTTGTCTAAAATCTTGCAACCCCTATTACTTTGACAGTCTTGGGCTTTCTTGCTGCATTCTTCGGAGGTATTTCGCTTTGTCTTACTTTGTCTTCTGATGCACGTACCATAGTATCATGGAGGTGAAGCCCCAGTTCTGTAAATCTGTGACTTACTTGGAACAGCTTTACTGACACTTGTGTCAGATAGGATGTGAATAAGGTTCTGTTCACAATAAAGAAGGAAGAGTTTGACCCTATATAATTTGTTTTCAGTTTGTGTTGCCAGACTGACTTTCTTGTGAATGTGAATGTTTGAAGTTGTGCTGTGTGTGGTTAGTCTTCTGCATCTATTATCTTGATGTCCTGCTTTCTTACTGTAATGCATTCTCTGGCACATTCCTCTGCAAGTCATTGTGCATTTATTAAAACTTGCCGTTTCTGAAATGCTACTCCACCCAGCATTTGTGGCTCGGGTAAATTACATGTACTCCTTTCTGTGTGAGGTATGGCTTTGTGAAAGTGTGGTGCTGGGTTTGAAGGGCACAGCAGGGCTGATTACTGTGAAACTTCTCAAGCAAGTTCTTTTTTTTTTTTCCGTGTAAATCTCGGCAAAGCTGGCGTACTTGAACCTGAACTGTGACCTTGAATTTTCTAAGTGTTGAGATGAAAAGTGTTGAAACCTGAGCAGTGAGCAAGCCTATTTACTTTGGGTGGGTGGAGCTGAGCAGGAGTGTTAGCAAGCAGGGAGGTGGAGGCAAGTACAGTTGCCACTGGGGCGCTGGGAGCCTTGGTATTAGTTCATAAACCATTCTCAGACATGCCTGTGGAATTACTCCTCAGCTAGACTGCTCTTGACACGGAAACACTAGACAACAGAAGAGCATTTGGTGAAAGAAACTTGCTACTGCAAACTACCACAACCTGTAGCCTCCTGGTTCAGATGTCTCTTCTGTGAATCAAATAGTGGTGTCTGAAGGCAAGTACATCTTTACTATCTGTTTCTGTTAAATAGGAGAAAAACACTTTTGCTTGAAGTCCCCATGCAAAAATCATATGTTGGATAAAACCCACTTGTAGGTATGGTAGCCTAGCAGTTTGCTTTTCCTGCTTTCTGCATACCGTATGGAATGTGTGTATCCTGCGTGTAGAGAGTTATCTATGACCTTCTCATTTGTTGAACTGGGGGGAGGATCCTGCTGGAAACGTCGTGTTGTCGAGATGTCAGAGCAGATGATTGTCAGACTTGAAGAGTGAGTCTAAAAAGCTTCTGTCTTCTCTGCTACACTGTCAGTTTCCCCTCTTTGTTCTCCTCCCTTTAGCTTGTACAGAGTTTGGTTTCATGATTTTTGGGCTTCGCTTGCACAACTCTTAGGGGAAAAGGATTTTTTTTTTACTCTGCATTACTAGATGTAATCCTGAGCTGTATTATTGCATCAGTATCAATTTGTTCAATGTGTTCATCATTTAAAATTGCTAAAATCTATGTAAAAACTTACTGTGTTTAAAATTCCTCAGTAGGATAGTTCAGAATGTGATTTGATTTTTAGAATTCAATTTCCATGCATGGAAATTCATACCTGTGCAGCTCAGAGAGGTCTTTTTTAATAAGCCTGTGCTTTTTTTTCAGCTGTGAATATTTATCAATTGCAGAAATGTTTTAAAACTAAAACCAGCCTTTGTCAAAAGTGTTCATATGCTGTTGGAATGGCATGCGTTGTCTTTTTCATTTGTGTGCAGAGATTTATGTTTTGCCTCAGGCAATATCCTGAAAGAATGTCTTAAGCACAGGATTATGATTTGGTTTTCAGCCAGCATGTATTACTAAAGAAGCCCTGATTGAATTGAGTAGCTGATAGGAGAAATGCATTCTGTCTTTTAGACATACATATAAGGTATAAATTTTCCTCCTTGAAGAGATGTTCAACAGATTATGATGGGGGTTGGATTGGATTTTGTGGTCTTTTTGTTTGTTTGTTTTTCGTTTGAGATAGATGAACTAAGTATTTCAGTCATGGGCATTCTCTTCTTTCTACTGATGTAGATATTACATAAAGCAGAAACCAGAAGGCTTTTTCTCCCTTTAAATGTGAAGAACCTAATTTTTGGTATGAAGAATCTTCCTTTTTTCATGCACTGGGGCATGCACCTGGATGCATTTAGGATAGCAGATATTTTCCTGTTTACACAGACATTTACATAAGTCTACCTTCTGCAGTTGGATTTGGCTGTAGTTCTATTTGTGAATATTTTGAAACCATGTAAACTTACAAGCTTTGTATGTTAATGCATTTTCTGTGTCAATTATTAAATTATTAAGGTACCAAGAACCAAATCTGTTGCGAATAGAAGCTTTCCTGTGATGTTAGACTAATGAATGATAGCAATTCGGTTTTGATCAATAGATTGGTTCATTTCATATGAATTTATTTTCAGGTTGGGGTTGGAGAGAAAAAGGATTATTTTTTTTTTCTGTTTTAATATATGGTGGTTAATGAAATGCACCTTGCCGCTATTAGCTGCAGAACATGCAAACAGCAGCTATTCCAAACTACTCGAAATATCTTTTCAGAAAGCTTCGAGAATGAAGCTTGTTGCAAGGAATGAGGAGGGTTTCTAGAAGCTTTGGACACCAAGTGCACGGAGAGCAGAAACCTCTTTAATATTTCAGGCAGATTCTCAAGAGTCATAATAAACTTTTAATTAAAAGTTTCAGCTTTCTTTTGACCTAACAGTCTTTCTGTTGTGTATCAGTTATCTTTCCAGCAGTGTATACTGCATTGAAGTAACTGAAGCAAATGAACACGTGTCCAAGTACTAGTGGGCATAATAAATCACAAGCTGTTGCAAAAGTGCAGATCTAGCGAATTTTCATAGCCAAACCATGTCCTAAGCTGGTTTATCACTGCAGGTTTAAGTGAAATATGAAGATGACTTGGTGGGGGAGAGGGAGATGAAGGAGAAAATTTAAATTAGAGTATTTTTTCTCCTCTCCTTGTGGTGGTGAGACAGTCATCTTTGGCAAAAGGCATAATGTGCCTCTCCCGTATTGCTGTTAATAAAGGAAAAGTTTCATAGTAGCAGCTGCCTGATTCGGGAGGTAGCTTCAGAGAGGGGAAATGTGACTGTAACATTATCGTGCTTGGAATTCTAGCCAAAGATTTTAGGTTTGCTTCTAATTGGAGAAAGGGACATAGGAAGGAGAAACAGGTTTTTAGTCTGTACTCTGTTACAGCTTGGCTACATGAACAGCGCCAAGGACAGGAGAGAGTATGGGAAGAAATGAGGGATAAACCTTCAGGATTATAGTGTTTCCTCCAGCCCCTGGATATCTAGCCACTTCTCAGTAAAATGAACACAGTGTGGCAGAGAATACAAAGGGAAAGAATCTAGTAGCCTGGTAGGAATATTTTTGGGAGTGGCTCCGGAACCAGCTGGCATGCCAGCTGGAGATGCAGAAGAAGTGGTCTGGAAGGCTGATGGTAGTCTCCCGTCAGCCTGTGTGACCCTCCTCTGGCAGTGCAGGATACAGGCAGCATCCTCCGAGACCAGTGCCAGTACAGTCTTACTGGACGGGGTCAAAGCCTCAACGCCAAGATAGTGCTTAACACAGCCGTTAATTGAGCAAAAAAGGTCTGTAATGAGATGATACACTTCTTCCTGTGTGAAAGGGGAGTTTTTCTACTGTAGGTTTCTCTTGATTTTAATTAGAAAAAAAATAAAAATCATACCATAGTGGCTTGCTCTGTTTTGTAGCCCAGAAGATAAATTTGGAGAAGTGATGTGGTGCTATGTTTATTTAAAAAGAAATGATGGATAAATGGAGACAGGCATTAATGCAAGACATGCTCATCTACTTTCTCCCCATGCTATGCCCAAGTAAATAATTTTTCACTTCTCATACAAAAGAAGTGAAGGTTACATGTCACAGGTAATGATTTCTATTGATGGCTTGTATTTGGCTATTTCAGCTGTATCTTTTCCCCTTTTTTCTATTCTTTAACATATACTGGAACATTTTTCTGGTAAGAGGCATGAAGAAATTCAAGCAATTCATAGCATCCTGGAAGCTACTATGCTTCATGATCAGAAAAAATACTTTCAATGGTTTCTGTATGTACCTTACTGTATGTATCTATAGGTACTAATGCCCATTCTTCACAGTTAAAACCTTTCATAGAGGTTATAGAATAATTTCAGTGTACTGTATTATTCTTTAGCCAACGTGAACTGAAATTACTTATTTGCAAATAGTGCATTTGTTTACCTAAACAGTTGGAGTAAACGGTATTATTAAAAGATTAATCAAATTCACATTACCACTAATTTGGTTTAGGGGATGCATGTCACTTTGTAAGAAGAGAAGACCTCTTGTACAGAGTAAGGGAGAGCATAAGTTCTCGTTTTCAAGTCTATTTTTAGTGTTTTATTTTTCTACTTTCCAGCAAACGGAGTAGGTTTCAAAGTGTATTTCATCAGAAATGTGGTCTGATGGGAAAGTGGAATTAGCGGAGACAGGAAGGAATATTCCATGCATGGAAGAAGGTAGTCAGGCATGCTAGTTGTCAGGGCAAAGAAACAGCTGATCAGATGAGCAATGCACGAAGGTGGTTAGGGAGAGCTTATTTGACTTCATCCTGGTACTGATCGGCAAGACCAGTTTGGATCATTTGATTCCTAGTCTTGAAGCACAATTTACTGGGATTTTTTTATGTTTAAAATTTAAGTTGATTAGTTTAACTGCTGTATTCATTGCATAAAATATTTGGGGCATTAAAAATAAAAAACTTTTGTGTGGAGCTTACTTTGTGCAACTCTTCCAGGAGTCAGGCAGTTTGCGTATATAAATATGGCAGTGTTAGAAAAAGCTATCATTTCACCTTTTAAACAAAAATAAGAAATGATGATGTAGAAACCATGGCAATCAGCTGATGAAAGCTAGCTAGGTAAGTACCTACGGAGGGAAGTTCAGCACGTCTGCGTAAAGCAACACATTGGCTTTCTTTTCAGGTTCCCATAGTGTACCCATAGTGGATATCAAATAAGGAAGCCACCTTAGCTCCTGAGTGCAATATTAGTTTGGGATGTGAAAGACTAACAGGAAAAAAAAAAAGATTTAATGAATCCTTAAAACCTAAATAATGATTGTTTTTATGCACTTAGAAAGCAAAGATGAGTAGGACCAAAACTGAGATGTAAAAAAATGAGACGTGCTGTTGTTGTGGAGAATAGAAGCTGAAACAGAGCTGTTCTGCTTTAAGTGTTCTAATGGATTTGATGAGGACAGTGTAATGTTGCTTGGCTTGCTGCTGATTTGGCAGCCTCTGTCTCTTCGCTGCATTTTTCACGTGTGCCCTTCGTTTGTTTCTTTCCTTTTGTATCTTACTCATCAGAATATGAGGTAGAAGGCTGTTACTGCAACACTCTTGTTCCAACCAGCTAATGCTAACCAGCTTTCACAGAGAACATAATCCTTACACAAACATCTTAACTCATGAAGGAAGAGGGTCCACTGCGACGTAGGTTTTCCTCATGTGCTGGGATTTCATCTGTGTTTTCTCCAAGAGCTGATGGCCGAAAACTTGTCCGGAATGCTTCATTTGGAGGATATTATGAACTCTCTCCTGCTTCACCAGGTTTGTTTTGGTCTTGCGTTTCTTAAAATGTACAGAAGCGAATACAATTTCCACCTCAAATTTTTCAACTTGAATGAAAGTAATCTACTGAGATGTTGGTAGACGCTGTTAACAGAAATCAGAAAGAATATTGCTTGTATGCATCTAGATAATAGCTCTTTGTTAGTAGCAAGAGCTGTTGTAGATAGGCAAACAAATAGGTTAGCTTACCCTACAGCAAATATCTGTTTGAAGGGATACTGTTTACTTCGTACTGACTGGAGTATTTTGTTTTGATTTTGGGGGTTTTTATGACTGAAGTTCTGTATTGTGGTTTATAAATCTCTTCCTTCCCTGTACTTCCCTTGAAATAACAGGACAGAGCATAAGGGTATTATGCTACTGAAGAGTCTTCATGCCTGTAATTAGTGGTTTGACATATAATGACAAGACAGAGTGAATTAAGGCTAGAACAATAACCTTGCTAAACTCTGTACTGCAAGACTTTAAAGAAATTTAACATCAGAAATAGCTTGATTCTCTTTTTGCTCAGATTGTTGTCTCCTGAAAGTCAGTACTAGAATATTGAAGTGAATTTCTAGAGGTTTGTTGTCCGTAATAAGTATTGCTGATACTTGAATTTCAGTAGTTTACTTCAGTAAACTTCAGTCCTTGAAAATGTGTACAAGGTCACCTTTTTCTGAAAAGCCACATTGTAAAAATTGTGCGTTCCTAGCAGAATTATTCTACATGTGTGATTTGACTTGTGCATGTGCATGGTTTGTTACAGTCCCATGGGTCCAGAATGCTGGGAAAAAAGAATAGCTTTTGCTTTCTATTGTGTGCCTTCTACAGAGCAGTTCACTGACTTCCTAAGTTCTGGCTCCGAAGTCATGGAAAAGAGTTGGGGTGCAGAGTGTACGGGAGGTTGCAGGCTGGCGATTCAGGAGCTCTCTGCACCGCTGGCTCGTGCTGGCTTGCAGAATCACTAGAGCGGCATGCTCAGCCACTGGCAGGTGGGGATAGTCCCTTGGAACACCACATTCTCTTTAAACCTCCTGTTTTACAATATAACATTTCCTTTCCATGTGCGTCAGGAAATGATCAGCCTTCTACCAAGAATCTAACACCGTGTCTTATTAAAGCTGCTCAGGAAATAAAAGATCTCAAACCTTGAAAGGATGGAGGTGGCAGCTAGACAGATCCTCCCTCCCTTTAAAATAAATGTATGTAATCTGGAAATTACTGAAATAAAAATAGATTAGTTTCCTATTTATTTCCTTCCTGTATGGGATTGTACATTAAAGCTGATCAGTGTCTGTAAGTGGACAATGAATGACTTCTTAAAATGCAGAACGAATGGAAATGAGCTTTTAGTTAATAAAATCAAGTGTTAACGCATAACTAAGAGATGTGTTCTCTCTTGGAATCTTCCATATATATGAGTAATTTAAACTATTAATATACTGGAAGGTACACTCTTTTGGTTTGGTTTAAGCAAGGAGTAGTTATTGCCTGTCTAAAAGATACGTGTGTAGTAACATTGAGAGAATTCTTTGGTTATGATTATTTCATTTTCTGTGGTGTTTGCAAAAGAAAATACGAGTCTCAGAAAATAGGTTAAAGGGCTTTGCCTGCTCTTCTGATTAGTTCAGTTTCAAAATCCATGGAGGAATCTGAATAAGTTAATATGGGATTATATTCTTAAAACTGGTTGTCAAAATAAGCTTCTGAAAATCACTAGGTTAAAAACACTTGTCTCCTGTGTTTGAATCCTAAAAGATCTTCCTTTTCCTTTTTTTACAATGTTTACTAAATAGCACTAGTACTGATACCTCCCAGAAAGTTTAGCTTATTTTGTTCTTCCAGAAGCATATCATTTTTCAGCTCAATAAGTTGTTTTTTTCAGAACTGCACATTCACATCAGTCTGTTCCTTGTTTTTAATTTGCAAGTTAGTAGTATTGTTGCTTCGCTTGCTGGTTTTTCAAGCATTCTGTTGCTTTTAATTTTTTTACTGGTTCTTCTGTCTATTGGAAAAATAAATGCTGCCACCACCACCAGCAGCAAAAAAAAAAAAAAAAAAACAAAGAACCACCTCCAGTGGGTAGCAATTCTTTCTCACCTTTTGGATAAAATAGACTTAGTATTAAGAAGTAACTTTTTTCCTTTTTTTTTTTTTCTCACTAAGGTATTCTAGCTGCAGGTGATATTTGTTGAGAGGTACAAAAGCAATATTTGACATGTAGAAGATGTTGTATGGTTATTTTGCTTGTTTTTTCCCTTTCCTTGAGATTGATTAAAGGACAGATTGCAGGTACAAATTCAAAGAATGATACCTTCAAAATAGAAGTTTCTTAACCAAACACTTTCGTTTTAAAATGTACCCTACCATAGACTTCATCCTAAGGATTCTTGAACACTAATCTCACAATGTTTCTACTGATAATTTTTTGTCAAAGATGATGTTTTGGGGGACTTGTTTTCTTTTGGTATTGACAGTGTGTCAATTCTATGACTCTTTCGGGTCATAGAATCATCGAATGGTTTGGGTTGGAAGGGACCTTAAAGATCATCTAGTCCAGTCCCCCTGCCAAGCATTGTTTGGTTTTTGTTTCAAAAACATCTTGCACGTCTGAAGTTCGGGTTGTTCAAGTTGCACGCAGTTGTCCGACTCTCACATCTTTCTGAAAGTTCATTATGAGTTTTCATCTAAGCCTACAAGTTTTAGAAGGACCCAATAGGAACATAGTCATGGAAAGTTTTTATTGGACTCTAAGATCATATTGTGAACAGTAGCTGACTTCACTGGGTTTTGTTTCTGTTAAGACATAGTGTTGCTCTGAACACAAACTCTGTTATCCAGAATTGCTTTAGAGGCTACAGGAGTGAAACTTGTGTTTAAAAATAAATAAATCTGCAAGTGCATTAAATAATAGAGAATATAGAGAAATCCAAGAGATTTAATAGTGAGGAGTGACAGAAAAGGACTTCATCACCTGAAGTTCTGCATTGTGAAAGGTGGGCTAAGGTTATCCTATTAAAGAGTTACTGATTGAATTATAGGATTAGAAGTAGCAAGAATACTAAAATATTAAGCCCCAAACCACTGATGATAAACATTGAAAAACTTGAAGCAAGTTATTTTTATTAGAGACTACCTCCTGCCCTAGCAGTCTGTGCTGCAGGCAGTGACTTCAATGACTTTTTGTTTATTAATATCAAGAAGTATAACTTTTAGTACCTCTGGGGCTAACAAAACTACAAGAAGAGCAATAACACAAAGCATCATTTTGAGGCACAGTGTTCTTGGCTATGCTGTTATCTTTGCCAGATATCCATAGAGAAACTTCTAGTTCAGAACTGGTAGCAGGAAGGGAAAAAACAGCATTTCTTATTATTGATCCTGTGAATATAATTGTTTTGATGTTGTTCCCTTGAG
The DNA here is from genome assembly GCF_964034855.1 of Anser brachyrhynchus. Classification (NCBI taxonomy): domain Eukaryota; kingdom Metazoa; phylum Chordata; class Aves; order Anseriformes; family Anatidae; genus Anser; species Anser brachyrhynchus. The sequence continues at coordinate 41,053,004 of NC_137694.1, read as the reverse complement.
CAAGTATTTCTTCAGCAGGGTGTGTTGTCCTCAGTTTGGGCCCGTATATAGCCTTTTGCGATATTCCAGGACAAATATCCCTACAGGTATCATCTCAAATTATTCTCAGAAGAAAGAAAGCTATTTGTTGTATGGACATGCCCCTGTCTTTATGGAGATGCACTGGCAAAAGTGTGTGTTATGCTAAGGAAGGCTGTAACTGGAGTAGCACCTGAATAATGATCTTTTTTAACATGTATTTTGTCACACAGGGAGAAAAGCCTTGTGTCTTTGTTCTGGGTTAGCTTATTCCTTCCACTGGGAGGGGAGCTACAAGAAGGATAGATCAGGACATGGAGTTGGCTGATTGGGTTTTTGTTATTAACTGAAACAACATAGAGCCGGAGTCTGCAGCACTGTGACTTCAGTATTTGGATTCACCAGCAAGTCCCTCAGACATCATTTTGCTGTTTGTGTGGCTAAGGGAGGGATCAGTAAGTGTGGTGGCACACTTCTAAAGCAGCAAGTGTGTGTCCCTCTTGACCTTGAGGCACTGGGAGCGAGAAGGTGAAGTTCAGGAAGACAGCTTTGGTTTTCGCCTCCGACACTGCGTACAGAGCAGCTTGTTCTGTTTTATTTCTGTTTGGTGATACTGATGAAAATCTTGTTTATGCAAATAAAAATGTGTGTATGTTGGACAAGGATGTATAAAGTCCTTAAAGCTGTTGTGCTTATAAAGAAAGCTGTGAATTACAGCTTCTCTTCTGTTAGCACAACCCTGACGTAGCACTTCCTTGGCAATTCCCATCACTAGGTATTTTGTGTCTGTGTTTAAATAGATAAATGAAACCTGGAAGGTCATTAGGAAGTCGCTACGTTACATTTTCAGTGGAACTTGGTTCCTAACTGGGGTTTTCCTTTGGGTGTGGGGTGAGGATAAGATATCATTACTGTGATTCTAGTGCATGTTTGACTGCCTGAGACTGGCATCAAATCTAGTAACTTCTCACTGAATTTAGGCCTGTCCTTTAAGGCTTGAGGTGACCTTTGTTTTGTTCCTGCACCTAATTGCTGGTCCTGTAGAAAATCTGCTTTAGTACTTGGTCTTATGTATGAAATGTGGCTTCTGGACTATGGATCTTGACATGTCTGTTATTTTTGTATGATTTTTTGCCAAATACCCCAGTACTACAGATATTCTGCCTGTCTAGTTACTTCTTCCGTGCGGCCAAATAGCCTTCTGCGTTACACGTTTTTATTAGCTGAACAAAGCCCTCACAGATGCATTAAAAGCATTTCAAAAGGAAGGGTTTAATGAGCTGGGTACATAGGGGCTTCTGTAAAGACATGTAAAGTTTTGTGTAGACAGACATAAAATGTGACTGTATTGCAGTGTATATATGTTTTTAAGTCTGTTCTTCATCAGAATCTCTGCAAAAGGTAATAAATTAAAGAAGAAAACAACAAGAAAAAAATGGTTACTGAATGAAAACTAAGAGGAATCTTGTATTTCTCACATAACCTGAAGAGCAACCTGATTTCTCAATAACTTGCTGAAGCTGAAACTTCCAAGATTTGTATTTGTGATAGGTGAATTGGTGCTGACTTAGCGTTTCTCGGTAGTGTAAGCGGTGGAAGGGTGAAGATACTAATTTAAAAAATAATTAAAAATCCCTCATTAAACAAACTGCTCAACGGTGTTACAGAGCCCTTAAGTTCTTGTGAGCCATATAAAGCCTACGAACACACGCATGCACTCTCCTGAAGCACATGAAGTGAACTGTTTCTCTGGAAATCCCCTCATGTCAGAGGAGTTAGGGCCGGTTTCTCCGACCAGGTTGTGGCCTGGGTGGGCAGGGGGAGCTGGGATGGGGCCTCGGGCCTCCCCCTGCCCGCAGTTTCTGCGGGTGTGGTGCCCTCTGTTGGGCCCGGCCTCCGGGCTCTTCAGCTCTTCAACTTCAGCTGTCCAGCGTGGCGGGGGGCCACGCAACTGTTGGCATTTTGACTCAAATAAATGCATCGAGGAATTTGTTTTATTCCAGTCTGTAAGAGCATACGCTAGAACCAACCTTATCAAAGAAAATAGGTCAGTGAGGTGTTTCGTCTGGTAACCGCGCCAGATTATTTTTCTGAGCGTAGAAGGAGAACCCCGCGTGCTGTTGTGTGGGACGTGGCAGCTGCACGGCAGCATTTCTGCAGGTCGTGGCCCCCGTCCTGCTGCCACACACGTCCCGGCCACCATCAGTGACTCACTTTGCTCTGTGGGTGCTGAGAAAGTGGTGGGGTTGCGTTGTGAGTCACTCACGTTAGTGTGGCATTTCGACTTTAAATACAAGGTATGTCAAGGCAAAAGTATAAATTCAGGGTTAATACAAGCAGTCTGTTTCATGTACTTGTAAGAAATGCGTTGATAAGAAATCAACTGGCAATCTTAATCCATGTTGTAGGTTTGCTTTCATGTGTGTGGATTTTAATGGTTATTTGTAGCTAAAGAAATGAACAAACCCAAACTGACTTTATTTGGTGTTGTGTGTGTGGGTAGGGGAGAGGGGGAGCTGAAAGGACAGATATTGCTGATTGTATTTTCAGCTGGTCCGGTCATTGGGTTGGGTGCAACACCATCCAAATGCAGTGGACTGTTCTCACCTCTTGGAGGGTTTAAAATTAGACTATACTGCAATAACTAATACGTTTTCAATTGATGTGATGATCTAGTATGTATATGATGTTTGAAAATCTGATTTTCTTGTGCTTTGTATGCTAAATACAATTGCAAATTTATTTCAAAGGCTAGCTCTTGTAAAATGTAATGCATTCAAATCATTTGCAACAATGCTGTCTTTTCTTTAAGGTTTTGACAAAGGGAAGGATGATGTGTCACAAAATAAAGAGGATACAGCACATTCTATGTCAAAAAGCAAGGTAAGGAAAGCAGCCTCAGTTAGGGCTTAAAATGTCAGCATACAAAGGAGTTGAGTGTCTATTTTAATAAATGCAAATGTATTCGACTTTCATTGTAAGTAATCTTGGAGATTACTCTTCAGATTTGGCTGTAGATACAGACCAAAATGAACTTTAATGTAGTTCTCGAGATGACATCACATGAAAATGAAACGTGGAGTCCTCTCGCTTTGATCGTGGTGTGGATGTTGCCTCACCAAATGTAATGTACGGCTGAGCCATCAACAGTACAGTAAAGCAGATATAATTGCTAGTGCATGTTTATGCTTTTTGATTGTCTTTATTAATAGAAATGGAAAAAGCAGGAGCCGTGCAAATTCATAATCATCATATTGTAGTCCCAAGATGAGAACAATGTGCTGAGATGCAGTAAAAACTGAGAATGTACAAAATGGAGTTGGGAGGCACATGGCAGTAACCAAAAATATATCATCTTGCAATGGCTGAACTTTAAAAAGGAAGAAAATGTGAGCTACCTGAGCAACCAAAAAATACCCTTGTTACATAGTGATCTCATTTTTTTTCTCTCCGGACTGTTCTGTTCTGATAACATTTACCTACATGAATAGTTTGCAATAGCATTCTCATTCAGAATAAAGTATTCTTTTTGATGGTCTTCGTATGGTATGCATATAACGTAAAAAGTCATTGCAGTAATGTAGCAAAAAATCTACCTTAGCTATCTGTTCCTTTCCCAAATCCTTTTAAATTTATACATTACACTTACAGAAGCTTTAAATGCTAAAACATTGTATAGGATGGTCTGATGCAACATTTCTTATATATTGCCTTTAACCCTTAAAGTGCCTGCTATGTCAAAACACTAAATTTTTATCTAGTTATTTTTAGGTATTTAGAATGTGAAACCCCAGAAAAATATTTTTAATTTTTAAAACTGATGTCTTTTTCTCCTCAAGACTTTAAAGAGGAGAAAGATGGTGTTCTGCGGAGGAGAAGGTTCTGTATAATTTGATTGCTGAATTGAGTAGCTAAGTTAAATTGTTTTTCTTATTTAAGCATTGCTGTGGGATAGAGTTTAAAGGCTTTAAATCATCCAATTGCATGTTTTGGTATTTTCTGCTAGTAACTCCACTGGCTTTTTTGGCTTTCAGGGAGGAAAAAGGTGATAGTAGACCCTGCAAACAGACTGCCAGGGAGCAGCAGGAGTGAGCAGCTCTGCAGGGAGGGCTGGCCAGGAGCGGCAGCACGACAGGCAGGAGCAGTGCCAAGAGTGCAGCCGGGCACCTCGAGCAGAGCAGGGCTGGCAGTGCGAGCTAGGTTCAGCTTATGGCATAAATCCACAGTGAGGGGCAGGCCCGAGGCCAAGCCAGGAGCTGAAATCTGTGGGTCAGCAAGGTGCTCGGCCAGGCACAGCTGTAGCCTGGCTCAGGCTGGCGCCAAGGGCTGGGAGCTGAGCTTCAATGCATCCACCTGCCAGGTGAGGTGGGGGAGATGGCTGCTTCCTGGCACAGCTCTCTTCACAGCAGCTCGATCTAAGGTCGGATCACGCAGTGCGGTGCATCAGAGCTGGCCGTAGGTACAGGCAGCACAGCCTGAGGAGCAGGGGGGAGTGCACTTAAGGCCTCGACACAAATTTTTCTGCAGTATTTCATGTGTCTGACTCTTCAAGAGAAATGTTAACACAGAAACTGAAGAAAATCAATCTGATTTAAACATTATAGTAACAGTCCCCTTCTAAAATGATGTCATCAGAACTGCACTCTGGGAGAGCAGGTTAGCCTCTGTGGTTGTTGCAATTCTGCGATGAATTCTAGCTGAGCATCTCATGTAGTTGGTGTCTTCCATCTGACTTGAAATCACAAAATTGTGTGTCTTTCAGTTTTACAGCATCATAGTCAGGGAGATCAAGGAAGCATACTTTACCATCCAGCTTCTTTCAGATCAAAATATTTTCATTGGTCCAGAACCCTCTAAATCACTTTTGGCTTGGAAATCAAGTTAATGCTGTTTCTTTTAACCTAGATATACTTTAAACTTCATTCATCTTTTTTTTTTTCCTTATAGTTATTTTTCTTGGTTCTTGTCTTTCCAGGGTCTTAAGTCTTTGTGTGCTTTTTGCTGTTACTTTTATTTGTGTTTTTCTACTACTGAAGAGGAGACAGAGATATTCCTACCTCTCCTAAAAAATATTATTCTTTATCCTTATTTTTGTAATGGGGTTTGCTAAGACTAGTGGTTCCATTATACCCCACAAATAAACTTCAGGCTAGCAGAAGATGGTAACTGGCTATCCCAGCTGTGGAGGAGAAGTAGCAACCCTTCTTTCTAAATACGGTTGTTTTCTTGTAAATTTTGATCCCATTCCTTCTGTATGGATGTAACACTGAGAAGGTCATTAGCATAAAAATACCTGCATCACCAATCTGTCTCATAATGCATTAGACAGGTAAATATGGACCTTTGCTCAGTGTCATGCTAGCGAGCTTTATAACTGATACTGAGGAAATGAGTCTCTGTAACCTGTGATACTTAGTTTGGTTTGGGGCTTTTATATGCATGGACTTTAGATTGCATTAGTTTTCTGTTAGTGAGCAACTAGAGTATTTATGAATGTTTTACTTAAGTTGCTCCATTATACCTTGCATAACGAGTTCATTACCTCTTATTTGACAATGATAAGCATTTTTCCTTCCTCCCTTATTACATTTAAAGTAGGGTATATCCTCTAACATCTAGACAGAGGAATTAAATTTCAAGATGCATGCTCATCTTAAATTTTGAGTGTTAAAAACAGATCTTTAATACAAAATGAAGAGATGGCCTTCAGTTTCCAAGATGAATGTCGAAGTTAGGGAACATTTACTTACTTATGATTTCGGTAAATGATTACTTACAAAGTCATTTACCCCAAATGATTCTGAGTTAGAATTACTTTTTCCTATTTATTGCACATATCTTTTTGACACTATTGTTAATGTTTTTATCTAAATATACTCCTGTAAAGTGTGACATTAAAGTTGGATTGTTTTATTTCATTTGCCAATCATTAATTTTCATTTCTTTGGTTTAAGCAATGCACGTTAAAAAAAAAAGTGCACAAGTGCACTGTTTTTATTATTGAACTAAGCATTCTCAGAATTTGCAATATTTTTTTGACTGTAATTTTATAGGAATTCAGTGAATAAACTTTGCATTGTAGTCTGAGACTTGAAATGACTAGTCAGAAATGTTGAACAGCTTTCAAAGCAGTTCTCAGAAACCTGCCCTTGAATTTACACAGTTTAGGAGGTTATATTGATTTATCTTTTTGACTAGGCAGAGACTTTGGGCCCATCAGATTTACATTTCAGTGCACAAAGAAATTTAACTCTGTAATTTATCTGAAGTTTATGTATAGTGGATACCTATCCAGTGTTCTCTGAGTTGGAAGAGCAATGGCATGTGATAACTCTGTGATAGACTCCTCTTGTTTTAAAAAAAAATAGCTCTGTGTCCCAGGGTGAATCTTTGGTGGCTGTAGTTCCCTTTCAACTAGTCGTCAACAGATCCTAAGAAATAAACTTTGAACCTTACAAGACGTGGGGAGAGGCTGTGGGGCAGAAATCACGTGGTGCTGAGGCAGCGTGTTGTCCTGCCATGAATAAAGACTTGGGTTTCATAAATAAACTTGAGTCTTCTTCCCCTGCCTATCACCACAGCGAGCTTCTTTAAGATGACTTGTAGAGTAACCAGATCGTGGAACTAGGGAGGAAGGAGCAGAAACAAGTGTCATAGTGGTCAGTTGTGCTCTGGTAACTTACAGAGGATTGAATTCTGGGTTGAAGAGGCTGTATTTTCCTTCATGGGTCACAGGGTAAGTGCCTCCGTAGCAACTGATTTTGAGGAATTTGCAAGTTAGGAAGATGTTGGGATTCACATGTCAGACATGGGAACAATTTCTGTGTTTAAATACCAGGATTCTCCTAAAACCTTGTCTCTGCTGAAATAATAGCTACCTAGTCAAGACTGTGACATATCAAGTAACAGGGTATGTGGGCTAAATATTTACTGCATATAGTTCAGCTTCTGGAGTAATTTCAGGCTTCTTTCCAACAAAACGTTTATGAAAAATGACTCAAATAGGTGTTGAACAGCTTATGCTACAGGCTTTGTTGTTTTATTGAGTGGGAGAAACAGCAAAAGAGTAAATGGGAATGGGAAACTTACAAACATAATTATACACTTTTTCAGAAGTGCCTGAAACAGTGATATGGCCTCGTATCATGTATTTATTTTATTTATGCTGCTTTTCGTGAATTTCAGTCTGAATCCAAGCTTTTCAATGGCTCCGAAAAGGACATCTCTTTATCTTCAAGCAAGCTTACCAAAAAAGAGTCTCTCAAGGTGAATTAATCTCCATAAACGTGTGCACAAAGTTTTACCATATTCTTCTATTGAGAAGAGAAATGCCAAGTAGTGAGAAGACCCCTGTGGAATATCCGAGTATTGTGAGAATTAGTGTTGCTGGTTCTCTTCAGTTTTCAAATCTCATTGAACTGTTACTTGAGAATGGACTTTTATAGTGTAGTCCTTGAGAATGCGTAAAATCATAGGGTAACTCAGAAGCTTATAAAATAATACAGGTTGCCAGGGGCCTCAGGACATTTACCTGCAATGAAATGATGAACTGTAATATCAAAATTAGAGTTTGCATGCAGTACTTAATTTTTTTTTTAACTGACTTATTACCCCTGTGTTGGGACAAGACCATACTCCTCAGTTTGGCAAATACCATGTCAGGGAAACATTAAATTATTTATCACTAAAAGAGAAATATATGTTGCCTTGAATTTCTACTGGGGAGGGAAAGTAAGAGGTGGAGAAAAATTACTGATCAGATAATGTACCTGTAAAAATCAGAATCTGGCCCTAAATTTGGTTTTGTGCTTTACACCGGGAAAGGAAGTGGGGGGTTGTTAATCTATTTGTTTGGTCTATCTCATCCCTCACCATGATTCTAATAGGAGTTTCACAGTCCTCAGTCTTAAAAGCAAATTGCAGAAGAATCTGAGTTCAGTTGCGTTGGTAGCAGCTTTTGAAATATAGCATGGGATAGTTGTTTACAATTTGGGATCAAATACTGTGTTTTAAAGCTACTTATATCTATCTTTCTTGCAAATTGAATTTAGCAGGTTTTACCTCAACTCGTATTTGTAGATGTCTTTTTGAGCTCTGATTAATTGCTTTTGTCTGTGGCATTGTAAATATTTTCATTAATATTTACAGGTTCAAAAGAAGAATTACAGAGAAGAAAAGAAGAGAGCTACAAAAGAATTACTCAGCACTATCACAGACCCATCAGTCATTGTTATGGCTGACTGGCTGAAGGTCAGAACCTAAATGTGAAACCTGAGTTAAAGATCAAGCAGCTGCTGTTCTCTGACCAGAATAGAAAAGGCTTGATCTCTTAGTTGCTGTTAATGTTTTTGTACAAACACAGCAGATACTAATTGTGTCCCAGAGGCTCTGTGCTCACATCCTACGGGAATAATAGAGGAACCTACTCCCACGTATTGCAGTGGCCATAGTCACGTGCATCTTGAATGTGTAGCTATCAACTTCTTATGAGTTAGCTTTATGATTCCAAGCCTGCCCTTTTTATTTTGCGCTTTGAATTAAAGCCCTGTTATATCTGTTACCAGCAGTGAAAGTGGATAAGTCATATTAGATATATGAATACCTATTTCTTTGTGTTTATTTCTGGTAATTTTCCTTTCCTCTCTAAGAACTAACTGTCCTCTAATAGTTGTACGAAAGGTGAGAGATGAATTCGTCAAAGATGGCAGTCATAATTCCTTAGACATTTAAAAGTATTCCTTGGAAATTGTACAAGAAAAAAAAAAATCTCTTATCCATTTTATACTTAGCTCCAAACAATAGCTTGTCTGGGAAGTTTCTCAGGTTTTTGCAAAGTCCATGTAATCAGGTTAAAACATTGTTCAGAGGTCAGGTTGGCATTCTGTCCTACAAACGGAGGAAACTAAAACCCAGAGTTGACAAAACTGATTCAAGCAATCTAATCAGATGTGCAAATTCAGGGACTTAAAAGGATATTACATAGCACATGTGAGATGATATTAACAGCTGCTTATGAAAGATTTTATCTAAGAAATTTAAATATATCTGATTTATTTTGTGAATATCCTGGTTTTTTTATCAGATATCTGTCCTGTTTTCAGAGAAGCTCTCTTTCCAAAGATTATTGTATCCTCATGCTAGCGATAAAATATGTTTGAGGTAGAAAAACACGTGAAGGTTTCAGATGAATCTCCATACTTCACAGAATAAGGGTTCCTCAAGAAAGAGTAGAAGAACGAGCACTGAAATGATACCTTTTTGTTGTCTTTGATAAACATGGATAAACTTGAATAGACTTTGATAAACTCTGCTTGGAATAAAAAATAATAATTTCAATTTTAATTTCCATTTGATTAAAGGGCACGGTTTTAGTACTGGGTTCGCTGGGATGTAGCTGTAACTATTTATCTTCTAGATTCGTGGTACCTTGAAGAGCTGGACCAAACTGTGGTGTGTGCTGAAACCAGGAGTGTTGCTTGTTTACAAAACCCCCAAGAATGGGCAGTGGGTAGGAACAGTGCTCCTGAACGCTTGTGAACTCATTGAGAGACCTTCTAAAAAAGATGGCTTTTGTTTCAAACTTTTTCATCCTTTGGAGCAGTCCATATGGGCTATAAAGGTTAGTGGTAGCATGTATGGTTCTTAATGGGTAACTAATATTAGCCAACAAAGAGTAAAGTCAGCCTTAATGAAAAGTTGAGCTGCATTTTCTGTTATAACTTCTATTTGGTTTGTTTATTCTGACTATAAAACTTTAACACGTAGTCCTCTCAAAAAGTGTCTGATTTGTGCTGCTCTATATAGTTCAGACATATGATGTGTAGAGGGATGCCATTAAAGAGGCGTTACATCACTGACAGTCATGTAAGTGGAAGGAATGAGTATATGATATTGTATTCTGCATCAGTCTAAGAAATTAAGGAGGAAAGTGATTGAAAAAATGAAAGAGTCAAGATGTGTTATAAATATTTCCTAGTTTCCAACCCAATTTTCATGTAATAAAATGTCAGCCTAGTTCAATTTGCTTATAATAGTAGAAATTCAGATAGCTTCCTTGTACAATAACAACATATATTGCAACTAGTTAGCTAATTGTAGTGTTTGTTTTGGGCTTAACTTTTAGAAAGATAGGTGTTTCCTTTCCCTTCCGATGTCTGTTTGCTTTGCCATACATGGCGTAATATTGTCAGCAGCTCTTAGCTGCAAGTGTTGAAAAGCACGGTGTGTTCTGCACCGCAAAGAGTTATTGCAATTTCTTGTAAGCATTTTTATTTTAATGTTCACTATTACTCATTGTTTATACTTCACTTAACAATTGTAGTCCTTGTTTTGTTTTTACGTTTGGAGAGGGGGTGCGGAAGCGCAGCACAAGTGAACATATTTACCTCCTAAAATGACATCTTGCTTCAGATGAAATTACTGTACAGTATTAGAATCCTTGTCATAATAAATTAATTATTATCTCTGCAACATACATCGTAGTACAAGTACTAGTTGTGAGATTGTATCTTACGACTGATATTCTTATGAATCTTATATACGTGGTGCTGCTACATCTGGAGAATATGCTGCATTGTTTTTGTTTCTTCCTTGTATCAAACTGGGAAGTCAGTCAGCTAGTGTTATTCCTGATGTTTGTGATGTTCTTGCTGAATTACTATCATTATCAGTATTATCTAAATCTACTAAACTTACATCAAATCATTTGTAGTTCCATTTGATTAATTTTAATGCTGCTTAGGAAGACTTTTCACTAAGTAGTGGTGATCTCACATTTGCAGAACACAAACTTCATATCCTTTTTCAAAAATACAAGGTTTGTTGTTAATGTGATTTAATTATTTATGATCTTGTATACATACATTGCAAAGTGGCGGCCTGTCTGCAGAAGATCACAAATCAGTCTTATATTTCTTTATTGTTTGGCAATGAGAAATGGATTTGTTTGTTTTTTTAACTAGATATTTAGAATTTAGAGGACATGCCCCTCCAGATTTTTACTTTTTTAAGGTAGGTCAAATTTTGAACCTGAACAAGTTGATATTGTCCATTCTAAATGTGCTGAGAGCTGGAGTGGCGTTTGTTCATTTTGGTATGGCTATTTGCAGTTGGGAATTACTGGACTTAATTAGATGAGAGGCCTTAAAGTTTCAAACTACTTTCTGCCTTGTTTTCCTTGTCAAATATAACTTCCTAGTTACAGATTTATTACTGTGAGGCAAACTTTGATGAGCATAATAGCAATTGGCTGATTTACAGAGTAGGTACACCAGAACAAGCAAGAAGTCTAAGACAAAATGAGTTGTGTTTGCCATCAGTGTAGGGTGATGACATTGCAAGAAATATTTACACAGTCATAAGTACTGCAGGAGATTTTCTTGCTTGAACGCACTTCCCATAGTGTGTCCTTCTGGCAGATTGCAAATTCTCGTCTGCAGTAGTTTGCAGCCAGTCACTTAACGTGCTCCCTTACTCGTTGCGGCCTTCTGTGCTCTGAGGTACCCGATGCACTGTACCTTGTTCTTTCTTCCTCACATGCCAAGTCCTGATGCCATCTCACTTTTCTAAGATTAATAACTAGGAAAGCCACCACAAATAAATTTTCATAAATAGATTTAGATAAGTGTGACTGCTTATCTGATTTTGCTGTTTTCTATGAATGTTCATGGCACTTGAGTTTTGCTGACATGAGTATTCTGCAGAAAGAAAACTTCAAAGTTTTCCTTTAATCTGGTGGAACTTTTAGCTTGCCCTTTACTTTGCATTGGAGTACTTGTACAATCAGTTCAAAGAAAGTCACCTAACAAATAGAAACTAACTGTCTCTCCTGTACAGAACATTAATATACTGAAAACTGATTTTGAAATCACGATGAGTGATACCAAAGAAAAATGTCCAGTGCTCTTGAAACATTAATCAAATAAAGAAAATCATAATGCACAAGCAGTTACTCCAAAATAAGTCAACCTAGTTATTTGTTTAGTCAAATTATTAACTCAGTTTTAATTGTTGCATTGTCCCAGCACCTAGGGGAGTATAGGTTTCTCCAAAAACCAAAAACAAACAACAAAAAAACTTCATCTCTAAGTTTCAGTTGTTTGGTACGGAGTGAGTAACGCACCCTGTAGGCCCCCAGTATAACCCTAAATGAAGTTCTCATGGGGGCAGAGCGCTGCCCTTTGTGCCCTCTAGTCTGGCAGTTCTGAGGCCTTCTGGTGGCTGAGGCCTTGGCGCGGCGCTGGTGCAGCCGCAGTGCCGTAGCATCGTGCCATCCCCTTTGTGCAGCACCACAGGACCGCTCCCACCCCTTCTGTCCCCCAGGGCCCAGCGAAACCTCTCCCTTGCCTCCCACAGCATGTCAGGTCCTCAGTGGCCCGCCCTCGAGACGAGGCGTGCTCTGCATGGTGTTGTCTCATGGTTCTCCTTAACTCCTAACCCTCACGTTGCCACTTCACCAACCACTTGGCATAGGTGCACCTTTCCTCTTGCTCTGAAGGGAGACTGTAACATAGCATCTCGCTTTTAACACCTGGGTTGCTTCTACTCTGTCTTATTCAGAAGTTTCTGAACATCATTTACACCAGCACTAGCTTGTGTGCATTGGTATTTAAGCACCACCAAGACTCCTCGTTAGCTGCCTCTCACCCTCAGAAACGTTCTGGCTGTTCCATATGCTTGCTTCTAAAATATCTGCTGTTCTCTGCTTTTGCTCAAAACTTCTGCTGGCTTTCAAATTCCCTCTTCCAAGCCTCGTACTGGCTTTTCATTAGGCTTCTGTAGGGAAATCAATCAAGACCAAAGTATGATAACTCATGTGTTAGGCAGGCTTAACCCAGCTGTCAACAATAGCTTCAAGTGTGTTCAGTACAGCCCTCTTTGCCTATCAGTAACTTTAATGTTCCCGTGGGTAAAAGTTTTTGAAGGGGCTTTAAAATGATTGCTTAGTATTTTATTTCAAAGCAAAGCTTGACAAAAATAGAAGGGTCTTTGGGATTTATTTTTTAAATTCTGAATGTGAAAAACTTAATAGTGAAAACTAAACTTCGGTGTTTGACATCCTCTGTGTTTCTTTTGGTTGAACTCAATGTCACAATGTCCTGCTGATTCTCTTTATAGAGGGACTTAAGCATCTACATGTCTTTTATGGGCCTGGGCATCATCCTTTCTTTCTTTATTTTTTCTTTTAAATATCAAGTCTGCAGTTAGGCATCTAAATACATTTGGGCACCTAAATATTTTTTGGAATTGACTATCAGGTGGTAGAGAGGTTGCAAGGAAAGGAGGAGGAAGAAAGGAAGAGTGGGTTCCTGTAGCAATACGTAGTGTTTGGGTGGGTGCAGTTATCTCCATTTTTATTTAAATATCAATTGATGTCTCATCAAATGTCATTGACTCATATCTAAAGACAGGCAAAAGTCATGCAGTGCTGGAGCATAGGATGCTGCTGAGATACCCAACACATTCTCATGCAAAATAAGCATGAAGTGGATCATGGAGGAGGGCCGCCTGCTCTCTGCAGTGGTTTGGCTTGTCCTTATGTCTTTATACGTTTTCTGAACCAAGGCATCTTCTCAGGAGTTGGTAGGGATCTCTGCCCTCATCAAGAGGGAATGAGGACCAGAGGGGGAAGAGTTAGCAACCTTAAAAATGCGGGGCCTTCTGCTAGACAGCGTTGGTCAACTCCCTTAAATCACCCCACAGGTGTGTCTTTTGTTTTCAAACTTACCTTTTCAGCCATGTGATCTCTCTGTACCCATCTGCAGTCCCTTGAAGGTGAGGTTCACCAGAAAGTGACCCCTCATAGCATTCCTTTTGATGCTTTTGTCCTTCTGCTGTACATGGTATCAGCAGAGTGGTTCCAAGCTGTTATTGCAAGTCTGATTTACAAAAACAAAACAAAAAAACGCCAAAAATTATTTGAATCCCAACGACCGTTCTCTTTAAAATGGGGTTGAATTGGGAGCTAGACTTAGAATGAAGTCTTTGAAGAAGAAACCCAGTAAAAGAGGGCTGTTCATCTTTCCATTCATGTTTTCATTAGATGTTGCTGAGTGACAGTAAATAGCCCTGCAGTGTGTCGGCTTATTACATGAATGATAAACTCTAAAACTGAATGTAAATGTCTGATGCTGTTGCTTGTTTTGTGTATTTCAAGGGTCCAAAAGGTGAAGCAGTTGGTTCTATAACTCAGCCATTACCCAGCAGTTATTTGATCATCCGAGCCGCTTCAGAATCAGATGGTAAACAGATGCTTCAGTATTTTTCCACTGTGACAGCAGGCAGTTATTAGAAAGAGATTGTTTCGGTTGTCTTACTGTCTGTTACAGCACTGCGCTTGTAGTTCCGTGCTGGTGAAAGGTCTCCCTTAGCTTAGTACTTTCGGTTGTTACTGGCAGTTTTTCGTGGTCACTAAAGAAGGCTGAACTGAATAAATTGTCCCTGAGCTCCTTGCAGTTTCCCTGCTGTGGCTGGGTTGAGGAGGGGGAAGAGGTAGTTTCAGACTTAATTACATTAATTTATGCCTAAATTTTCAAGCTAATTGCTTTCAAAAATGCAAATGTGGATGTATTTTATTTGTGTTGAAAGTACTTGTGTGTTTTAAAACGCAACAGTTTTGCAGAGTTTTAGTATTAAGAGCTCCCTCTAAATGTAGGTTTTTAACACCATCACTGAGGAAAGGTGGTGGTTAATATTGGTGCAGCCACCTTGAAAGGTTACAAAATGGAAGCAGTTTAAGACTTGTGTAACCTTCTTAACAGCTGCTTTTCTTCTAATGATAATTAAACATAAGGTCCCTGAAGACCTTAAAAGTAAGACTATTTGCCTTCAAATCAATACATAATTATTTTTAAATGTAGTGTATTGAAGAGAAATAGAAGTAATATGTTGGGATTATATACTTGTAATTCATTGTTGTTAAGTGTAAAACTGTACTGTCTTCATTTTTTAACTTTAAATGCTTTTATTTTTTATTGTTTATGAAAAACTACTACTTTGGAAAATTGATTACATACAGGGAAATGAAGAGATGAGAGGATAAAACATGCTTTAAAAAAAAAAATCCAATATTGAAATGGCATTTATATGCTATTAAATTTCTTTTCCATATTGTTATTGTATTACGCTAAAAAAAACCTGTGCTAAGTGACACAGTTACTTAGTCTTCAAAAGTAGAGCGTGGCTGCAGGCAAGTTTGGAGAAATTCAACAGTCAGGGCCTTAATGGAGCCATACTTGCATTAAGGAAGAAATGCTAGAATATGCTGTAACTGAATCATGATTTATCTTGCTTGGCCTGCCCTGAAACATCTCTTGTACCAGAGCTGGGTGGTTGTGAGTTGTTGTTTTGCCCCTGCTAGGCCATAAAATCCAGTACACGTAACATAGAACAGCTCCAAAGTGTGTCTTCAAAGGGTAATGTAAACAGACTCAAAAGGATTGTGAATTTAGGAAACCGAAGTTGTACAGTTCAGTTAAATCCTTAATTTTCATATAATAATAAATTTGTCTTTAGGCAGGTGTTGGATGGATGCTTTGGAGCTGGCTTTGAAATGTTCAAGTCTCCTTAAACGTACGATGATTAGGGAAGGTAAAGAACATGATTTGAACTCTTCATCAGACAGTGCTCATGTCTCTTTCTATGGTCTGCTTCGTGCTAACAACTTAAACAGTGGAGAAAACTTACCGTAAGTAAACGAATCACTAAACCTGGTTGTTCCTCTGGCAGAACCTTGTGGCAATAAGTTCGCTCCTCCAAAGGGAGGATCTCTTTTTAAGGCTGTAGTTCCTTTTGCTCCTGAGTTCTCTTTATATGTCTTATTTGTACTTTTTTTAATATGTGGGTAAAATGAAAAAAATATATTGATTTTGTGCAAAGCAGATACAGAGGGCAGCTTGGCCCAAGGAACTCAAAGTTGCTTATTACATCAGTAAGTTGAAGTACTCAGTTAAACTGTTTAATTTTATTTATCCTGAACTTGGTCTATCTTGTTTGCTTCACATGGAAAAAAAAAAAAAGTTTAGTTTGTGTGACAAAAGTAGGCTGATATGAATATAAGTTGCTGTTCTTTGGTTAAAGTATGAATAATGCTAATGTTATTTAAATGGTTTTAGTTATGTCTCAGCTTTAAATCATCAGAAGGGTCACTAGTGCTTCAGTCAGCCTATTACTAAATTAAACAAAAGTTGAAATCGTCTGTTATTACCTGGTATCAAATGTTTGAGTGCCCGTGAATAACGAACTCCCTGTTCATTTCAATAAATGCTTTCAGCCAAATTTTGGGGAACGTAATCTTTTGTGAAAATACATCAATAACAATCATGGTGAATGCGTGGTGCTTTCAAACGCTTCAGTTGTGGCACCAAAGTGCATTAGAAACATATAAAAGATTTAGTCCTTTATTTGACATAATTGGGTTTGAAGGTTGGGCTTTGCACAGTTTTTCTCAATGATCTTCCACCAGTTCAGTATCCTTTCAGACTGACATAAATTCACTTTGAATAATCCCTCATACGCGAAGATTTAGCTGCTTATGTCTGTTCTGGTCGGGCAGGACTTTTGTACTGCTGTTAAGAGTACACTCCTGTATTTGAGAGAGAGGTAAAGGCATGCATAAGGAGAAATGCACTTTTTTCTGGCATAGGTAGTTTTAGAAAAGCTGAGAAAAGGCAAACTTGCTTCCAGTCCAGATTCAAGGCCCTGTCAGGATGACCGTGCAGTGTTTTGCCCAGGTAGAGTTTTACTCTTTCCCCTGTCTCATGGAAACAATAAAACTTTTGTGTACAATTCAGCTGGAGGTCTCTGGTTGTGAATAATGGTTTAATATCATCAGCTGGCCCCAATTATGATTAGAGCAATTAGCTACATCTGCTAAGTCTAATTAAGACTAATAGTTTAATTAAGTAGATCTTTGGATATAGCATACTGTAAGAGTGTTCGGTGTGCTTAACTAACTAAGCAATAAAAACTGCAGGCGTAGTTTTAACAGGGTAGGCAGGAAAGGGAGAAAAGGTGAAAGCATTTTAGCTTCAGCTGAGAGCTAGCCTTTTACATTTTTTGATGAAGTCACAGCAGAGGGTGCCTCAGCCTTCCTGGGAACAACTGCGTAACCTGCAGAAGGAAGTGTGTTGGGCAGTTAATGAGGAGTTGAAAATCATTATTTATTTATACTGCCTTAATGTGGGAAAGGAGGTGTTATTCTCTACCTACCAATTAGTGCCTCGTGTGAAGTATCACTTCAGTTATGGAATTCCCTCTTCACTTTATCTTTCTTCGTCTCCAGTGGAGAGTCTCTTCCCCTCCTTATTAATCAGAGTTTGAGAATATAGTAGTTAAATATAAAAGCAAACTGACCTTGGTGCATTTAACAGTTCAGTGAGATCACTGCATGCTGTATGTTTCCAGCAAAGCAAGTTTGACATTGCTGCCAGACCAGGGTTGATACTGGTACTTTTATCATGTTGGCTTTTTTTTTGTTTGTTTGGGTTTTGTTTGTTTTTGGTGGTGGTGGTTGTTTTTTTTATCAGGAAACACGAGATTATTGTGTGGAGCTAAAAATTTCATTTAGCTTTTATTTTGTGTAGGTTAAATGACAGTGAAATTGAAAGGCATCACTTTAAAGACCAGGATATGTACTCTGATAAATCTGATAAGGAAAATGATCATGATCATGACGAATCTGATAATGACGGATTGGGGAAAAGCGAAGAAAGCGACAGCGACACATCAGAGCGACAGGATGATTCTTATGTTGATCCAGAACCAATTGATATCAAGGAAACTACGTATTTGGAACAAAGCCATGAAGAACTTGGGGAGGTAAAAGTGCTGTTTATGTACTGAGCAGGCTGCTTTGCCAAATGGAAGCTGATATTTTAAGGGGCACGCTGTATTTGAGAGCTGACTTACAGGACTGCCTTTCATATTCTCAACAATACTGAGGGAAAAAAATCTGTCCACCATTGTTCTGCTCTGCTACATCACTTCAGTGCTTCTGAGTCTGTAAGAAAGATAATGAGATTATTTGGAGTATTCCTCAGAGAAAAGGAGCTCATTTTGAAAGGGCCACCTGCAGCAGAAGTTGACCATATCTGCCCATCCTTTTGTTACTATTTCTGGTTTTTATTATCTCCTGCTTTGTTGTGTTTTTTTTTTTTTTCTTCAAGTAAAAATCTTCAGGTTGAAGATTTTAATGCAAGCTGGCACCTCTATTTTTTACTGCAAGAGAGGAGTTAAGCAGCCATGGAGTTTACAGAATTCAGTGGAAGGCTTGCTGTGTTTCTGATGTTCCCCTTGCATTCTGTTATGATGCCCAAAGTTTCTGTTCCACTTCTGCAGATAGTCTTACACACCTACACAACCAAATGCAAGAGGGATTTGAATGTTTTACTTGCTATAAAGATACTAAAAATTGAAGAAGAGGAAATTGAGATGAACTTATTTAAAATCTCTCTCCTTTTCTCAAGTGCTAAGTATGAGTTATTACCTAATGCTCGTTTTATATATTATATATACACACACACACCTGTATCTACCATATGTATAAACTTTGTGCTTTGTTGCTTTCCAGTATTGTTTCTAGAAGAAGCAATGGTTTAGGAAAAGCTGAGGAGATCAAGCTGACAATGAATTCTTGTTATATGCATTTTAGAACTGTTCTGTAGAGAGGGATGCTTTTCCTACAGCCCTTGTTTTTACATTTCAGAGACTGTAAGGAAGAATATCTCCTTGGACAAAAAAGAGCGTATTCGTGTGTGGCTGCTGTTTTTGCTTACTTACCCCTAAGCAGTGGTTTTCTTTGAGGAAAACTGCTGAAACTATTGACTGGTCAAGGTAGTGAAAAGCATAAATATAACAATGTTTACAGTGGGGAAAAGATGACAGAATGAACAGCCCTTTGCTATATAAATCTCGTGTGTGAGAACACAGAAAAATGTCCTTGATGTCTAGGAAAGGGCTAAGGGAGCGTTTTTGAACAATATCTCATTTTTTTTCTGTTTCAGGGCTGATAAAAACAAATGCAGATTTTAATGCTGAATAGTAAATCTAGCATCCTACACTAAATATGCATCTGAAGTGTATTTATAGCAACTTGTTTTTTCTACTTCTCTGAGCATTTCGAGTATCTGTTTTCCATTCTTACTGCATCTTTAGAATGTGTTGACTGACCTGTCTCTTGGAGGATTATTTTCATTCTCCTTTCTCTAAGCAGTTTCTCATTCATCCTAGGCGGGGGAGGCTGCTCAGACAGAAGTAGTGTCAGAAGAAAACAAAAGTCTGATCTGGACATTGCTGAAGCAAGTCCGTCCAGGAATGGACTTGTCCAAGGTTGTACTGCCTACGTTTATCTTGGAACCTCGTTCTTTCCTTGACAAGCTGTCTGATTACTACTACCATGCAGATTTCCTCTCCGAGTGAGTCAATCCTCTCTCTGGTTTTCTTTCTTTTCTTT
The DNA here is from genome assembly GCF_964034855.1 of Anser brachyrhynchus. Lineage (NCBI taxonomy): Eukaryota > Metazoa > Chordata > Aves > Anseriformes > Anatidae > Anser > Anser brachyrhynchus. The sequence continues at coordinate 41,033,536 of NC_137694.1, read as the reverse complement.
TTTTAAGCTGAAATGAGATAGCAGTGAGATCCCTAAGTCTTTGTTGCTTGGCGTGGTCTACTTAAACAACATCATGGACTGCTTAGTCTGAATGCTTGCCTGACAATAGATCAATTGTCAAATGCCCTTGTGTTCTGAAAATGAATGGCCTAAGAGCTTATATGGTACATTTTGAAGTCTGTTCCCTCTTAGTAATTTAATAGCAATTGTGTTGCAAACATTTCTGTTGCAGCTTTTGGAGACTGATTGGAAGAATTTTCAAAATTGTTATTTTTTCCTTTTCTTTCTCTGGAATGCATATCTATAATGGTAGAACAGTACCAGTTAGCCTTTTTTAAAAAATTGTTAAATTCCATTAAGCTTTAGAATTTATTTACCTGCTTAAAGAAAGCTAATAAATTAAATAGTGTTATAATAAATTAAATAGTTTATTATTAAAGCTAATAAATTAAATAGTGTTATAATTGAAACAATACTGATATTTGATCTGTACTTTCTGTATGTTTTGTAGAGCTGCTCTTGAAGAGAATGCTTACAACCGCATGAAAAAAGTAGTAAAGTGGTATCTGTCTGGATTCTACAAAAAACCAAAGGTGTTTTTTCACATATTATTTTGTCTTTACTTTAGAGGTTGTGTCTAGTTTGAGGGCTTGGGGATGTGCTGGAGTTTTTATTTCATTATATTATTATGCATTTTTTTTTAAAGCAAGGTTAAGTCTTCATTATTTGTGCAAATGCATTGTGGACCTTTTTTGGTCCCTACCTATGCTTAAAAGACTGTGTTCAACTGTGCTTTGAAGTGGAAATATAATTAAACGTTTTGACATAAAGTTGAGCCATTTCTGTGTTCTTCAGTGATAGCATGGTATGGTTGGAGGAGTAATATTTCCACTACTGTGGAAATAGCTGTATACTAAATATTCTTTAAGATTAAGTTGGCAGGAAGTAGTATTGAAAGACAAGACTGCTTACGACCCAACTTCAAGCAAAATGTCTATAGTAATTCTGCAACAATTCTTAAATTCTTTTTGCTTAAATTCTAGCCTGGAATGGCGTAGCAGATACACAGATTTATGTGCTAGTTTCCTTAGTTTGAAGAATAGAATAACTGAGCATAATATTCAAATGTCAAAATCAAGTACAATGTGCTTTAGCCCATGTGTTATGCTTTTTTTTTTCTAATCTTCAGTGACAGACTGGTAAATTATTCTGCGAGTTCTCTACCTGCATTGTATGGTTACTGTCTGTTCTGTTTCTGTTTAGGGATTAAAAAAGCCGTACAATCCTATACTTGGTGAGACTTTCCGCTGCATGTGGATTCATCCCAGGACAAATAGCAAGACTTTTTACATTGCAGAACAGGTAGCTGCCATAACCAGCACAAACATTTTTAAGAAAAATAAATGAGTTAGACCTTTTTGTGCTAGACAAATGATGTGTCAGTATTTATATGGATGCATAGTATCCTAAAACCTCTTCTGATGAGCATAGTTCTTAGACAGAGAGAAAGGTGTTTCTAGCATTTCTGTTCTGTCTTCCTCTAGAACAAGTCAGGTATTAGTTAACTATTAAAATTGATTTAAATGTGTGATTTTTATCTCTAAAGATTATAGTCACATCTAATATTAATTGTATTCTATTGTGTACAACTTGAATTTTGCATTCTGTCTGTATTAGCTCAAGGTTTGTATTACATTGCCTGTTTTTTTGTTTTGTTTTGTTTTTTCAAATACATTTTTTTTTCAACAGGTATCCCATCATCCTCCAATATCTGCCTTCTATGTTAGCAACCGCAAAGATGGTTTTTGCCTTAGTGGTAGCATTCTGGCCAAATCAAAATTCTATGGTAAGTAGTGTGATGGGGGAGTTTTGTTTTGGTTGGTTGGGGTTTTTTTTGGTTGTACTTTTACTGAGGAGTGTAAAAGCAGTGCAAATGAGTTGTGTTTTGTGGATGAAGGAAGACTTTCAGAAGAATCAGGGTTTTGATCATTGTATTATACTTGTCTTACAAAGTTTTTACTAGTGGTCTTTAGAATTTTAATTTCTACTTTACAATATTTTAATTTTTAATTGGTGATAATGTGTATTATGGTGGCTTCACCAGACAGCATATATTGCAGTGCTAAGTATACTGATGTTTTTAATTCTGTTGCTCACTTACTAGGAAATGTTGACTGTCATCTTGCTGCAGGGTGTGAAATGTGTTTCTCTGTTTGAATTTCAGGGAATTCATTATCTGCCATACTAGATGGAGAAGGACGGCTAACATTCCTAAACAGGGGAGAGGATTATGTAATGACTATGCCATATGCTCATTGTAAAGGTACTGTTTTTTTCATTCTCTAGATGGCAAAGTTGTGAGAACAGAAGTTTATTATTCTAAATAGTGTATTATTATAAATTCTATTACTGTGTCAGATTCGAGCTTGTCATCTTAGAATAATCTTCTGAACACGGGCAACGTTGGTGGTTCTATGCTTCCACATACCTCATGGGGAGAAAAAATGTTTAAGCAATCATCTATTTTTGGCATGGAAATGGATATTTAAAAAAAAAAATACTAAGAGCACATATGGCTATCTGTCATTACATGACAATTTACCGTTTGAGTTGCTTTCTTTTCTAAAGAATAGCTTTCAGTTTCTCCAATGTTTTCCTATTGGAAAAGTCAGTGTAGTATCTACACCTCGCTGTGTGATTTGAGTGCAAATCATGACCATTTGTCTTTAGTTCTGCTGTTGGAAACTAGTCAGTAGTTCCTTTCTGGTAGGTTAGTAGTTGTACAAAATACATTGCAGCATTGCTGGGTTTTCTACTTTCACATTCTCTGCCACAGTTGCTTTTTCAGAAGCCAGAATCAACAGCTCTAAGATTTTTTAGAGATGTATGGCGAATGAGTTAGCAGAATTATGTAACTTGACATTACTTTGGTAGGCTTTTCTCTTTCTGTTTTTTGTGGATGTGTAACATTGTTGGATTCTTGTATGGTTTTGTTGAGAAAAATAATACTGAACAAGTAAAAAGCACCTTACATACATACAATCAAATCAAACAAGAAGTACTAGTGTGACTAGTAATGCCAACAGAGAATGTGCAGGGAGGGAAAAAGTGCGTGCTGAAAAAAACATACTTGCATAGGCATCTGTTGTATGTAAAATGTATTCAGTGTTTTAAATGCTGGACTGCAGGGGAATCCTACTCTAGGAAATGGGCCCAAAGAACTTTATTTTTTATCTTGTCCGGTTAGAAATTTTCATGTTGGCTCTTTCTTGCAGGAATTCTGTATGGCACAATGACCTTAGAGCTTGGGGGAACAGTCAATATCACCTGTGAAAAAACTGGCTACAGTGCAACAATTGAATTCAAACTCAAGGTCAGTGAATGCTGCAAGTGGGCATGAGAATAAGTGTTAGAATATTAAATATATATATATATAAAATCAGGTCAAGCGTTAGATACAATCTCATTTAATTTTCTTTAATATGGAATTGTCTTCTCTGGAAACTGAAGAATTTTCATATTAATTGCCATGTGTATCTAGCTGTGTGTATCTAGCAAATAGTGATTAAATTAAAAAAGGGAGTTATATTGTCATCTGTTTATTTAATGTACTCTTCTGTTTCCAAAGGTCTTGACTGAAGCTGTGTCTTAGCCTCTGATCATAAGGACACTTCTGTCACAGTGCTAACGTTCTTAAGTTTCGTAGCAATAACTTGGCTAGGGCAGGGGCAGGAGGAAGCAACAGTCGGTCTCATTTCCAGCAGCGGCATGTGTGTGTGTCTGGGAACGTGTGCAAGAGCAGGGGAGCTCCTCGCACAGGAACTGATCAGCAGCTCAGTATTTCTGTCTTGTGAATATTTCATGGAGATTTTCAGTTCTCTGAAAATGTTCAGGGTCTTTTTAATCTGGAGAACTCAAACCCAGGTTCCCTTCTTCCACCCTGAATAAAACTTCAAACAAAGGTGGTGCAAGGATTTCTGCTGACATTCGGATCAGCCTAATGCCCAGCATTAAGGAGCAGTTTTGCATACTATTTTTGGCAGCTCTGTTTGCTATAGAAGCACCCACCCAGTTGCAAAGGCTAAAGAAAGGTTTCTCAACTACATGTAAATGGCTTGAACTTCTGAAAAATATGTTTGCCATCTTTGAGGCAGAAACTGATTCAAGGTTAAACAAATAGCCATTAAAGAGAAATGTGCATATGGAGAGGAAAACTGTATTCAGCTGAGATTATAGGGGAAACTTAAAAGTTAGGAGGCTGTAGTAATGGAAGTTTTGCCTCATCAACACACAGGATACATGTGCAGACTATCAAAAAGGCTGAAGAAAATTCCCGGCAATCATTTTTTCTTGTTGCTTTTTTCAGAGTTAATCTCTAGTAACAAAGAGTCCTTGGCAAAGTGGTGAGATTTGTATAGCAAATGACAGTTTCCTCCAAGATATCATCACGTCGCTGTTTTCTGCATTATTTGCCCTTTTCTTTCCAGATTTCTTAGCCAATTCATATGCTTTTGTTCAGCAAAGCTTTTGAGAAAATACAGAGAGAACAACTTCTTTCTGGGGTTGTTAGACAGAAGTTGTGATACTGAAAGCAATTCGGGCTGTTTACATCAGATTTCATAAATCACTTAATTCCTTAACACTCAACATATATGCCAGTAATTTGCTATTAAAATAAACATGGAGGCATTTCTTTTTGTTTTGCAGCCGTTTTTAGGTAACAACGACAGTGTTAATCAAATATCAGGGAAAATAAAGCTTGGGAAAGAAGTTCTGGCTATTTTGGAAGGTCACTGGGTAAGTAGTGAGTGATAGTGCTGTGTAAATTCTGACAAGTGAAAACAGCACTTAGTTACAAAAATAAAGACACCTAAATTAAAAAAAAAAAATTGATTAAATGCCACTTTCATTGAAAATATCTTTTTATAGTTAACCAGTTCTCAAGGATGACCTTAGATTCAATGTACTGTTAATTGCAGCCCTTACAGGTGGAAAAGTTGAGTATGTTTGGGTAGTTCCTGATGAAAATACTTTTCAACTTGTGAAATGTTTTAATATAAGTGTTAGTATTACGAGAAATTGTTATGGCATCAGCATGAAATTTTTAAATTTGTTTTAGTTCTGGTGAGGTGCCACTGGTGCCACTGTTGGACGTGGTTAATGGTTCCATTGTGTACCTATTCCAAGCTAGAGCCAGCGCAGAGTGCAGAAATTGAATTTTGTAATTAGCATATGTAATTATTTACATTTATCTGAAATAAATTCTTGTTGAAAAAAATGATTATTCTTTCTGTTCGTATTATTTTGGCACTATTTGAGATTATTACAGTTAAGGTAACTGAACTATATATGTTACAGGACAGTGAAGTTACTATTAGGGACAAGAAGACAGATGTTTCGGAGACATTCTGGAACCCAACGTCTGATATCAAGCAGCGTAGGTTACCTAGATACACCGTGAAGTTCGAAGAGCAGGATGACTTTGAGTCAGAGAAGTAAGTTCACTTTGGAAGCACTTACAATTATTTTTTACAAAATAGAACTCATTATCTTCTCCAAATTGCAAAAATTAGCCAGTAGCTGTTGTTTTCCTTCCTTCATGTATTTGTTGATACTGACGTGTAAAACAAGAAAGCAATAGTGTTAAATACTAAAAGTTTATTATTTATGAATCTTACAGTCATAGAAGGTCTTGTTGGAAATGTAGATAAAAGGTGTATTACAATACAGTAATGTCTTCTTTAGAGGTTGATCCCCTCACTTAGCCTATAATTAGGGAAATATTTTCAATCAGTTGTTATAAACAGATTGTAACTCTTTATGTTGCTTATTTGTCAGGCTTTGGCAGCAAGTGACTAAAGCAATAAATAATAAAGACCAAACAGAAGCTACTCAAGAGAAATATGTTCTGGAAGAAGCTCAGAGGAGGAGTGCCAAAGAGAGGAAACTTAAGGGTGAAGAGTGGACATGCAAGCTGTTCGATCAGGATTCAGTCACAGGAGAATGGCACTATAAATACGCTGAGTGAGTGCTGGAATGCTTATACCAAAACTGCTAGTTAAACGCTTGGTAGTGCCTCTGAGACTCTTGTTGTGCGTCTGGGAGCACAAGAACTCAGAGTTATTCAAACGCAACAAATATGCAGTGCTACTCAATATACCTAGTAATATGCTTCAACCAAGATCCGTAATTTTTAGCTGAACTTGGGCTGAACTTCACCAAAGAGAGGGCATTAATAAGTAATGCTGAAAAGACAGTGATTGCTAAATCAGGAAAATATGTTTCATGTAATCATTGCAATGGGCTTTTCTGTCTTGTCGGTTTTTTATTTATTATTATTTTTCTCTTTTTGGTTATGTGCCTCTATACGTTCATGCTATATTCAACAATTCTCTAGGGCGCGGTGCTTTGGGGTGCATTGTGCATATTTCATGTCTCCTCAAGGCCTTGTGGTTCAAGTATGTGCCACAGAAGTGTTAGAATGTGCTAGAAAGCAGTCTGTGCTGTCAGCTATCACTGGAAGAAATTTCTGACTCCTTTTCTGCATATGAGGCCAACTCACCACCTGGGCCATATAGAGAGCAGAGTCTTTTATGGTCACTGTGAAGATGTGTTCAGTGAGCTGTGGAATTTAAGATACCTGAATTAGAAACCAGGATTAGGGATACAGGTATCAGGATTGCAGCTTTGAAAGACCTTTGGGAGAGGAATGCCTTGTTCTTACCCGGTTACTGTAGATGATGTTTAACTTAAGCTAAGTTAAGCTAAGATGTAAATGCAGGTGTATGTTCACAACATCTGAAACAGATGCAAATGTTTTAAAAGGCATACAGGAAGAGATGAAAGGAAATCCGTGTTTAATCTGCAGTTGCTGAAGCTGTGCGTCAGAATTATCTCCATGCAGCTGACTTGCAGTTTCTGTCCTGCAAAGGCCGTGCTCAGTGAGGATGTCTGTCTTTGCCTTTGGCTACTTGTCATTCTCCAACGAGCTCTGTCTTTTTGCTTGATTTTTTTTTTTCCATTTTATATCAACCTGCACCTGGGAAAACACTCTTAAAAATCTGAGCAAGCAAACTGTATGTAGCTCAGTACTGCTTCTTGACCGGTGTTGATTATCATTAGCCACTTTGGAATGAAAGCAGTCTGGGGGGATGACTGAGTCTTAATCTCTTCTTCCTAGGCATACTGGCAAACAGAGATAAAAGTGTTAGAGTTATTATGGCAGTCAATAATATAAAGTATTTACTGCCTTACCTTGGTCATTTAAAAGGAAGAAAAAAAGGCAAAAAAGCAGCCCAAAGTAATAACAAAAAAATTCCCCTCATTTCCCTGTAGTTCTAGAATAATAACTACGTTTTGCAGAAAACCTCTCCATGTTGACAAGTACGTAGCTCTGGCCAGATGATTTCATCATAATACTGCTGGTTAATATGACGGCTTGTATTCTTACCACTGCCTAGGGAAAAAGATCATTAACCTATACATACTGAATAGTTTCTGAGCAAGAAAATATTTCTCATTTAAATTGCTGTGGTATTAATCATTTGTATTCACTTTGTCTAGTACCAGGCCATGGGACCCTTTGAATGATATGATCCAATTTGAAAAAGATGGCACAATCCAAACAAAAGTTCGACACCGGACACCAATGGTATGTACCAGTTTTGTTATCCTGTGCAGAAAGATTCACACAATATAAACAAGTGCTCGGATATATTGTGTGATGTGTGTGAAGGTCCTCAGAGCATTGGGAGGGTTAGAAAATATTGTTTTTACCATCCAAAAATGTGGGTTACCTGATCCATAGGGTTTCACTTCTGTGATGCGTCCTGACTGGCAGGGATGGCTTAATTGGGTAGGGATATAAAATAACACAAACTTGAACTCGATGGTTTAATATGGCCTTTCTCTTAAATAGAACTTTTGGTTGTGTTTATATCAACAATCTTAGCTTTGACTTCTGTAAGATATTGTGTTTTTAACTATTGCTGTCAGAATGTGCTGCTTTTGCTACAGTTCTGGTTCTCTGGAAATAATTCATAAGCTTAATTGTAGGTTAGTGTTCCAAAAATCAAGCGAAAACCAACCAGCCAGAAAAAAGGGGAGTGTGGTTTCTCATCCCCTGAGCCTGATAACCAGGATTCCTCTGGAAGTGAAGGTAGGAAAAAATACGTTTTTGTACAAACATAACAAATTTATCTGACAGTTAAACAGTGTTCTGTAGTCACACATGCTCTTCTTATTTCAAGATGTTTGTATTACAAAATAATACGTGCTTTAGATAACACTTCAGTACGAAGCACATTCTGGAAAAACAAAAGCAGCAGAATGGCTCATGGTCTTAATTGCCTTTCCTGCCCTCTTAAATATCAATATGTAGGATAAGGTAGGCTTCAGTGCTGCACGTATTTAGTATCTGGTAAACAAATTGTGTTTGTAAGCTCTTTTCTTTCTTAAAACAAAGTGAGTTGTTTTAATTTGTAGATCAGTGTGTTGATAGAGACAGATTTTTGTTGTTGTATTTCTGCAAGCATTCTCAACAATACAGTGAGAGTTGTAAGATAGTTCTAACGCTTAACTTGCTGCCCTGTGCTGTAGGGGACTTTGGAATAAAGCTTTAGTTTTCACTAGAAACTCAATTAGAAAACTTCCTCCTCGTTTTTGCAAATCACTTAGTTTGTCCTTGTTACTTCGTTCAGTTTTGGACTAAGGACTTATTCTGGGAATTAAATCTGTCTTTTGTATTTTTCTAGCACAACTCATGAAGCATAATACAAGAATAAGGAAAAAAGGGGCGGATCTTGGTGAACTGCAGAGTGCCATTGAATCTATAAAGGAAACACAGGAAGACATTAAGAGGTAGTACTGAATAAAATGCTTTAAAATGGTTTAGAGAATACTAATTTTCTAGTTGTTTTTTTTTTTTTTGGAGGCTGGTGTGTATCTTTCTGCTTTAGACCCCTGATGTCATTGAAAGAGTAGGAAAAGTAGTTCAACTACCCTTCTTCCCAAGTGTCAGTTACTCATCAATATTTCATAATTTTCCTCAAAATTTGTGTTCTGTAGGGACCCCTAACATACTGGAAATGCGAAAATGTCTAGATAGTAATTTACAGGATATTATTCTGTATCTTGCAGGGACATTATGGCTCTACGAAATCGGGTCACTTCTAATTCACCGACTGTGGACAACCAGTTTTTGCAGCTGAAGCACTATATCTTCATTTTACTCCTGGTTCTGCTACAGCTTATCATTAATTTCTTGTTCAAATAGGAAGTGTGAACAAGGGCCTTTCGGAACTGGAATGATCAGTTACTGGGGACCATATTTAAGCTGGACTTTAAATGATGCAATATTATTTAAAAGAGCCCTGTAGCAACAACTTACAGAACTTTTGCCTCAGAGTCCATGGTTCAGAATCATCCTTCCATCTACCCAGTTGAAGTAAGAATCGTGTAAGTGCCAGTACACTCTTGCTCCTGGTTTGTGCCTCTGTCTCACAGACATACAACATCAGCCTTGTGTTTTATATTACGTCACACGCTGTACTGATGAATCTTCACCACGGAATAGATCAAATTGAAAATTCAGACTTCAGGCACTGTAGATAGGACATGATTCCTGGCGTGGTAGAGTAATAAACAAGCAGACTTTGTTACATTTCAACTTACCATTTCTGTAACAAAGTGACTTTAAAGGTAGCCATGCGTACCAACATTTTTTGTAAATGGTGTTGGGTGTTCGGAAGTAAACTTTTCTTTAAGGTCAAACAAATATGTTATTATACAAAGGTCATGAATGTTAGGAACTGTTGAGTAAACAGCTGAAGTCTCTGGGAATTCTGAAATTTAATGTCCTTAATTTGTTTTGGAGGTATGACGGTTTTTACCCTGAATAACTGTAGTGGCTTATAAACCAGCCGTTTTAATTTCAGAGTTTTAAAACTTCAGACTCTTCATAAATACATTCCTGCATCTCCTGTACAGAGCACATTTTTACTAGCGCAGCACCTGGAAAGGTAATTGTCCGCTCATATTCATGAATTGCACGTGTTGAGGATTTAGGGTATGTTTTTTAAGCCCTGATAAATGGACAGCTCTGAATTTACATTTGTGTATCGCCATATCATAGTAAGAAGACAGACTGCTGATGCCAGGACTCTCTTATTTTTGAAACAAAATGTGAAGATGCGAAGTTATGCATAGTATGTAGCATGAGCTGAGCTTCCCAAAGGAAAGACTATGCAGAACAGAATTTGGCCACTATCAACAGTTCACTTGCAAATGAGAAGTGTGTGTTTACAAGGGAACCAGCCCCAGGAACTGTGGGACAGCTAACAACGCACACCTCGGAACAAATGCTAGCGAAACACTGCTTGTTAGATTTGTCCTTCGTGCAGTATATGCTCCCTAACTGAACACCCCACCCCGGTGCACCTGTTCATTAGGCTGAGCTGTACAAATTTATGTGAAGCTTAAGTTTCAGTTTAGAACCAGGGTTTGCAACATTTCATCTGAAGAACTATATGCATGTATAGAACTTGTAAAAATTTCATCCAAAACAAATGGGTGCCAGTGTTTATCTGGTGATTTCCTTACACAAGTCACGCCTTTCCGTGTTTGCATCAAGTCAAAAAGGAGCTGTAGTATTGTAAAGGTACTTTCAGCTATCCAGGTGAGACAATGGGAGGCACAACGCAAAGTGTTGTAGCCAAGTTTGTTTTCAAGCCAAGTTTGTTTTCAGTGGATCCTGTCAGAAATCAAATCCATCCCGTGCAGTGGAAAGTTCAGAGGTCATTTTTGGCTTTTTTGCTATGTCCTGTTGATCCCTTTGCCATGGGCAGCCTTACTGGCTCTCCAAGTGATGTCATATTCTGTTCTGCACCAGTCTTGTCCAGTATTTGGTGAAAATACTATTTACTGCTGTTTGTCATTCAAGCTCTTATATTCCTGTGGCTGACATCTTCACAGCACCTCACCTTCTGTTTTACCTTTCCCCTTCTCTGGGCCTCAGTGATGTAAAAGTTCTTTGCTTAAGCAGTCGACTTCAGCTTATTTCTTACAGCTTCATGTTAGTATAGCTACTTCTTAAATCTTTTTCAGGCATGGGGACTCTATTATGTCTACAACTGATGAGACAGAATTTGTGAATGTAGAAAGTCCCTCACTGTTACGTTTTCTGTTTTTTTAAAAAAAGAAACAATCCCTAAGTTAGCTCTCTAACAGAAACTGAAGTTGTTTGCCGTATATAAAATGGCAAACTACTAATATTGTAGTATTATTGTAATCTTCTCAGGTTGAAATTTGACTATTCGTTATAGTGGTCAAATGTCAAAGCTTCACCTGTCTTACAATCCAAGTCAGGTCCCTCTGTACATGGGGCTAATATAAGAGGAAATGAGTGAGGTAAAAAATAAATCAGAATTGGGGCAATAACTTCAATCCGCTAAAATATCTCAGCTAAGTTTGTGGTGCTGAAACTCTTGAATGATAGTTACAAGCTTTTTATCTGCCTTGTAAATAGGAATGTCCTTCTGCCCTTTTTATGTTGATTTTAATCACTTCTATTCAAGATCAGTTATTAACACAGACTCATGTATTTCTACATGGACTGCATGGTAGTAAATGTGGATTTGACCCAGCTAGCTGGCAGGCTGTATGGTGTCAGACAGCATCAGACTAAACAAATGCTCCATATCTGAAATTCATACTCAGCTCAAGACAAGAAAATTTGAACAGAGCGAGACAAAATGCCTATGCTTATTTTCCTTTTCAACTTATTTTTTAGAGGTTACTTCTGTTGTGAAAGTGTTTTTCATCATGGTCCAGGAAGGTAAAGGACATATGATGAAACTTCTTACAATTAAAACTGCAGACTTCTGCTTGATGGTATGATCAGATTCCTTAAATTCTGAAAAGTACATTGAAACCTAGGATTTGGTTGGGTTTTGTATTATGTTTCCTTATGTAAACAGAACAAAGTAATTTCTTGCCTGATTCTTACAGTACAGCTGGTCACAGGCCTGGTGCACGAAGCCTTTTCTCTAGCACCTCACCATCGCTAGAGAATCACCATTTAACCATGACACGTGGCTGATCTTGAATATTATGTACTTAACACTGAGCTCTGCACAGAGTTACTCTGTTGACTGTACAGTTTGCAGATTTTTGAGGGCTGTAGCCTCCTACTGGTTTTTAAAGTTTAAAACAGCACTTGTTTCCACATTTGATTTACAAATGTTGTTTTTTGTTTCTTCTTGTACAGGAAGTATTTTCAGACTTTGTTGCCATGTGGTTTTGTTGTTCTGTTTTGTTTTCAAATGCACTCTAAGCCTTTAATTTGCCATTTAGGTACAGATTGCCTAGTTAGGTACGGATGACCTGAGGTTAAAAAGAGTATGTAAGCCATGTGAACCGTAGCAAGTAGCAGTTTCAGCAGCAGGTGATGTTTCTTGCATTTCACATGTCGATTACTTTGAAGTAGATGACATTACTTACTGAGGGCATAGCCTGGGGTTTTTGCCTCCAGTTTAATCTTGTAAAGAAATTATTTTATAGGTCTACCTTTCAAATGCGATGATGGTGGTTTCTTTTTTTTTTTTTCTTTGTTGCCCTCCTGTGCCTTTGGGATTTGTTTTATTTGCCGGACTGGTGTTTATGAAACAGACTTTGGATTCGATGTGTAGTATATTTTCTTAAAGGCTGTTATTTCCCCACCGTTTATGTAAGTGACGTACCACAAGGGTTCTGTCCCTCTGTAAATTTTAATCATCCTTTTTGAAGGGTTATCCGGAAACCACTGAAAATTTCGCAGATACTCGAGTATTGTCCATAGTGCCTTCTGATGGGCTTCGCGCTGTTCCGAGACGCGGATGTACGGTTTGTCAAGTTTGTGCCATACCTAACCCCCCCCCCTTTTGTCAAGGCTTGTGTGTTTGAGAACTAGCTTCCCTCGCGTAGTGAAATAAACACAGAAACTCCTCTCTGCCTCCTCTCTCGCGGCGGGGGGCTCCCGGCCCCCTCAGGAGCGCACCCGTTGCGGGAGGCGGGTCGGTGCCGCCGTGCCGCCTCCCGCGCCTCAGCGCGCCGCGCATGCGCCCCGCGCCCCTCGCGGCCATGGCGGTGCCGGACGCGGGGCGCCTGGCGCGGGAGGCGGCGGCCATGGCGGGCGCGGTGCGCGGCGCGCTGGGGCCGCGGGGCGGGCGGGCGCTGGTGCTGCGGCCCGACGGGCGGCCGCTGCTCACGAGGGACGGGCGGCGCCTGCTGGAGGCGCTCTGCCTGCAGCCGCCGACGGCCAGGTACCGCGGGGGGACGGGGAAGGGAGGGAGCGGGGGCGGGGAGCGGGCGCTGACCGGCTCTGCGTGCCCGCAGGGTGATGGCGGCCGCCGCCTGCCGCCACCGAGGCGCGACGGGGGACGGCGCCAAGACGTTCGTGCTGCTGCTGGCCGCCGTGCTGCGCGGCCTGCGGGCGGCCGGCGGGGCCGGGCGGGCGCTGCCCGACTTCGAGAGGCGGGTGCTGGAGCCGGCCGCCGCGCTGGGGCTGCGCCGCCACCTCCTGTCCGCCTTCCCCGGGGAGGAGGCGGAGCCGCGGGTAGACCTGGCCGCCCTGGAGGCGCTGCTGGACGCCTACCTGCGCGGCCGGGTCGGGCCGGGCGAGCGGCGGCGCCTCGCCCGCCTGTGCCGCGAGTACCTCGGCCGCTGCGCCGCCCGCCGCCCGCCCGCCCTGCGCCTCCTCGGCCGCCATTTCGAGGCGCTGCACGCCGCCGTGCCCGGCCTGCCCCTCGACGGCTCCGCGGTGCTGCCCGGCGTCGTCCTCCGCAGGGACTTCGCCGCCTACAGCCCCGCCAGCGGGGCCGCGGGGGCCGTGGTGGTCACCGAGCCCCTGCACGCCGGCCCCTCCGCGCCCGGCGTCGAGCTCGTCGTGGGCTCCGAGGGTCAGTATGAGGCCGCCCGGCGCTGGTGCGAGGCCAGGACGGAAGCCGCGGTGAAACGCTTGCGGAGCAGCAACGTTGGGCTGCTGCTGTCGAGCGTGAAGCAGCAGGACGTCGTTATCTACTACGCGAAGCTGTACGGTGTGTCCATGGTGGAGTGTCTCTCCGCGGAAGAAGTTGCCCTTGTCCGTGAAATCACGGGAGTCTCGCCCTATTCGCCGTTTGGCGATAACGGGTGTAGTGAAATCACAGACACTGCAGCAGTGACGTTTTGTCGGCCCTTGCTGCTGGGCTCCAAGAGATACGCTCACATAGGCTTTGCCAGCAGCGCGTGTGCCTTTCAGCCTCATTGCCTCGTTCTCTGTGGGCCAGTGGATGGTGTTAATGAGCAACATGCTGCTGCCGTACAGGGGGCATTCACGATGCTGCAACAGCTGTTTAAGACAGTTGATGGGAGGGAGGAATGCAGGTCCAAAGGTGAAAGCCAGAGTGATGCCTCAGATGTTTGTAGCAGGCATTCTTCAGCTACTCAGAAGCAACTTACAGTAGAAAATATTTATTGTAACAGTAATCAGGTTTCTGAACATCAACTGAAAACACACAGGGGTGAAACAGACACACAAATTGTAGACTCTGCTCTAAAGGGAAGTGAAAATCCAGCAGGTATACAAACAGCTTCGCAGATACCCTCAAATCCCGCCTCACACAGCGAAGAGTTAAATGTTCCCTGCAGAGGGGCTGGCTCTTCAACAGATGCACAGAAACCACATGCAAAATGTGAGCATTCAGGTGAAATGCACAAGGGCTACGAAAGTGATTTACCAGTGGACAATCAGAAGAATTACGGTACTGCTGTATTAACAACAGACAACGCTAACACAGTTACCGTGTGTGAACGCCTAGATGTCGGTAAAGATCCAGAGAAAGCTAGCTGTGGTATAATTCCATTCAAACAGGAAGAGGGTTGTGTAAGTGTTGCACAGAATTATTCCAGCTCCATCATAGAAGCAGGATCAGTTTTGCCAGTAGGAGGTTACTTTGAAATCTTGTTACATTATTATATTCAGTACTATGCAAAGCAGCTTCAGCAGTCAGCGGTAACTGTCATATCCAGCGTTGTTGCTGATGCTTTGTTAATTATTCCAAAGTCCTTACATGGGACAACAGAAGGGAACAGCTTTGCCAAATTTTATCTCAAAACCACAAATGCACTCAGGAAAAATCAGCCTCTGCCTGTGAATGAGAAAGGCTTGGAGTCAGTGTATTGCAAATACCAGTTAGTAATTTCAGTTCTTCATTGTGTTACAGAGCTTCTCAGTATTGATTTAATAATTGGCGTTAAGCGGCCACTACAAAAAATTGAGGATAATGACTCTGATGATGATCTCTGAAATCATAAATAAAAAATCTTTTTCATGATGCGTTTTCCTGGGTCTTCTTGTCAAGGGGTCGTGTTTCAAAATTCAGTGCTAGAAACTAAAAGATCTCTTTTTAGGTAACAGGGTAAAAAATGATGTGCGGCAGCTGGGAGAGAGGAGTGAGAAAACAGAACCAGCCCTGCAGCCCCCAGGGTCAGTGCAGCAGGAGGGCAGGAGGTGCTCCAGGCACGCAGCAGCAGTTCCCCTGCGGCCTGTGGAGAGGCCCCTGGTGGAGCAGGCTGTCCCCCTGCAGCCCATGGGTCCCACACGGAGCAGATCTCCACGCTGCAGCCCGTGGAGGAGCCCCCGGTGGAGCAGGTGGATGTGGCCTGGAGGAGGCTGCGGCCCATGGAGAGCCCCCGCAGGAGCAGGCCCCGGGCCGGAGCTGCAGCCCGTGGAGAGGAGCCCACGCAGGAGCAGGGGTCTGGGGGGAGCTGCCGCCCGTGGGGGACCCGTGCTGGAGCAGTTTGCTCCTGGGGGATGGACCCCGTGGTACGGAGCCGTGTGGGAGCAGTTCTTGAAGAGCTGCTGCCTGTGGGCAGCCCCCGCAGGCTCAGTTTGGGAAGGACGGCATCCCGTGGGAGGGACCCCACGTGGAGCAGGGGCAGAGCGTGACCGAGAAGGAGCGGCGGAGACGAAGCATTAGAGACTGACCGCAGCCCCCATTCCCCTGCACCCTTTGGGGATTGGAGAAGGTAGAAGAATTGGGACTGGAGTTGAGGAAGAAGGGAGGCGGGGGGGAGGTGTCCACTTTCTTTTTTTTTTTTTTTTTTTTTTACTTTTTGTTGTCCTATTCTGTTATTAATAGGCAATAAATTAATCTTCCCCAAGCCAGGTCTGCTTTGCCCATGACAGTAATTGCTGAGTGATCTCTCTATCTCAACTTACAAGGCTTTTTCCATCGTATTTTCTGCCCCATCCTGCTGAGGAGAGGGAGTAAGGTAAGCAGCTGCGTGGGCACCTGGTGACCAGCCAAGGCAGCCCAGCTCATGTGAGATGCAGCATTTTTGTCCTCCATTGGGTTCGCATCAGCCCAACTAGTAGCAGTAAGAAAATCATATTGTGACTGGCCAGCATTTGCTCTGGCAAATTAGGTTACGTGACATTATTTAGTACAAGTATTTGCTCTTCTGGGCTGAATTGTGCTCCTGTGCAAACAGGCTGTGTAATCGTGGGGAATATTTACACAGGTAATAATGCAGTTTTGTGTGAAAAACCTAGGACAGTGTTTCAGTTCCAACTTTAATCACTAGGGGTTTTATTCTGTGTTTTCTGCTTGGTTTTGTTTGTTTGTTTTTCACACAGCATTTTCATCCTGGTAAGATTTGCTCTAAGCTTAGTATCACCAGGGTGTGAATATACCTCCTTTTCTGCTGTGTCTTAACAACTTGTAGTTTGACGGGGGAGGCTTTGTAAATGAATGGCTACAGCTGATGGAGGTATCACACTGGTTCTCCATGCGCCATTGCCAGTGTTGTGTAATACTTAGAATAACGGATTTATTCACTTTTTCAATTTACCATTCAATAAATTGTAGTGAGGATATCTAAAATCACAGGCAAAAACTTCTATCTGCTATACCTGAGATGTTTACAACTACGAATCAGATTTTTTTCCCATTGATTTATGCTGTTGCTTTCCCTTTTTCAGCTTCTTCAGGATATTCTGTCTACCACTGTTGTTTCAGGTGTTTTGGCAGCAATGCTTTTTTTCCCCTCAGCTTACTGTTCAAAGATTACGTGTATTCTTGGTACTATAAAAAAATGTTCTTTTTTTTTCCCCCGACTAATATGCTCTTAGTGGTTTCCATACGCAGATGTCAGTGACGGTCAGTGTTGGCTAAAGAGATTTCTTTCAGGAAGGACTAGGCACAGTCACAGGGGGTCGGGTTCTGTATTCTGACTTCCTAACAAGCTGCTGAAACAGTTCTGCTCTCACACACCTTTCTGCACCCTCTGTGCACGCTGCTGACCAATTTGCTGGCCAAGGAATGAAGATTTGCCTCAAGGTGGTCTTAACAACTGTGGTACGGAGTGCGTGAAGTCTACAGTGGTGTGGGCCGTCTACAGAAGCTTCTTTGGTCTGTGGAGTGGGGTGTTCTCTAATTACAGGCATAAAAAAGGGAATACTGTATCATTTCACCTTATTCTATACCATCAGCACATTTGCAGGCTTTCAAATTTACTGCAACTTTATGGAAAAGAGGTTAAGATAAAAATATTTCAGCATGTGGTTGTTCTTCTGACTGTTTGATTTAAATTGTCATTCTTACATTTGAGAACCAGAGACTTCAAAAATTTGATGACATATGAAACTCTTATTTTTGTATACAAGCGATACAAAGGGGAATTTAAAAGTGAAAATTACATAAAACTATTTTTTTTCACTATTCTTTCATCTGGCAACCGACCTATTTTTTGGTGAAAGCTCTTGAGTCTGAAGGCTACTGAGCTGGGTGCTATTTTTCATTGACTTCCCAGCAGGTTCATATCTTGTGAATAACCAGTTTTCACTTTTGAACTATAGATTCCCTGTTTTTTGTAGAGAACTGCAAAGTGGCACTCCTTTTTCGTGGAGAAGAATGTCACCTCTCTCCCCTGGGCTGCTACGTGTTCGGCACATGGCTGCGTGGTTTCTCATCCTGGAGTCTAAGCGCATTACGAGACATGCACAGGTTCAAGGGTTAAAAAAATAAAATAAAAGCATTAGCTTAGCCTTCGGTGAGAAGAGCGGATTTCCTTCTGGATTCAGCTCTTTCTTATCTGTCCCACTGTCCAGCCACATGTCCCCTGCTGATGTTCCTGTCCCACTTAGACCAGGCACAGCAGCCAATGTCCCTCGTAAAGGCTCCAGTCACCAAGTCAGCCTGCTCGGCCTGGCACATGTTCTTACTGCTTATTGGTACCTAAGCCTTGGCTGCAATTATTCGTGACATTTTGTACCTTTCCCAGATTTTACAGCTATATATATCAATGTAGTTTGCCCACTAACAGCTGATGAGGAGGTTATTTTAAGAGTGAGTTCTTGACATTGTGGCAGGGACAAATGGCAAGACCTGAGGGTTACCTGGCTTGGGCGCCAGGCCATTCATTGGGATGAATGTTTCCTCAGTCAAAACCACCAGCAGTATGTCTGGGCATGCACTAAGGTTATACAAACCTATGCTGGATTTGTTTTATTTTGTTTTGTTTTCCTTTCTTGCAGTGTTTCCCAGAGATTTTTTTTGTTTTGTGCTTGAGTATGGATTGATCTCCATACAAAATGAAAGCCAGGCACATGTGAACATGTGTGAACTCAGGTCCATACTTGAAATTCAATGTGGAATACTGGCATACAGATTGTAATAGTCTAAAAAAAATAAAATAAAAGTGGTTTTAGCAAATGTTGATGTTTAACTCTCCTTCCTGCAGCCCCTAGCAAACCTACCACACATAAAATGCATCAAAATATTTTAAAGGTTCTCACCCAGGCCACAAGAAAGGTAGGTGTGTTTTAAGCAAGGTCATGTCATTTGTCAGATGGCAGATTCACATATAAAAGCAGGTAGCTTCTTTTTTTTTTTTTTAATAATAATATATATTTAAAAAAATAGAAAAGAAAAGAAAGCTTTTGAAACCACTGCACTGACTAACGCTGGCAGCCTGATGCTCGGCACCTTCCTCGGGCCCTCCTGATAGATCATCCATGATACCAGCTCCCTGTTTACCGGATGGGTATTGCTTAACTCCTTTAGTGGAAGTTATGCAACCTAAACATGGTATATATAGTGTATATATAGCTTTATTTTTTCTTGCATGCTTAATTGATTACTAACCCTTAGCCTTTTTTGGCAGCTATACCCAGTATTGCTAATAAGAACCAGTTGCCACGAAGAGCATTACTCTGTTGTGTAACAAATCACGTGTTATTGAAAGATATTTGCAAGAGGGAGTTTATTTGGGAGCAAATTATGTGTTTAGGAGCAAACGATAAGGGATTTTTTCGATACTGGGAAGCAGAAATGGCCCAAAAGGCAACAACCACTTTTAAGAAGAAATGGTACCTGCCTTATGGTAGACAGTAGGGCCCATGCTGAGAAAATCAGTGAGATACTTTCTCCCCTGCTAGTTCAAATAGGAGCCAGGTGCCATAGTGATATTGCAGATTTGGTTCCAAATAAAAGTTGCCGTTTGGAAATAACTGGGTGACTTAATACTAAAGATGTAATCATCAGTCAGCTGCATTCTTCATTTAATATGCTTATGTCTAAAGTATGCGAGCTACAAAGGTGTATTCTTTGTTGCCTCTAAACCAAAAGCTTTCCAAGGTTATCTTAAAACAGTCCTGAATGTGAATTGCTTTTTGTTGTGTACTGCGGTACTTTTATATTGTTTCTCTTGTTATCTTTATAACAGTCTTCCAAAGTCCACAGGGGGGTGATTAATCATACCACACGAGAAGATTAAGGAAGATTAAATTCTTCACTTGCATATATCTCCTTGATATATGTACTACAATTGCACGAGAATCGTATTCACCTGAGCCTGTACTAGGTTTGTTTTTTGTTATGTAACAAGTCTTCTATTAGCTGTAGAAAGTTGCTTTTTTATTTCTATTTTTTATTTTTATGCTTACTACTTTTTTCTACAAGTTTTTATGTTAATCTGTCCCCTTGTGTCTTTTTTTTTTGAAGGTTCTTTTAAATCTCATGTTAAGAGAGATGTTAGCTCAATATTAAAGTGAAGAGACTTTTGCAGTTGAATTTTCTTGAAATCTAAGAAATATGTAAATTTTTCAATCACCATTAAGAACAAAGATTGAGTACTAGCTTTATTTACTGTGTGCTATTTATTTCATTATTACTGTTAAGACTGAACGAATCAAGAGAGTAATGTCTGAATCTGTAAACAGTGGCTTTGGAAATATGCTGGCTGCAATTAACACAATTATAATTCTGCTGCAGCATTCTGTGTAAGGCAGCATTTGTAGTCTGTTAATGAAGCTAGAAATAGATGCTTGGATCTAATACACAAATTACTTTTTCTTTTTTTTTTTTCCTCATGCTTCCCTATGAGAATGTTAAACCAATAATTGCTTTCAGGAGTAAGAATTTTAATTTTACCAATCCAAAACTAAAAATGATGACAGCAAATATGTAATAGATTCAATATATAGAAGCTTTGTTATTACTTGAATTGCTGGAAGACCAGCCTTTGGAAGTAATGCTTATGCCTGTGATAGATGGGAAAAAAGAGTTGAGCTGTGCCCTCTGTTTAAAAACACTTCTGGCAGAATGAGTAGCAAATAGTTTTTCTACAGAAAACGCTGGTTCAGCGGACAGTTTATTTCTCATGAAACCAGCAGCAGATAAAAGACCTATTACACGGAAGCTTTGATTCAGTGCAGGATTAAGGGCACATCCGTAATATTGCTTCCTGTGTGGCTGCCTCCTAAGCCACCTACAGCAGAGCTCACTACAAAGGATAATATTTTCGCTTAAGGTATTTAAAAAATGTGTTGTTTTACAGAACAGAATCTCGAGCCTCTTCTTGTTTTGAGATTTCCCGTAAAACAATTCAGCATGGGGATCTTTCTTTTTGTAATAATCATGACCTACTTTCAGTGGGAGTCTTCATTTTCCAGACTAAGCATCTGCTTCAATATTACCCTAAGATGTAAATGCACAGAGTGAACACATGGCAGGGATTTCTGTGCGTACGTGGGGAAAAGGCAGCTCCGGATGAGAGTTACGTCTGTTGAGATTTTACCATTAGAATTGATACGTGTCTGGTATCATGTATGAGGATTATATTTAGGCTTTTGGAACAATGAAAGTCGTTGTGGAAGCTGCTGGATTATATTCATGAGGCAAATAAACGACACGGATCCATTTCCTAAACCCAGAAATACTCTGAGGCTCTTCATTACCGATGCAGTATTGAAAAAAGTACAGAGTAGTTACACAGTGCTGCAAAAAATATAATCTGCTGTCAGTGTTGACTGAATTAGAGATGTTTATTGGCAAGAGTGTTTTGTGTTTTTTTTTAATTACTGGGGCAGCTGTGGCAGTGGATCCCCCCACTCCAGGACTGCTTCTGCCCTTCCTGGGGGTACCGGCTCAGCCTTGCTCTCCAGCCCGGAGCTGCTGCTGCACTTCTAAGCCTTGCTGGTACTTCAGCTTCCAGAAGTCTGTTGTTTGCCTCATTCTTAGCTCGCAGAACAAAGTCAAGGGGAGCTTATTTGATTTTCTGATTGATGATTTTGTACACGTGAAGCCTTTCAGCATAACTTCCACATCAAAACCAGAGTGGTTTAGAACTGTGATACTTTAAGGACAATTCTTAGTTAGAATTGTCCTTAAATTGTCCTGTGCTTCCCATAACAAGAATCGGTTTTCAGCGTTTGTAATTCAGCCTGAATGTTCTCTTGGGCAGAAGTTTTCCCACACTGTGCAAGGAGTGACTGCTTCCCGCTGACATACCTGGAGAATTTCAGCCAAGCAGTTCAATTGTTTCAGAAAAAGAAATTAGAAAAAAAAAACACTTTGTTTCACCTTAGTTTTGTCTGATCTTTTATTTGAGCTTCTCTGCAGTCCCCTTGCTTCACTGCTGGGAGGGCAGTTCTCCAGTTTCTTCTTTGTTGAGAGAGCTGGAAAGAGATGTGAGCCAGGGAGCAAAAAAAATCTGAAGCCAAATCTCCTGCTTCCTGTCCTGGGTCTGATGCCAGGTGCTGCTGGGCTGTCTCCAAAATGTGATCCATTTTGGTGACATGTATGGACTGAAAAATACAAAAGCTGCTCAATCATATATAAGAAATGGCCTACTGTGCCAAAGTTATATGTGAGACAGCGCAGCTTACCGCGCTGTTTTGGATATGGCCAACTCAGCAAAGCTCACAAGCTCTGAGGTGTGGGTAAGTGGAGGGATTTTGTGGAACCTCCAAACAACCAGTGCTTGAAACGCAGCAAGCACTGGAAATCAGGATGTGTAGTACATTCGCTGTAATCTGAGTCATTTCTAGCACCTTGCAACATTATTCATAGAGGCACTTTCTAAGCCGTGATGGTTATTAGCAAGCGCTATCAGCATCACTGTGTCTCACTGACATACTCCATTTCAAAAGTTCGCCATCCTGGCTGCAATCCTAAGTGTGGTAGAAGATAGATGGCTTGGATCAATGAGAAGGAGCTGATCAGTAAACAGGCAGGAAGAGGGAAAATTTCTTCTCCTGTATCACTGGGTCATTGCTTCTACTCTCTGCTTGACTGTAGAGATCGTGGGACGTTATAATTTAGGGGTAATTGCATGGGTGTGTGGGTGGAGAGAGGGAGGGACCAGAATAAGAGAAGACAGGAGATAATAAGACCCAGTTTGAAAGGAAGGGAGAAGGGAAGATGTAAATTGAATGATGAATATAGCATAGAAAAGGATTGTCATATAGAAGGAAGAGTATAGAGCGGTACACATAAATGGGAAGAAGCAGCCACAGCTCCTATACTGCCTTCCCTGGGGATGCAGTAAGAAGGGGAAGACATCATATTCTTCTGTTTGCTTGGAAGAGTGGCAAGAGATAGATGCCAAATTGGGGGAAAAAAATAGTAATAATAAAGTCCTGAAACTAATTTTCTCCTGTGCTGAAGTATGCAAGTAGCTACTTCGGAAAGCATTGGGAGGAGCCCCGGAGAGAGCCCATCTGCGTCTACCAAAGCAGTCTGGGCCATAAACTTGCGACACCCTGAGATAACGATTCAGATTTCTATTAGTGAAGCTCAAAGAGTCTAGGGGTGGATGCAGAAATGGCTGGGCGTGGATTTGATTTGTTGAGATAGAACAGCTTGTCCTCACTGCTCTGAGCCTCTGGAATGGTTTTTGATCCTCAGGTATTTGCAAGATACACACTGAAGTCGTCAGTAAAACTTGGGTTTACTCCCTGGCCTCAGTGGCAAGGGATTCCTGGCCTGAGCTCGTGTGACTGCTTGTGTCTGGGAAGTGCTGGGCAAGCTTACATTACGGGCATGTGGTAAATGGGAAGACGTGGAGCCTAGAAGCTACTGGATTTATTGCTTTGAAAATAATTGCACAAACTCTTATTGAACTCATAAATCATCTGATAAATCTGCCACTTACTAGGCCTTAGATAATTAATCTAAATTTACTTGTGTTAAGTGTAGAAAGCCTGTCTAGGACATTTAAGTTTATTTTACATTGTGAAATATAAGAAGAGCTCAGTGCTTTTAGTCTCTTTATTGAATTGTATGGAAAAAAATCTGTTTTCTTGTCATTCTGACTTCTCATGTGACTGAAACATTTCAAGAGGAAAAATTATTCTGAAATCACAGGTTTCCAGCAATTCATATACCAATCTCTCTTATTGATAGTGTCCTGTTTATTTAATAGCTGGTGCTCATACCTACAAAAAGAGGTCTAGTGGTTTATCCCTGCTGAAAACATCAGAGTTCTACCTCTGCATCTTCATACCCAAACCCCTAATCCAAATGTATTCAAGTGATTTTAAACCAAAGATACCAAACCTATGGATAGAACATCAGTACAATTTTTAATTATATTTTATTGTTATGTTATATAGATCTACACATTTTTCCTAATTAATACTTCTAATTGTTTTTCACAGTACAAAAAATATTAAAATGCATAAACAAGCTCATAAATTATCTTGCTTTATATGAAACATATTTCAGTTCTAACCTTTCATTCTATGGTGTCTGTAAGTTTTTATGAATATGACTAATATCTGACTTTTAAAACTGTGTATTGATTCAGGAATTGCCTGACTCTGGCTGTAACATTCTAGCTGCAAAGATCAAATTAAAATAAAAATGTGACAAACACCTCTGAATATCTTGGAAATCTATTACTGCAAACCATTGGGAAAAAACAATGAATTTTGTCTTCTAGAGTTTTATAACAATGTGTGCCTGAGGTTAGAGTTGGGTCCCAGATCAGCAGAATCTGCGGGCTGTGTTTAGTATCTCATAAACTGTAAAGCTTTTCAACAATTTTACCTTTACATTTTGGTACTGTTCAGGTATATAACAATGTCTGAATCTATACTGAAAAGCAGAGAAATAAATTTCTCATCATTATGCCCTCTGGGTTGCTGTTGTCAGAATGAGTGGGTGTTAACATCAAAAGTTAGAATAAATGCTCCTGCTTTGAAATGCTGCCTCTACAGCTCCTAATGTTACTGCACTTGTCATCGTGAGCTCTCTAAACGCTCTAGTTTTCAGCTTCGAATAAATTTGTTCCACTCATAAAAACACCCACATCTGTAGGAAGATGTGTGTGTGTGTGTGTGCACCTTTCTTTAGCTTCCATAATGCGACAAGTCATGTTTTCCCTCTCTGATTTGCCTGCCTTCTACTGTTTTGAAGCGCCACGTGACACTGGCCATTATTTATACATATTTTTTTCCTCAAGGTTGAGCGTTGTCATGTTTTGTTAAAACCTTAGATGTCAGAATGGCTCTTGACTTATTACTTACCTGTTCACATATATTTTAATTACCCTGTTCAGAAATTATTTTAGTACAAGAGTCATTGAATGATTCAATAGAGAATAGCAGGTATGAATATTCAATTTAAAGAAGGCAAGTCCTGATAACTTTTCAAACTTTTCACTGTAATTAATAGCTTAGACTTGATCATAGCTGGATTCTATTTGGTTTTTATTTACCAAAAATTTCCAGAGTGTCTTTATAGTTGTTCAGTGCCATCATGTAAGTAGTTTGCCGTTGATATAGTTAGTGCAATGGCGGTACAGCAACCTACATTTCTAGTGAAATGACTAACCAACAGTTGGTGTTCTGCAGGAAGGGTTGTCAAATATCATGGGATAAGAGACATTGGCTGATCGGGAGACAGATATTAAGACCCTGAGGTTTTATCATAGCTGCCACTAATTTACTGCAAAGCCTAGGGTGAGTCGCTTAATGCCTCTGTGATTAATTTTTCATCACGGGATAGTAGTGGGCTTCGTATTCATAAAGGTTTCAGGCCATGCTTTAAATCTCTGAGAATCCAAGGATGGTTGCATACGCAGTCACAGAGTGTTAAAAATATAAAAGAAATGTATTTGGACCTCCACTCAGCCTCTCAATTATCTTTATATGCTGTGGAAAACTTTTTACCGGGATCTCAGATAGATATTTTGTTCTGATTTTTACCTCTGACAAGCGTAGGAAAACTGAGATGTTAGTAAGGAAGCAGATACAATTTCTTATGTTCCTTTCCCTTCTAATAAAGGAAAAAAAACCCACCCTCACAAACAAAGGATTTCTGCATGCAGTATGGTGAAATGTTTCAAATGCAATGCTTTCAACAAGCCGGGCCCTCTCCCTTGCTGCAGCCGTGCATTTGTTCCTCCGTTTCCCTGAGCCACTAAACAAGGCTTGAACTGCAAGCAGCCGGGAACAAACTGTGAGCAGAGTACCTGGCACAAACAAGCCGTGGGGAGGAACGCGCCCATCTGCTGCATTCGGCATTCGCCGTGGTGAGGAAATAGAAACAGAGTGAGGCTGGAGCCCCGTTTCACAGAATCCCAGTCACAGAATCGTCTAGGTTGGAAGAGACCTCCAAGATCACCTAGTCTGACCTAATACTAACAAGTCCTCCACTAAACCATATCACTAAGCTCTACATCTAAATGTCTTTTAAAGACCTCCAGGGATGGTGACTCAACCACTTCCCTGGGCAGCCCATTCCAGTGCCTAACAACTCTTTCAGTAAAGTTCTTCCTAACATCCAGCCTTGCCCTCGGCGTCGGGAGAGGCACAGGGCCTGCACGGGGCCTGATGGCTGCCAGGAGGCACAGAGCGGGGCCTAGGCCGGGTGTGGGGCCCAGGGCTAGCAGCAGGCTGCAGGACACGGCACAGCGGTCCCCGTGCCGCCAGCACCTCTCTGCACACCGCGGGGCACGGGCAGGCCGCACGCAGCGGGCCCCAGGTGCTGCCACGGCTCCGAGCTCTCCATTTAGCCTCCACACCTGGGTGCTGGTGCAGGGGTTTTGTCAGGAATCGTATCTGAATTTGTGTCAGGAATTGTGTCTGGTTTGTGAGCCGACCGGCCACGTAACACGGGAGGGTGCTGAGAATTAAACACACAGAGATGGGGACCGTTTAGTGGGCTGTGTGTGTCGCGTAATCCCGACATGTGCTCCTGTTAATCACCAGCACAGGTAAAAGTGTTGGGATTCTGCTTTCACTGCTAAACCTTAATGGTCCTCGTGAAACGGTCTACGTTTTGGAAGACAGCTTCCATTAAAATGCGTCCAATATGTACATGTTACTTATTTATCTAGGGAATTTTGCTTCTTTCCCCACAGATACTGGAGATTAGAAAAGACTGGACACTGTGTTTTTACTAACAACAGGCCCATCCCAAACCTCTGGTTCAAAATAATACCAGATACTTATTGGGATCCTAATCCACAGTTCTTTGATTTCAATGCATAAGCCCTAATGTACACAAGAGGAAGAAGCGATTTTGTTCAGATTTTGTCCCACTGGGCCAAAACCAACCCTTTGTTTTGTTCTGGGGATTGAGTTTTTCTGGTATCAAAGATGATTTAGGTTGGTTGGAGGACAGCTGTCTAATCCATAATTCACAGGCTGCCATTTCTATAGCCCTCCTGAATGTGTAGGGTGTTCTGTGTTTATTCACAGCAGTGGACATGTTAGGTGTAGCCAGGTTGCCATCATGTTCTGAGTTTAACATGTTCTGAACTTTAATTTCCACAGCTACCTTGACGGAGCATCCTAGCAGCAAGTAAAAGAACAGAGAGCCATGACTGTATTAAAAAGCTGACTAATATCCTGAAGGTTATATGGGAAAGTCAGAGAGAACTGAATCATGTGCCATCAGCAACCGAAACCCCAATTTTCTGTTTAAAAAAAATGGTTGATGCATATTGTTGCTCATAAAACAGATGACAGCTTTTGGTTAAAATCCAACTGCTGCTGCAAAGGAGATCTACTGGAGAACCACAGCCATGCCAGTGTGTCACCAGGTGACATTAAATGCTAGAGCATTGATGGAATTGGGAAGGCGGGGAAGGGTTTTTTTGGCTTTGTCCTGGAGGCTCAGGAGGGCAGAGTGGTCTCATGCCCTGGGTTGCGCATAGCTGGAAAGCTGCCTAGCTTCACTGCATGCTGAAAGAGGTCACGTGCAGTGGTTTGTCCTAATAAATAAAAATCAAATGCCAGGACACAAATGGAAAGGATACAGGGTATGCAATCCTGGAGTCTAAACTCCCCTGCATAATTGGAGAGAAAGAGAGGAGACCTCTTTCAGGTTTTATGTTTTCTTTATTTATGTCCAACATGCAAGATACTCTGCAGAGCGCAGTTTCCCCTGGCACAGAGGTGTGAAGGGTTTGGGTGCATGAGGCAAAGGACACTTGGGAAGGGCTGACCCTAAACTCACAAAGCTGACAAGATGCTTACATCGACTCAACACATTTAACTCCGGCTGTAAGTGATGTGCAACGGGAAGGGGAGGTGGGGATTGGGCCGAGGGGGGCTGTTTGCGTTCGTCTCTGGTTTCAGTGAGAGCAGCACGCCTGTGGAGCCAGCCGGGGATATCTGCTGTCTGCAGGGCGATGACGCCCGTTCCCACTGAGCTGCCAAAGCCGCAGGAGCCAGAACTGGCAGGCGTTCAGAGGCCAGCCACCGGCACTGCCGGGGGCACAGCCCCCACCCTGGGGTTGGCGGCCCCTCTTCGGTTGCTGCGAGCAGCTCTGGAAAGGCTTCTGAAGAAGAAAATTTAAAGAAATTAAATAATTATATAAAAAAAAAAAAGAAACACAACACTTTATATCAGTAACAAAAGTAGATGTTGACCTCAGATGCCACATCTGCTTCAAGTGCCCTGGATGCTCTTGAGTGCCCTATACAAAAGCCGTGCAGGTGCATTTACACAAAAGAAAGCTGGCTCCCCTCTACCTCTTTTTTACCCCAGATGAAGGGAAGCCTCTTCCTTTCTTTTTTCTTTTCTTTTCTTTTCTTTTCTTTTCTTTTCTTTTCTTTTTTTTTTTCCCTCTCTTTCCCTTCTTCTCCCTTTTCTTGTTCCCTCCTTACTGTCCCAGACACTGCATCACAGTGTTCAGTGTTACCAAGTGGAGGTGGTGCAACTCCCTACACTGCTTGTCTGCTTGACATGTCACCAAGTGATGGCGGAGGAACCAGGAGTCCCAAGAGACTTTGCAGGCACGCATGTGGGGGTGTAAACCAACAGGTAAAAGGGCTGGCCTTCTGCTGTGGTCTGCTGCCTTTATTCCTGTCCCTGTCCTGCCTTGCTGTTAACATTTTTTGTAACCTGATTGCCAGGAGCTCTCAATGAAGCATCTGGTCTCCTGCAGGCTGTTGGTTTAACAGGAAAACCAGCTCCAAAGCATGGAATAGCATGGGTTTTGTTATTGTTTGGGTGGGGGTTTTGTTGTCAGTGTTTTGTTGTTGTAGATTTTTTTTTTAATGGACAGAGGTTAGATTTTCTGTTTTTTGAATCCCTGCTTTTATATCCCAGGTTTTAGGCATGGGGGTGTGTGCCCTCATGCCACGAGCTCTCCATATTCCTCACGACAATTACGCAGTCATCTGGATTTGGGGCGTAAGGGAGAGGCAGACTGCAGGGCTCAGTGTTTCGCTGCTGGCTAGGCAGGCTGCCTTTCAGCTCACATCAGCTCCATTTAAGACAGACCAGCAGAGCACTGTCTGCAGCTAAATATCAGTGACGGGATGAGGGGAGAGCAGGTCACGCCGTCAGAAATCTGCCCAGTGCTCCCTGCTAAACACAAGCCAGGAGAGGCTCATGGTCCCGGGGACTGCACAGCAGCCAACTGCACAAAAGAGGCACGCTGCTCAATTTCGTATCTCTGTATAGTTAAATTGTCCTCCCCCCAGCTGAACTTGTCCACTTTTCTATGTGGTTTGTGCAGAGCTTTTACTCAGTGTTTTCGCTTGTTGCAAGCGATGATCTCGGTGCAGTTGGTGGTACAACGAAGCACAGTACAGGCCGCTCATTAAAAGTAATGACCGTCTTGGAAGAGGCAGCAGTCGAAGCTGAAACCTCTCAGCTCTCTTCATTTACTAATGCTGTAAAAGTTGGCAGCTCTTTAAATTGATGATGGCCTGCTAAATTCATCACTTTTTTTTTTTTTTTTAATAAATAACCCACCAGAATGGCAAATTACCTTTGGAAATAGCAGCATTGTGATATTAAGTTCAGCTAGAAGTAACAGTGAAAAACGTAACCTATCTACTAATTGTTTTACTTCAGTGCCTTTTGCTGATATTGAGAGCTTTAAAGAGCTCAGTAGTGATTTCAATTACCCGGGTATAAATCCAAAAAATGACGGTGGAGTTGGTCCAGATTTACATAAGTATAAATGAGATTTTAAGAAATGTCTGTGTAGTTTCCTTTCAGGCTTTATATCTAATTATCTTAATTAGCCTCTCAATTCAAGGGTCTAATTTCCACCATGGTTAATGAATTGCACTTATATGTGGTGGTGAAATTATCTTGCCAGTTTTTAGGGAGCATTCTAAGGACTCCTAATGAGAGAAAGAGGCTCAAACTTCTCCAGCTTTGTTTTTCCAAGCCTAAGGACTAAATATAGTATATATTCCCCAGAAAATGTGAGTGACGGGGATTAGTAATTCATGAGTGATGTGGCCCATTTACAGTCGTAGCTGCACAGAATTCACTGTGGCATGGAGAGCATCAAACAAAACAACGCGGTTGACTTTCATGCATTTAGAACAATGAGGAATAAAGGCTTAATCCAGGCTAAAACCACAAATGCTCCCTGGGTTTAGTTAACACCGATGAAAATATTGAATAATAGCTAAGAATTAAGCTGAAAACTGATTTTTAAAAGGCAGAAAAGTAATGAATAAAAGCCCCAAAGTACAAAAAGTGGTAGCTGCAAATGAATTTGTGGTACGTGATAAAGCTGTCATCTGCTGAAAGAGCTCTTGCAGAAAGTCCTCCCCGCAGCCAGAGTTTGTGTATGACTGTCGGTGTGGTAAGTCCCTTTTGGAGAGGCAGTAGGGTGTCACTAACAGCTCCAGCGGTTACCAGCGGCCGGTCATTTCCACACGGCTTCCTTTTAAAGCAGACCTCGGTGCTGGGCACGGGGTCCCCTGGAAGGGCTGCCCCAATGTTTTGAGCTTGGTGACCCTGGAGGGGACGGGTGTAGTGGGTTACATGGCAAGGTTTTGGTAGCTGGGGGCCATAGGGATGGCTTCTGTGAGAAGAATCTAGAAGCTGCCCCATGTTAGATAAGGGGCCCGCCGCTGGCCAGAGCCGAGCCAATGTTGTTTGTGCCTCTGCAAGAGCAGATTTAAGACAGGGAAAAAAAAACAAAAACAAAAACAAAAACAAAAACAACAACAACAACAACAAAAAAACTGCTGCACTACAGCAGCTGGGAGAGTGAGAATAGTGAGAAGCAGCCCTGCAGCCCCCCAGGTCAGTGCAGCAGGAGGTGCTCCAGGCAGGCAGCAGAATTCCCCTGCGGCCTGTGGAGAGGCCCCTGGTGGAGCAGGCTGTCCCCCTGCAGCCCATGGGTCCCACACGGAGCAGATCTCCACGCTGCAGCCCGTGGAGGAGCCCCCGGTGGAGCAGGTGGATGTGGCCTGGAGGAGGCTGCGGCCCATGGAGAGCCCCCGCAGGAGCAGGCCCCGGGCCGGAGCTGCAGCCCGTGGAGAGGAGCCCACGCAGGAGCAGGGGTCTGGGGGGAGCTGCCGCCCGTGGGGGACCCGTGCTGGAGCAGTTTGCTCCTGGGGGATGGACCCCGTGGTACGGAGCCGTGTGGGAGCAGTTCTTGAAGAGCTGCTGCCTGTGGGCAGCCCCCGCAGGCTCAGTTCGGGAAGGACGGCATCCCGTGGGAGGGACCCCACGGGGAGCAGGGGCAGGGAGTGACCATGAAGGAGCGGCGGAGACGAAGCACCACAGACTGACGACAGCCATACCGCCATTCTCCTGCGCTGCTCGGGGGAAGGAGGTGGAAGAGTGTGGATGGGGGGAAGGCGTTTTTGGTTTCTTTCCTTTGTTTGTCACTTGTCTAACTTGTTAGTAATAGGCAATAAATTTTACTGTCTCCCTACTCTGAGTCTGTTTTGCCAGTCACAATACTTGCTGAGTGATCTCCCCATCCTTATCTCAACCCTTGAGGCCTTTGCGTTGTATTTTCTCCCCTTTTCCCTTTGAGGAGGGGGAGTGAGAGGGCGGCTGAGGTGAAGGAGATGGCACTGGGCGAGGGCCGTGGGGCCGTGCCACGCAGCCAGGTGCTGCAGCCATCTTCGTGCCTCGCCTCCTGCACAGCGTCTCCTCAGCGCCAGCGGAGGAACGGCAAGCTTCAAACCTCCTGAAATTATCGAGTAAGCTGCTGGATGGAATAACCTTTAAATGACTGGCATGTGTCCAGTTCTTGAGATGCATACTGCAAACCTGGCTCTTTGTTGGGTTTTTGTTATTTATTTTTTTCACTGTGCTGTCCTAAAGTAACTCGGTAGTTTGACTAAGAATTGCTGTGCTTTCCAGCGGAGGTAATGAGCGGTCCTGTGAATTATCCTACAAAAGGACTCCTACTCACGGTCTTAAAATATTGCATATTATATCCTCCAGTTGGAAGGCAGAAACTGGCCCTTTCCCTAATTGCAGCCTCTTTTTGTTCTCCCCAGCCAGTCTCTTAGAGCACAACCCGATATTTAAACCTGCCCCCGTACATTTCTTCAACCCAGCCTTTTTCTGCTGCTCTGGGAAAGGCGAACTTGGTCCAGCTGCACCGCCAGTAGCTGTGGGTAGGAGGTGTTTGTTTGCTGCTTTCTGCTCTCCTGTAGGAATAACCCCGCTCATTTCTGGAGTAGGTTTGCAACCATGGCTTTGAGCCTCTGCTTTGCCTCAGGTAGGATCCGCAGGCATGGTATTTTGCAGCAGTTGGGTAAGCAGCTTGCACTGCTGCCGTGCTCAGAGCGAGTCGGGCCTGCAAGCGAGTTGTTACTGAACAGCAGGGCATAAACCAGGCTCGCCTTCACTCTGCTGAATCGCATAGAGCAGCATCTTGCTGGAAACATTTCTCGCTCCGGCCTTTTCTCCATCACAAAAAGAGGTGCATTCTTAATAGCTGTTAGTGATCCAAACCACAAATGTATTAAAATATATTTGCCTTGTTTATTGTAGCATTTTAATCTGTCAGATCCTGTGATGCTAATGCAAGTTAAAAAGGCACCCTCTTTCCTAGTGTGGTTTTGCTCTGTGTGTATCAAGCACAGCAGCCTGAACTTTGGAAAAGCCAAAAGCCTTTTTTTTTTTTTTTTCCCAAAGCTATTGGGAAAAATCTCCCTAATTCTCTCCCTGGAATCTGCCAGCAGTCCCGCAGTGGCTCCAGAGAGGGAGTGGAGGCAGAAATGGAAGCTGGCAGCACATCTGCACAAGAGGCTCTCCCAGGTGCAGGTTGTCCCCGCTCCTGCGTGCTGCTCCTGCTCCGTCACCTCACGGGGACACCAGGGCGGCCGGGGAGGTGCGGGGGAATAGCGTCACACCAGGGGTGCAACCTACATTCGGATCCAGGAGCAGTGCCGATGGAAGAGCTGCAGATGCACAGGAGTTTTCTATAGGCTTGCCATGTGCTGGAGCCTTTTAATTTACGGAGGGAAGCTCCAATGTCCTGCATCCAGCTCTCGCACTGGAGTCTGCATTGGCCCTGGAAAACCACAGACGTCTGTACCTCTCTGCTACGGCTCTGTCACCCAGCACATAGCAGATGGCTTCTGGAGAGTAATTAAACTTTTTTTAATCACAATTACTCATGTATTCTAGGCTTTTTCTCTACTTCTAGCTGTCTTGAACAGGTATTTTCCAGCCACTTATTCTCCTTCCCAAATTTTAATTAAAGATGTCCATAGAGCCACTTTCTCGCCATGTGTAAAGAGGGGCTTATCTTTTATTAATTCTTTTTATTATTTTTTTTCTAATCACCTCCACTGACTTTATGCTGGCCTTATCCTGGGTGAATGTATGCCTGAAAGAGATTTTCCTCGTTCCTAGCCTGCAGCCCCCCCGGCGCAGCTCTGGGCCGTCCCCAGGTGTCCCGGGGAGCAGAGGCCGGCACCTCCCTCCCCGCTCGCCCTCCTCGGGAAGCTGCCGAGAGCCAGGAGGTCGCCTCTCAGCCTCCTTGTCTCCAGCCCAGGCAGCCCAAGGGCCTCAGCCTGCCCTCACGGGACACGCCTGCCAGCCCCAACACCAGCCCTGTCATCCTCACCACCTCAGCACCCTTTTTGTGCTGTGGAGCCCAGACAGCGCACAGCATCCAGGGCGAGGCCGCGCCAGCACTGAGTGCACTGGGAGAATGACTTCTTGCGACGTG
This sequence comes from Anser brachyrhynchus, assembly GCF_964034855.1. NCBI lineage: Eukaryota > Metazoa > Chordata > Aves > Anseriformes > Anatidae > Anser > Anser brachyrhynchus. The sequence continues at coordinate 40,999,825 of NC_137694.1, read as the reverse complement.
CAGGAGAGGCCCCGCGGGTCACCGCTGCGAGCTGGGGTGAAGCTGTGTCCGCCCTTCCCTGGGCTGTCCCCACCTGGTCCTGCTGCCACGTCAGCCCCGGGGAACGCGCTGGCTGACACCACAAACCAGTACCCAGCAGCTGAGCGGCAGGAGCGCGCGGTGGCTGCAACACCGAGCCAGCGGGCACTGCGAGGAGCCTCAGAGCAACACCTAACGTTTGTTTGTCAGCCTGTGGTACGAGAGCTGAGCCAACGCGGTGCCTGTCCTCCCTGCCTGCGACTCGACTGGATTGCTGTGACAACTACGCCTTCCGCAAAGCTCTGATTCAAAAGGACTGCGTTTTCCCCAGCCTGCCCCCTCAGACAGGCCCTCTTGGAGCATCCGATCTCACGTCTTGGTAATCAGCCTCTGGTTACCGGAGAGGAGGCCTGTCCCTCTTGGAACAAAGCCAGACACTGCATTCTTCCAGAGGAAAATAAATCTCGGGGGCTAATTAATAGCTCCCTTACACTGGCATAAATCTGCTGCAGTCATTTAGTGCAGAGCAGCAAATTGAAAGGACAGTCAGGCGTCCTATTCCGAGGGAGGAGAAAGTCTCTGGAGAATTTTTTTCTCAGTTTCGATTCTTTCCCTTCTGGTTTTAATTTAATTCTTTTCACAGTAAATAAACAGAGACTTCCAAATAAATTTTGCTCTGCGTGAATGAGTCTCTGTCATGCTCTTTCTCCCTTGTCATTAAGAAATGTTGTAGGATGAGCAACGCTGCCTGTATTGAATAAATAGCAAATAACGGAGAAAATAGAGTGAAACAAGTAAATCTAACGATCTATTTCCAGCTGAGTCGACTGTAGGACAAAGGTGGGAGTCACAAGGTGGCACCTGTGTGTGGCTTGCAACCAAAAATCTCCCTGAAAAGCGGGTGTTTCTCCAGGTGCCTCACCCACGTGCAGGCGGCATTTACCAGTTACAGAGACAGAGGACGCAGGACCTCTTACAGCAGGTAAGAGGAGAACATCCAGCTCTGGTTTGCTCGCCGGGGACATCACTGCTGGCAGGAGAGCCACGCCAGGCTGGGCAGATCCAGAGAGATGCTGCTCGGGAGCCAGGCTTCGCATTGCCTAGCTGACTCCTGCGTGAGCACCGGGCTGGCAACAGGGCAGCTGGGAAAGGGGAGTGCTGCACTGGCTTAATTCTGTTTTATTTTTTTCCCTGCCTTGTGCACCCCTGGCTTTCTGTTTCTCTCTCTTCCTCTCCTTATCTCTCTTGGCCTCGGATGACAAGCAGATGTTATGCTCTGGGAGCTCAGCCGCTGTAATGATGTTTTTCATCCTGTGAAACTGAATGCGGAACAAAGCTTTAGGAGGGCAGAGCCAGAAGGGTCACCTGCTCCGAAACCCCATGGAAACAGCCCCGCTGGGGAAGCAGCTCCAGCCACATGTCCTCAGGACCTGACTCCTCCAAAATCCTCTTCTGCTGCTACCCCATGGTGCTAAGATGTGGTGAAACCACTCAGCCACAGTCTTCCTGCCAGCGAGTTAGTTTCCTTGGTTCAGGTTGCAATGCAACCATAGGAACTGTGCCTCCTGTATATCACAGCCCTGGAGCAGCAGGGCTCGGGGTTTTCTCCTGTGGAAACCCAGCTGGGTCTGAACAAATCCCATCCTTTGAACCCCAGGAGGAGAACTGCAAAGGGGCGGCTCACCTTGCAGCCCCTCACAGCCACCCCGCCACCCCTGCCCCTTGTGCTGTCAGCCTCTGCTTTCTGCAGCCAGAAACGTGGGCTCGCCATGCACCCAAGACCAGCAGCCTCTGCTGAATTCCTCTGGGTTCAGAGACTGCCCGGAAAAGTCAGAGCCAAGCTGCAGCTGCCGTCTGCCCATCCTGAGCCCCAGATGCCTTCTGCTCTGCTTTGCCCAGGTGCTCTACCAGTGCTGTTTGCCTTTGCAAAGTTTTCTTTGTTTCTTTCCCCCCTTTATCTCTAAAGAATTACTTGTGTCATTTCTGTTGTCTGACTGTTCTGCAGTCACCTCAAGCTCTCTCCTTATGTTCCTGCTGATAAGAGCACAGGGGACTTCATTTTCCTTTCAGCCCCGACCAGAGCAGCTGAAAGCAGCTGCCCAGGCTGTCGGCGCCTTGCAGGGGCTCAGCTGCCCAGATGTGAGCTTGAAAAGGGGAATGACACACCAGGCTTGCTTCGTCTTTTGGGCTTTCAGGAGGACCGTGGGTCTTCTGCACCAGCTGGCTTATTTTTTGAGGTCGCAGACGGTTACGTGGTGTGCTCTGATTGAGCACGACCCTTCTGGGGATCAGACAAGCCCACCCTGATGGTCAGTGGGTAGCCACAGGTCTGAACTCTGCCTCGCTCCTCAACAGCAGGGCAAGCGAGGGGGCAACGAAGCCAGCCCTGGAGATTGTCCCATGGTGGGCACTGAGCAAGCCTTCCCCCCGGCAGCTCCTGTGTCCTTCAAGCCCATCCTTCTCCCGCAGCAGGCAGCACCCCGACCTGGAGCCAGCATCTCCAGGGGGCTCGCAGCCGCCTCATGGGTCTGGAGTAGCTTCGGGTCCACCTGAGCACACACAGCACCCCTGCAACAAGGGGCAGCAGACACCGCTTGTCATGCTCTCAGAGAGGTCAGCCACCCGTGCTTGTTCTTGTTTTACCCCTCTGAAGCTCAGCCCAGAGTTTGGCTCCTAAAATAAATGCGTCCGGAGGGTGCACATGCCTGTGTCTTCCCCTGCTTCATGGGAGAGGTGGCAGTCGAAAGAGAAGGGCACTCGCTGTGCCCTGCTCCTGCTTTTGTTTTGAAGGCTTTGAACAACAACTGGCGTTTATTTTTGTCCCTGATAACGGCTCTGTTCCTGCTCTGAAATAAGCAGTGTTAAGCCCGAACAACTGGGGCGTCCTCGTTCAAGTCCGTTCTGTTCTCACTGACCGGCACTCGCCCGCTGTCCGGCAGATGCTGTTGCTGCTTGAAGATGCGCGGCTGATGCTCGCGAGCTGCCATCAGGCAGCAAGATGTGAATTTAAGCAGGAAGCCTCTGCAAACCCAGAGCACTGCACCGGGGTGGGCCACGGTGCTATAAAACTCACGGCACCTCGCTCTGCACACGCGGACAGGGGGCTGTGTCCTGCAGCGTGCGGCTCTTGCTTCTCGTTCCCCCTCTGTGACTGCAGCCATAAAGCCTCCGAGGAGGCAATTCCCTCACCTCGGAGCTCCTCCAGCCCTCCTCCTGCAAGCACCGTGGCTAAAACGCCCTCATTTTGGCTCATGGGCAGCCTCCGTGGGGCAGCGTGGCTTTGGGGACATCAGCATGAAGATGCCCCTCAGTGGGACACATGGCGTCTTCGTCACCCAAACCCTGCTGGGAAATCGGCTGAGGTGATGGAGAGTTCAGTGGGGCTAGGCATTTGTCAGGGTAATTATTAATACCTCAGTCGAGTGAATAGACGTTTCCCTGCTTCAGGTAGCTTTGGGTCAGGACCATACTTACTAGAGACTGATCCTCCCGTACCCACTGGAACTGAAACGCAGCCAGATGTTGTCTTGTAGCAGAAACGCATTTGTCACTCGTGTGTGTTCTCAGTGCATGATGCTAATCCTTCTCCCTGTTCAAATGAGAACTATTAAGTAAATTGCTGTTAATTAAAATCACTTTCTAGACAAAGGAGCGAGTTGCGTTTCTCCTGCTCGGGTGAGGCTCGGAGATGGCAGGGATGGGAGCCCCACGGGCGGGCAGAACAGCGTGTCGGGAGGGGGCTGCAGCAGTGAGACCCTGCACGAGGACACGCAGGGAAGGTTTCCAGCCTTGGCCCTCAGTTTTGGCTGGCTCGCAGAGGGGCTGCTGCTTCTTTGGAAGAGGGACAAAAATATTCGGTCAGAGCCTTTTTGCACTGGTTATCCCAATTGCTGACTGGCCACAGCCCGTACAGAGCTTGCTAGTGTGTCCGAGCACATCCCTAAGTGTTTTCTGATGAGGATTTGCATGCAAATATTGAAATTAAAATCAAGGCTTTTGCTGTGCTCTTGTACGCTTGCTGGAGAGCTTCTGTTTTCAGGCAGAGCAGGTTGAATACTAGAATTTTTCCAGCAGCGCTCTCAGCACTTTCCTGACATGAAAGTGATGCAAAAAAAAAAAGTATTTTCAAGGACACCTGAATGAAGTGCATCAGTCTGTGTCATCTTTCCAGTGAAATTCCCCAAACGGCATAATTTAAGATTTTTTTTTTCACAGAGCTCGATGACTTCCAGAAGTCTCTTCTTATCAGCTTTGCAGAAGGTTGTGGATATTTTCTTAAAATACATATATAAATGGGCTAGATCGTGTTCAGATCACACTAACGCCTAGAAGAACAAATGCCTGTTTTGCAGCGCGTTTCACCCAACATAACGAGCAAGCACTAAGCAGAAATGTTACACAGAGGATCAGCGACCTGACAAAACAGCAGCAAAGTTCTCTGATGTGACGTTCAGAAAATACAGCCTGAGTAAGGGCGATGCAGCAGCTCCTGCAGCAGCTGCATTTGCAGGCCACACATTAAAACCCAGCAGAGCTGTCACCTACTGCCAGGTGCCGGTGTCACCATTTCCCCTGTGCCTGGGGTAGGCTGCAGCGATGCACGCTGCTGTTTGCGATAGCAGGACCAAGTTTTGGCTGCCATGAGCTGTCCCAGCACCTCGGCATCAGGTGCTGGCGGTGAATAGATAGGAGTGAGCTACATCTCCACAGGGATGTGTTTCTGAGTGCTGGCAATGCATACGGACATGAAATGGGGGCAGAAAAAGAGGCAAGCTCTCTGTTTCCTCATTGTTTTCTACAGCCATCACCAATCAATTTTATCTCCAGCTGTATAAAAGCATATAATACACATATATAATTTTTAAATATAATTTTTAAATGTAAATTTTAGATATATATATGTCACTAATAGTGTACTATCTGTTTTACTCTCAGCTGCTTGCCTGCGGTGCCTGACCCAGCCTGCGAGCCCCGTTTGGCAGAAGGGCTGCTGCACCCTGCGCCCTGCAGAGGTGTTTTATGCAGCCTCTTACGTGAATGCAGCCCAGGAGGAGTGAGCCACTTATGCCCTGGTCTGTCGTATATGGTTACAGATGGAGAGTTCAGCCAAATTCAGGGCCAGATGTACAAGCCCCTCTTCAGAAGCAGCTCTTGGCCCAAAGAGGCTGGTCAGTCTAAGCAGACCAGACAGAGCATAAGTCATATTTTTAATCCATTCAGCAGCTCAGGTGTTCATATGCCTTCCTGCAGAGATCAGGGGAAATGTTTGGCAGGGCTGGGACTCGGATTTACCTTTTCTGAGCCCGGCTCTGACTCGGGCAGGAAGGCCACCCAACTAGGCCGAGTGCAGGAGCAGAAGTACCCGGTTCCAGGTGTCTCCTGCCCACCACAGCCACGGCTTCGGCATCACAAATTTATGTTTCTCCAGAGACAAATTACCATTCACAGTTGTAAAATGAGGAGGGTCGGCCATAAAATACAGAGCCTTTGTTTATGATGGGTGTGTCTGAAGCAGAGCGTTCAGCTGCCTGCCGATCAGCGTGCTTGCCCTGGGGTTGCTCTGTGTGGGTACTGTGACAGAAGAGCCCCAGCTGGGTTTTGGCACCCCAGGCTGGTGACAGAGGCCATGCCCTGTGAGGTGACACAAGCCTGTCACCAGTCGGGTGGCAGTGAGATGGGGAAGGAGCCAAGGCCTCCCCGGCAGCCGCTCTGCAGAGGCCTGCACGGTTGCTGCGAGGTTTGCACCGCGTGGCCCTCCTGCTCCGGCCTGGGAGCAGCCTGCAGTGAGGAGGCCTGAGCAGCACCTTCCAGTGTGCATCGGGAAAGTGAGCCGCCTACAGCAGAGGGTACTGAGCGTGATGCCAGCCCTGCCTCCAGCCAGGTGGAGCCTCTCCTACCATGGTTTTGGTTTGGCACTGGGGAGGAATCACGGAACGGTTTGGGTTGGAAGAGACCTTAAAGCCCACCCAGTTCCACCCCCCTGCCATGGTCAGGGACACCTCCCACCAGACCAGGCTGCCCAAAGCCCCATCCAGCCTGGCCTTGAACACCTTCAGGGATGGGGCATCCACAGCTGCTCTGGGCAGCCTGTGCCAGGGCCTCACCACCTGAGGGAGGGATTTCTTCCTTATACCTAATATAAACCTACCCTCTTCTAGCTTACAGCTGTTACCCCTTGTCCTATCACCACACTCCCTAACAAAGTCCCTCCCCAGCTTTCCTGGAGGCCCCCTTTAGGTACTGGAAGGCCACTGTAAGGTCTCCCCAGAGCCTTCCCTTCTCCAGGCTGAACAACCCCAGCTCCCTCAGCCTGTCTTCATAGGAGAGGTGCTCCAGCCCCCTGATCATCTTTGTGGCCTCCTCCAGACTCTCTCCAATACCTCCATGTCCTCTTTGTGCTGGGTTCCCCAGAGCTGAACGCAGGCTCCAGGTGGGGTCTCACGAGAGCAGAGCAGAGGGGGACAATCCCCTCCCTCGCCCTGCTGCCCACACTGCTTTTGGTGCAGCCCAGCACACGGTTGGCTTTCTGGGCTGCAGGTGCACATTGCTGGCTCACGTTGAGCGTCTCATCAACCAACACCCCCAGGTCCTTCTCCTCAGGGCTGCTCTCAATCCATTCCCCACCCAGCCTGTGTGTGTGCTAGGGACTGCCACGGCCCAGCTGTAGGACCTTGCACTTGGCCTTGTTGAACCTCATGAGGTTCGCACAGCCCCACCTCTCAGCCTGCCCAGGTCCCTCTGGATGCCATCCCTTCCTTCCTGCGTGTCGACTGCACCACACAGCTTGGTGCCATCAGCAAACTTGCTGGGGGTGCACTCGATCCCACAGTCCATGTCACCAACAAAGAAGATGTTAAACAACCCAATACAATCCCTAAGTAACACCACTCAATTTTACTCAATATCTTTCAAGCCTGGCTAGGTTTCACGTGTTGATTTTTCCTCTCAACCTGTCAGATGCTGAAACCCACAGAGGACTGCAGCCTAGGATTTTGCAGATTCATCCTGCCTGAGTTTTTCCTCGCCCTCACGGAAGCTGATGAAAGAGACAAAGGTACCAGCCTGGCCATTCGTCATCCCTGCTACTGCTGTGTAAGAGAACATGGTGAGGACTTTCCCTGATCCAAAGGGAGTGCAGGGCTGCAGAGTCAGGCCACCCCGAGCAGATGGGAAGCACTCTCCTTGCAAGGCACCATTTTTTAAAATAAATTCACCTCTTGTCACATGTTCAGTGCCTCTGTACATGATAGCTGCTTTTGGTGCAGCCTGAAATGTCTCTTTAAAAGGTGTGGGATCTATCAGCAGCATGTCAGTTTAATAGGGTTAAAAATAAAAGGACTAAAAATGGGATTTTTTGAACAGCTGTGGCAGCACGTACAACTCATAATCAGGTTCTTGCCAGTGCTGCCCATGCTCACATTGCTCTTTCATTGGCAGTGACCATGCAGCAAGCAGCGTGCCCACGTTGACTATTAGCTGGTTCTCTGAGGCAATGTATCATCAATGGCATCAGAGACTTCTAAAATTGGTTCAGACTATTAAAGGAAGGGCAGAGACAGGGAGAAGAATGGAAAAGTGACAAGCCAGTGACATGTTCATTCAGCAACTCTTTCTTTACGAATTGTCTGTTCAAAAAAGAAAAAGAAAAAAAAAAAAAGGTGTGTAAGTGAATTTAAAAGGGACTACTGAGAAAAAGGAAAAAAAAAAGCCATGTTCCTAGTGAGACCATTAATAATGAATCACCCATGGAGATGAACATCCAGCAACTAACTTTCAGGGGAATTAATACCACCCATTGTTACTGGGCTATCTCCAGTCCCAGCCATACCAGGGGTGTGTTCAGCTGATAACCCAGCCACAAGGAGTCTGCAATCCAAGCAGGAAAATCAGGTGGGGATGGAGACATCCACGCCACCATTTGCTCGGTCTGTGTGCTCACCGGCTCCAATGCTGGCAAGATGCTCTGCTCCCCCCATGCCTCCGTCCCAGCATTTACATATCAACATGCAAGCTGAGTTGCCAAATGAGAATGAATAAATATTAACATGAGTGGAATATTTTCTAGCCCTTAAGGGTCTGGTCCTGCAGTTTTCATTTACATGAAGGCAGCAGGATTAGTTATGTGTCTGAGGGCTGCGAGAACAGCTCCTTGAGTGCTGTGTCCCGCTTTTGCTGCTGCACAGGCAGAAAAACAAGCGCTTTGCAATTTCTGCTAAGATCAGCACTGCAAAGAAAGACCGTAAATAAATTATCTGAAAGATGGGTCAGTCTGACCAATCTGCTTTGGACAAGGGCTGCAGGAGAATGCAAGGGATAACTGGGAGGATTGTATGAGTATGAAGCAGAAAGGGTAAAGGAAAGAAAGGCTGTGAGGAGTTGGCATGGAAAATCTGTGCTGCGCAGGCGAGCGAGCCCATGTGTGTGAGACAGGGTAGCACTGGCACACGCACTCCTGTTCCTTTTTGTCACATCATTTATTTATCACTAAGTGCTCTTCAGCATCTGCATCTTAGGTTTGGGGAATCACCTCATAACACCTCCAGCCCATTTAAGCAAAGCTTGCTTCCATTGGGAAGGCGTCAAGGAACTGGGCCGTGTGGATGCTGTGCCTCCTGCAGCGACCTGATGGGGACTGTCAGGGCAGGGGGAAGGACTTTGCCCTCAGGTGTCCCCTCACAGCACCATCTGGCTCCAGAAACATCCCAGAGGTACATCGCTGATGCTGATGCTGCAGGATGGTGTCCCCCAGGAACCACCTGCCTTGTGGCCCTCACTGGCAAAGTCCTGGCCTTGCTGACACCCCCTGCAATGCTGCTGCAGGGGTGGCAGCCCCTCACCCACCAACACCCTCCTTCTTCTTCCCTGCTTCTGAGACCACCTCGTACCCGGTCACGGTCAGCCAGCTCTCCTTGTATGCTCGCCCAGCCATGCAGCCCGCTGGTGCAGGCCTGCTCCCAGGATACTCCTCTCATCAGGCACTCGCTCCTCATTTCTCATTACTCTCTGTGCATAGAATGAAAACACCAGCAAAATTAGCTTCCTCAGCATAACATAGCAGATTTGCAGGTTAGGACCAAGATCCCATTGACCCAGAGGCCAGGACCCCCCAGCCACATCTCACACGCCCAGATCACGTAGGAGTGCACAAACTGTGATACCAGAACTCGCCACCGGTCTCATATCTCTTCAGCAGTGGCCCATTTCTGAAGCAAAATCCCCCTCACTAATACACCTGGGATAGGGCTGTATAACATAAGGACAAATTTCTTCTTGATCCCAGCTGACAATTACATTATGGAGATAAAAACACATCAGGCTTCTATAATTATACGACTATGAAGGAACTCAGGAACACATAGCGGATATTTTATAGACTTGGAAAATGCATTCCTTGGTTGAAATGCTCATTAGTAAAGCTTATAATTTGGTATTAATCACAGGAAATTGGCTAATCTCTGTGCAAGTTTTTATTTAATTACTGAGCGTTACGTTTCACAATTTATGTTCTTGGGTGGCTTTTCTGCCCTCGGTGGATCTGAATCACTGTCAACGGCAGGGAAGGAAAACAAGAAAATGGAAGAGTATCTGTGGTGGAGCTCTCCTGCTTCAAAAATGCAAAAAGGTGTAAAACACACTGGGAAAACTGGCAAAGCAGCTTTCACAGAGTGAAGTGGCCTCCACTAGGAGGGAGCTTCCATCCCACAAGCTAATGGAGATGTGTGGACACGAAGAGTGAACAAAAGCCACCCCTTTCTGTGAGATATCTCCCCCTGACAGGGAAGGGCTTTGTATTCGACCTCACGTCCCGTCAGTGCAGTTGTGAGCTTGCACCCAGGACCTCCTAGCGCACAGGTTAAACCCTGAAATGGGAAATGGGGTGGCGTCGACATGAGTGGGTGAATCCCTGCCATCCTCCTGCCAGTCCCAGGTTTTCCCCAGAGTGGCTGGCTGTGGGACATAGCTCCCAATGTCTGCACCATGCCATCCTGGAGCAGCCTCCAGCAGCCAGTTGACTGGGGATCTCCCTTCTTGGATGTCGTGCCTGCAAACTCTGCCCTCGGAGTCAGAAGGCAAGCTGAAAAAGCAGCGGTAGCAGGTAACTTCTGCAAACTACAGACCTGGCAAATATGTCAAAAGCATTTTGCTATTGAACTCTCGCTTGAAATCACTGATCCAAATGGGACTTAACTTGTTCCTTATTAAGGGCTAAGGGCAAACTTAATATTTAGGTCTTCATTCACACAAGTTGGATGGACATTATGAGTAATAGCTGTATGCAGCGCTCTCCTGCACCATGCATTATTAAAACCCCACAACTGCAGGAACAAAAATGGATGGGGCTCACTCACGGTCCCTATTCCAGCTCCAGGGCAGGAGGAGTGACATCTGCAGCTCCACATCTCAGCACCTCAACATCTCTGCCTCTCTGCATCTGCACATTTCCACACCTCCATGTCTCTTCATCTCCTCATCTCAGCATCTCCAAATCTCCGTGTCTCTGCACCTCAGCAGCTCTACCCCAGCCTGAGCTCCCAGTGCCCTGCCCTGGTCCCTTCTGCTCACCTGTCTCCAGAGGTGCCAGCTGAGCCAGAGGTTGCACCCTTGGTGGCGCAAACCCATGCTGCCCCTTCTGCCCAAGCCCTCTCAGAAAGGCCCTGCACAGCCACGTGCCCAAACACGATGTGGGAAGGACACACTGAGCCACGTCCAGCCCTGGGTAAAGCCCATGCAGGTCTCCTTGCTATGGACAAAAGCAGTTCCAATAGGACAGGGTTTGTTCCCCTATCACAGGATTGCAGAATGACTGAGGTTGGAAGGGACCTCTGGATTTCACCTCGTCCAACCCCCTTGCAGGACCACCAGGACCAAGTCCAGGCAGCTTTTGCAGGTCTCCACGGAGGGAGACTCCCTCGTATCTCTGCCTCCTGATCCTCTCTTTTCAGAGGAGAAAGAAATCTCCCTTTCTGTTTCTAATCAGCTTCATTACTGACATGTATCAAAGAGAAGAGGCAGTCCTTGCCCCCCCCGCCTTTCTCATCTGGAGCCAGGCTGAGAGAGGCTAACACGGAGCCAGGAGCTCCCCAGCCACAGGTGGTGTTTTTCCTTTCTCAGAGTCCTTCAAGGCAGAAGATAAGGCTGTGGAGCTGCTGGTTGGAGCAGCAGCTCACCAGAAAGCACTTCTCCTTGCGGCCACTGCTCAGGCCTGTAGAGCACAAGCACCCAGAGCACCCCAGAGCAGCATCCCAGGGCGTCACTCACTGCACCGTGGCCAGCTGCAGAGAGCCACCATCCCGCAGAGGAGAGCGGGGCACCGCTCCTGCTTGCAGGCTTTGTCCCTGCCATCGGCAAGGAGCTGGGGCTGGAAAACCAGCCCTGCTGAAGGAGTGTACCCCGCTGGTGTTGGCATGCTTGCAACAAGGCAGGTGGCCGGGAGCATGCCCCGTCAGAAGGTGCGGGTGCAGAACACGGCCGTGCCGGGCCTGTCACAGCCTGGCCAAAGCCTGGCCTGCGTTGAGCAGCCGTGAAGGAAAACATGCAGCTGGCGCAGCTTTTGTGTGACGTGTGTTTTCAAAGAGCGTTAATGTTTGTTGACGTGGAGCTGTTCATGCTCCTGAGGTCAGGACACGCTGGGGTTACACTGAGCACACTGCAAGACATTTTGCCAGGCAGAAATGGGCCACGGCGTCACTTCGGCAGGATGCCCACCGTGGTGGGGCAGGCAAGGGCAGCTGAGGAGGGGAGTTGCTCTGCTCCCCTGGGGTGCCCTCGTGTGCTCTCCCTGGGGACGGTGTCCCTGCTGTCCCCTGCCCCCAGCAGGCAGGCCTGGCGGCTCGTGCTAAACCAGCAGACACCCAGGCCCGTGTCAGAGCCGAGACCCAGCCGACCAGCCAGGGCTGAAGGCCACCCTCTGCAGGGAGCAGCTGCCAGCTCACCGCGTTGTCCTTGCTCCTGCACAGCAGCTACAGTTAGCCGCCCACGTGGAGCTCACAAAGAACCCCAAATGTGCAGAAACAACACAGTAAGTCACCATGAGCAAACCACCCCTGAGACGTCAGGGCCGCCCCAAGCCTCTCCTGAAGCCCCAGCACCCCTGTTCCTCAGCTCTGGTGGGGTCACCGTCAGGACTGCTTTACCCGGGACGTGGACACCTCATTGCTCTTCACCATCCTGCTCCTCCACCACCTTCCCCACAGACATCGCCTCCCCTCACCCTCTCTACCTTCTGCAGCCCGTCGCAGCCGTGCCTGCCTGCCGGTACCAGCAGCATCAGGAACTCCATGCAGGAGGGCCACAGCAGGCCAGAACATCCTGTGTCTCTGCCCAGCCACCAGACAAGAAGGCCTCTTCCATCTCCCTAAGCTATTCTGCATGCACTGTGAGCCTCAGCAACTTATCGGTAACAATGTTCATCTAAGGCCAGCGTAAAATGCATCTGGTTCTTTTCTTAGACTTCTCAATTCCTTATGAAAACTGAAGGAATTAAATTAAAATAAATTGAAAGGCACAGATTCAGTCTTTGTAACATATTTTCCTGTAGTTCCTTTGAACGGACAACCAGATGCCTTAAAAAAGTCCCATCTAGCATTGACAGCTTTCCCATACACCCGTAGCAGGGGCTGGGAATGTGGCACCTCAGTCACTCAGAGCTAACCTTCGTGACAGTGTTTTGCAGACTCATGTCCCATCATACAAAATTATATTCCTGGTATCACTGCAGCCCAACAGATCTTTATCAACAGGCCACCTCCTATGGAGCTCCTCCCTTCAAAATGCTGCCGGTGCTACCATTACTGCCCTCAAATGCACCATAGGTAGTATAAAAATTAAAGCATAAAAAGAGTTTCTTGGGAGAGGCCTTGGCTGAAGCCTGTAACTTTGTCTCCTGTGGCAAAGCTGTCCACGCACATGGATGCGCGGTGCTTTCTCCAGGCAATCCGGGAGCCCATGGATGCAAACCACCCAGGAGAAAGACCGGTGCTTATCATGAGACATCCAAGATCGTTGTTCTTCTGGTAACTTTCCCCTCAGCAACACACTCTTGGGTGTTTCTCTTCTCCCCTACCATTCCCCAGTGACTGCCACCCTCGTGGCACCAAAGCATGCACCTTTGCAGCCTGTGCTTCTGGAGGAGAGGGGTGTTGAGGACTGGGGACTTCATCCTGCCCTCAGCCCATGCAAGATGTCCTCAGGCTTCCTCAAATGCTTTTAGTCCCTTGGCATTGCCAGTGGAAGCTCCTTCAGCAGGAACAAAGGCATGGCTGGATGTTTTCTCTCCCCTCTTTTAACCCTCAGGTCACACATAGCACCTGCACGCCTGCTGGCTCTTTGGGGTGGGACGCATCTCACCTTGGGGTTACACAAAATGGTGGAGCAGACCCAGCAGCTTGTGGCTCCCAGGAGGGCTGGTCCTTCTGAAGGAGGCTGTCCTGAGGTCCAGTTCTGCTGACCCCATGTTAACATCTCCTTTGGGGGTCAGATGAATCATGCCCTAGAAATACTTGCGGTGCATGAGATAATTTCCACCCCTCGTTCCTGCACATTCCTGTGTCGTCAGAGTAAGGCAAAATGGGTTTTACCTACTTCTGCTGCCCCTGGATTTCCTTTCTGTGCTCATACCACTAATCCTGGCACTTGTCATCCCTCTCTGTGACCTCGTTATTAAAAATGCCTTTTGCTTTTAGGTTGGTACTTCATTTCTCGGGGACACCTCTGGGGCTTATGCCAGTGTGCCCGCAGCTAGGTTGCTCAGTTAGGGTCATTGCCTCTGCGCTCAACCTGTCCCTTTGGGGCTCTCTTCAGCGCCGTGGATCCTGTACCACCCCACAGCCCTGTGTGCAAGTTGTCCCTCAGATGCACAGCCTGGACCAGGAGGCTGTTTTTATTTGGCAAATTCCACATTTGCTAAGGTGCCTGCGGGAAACCCCTCGTGCTGTGCCTTGTGCTGCAGGTCACCAGGTGTTTGCCATCACTCCATCAAAAAAAAAATATCATGAAATAATATCTGGAAGGGCACTGGAGGCAGAAATTGCTCTTGTTGGCTAGAGGAGCTTATTTTGCCATCAGCCAGGTTCGCCTGTGTTAAAGAGATGTGGAGCTAAAAATAAACCCACGGCCCATTAACCTTCGAGTGCCTCACAGCAATTGCCTGGGGAAAAAGGCAGGAGAACTGGGTAGAGCCTGAAACAATAATTAACAGTGAATAGATGCTGGAAGAAAAACACGGATGATGTGGGAATTACAGAAAAAGGCTTTTCCCAGGGGGGCTCTGCTCTTCCCCCTCCGGGGCTCACGTGCATCTCCACACTGCACACTTGCAGCAGGACCGGTTTCTTCATAGCAGGAGATTTTGGGGGGATGAGCCCTTCTCTGCCATTTGTATTTGCGTGGATAGCGGCCTGTGTTTTGGCTGGCACCTGGGTTTCTGTGCCCCTAGCCTGACAACACACCTGGAACGTAAGGAAACCGGCTGCTTCCCCTGCAGCGGGAATGGGGGAAAATGTCTTCTCTGCCCTGCACACATTTTTTTTGCCCAGTTGCATTCCTTGGGAAGACACAAAGGGCTGTGCATCTTGTGGCTGGGGCAACCCGTGGTGCCCTGGGCTGGACTCAGCCACCGGCCACCTCCTCGTGCACCAGGTTTGGTCCCCACCCGGCCCTTGTTGGCCCCACAAGGTGCCAGGGTCCCTCCACCCACCCATGCCCAGGCTCCGGGGGAGAAGCCGGGACAAGGGCCACGCTCGGCTGCACAAGGCGCACTGCTTGCACTCGTCTCACCCCATTGCACAACACGGAGGAGGCTGAGAGGCAGTCCTTAATCCTTCAGCCCTCCGTGCCACCTACAAACCAGCAGGCTAGCCCTGCCTCATGATCTCAGCCCCAAACACCGAGTCACGTTTGCGAAGCTCCTGCCCGGGAGGAGCCGCGGCGGTGCGCTGCTGTCGTCCGCACCGCGGGGACAGAGGCTGTGCTTGGTGGCCGTCACGCTGCACTCCACGCAGCCCGAGTCTCAAACGTGCTGAGCAGAAAGTGGATTTTCTAATTAAAAAATAGCTCTCTGTAAATGGAGAATGATTTACTTTTTTTTTTTTTTTTTCCTAAATTGAAATTTTAATTACTTCTGTGTAACTCAAGGCAATTTTCAAGCAACTGGGGAGTTCTTGTTCACTGTTTTTTGGAGCATTCAGGACTCAGCATCTCTCTGTTTTAAATGTGTCTGGCTTCTAGTGAAAAATAATTCATGGCTACAATCATTTGATTAAATGGTGCTCCAGAGGATTTACCTGCAGCACTACTGAAAGAGGTGCCTTGTAAGATCAAATTTCCTACAAATCCCATGGCGGTTTCCACATTCTTCTAACAACCGGAGTGCCAGTGCTACACTAAAGCAAACAGAAAAGTCTGTGCTTGTTTCTGTTAGCATTTTAAAAGCGCAGCTAATTTTTCCGATCTCTCTCTCGGAAGAGAGGAGCACCCCCCGGACCACTGCAGCCCTCCCAGGGTGACGCCAGCTTTGCTCTTTGCTCATGCCACCGAGGGGGCATCTTTCAACCCCGTCAGAAAGACAGCGACCTTCTATTCTCCGTAGCTCGGTGGCTCTTCCCAGAAAAGCAAACCCGGTGTGCCCTCTCGGCATTTCCCCTGCAGCACGCCGAGGCGACACGGAGGCCATCAGGAGGCAGCCAGGCCGGCCGCCCCCCCAGTGCCCCTCAGCTTTGCCTTGGCCCAGCAGGGCACAACCTCCTCCCTGCACGCTGCAGCACAGAGCTTTCATGTCTCAAATGAAATTGTTGAGGGTGATTCTTGGTTTGGGTTTACCTTGGGTTTGCCTGCTTTCCTTTGCCTTTATTTCACTATGAGTATTTATTTTTACCGACCTGAAGCTCTAAGAGCACCAAACAAGCCACGTACCCAGACTGAAATGCAGGAATCCTTGCATCTGCTTGCAAAAAGGTTCCTATTTCCATTCATGTTGCTGGAAGTAGTTAGTTGCCAAGAATTAAAAGACATGAGATGAGTTTTGAGATTCACCTTTCAGGGCATAACACCCCTTCATTTAACAGCAGCATGGAAGAAGCTTTACCCAGAGGAAGCTGCCCAGCAGTAGCAGCATCCAGGTTTCCTGTACTTCCCTGGAAGCAGCTGGGCTAGGCAGAGAACACTGCTCTCAAGGGCACGCCAGTCCCAGCCCGTATTGCTCAACCTCTGTTCCTTGCTAATATCTGGCGTTTTATACTCTGCCTTCTGTGTTTTTCCCTTTTTACGTCAAAGCAGGCATGTAAGGTAGATGCTGCACTCTGCCAGGACTTTCACTCTTGCTCTTTTCTGTCCTTAGAATCACAGAATCACCTAGGTTGGAAGAGACCTCCAAGATCACCGAGTACAACCTCTGACCTTACACTAACAAGTCCTCCACTAAAACCATATCACTAAGCTCAACATCTAAACGTCTTTTACAGACCTCCAGGGATGGTGACTCAACCACTTCCCTGGGCAGCCCATTCCAATGCCTAACAACCCTTTCAGTAAAGAAGTTCTTCCTAATATCCAGCATAAAGTATCCAACCCGTGTTTCACCCCAAATCTCAAGCCATTAAGAAGATCCATCCAGTCAGGTTAGCTCTGTGCCACAGCAAGCAGCAGCCGCCTGGCAGTAACACTGAGGCAGGTCCTGGGAAAACCCAACCTCAGCCTGGCTTCCACTAAGCACACGGCTGGGATTTCAGGACGGGGGAAGGCAGGGGCACTGCTTGCCAGTGGGAACACTGCTGCAGGCGAGTTGGTGAGCCCGACTGCTGCCATCTCACAGAAATCACCACCGGCACACGGTAAAACACCACCCACAGCAGTGCCACTGCAGCTGCGTCAGAGCAGGGCAGCACGGGAAGCAGTGTGAGGGCTCTGCTGGCTTCAGCACCACACGACATTAATTATTTACGTCTTTCTGGGGCTTCTGCAGGTAATCTTAGAAATATTTCTGCAGTGAATATTTGTTAAATTATGCATGGTGTTTACTTTCATTCTTCTGCAGCTCTGACGTCTTTCATGAATATGAAAAGCAGGGATCCAGACAGCAGCCTTTCTTCTGATGGCAAAAGTTTTGCAGAGCGATCGGCCTGATTGCACAAACCCCTGCTCATGCTGGAACAGCTGTTTACTTCAGCAGGACTTCTTCAGCAACTGGGGTTTGCCCACACAAACAGGGAATTGCCTGCTCTGATGGGAGGTAAGGGAGACCAGGCACTGCAGCAGCCGACAGGGTGACCCCAGCACGAGCAGCACGAGGTCTGTTCTGCCCCACAGGTACTGTACACACCTGAACCACCACCTACATCAAGCAACCATCCAACTAAATTAGTGGTGAAACCTTAAAATGATGGCAAGGCTCAGAGGGAAACAGGGCTGGGTGTCAAAGATGGTAAGGCTGATGAAGAGACCGTGATGCTTCAGCAGTGCTTTGCTAGTTTAGGGACAAAGCTGGCATTTCAGCCCTGGCAAATGACGGGGCATGGTCGCAGCCAGAAATGAGAAATTTGCCACACACACTCTCTTCTCCTGTTTTCCAAGAAAAAAAAAAAAAAAAAGTGGGTTTCTCTTGGTAGTACAGGCACATCTCCGGTCCCTGGCCCTGGTCCTCAATAGACAGGCTGGTTGTTCCCAATTTTGCTTGTTTTGGGGAATTTGCCTGGAAGTGAAAACCTGCTTTCCAATATCCCAACAGGTAACGTTGCATCAGGACTGCTCCTTCCGTCAAAATCGGACCTTTAATCCTTTACAAGAGATGGATGGAACAGCAACTGAATTTGCTGTAGCCAGCATAAATCCAAGACTAGCAGTACAAAAATCTGACTTTCCCTCAGTTGTTGCCATACTGGCATGAAGGCTGTGTCAGTCAAAATGAGATGCAAAATCTGAGACTGGGATTCTCACAAAGTCAGCACCAGCTTGCTTAATTTGGTCAAAGATAGAAATCCCTTAATTATTATATCAGTTTTGAAAATTCTCAGTTTTCTAAAAATAAGTGTACAGACTGACCCAATAATTAAAAGTACTGTTGCTTCCAGCAAGAGTACTTACATGAGTACAGCTGATACTTGCAGTTTACAGATTCAAACACTGCAGATTCACCCTCCAAGCCCATTAAGGCACACTGAACAAAATATAAAGTAAATAATACCTCCCAAAAAGTAAATACAATTTTTTAAATACTTCTGTACATTAAATGCTGACAGTTATGCATGCAGAGGAATGTGCTTGCTGAGCAAAACTTCTCTGCAGCCAGCAGGGCTGCATTTGCAGGGCTGAGCCGCGGGCTGCAGGGTGGGAGTCCCCTGAGCAGATGTCGGTGTCTGGCGATGGAGTGAAATGGGCTCTTCCAGGGCACGCTACGGCTCATCCCAAAGCAGCTGTCTGAAATAGATGAGGCAGCCTGCAGCTCCCAAAATACCTGCTCCTTTTCAGCTGGAGGACGGGCTGTGATGTAGGTTTTGGGCGGATGTCCCTGCAGGCAGGAGGTGGCTCGTCAGCCCAGTGCCTTGCTGCAGCCGCAGCCGTGCCAGAAGCACCACTCTGGAGGCAGTGCTCAGTCTCGATGTATTGATAGCCTGCAGTGTTTACGATGTTAATAATTCAGAGCTTCAAGCTATTATAGTACCTTGAGATAGCCACTGTCCCCTCAAACTGTAGTTTAAAAGTATTCTTGTCCTTAAATGGCCGCTGGCAAGGCAAATTATGCCTTGTCACACTGAAAGGATCATATTATGAATCATTCTTTCTAAAAACTAAATCCATATAAAAGAACTCAGGATTATGTAGCCGGATTATTCTGGTAAAATTCGATGTTTTGTTGTACATATTAATGCATCAAGCAGGTATTTTCCTAAAGAAATCTTCTTGTGTTACAGTACTACAGAAAGGTACTGGAGCCTGGATTACCAATACCGTGCTGACCACCTTAATATATTGAGATCATCATTATTTACCATTCAGACACCATAGCAACACCGAATGCAAATATATTTACTAATATTCTTATAAACGGAGATGAAGGCTTTGCACATTCCAGCTGTGAACGTGCTGGGAGAAGAAACAGGGACTCCATCTGCTATTGTGTTTGTTCAGTTGGCTGAATAAACCAAGTGACAATTTAAAGGAATATTTCATTAAAGAAAAGGGCTTTTGTTTTTTGAAAAAAAAAAATCCAAGCTATTGGTCAGCTTCTCGTGCTCCTCTAGTCCCTTTAGAGCTGCTGCTAGGCAGGATAATTCCATCGATCTCTGCCTTTTCGCTGCAGTTGCTTTGTCCAAGTGTATTAATTGCCAACACCAACCACACGTTGCAGGATCCCTGTCTGGTCCCTGCGGTGTCTCACCTGCCCTGCCAGCTCTGGCTGTCCCCTGGCCACCGCACACCCATCGGCTGCAGCTCCGCGAGGAGAGGTATGCTCACAGCTCTCCTGTTTGCTGTTTTATGGCCTCCTGCCCACGGTGCTGGGCTAAAGGCATTGCCACGATAAGATATCTTATAAAACGTTATGACCCACCGGAGTGAGGAGAAGCGAGTGAAGCTTGGCTCTGCCGGGGAGGTGGCAGGAGGCTGCACTCGCGGTGTTTCCCAGTGGCCTCTGTCAGGAGCTGGGGGTTTCTTGTGCTAGGGAAACATTAGAGGAATCCGGAAGGGAAGTTAGCTGCTGGCAAGGATAAATTGGCACAAGGAAACGAGACTCAGCAAGGAAAAGAAAAAATGTGTGCTACCAGGGCCCATTCCTCTTCTCCTACCCAACAGCCTTGTGCCAGGTTAACCCTCATCGTCTCCAATGAGTCATGTACAAGGGTGTAAAGGAGCTCGCAAGTAGGTTCTTGCTTCTGTCTGTTCCAAGCCAAGTATTTGCATTACAAAGCAAACACTCTGTTCTGTGATTTGAGCTCTAGCTGAGTGCTTCCTAAAAGCAATTTAAGAACCAAATTCACGAAGCATCCGACGGGCACTGGCGGTACCCAGGAGGCAATGATGTTCAAACATGTAAAGGCAAGATAGCTGCTTCTTCGTTCAACTGCGGGGATGGAATTAAAAGTTCAGGAAATCTGTCTTGGCAAACAAAATCAAGAATTAATCCTAACACATCCCCTCCCAACATCAGGAAAAAACTGATTTGTCTTGCAGGCACCAGGAAGGTAATGAAGCATGAAGCTGTCACCCATCGGGCCTTTCTCGTTTCTCATTCTCTTCTGTGAGTATACAAGCCTGATTAGGGGGAAGGAAAATTATTGCTTGCAGATTTCCCCTATCCTTTGGAAAGCTGCATCCGGCTGCTCCCCGATTCCACGGGCACTGTTTCCTAAGCAGTGCTAACGGGTGTGTTTCAGAAGCTGCGAGGCAGGAGCGATCCACAGCCAACATATTTGTGACGCCGCAGAGAGGGCATCTGGAAAGACTGACACAGCTTCAGATGCCAGTGACTACCACAGTCTTTTCTTGGCAGGAAGGATG
Source organism: Anser brachyrhynchus (assembly GCF_964034855.1). Lineage (NCBI taxonomy): Eukaryota > Metazoa > Chordata > Aves > Anseriformes > Anatidae > Anser > Anser brachyrhynchus. The sequence goes on along the minus strand of NC_137694.1, from coordinate 40,979,320 downwards.
GACAAATGACCTAATAGGTCTTTTTCGTCTGGAATATCTATGAACCTGAAAACGGTGCTGAATTGATTTCCTAAAATAGCAACTTCATCACCATGCTGCCTTTCTTAAACCGGTGCTTCAAACCCAGAGCATTTCCATGCTAACTCAACTCCTTTATTTGTTCCCTGAACTCTTTTGGAATTGCCAGTATTTGAAAAAAAAGACTCTGAAGGTGAATGATGACAGAGCTGGAGGTCTGGGGCCAATGATCGATTTCTGTCTAAGATGATTAAAATATTATCTCGGATACACGCCGTATATTGCTGTCCTATATTGCTGTTCCTATTATGAGTATAATAACTGACTGACGGATGACAAAGCAAATTGCTGCAGGCTTTGATCCACATGAAGAAGGCCCTTGTTTACCCAGATATAACCAGGGGCTGAGATTTCACTGCTCTCTGAGAAACAGCCTCCTGCACCCCTTCAGCTCTCGGCACAAGGGCTCCTCCTCTCCAAGTGCTCAGGGATGGGATGTGGCACCTTCCTTCCCTCTGTGTTCTCTAGGGCAAGATCACCGCATCCTCTCGGTACAGAGATGAAATTTGTGTTGTTTCTTGTATTCCACCACACGTGGCCTCAGGTCCGGGAGCTCCTGGCTGGATGAGGCTGGGCTGGTGGCCAGGCCGGGCGGCCTACGGCCCGATGGCGGGCGGGAGCCTGGTGTGTTCTGCACCACGCTCTGCTGCCTCTTGTCTCACCTTGCTCCGCTTGGTAACGTGGCGTTTCCCACCTCCTACCAATGTGACATGGGCAGGTCTTTGTGAAGAAGGACAAGCGGCAGTGAGAAGCAAGGCCTGACAGAGCGACGCAACGACAGGACCTCTTCGGCACAGGACCTTTCCGAAAATAGTGCTAAGGCTGCGGTGGGGAAGACCAAACTCTCCATCTTGGTCGCCCATAGCTGTCTCTTGACTCAGAGCGCCGTGGAAGCAGAAGTATGCGCCGTCCTCGGGTTTCAGCTCCCACCCACAGCCTCGCACGCCAGACCCAGCTGCCTGTGGGACCTGTGAGCAGCTGCAGGCAGCGGGGCTTCGTGCTCACAGCACCCAACAAGAAGGCTGCTTCTTTCTCCTGAACTTGAAGCACTGCATGATCTGACTGATGTGTTAGGATGGGCCCACGTGTTCTTTGCGTGGCTCGGCCCAGTTTTTGCTCCAGGATGGAAAGAGTATACCCTGGCGTGGCAGGGAACCAAGGGATCGGGTCGGAGAGCCTGCTCAGCAGCAAGCACAGCTGGGGAGACCGCAGAAGAAGCAAAGCAGCCGCGTCGCCAGAGCGAGGTTTAGATAATTTTATTTGCTTAAGCACTTTTCAGCATTGATGAGGAAATCACACATGCTTCATCTATGGAGAACAGGCATTTTATCAAACTATGTTTTTATGCAAACTAATCAATAAATGGTGTTTGGATAGTAACGTTTCTAAATTTCAAAACTGGTAGCATCCCTGCAGTCTGATGTTAGCAGAGCCATTTAAGTGATTTGCAGCCTTGTACTAAGCCCAAAACCCATCTGTTATCCTGTCTGTAATTTAGTCTTGCTCTGAAGATGAAACATCTTTTCAAAATTCATCACGGTTAGTGAAATGGAAATAGCTACATTTCTATTCAGGCTCTTTTAATATTTTTCTTTGGCTTTTTCCCCCATTCTGAGAGCATAATAACCACTAGGAAAAGCTATTTCAACAAACATCCCTTGATTCTCCAGTTCTCAGTTAGGACAGACCTCTGCTGTTCCTTTCCCTTCACCCTGTTGTGATCAGATGAAGCATACGATTTTAGTATGGTTTTCTAAAAATTTGGGGTTTCTCTTTAGCACTTCTAGCCTTACCCTGGGGGCACACAATATGGGAATGAATTCTACTGAAAAGTTATTTTTAACTGAGAAAAATAAAATAAAATGACACTGCTTATTCAAGAACCAAAATGACCTTCTATCTGCAGCGGAGAGCAGGTTCCTTCTTTTGCTCTTACTCCTGGGAACATTACAAAATAATAATAGGATGGGGCCTATCGATAGGCCCACATATCTTAACAGCCTGGGTGAAGCTTTGTGTATTCAGCAGGGCTTTGCAGCTAAAAGTGGGCACTGATTTTGCTGGATTGGGGCAGGAAAACATGCCTCCCCTCCTCCCACCTACCTTTCTTTACCTGCTGCTTTCTGGCGGAGCTCTGCAAACCGCCAAGTGCTTGCTTCACCCTCCCAGCAAGCCCTCTCTCCACCACCCACCGCCTCGTCTCACACCGACCCTTTGCCTCTGCCTCCCTCCTCAAGCAGCTGCCTCCTGCGAGCCCCAGCTCTGCATTTCTTTCTCTCCGTGCAGCCTTGGAGTCTTGATGCCAAGTTTTCGTCAAGGTTGCACAAGCAGTCTGGAGTACAACTGGAAACAGAACTTGATTGTGCTGTCCTCAAGGTCCTGCTTTTATTATTAGACTTTGCTAACTGTTTGGCTACAGTGCTTGAAATGTGAATGCAACGCTAGCTCTGCCTCAGCCGAGACAGTACACAGGCCAAATGGAAATCTACTGATCAAAGCGCCTAGCTACGTCCCCTTGGCTAGGATTTCACCTAGGTGTCATTTTGAAATACACCTTTTGGTACAGGATCCTTGCCTCGCACACCCTGGGGGAGGTCAGCCTTTGGGTAAGGTCACGGGCACCTTCCATCCCACCAGTTTTGTCATGTTTCTCAGTTTGTATTTGGACAATGCGCAGGAGTATGAAGATGACCTTTTGTCTTCAGCCAGTGTCCTTGACCATTGACCCTCTGGATTTTAGCATGGACACCATACACGGGGCAACCCCACACCCAACCAATATCTACATGCAAGTTCACGCGTTAAAGAGTGCAGATGTTGTGAAGGATGTCTTTCACAATCTGCCGCCGTGTGTTACAGAAGCGCTCCGTGCAGCCTTCGGACTGGTGTGGCGGGCGCTGCGCTCCCTGGGCCGGGGCAAGCTGCCCGGGCTTTGCTACGTCCTGCTCAGCTCCATAGCTGTGAAAAGCTTAGAAAGATCTAGGTCAGAATCAAAGGCAGAGCACTTTAGCAGCCAAAGCACTGTGTTTTTGGTTTTTTTCAGGACACGCTTGTAAAAATGAGACCGAATATGCAGGCAGGAAAAAGCCCAGCCCTGCCCTGAGCACAGCCCCGAGGCCTGGGAAGGGGCAGAGCTCCCACCTGCCCCGCGGTCTGACCCCTGGGGCACAGGAGCCCTGGTCCACCCAAAGGCAGCAGGACAGGGGGACGCAGAGCCCCACGTGCTTTTCCCAGCGCTGCCAATAGCTCGCTACCGAACCTCCCTGAGTTTCTTTCCTGTTGGAAGAAACGAGGCTGGTGTTAAAAACCTCCTCACCAGCTCCTTTGCCCACTGCTGGTACTGGACAGTCACAGATCTGCATTAGCCACGTGCTTGTCTCGAATGTGTTGTCTGAACACCGTGTTCCTACGTTTCCTCTCCACTCGTGGCCTGCCCTCCTAGGCCCTATTTCCTTTCTCTCCAGGATAATCACAAGCACCTGCCACCCACAGGCAGCAGCTTTTGCAGATTATGCAGCTACTGAAGGAGCGTTGGCCTATTTTATTTTATCAATACGAAGATAGAGGCGGTGTTTACTATCTGAGCTGCTGCAATGCCTTCTGAGACATCTGTAGGATGACCTGGCATATCTCGTGTTTTTGTACTCTGCAGAGACAAAAAGGGAAGAGCAAATTCTGGGAAGAAAGGGCACAACATGAACTAAAAGTTAGTTTGCTTGCTATAAACGGTCCAAGTCTTAACCATGTAATGACACAACGAAAGAAATAACGAGCTTTGGGGTGTTTTGTACAGTGAAGCTGCATTAGAACCGGGCTCTTTAAAATAGCCCAGATAAAAAGGGGCTGAGACAGTGCTGCATGAGGCTGGTGGTCTGTGGAGGAAATGCTCAAGTGAGGGTATATGGATTCGGACCCTGATTTTTCAGCTTGGTTCCGGCTTTTGGAAATACAGACAAGTAACTTAACACCTGGCTGACTCATCTATGCACGGAATGAGTCAAAGATAAAACACCTATTTAACCAGAAGGACATTTTCTCTTCCCCTGCTCCTCCAGGGGACACGTGGTTAATTCTGTTGGGAACACTTGCAGGTCTGGGTGGGCTCAGACTCTTCCCCCTGGGAGCTGAGGGCTGCAGCACTGCATTCAGTGCTGTACAGCAAGTCTAAGAAATGTAAGCTTGCCTGCCAGAAGGCTATGATAGCAGGTAAAGGAGAATTTCAGAATTTTCAGAATTTCAGAATTCAGGTCCATGGGTAAAACGTTCCACATAAAAAAAAAATTCATAAAAAGGCTTTTAGTTCATAAGTTGTATTCCTTTCTGAGCAGCCCAGATTATTACAATTTGCCTTTCCTATTTTCTTGCTTGCCAGGTTATGTTAGCTGTTAAAAGACCTTGCCTCTAAGGCTTTTTGTGCCCACTTTGCTGCTGCCCAAAAGAGAAGTACTCTTGCTTGTTCCTGAAATGTCAAAATGTATTTTTCTCCCATGGGACAGAAGCAATTTCTGAAAAGCAGTCATTTAAATTCTTAGCTAAAATGAGCATTGTCATCATACCAACCAACCAGACTGGGATCTTTTATTCCTACTTTTATCTTCATTCTTGCATATTGCATATTTTTATGTAGCATCCACAGGCACAGCCTCAAAATATCAAAATGAAAGTCTAATTTGTAATTAAAGATGGTATTGTGATCATTGCTTTCTCTTAATAGCAGTGTACATTCAATTTTCCTGGAAATTCATTAGTAGTAAAGGAATCTTTTAGCTCATCTTCCTAAAGGATTGTTCCTAACAGTTCATGTTCTAGTCTTCTGTCCAGCCAACCTTCAAAGTCTGTCCAACTTTTAAAAGTTAATCTTACTGGATAGCTGTTAAAAAATCAAATGAGCTCTATAAATTCAAATATAACCTCCCTGGAAACAAAAGACTTCTGTTCCTTTTCCCCCAAATAAGAAATCCCCCAAACCTAGCATTCTCTTCTTCAGTGAAACAGAACAGTGAACAAAATTTCACCAGAAAAACCTTTGCAGAATATCAGACAATAATTTGATGAGCTGATGAGCCATGGTGTTTAGCATCTTGTCTGTTTTTAATTCGTTTGCACTCACTGCCGCAGATTTATATCAGAAACCTGCTCTTGGAACAAGCGCTGGAGACACATCGCATGGCAACACCCTGCCAGCTGTGTTATTGTGTTTCACACCATAAACTGCAGAAGCGTAGCAGAACACGGCACCTCTTTAGCGCAGCGAGGATTCCATATGCAGTATGCTATGTAAAAAAGAAACAAACAAACCCCCCAAAGATGGACAATTCCTAAAACAGAGCTGGCTCTTTCTTTTCAGAAACGTTGGAACAGTGTCAAATATCCCAGCCCCATATGTGCAGGCTGATATTCCCGTGTCCCTCGGTGTCTGTTCCTTCACAAGTTGCACAGTGAGCGGTGCATTTTTTTTCATTCTCATCTGCAGATGTCTCAGACTTTATTCTTGTACAAGCGCAGGATAAGAAACGACTGCATTGGTTTAGGCAGTTTTGCCCTTTTGAAATGCAACCTGCTGAAAGGAAAACAAAATTCCGTCTTTTCCATGGCTGTTCTGTAATGACATGGGGTGTCAGCACCTCAGACTTCTGGGCAGAGCAGCGGGGCTCGGTGAGCTCCTGCCGGCCAAGCTGGCAGGAAGCAGTCTAGCCACTGCAACATGGCACTTGGCTCCGATTCATCCGTCCTGCTGAGAAGCACACGCTATATGCTTATGCTTATTATATGCTAAGACATGACAAAAATGAGCAGCTCTGGATGCCTTCTCACTTTGGAAACTCACTGTCGCATCTCAGGTGGCAAAATTCAGTCTCGGGGTGGAGCTTCAGGGTGCATTATAACTTTCCTGCCCTCCTCCCCTTCATGCCTCTTTGGTACTGCTGGGCAGAGGTTTCGCAAGAGGAAGCAGCCCTCACTTAATCCAAGGTGCGCTGCGGAAATGTCTGACACGTACGGTGCCCTCTCACCAGTGAACTTTCCCACCAGGTTCCCACGCAGCAGTGGCTCAAAATGCAGCAGCCTTCAGATAAACGGGGACTCTGAGCTTCCAAGGCTGCCAGTCTGGCACTTTTTCTGAGCTCTAAATTCTCCTGAGAATGTAAATGGGGGTGGTGAGGAGGAGAGCTAAATGCAAAACTGGTATCTTTGCTTCCCATCAAAATGCTAAAATTAAACCCTTTTTAGTAAGAATTTCATTCAAGAGTAATTTCAAATATGAGAGACAAGTACGTTGTTACTAACTGAATAATTTATCTTTTTTTTTTTTTAATTGGGAGGGAAAATAAAATGGCAAAGAAATTCTAGGATAATATAAATCTCTTTAATTCCAATATAGCATTCCAAATATGCATTTTTTTTGTTCCATCCCCCCACCCCCCCTTTTTTTTTTTCCTGTGAGATGTGATTGGGATGCTTCCAGCCAAAGCTTTGGCAAGTTATAAATAAACAGATCAAGGTATTGCAAACATTTTCTCTCTTCTTCGAGACTGTGTGTAGAAAAAAAGTAATCAAAAAGGGAACAGGAACAGAATGATCTCTACAGTTGCTGCAAGGGCTGCCTGCTCCAAGTTGCAGTTGCTGGATTTATATGTAACACCTGACCTTGGTCATTGAATGAATTAAATGAAGAAAAAAAAAAAGCAGGATACAGTTTGCTTGCTTATAATAATGAATAATTTATAGCAACAGCATGCAGTGTGTGATAGTACACTAGGGCAAGAAGAGGCACGTGATGCATGCACATGGTGAAAAGAGAGGGGCTCTTACCTGGGAGTTGTCCTGCTGCAGGTGCTTCCACTGGGTCTGGCTCTTGCCTGGATAAGGACAGCAGAACCAAGTGGTTCACCTTCTACTTCTCCCTGTCAGAGAGGATTTTTCCCAATCAATAAGTGGGATCAGACGTAGTGAGGCCTACCGAGTCTGAGAAACCTCAGCCGTTATAGTCTTGATGAAGGAAAGGTGGAAGAAAGGAAATTTGATCGTTCCCACTACAGAGAAGGAACAAAAGCCCAGAAGGATGCAGAGCATGCAGAATTAAATCTCGACCAGTTGAGTCCTGGCCCACTGCTGAAATATGCACTCAGTCTTCCTCTCTGCAAAAGCTCTGACTGTTTCTTTCAGCTTTAAGACCCCATGACTAAAATCTGCCAATGCCTTTGTGGTGTGCCTGTGTGTGAACACACATGTGCCACTGAGCAGGGACAAGAGGAGAGGAGAAAAAGAAGAGAGTGGGAGACAGAGAAGGAATTTAAAATAAAATATTAATACATGTCATTGTCACCAAAAGTACAGAGTTACCATATCAGCTCTGTGCATTCCCTTTTTCCCTGTGATACAGCAGTCTGAAGGAGGATCTCTGAACAAGTATTGAGCACTGAGCTCAAGGAGCTTGGTTTCCTATGGACTCACTGTAACTGCAGGCACTCACGGAAGATTGTCTCAGAACAGGGTCGTTCACAGGCTCTCTCCCACCTGGGATGTTACCCTACCTGAGCAGAGAGGTGGCTCTTTCTGCGGTCTTGCTCGTGCGCCCTGGTGTCTGGCTTACAAAGCTGGCAGGAACCGCGTTATTTTATGTTCTACACTTCACTCTTGATTTAGCTGAAATTCACCAGTGGCTTACAGCAGAGAGTGGGAGGAATGGAGCAGGCAAGAGACAGACTGGTAGGCAGGCAGACAAAAAGTATGAGCTCATAATTATGATTCCTTCAGAAAAGAAACCAAGTGTGTCTGGATTGTTTCCCTAACATTTGAGATCCTGCAAATGAAGATTTAAAATAATTCACATGAATATCAGATCTGAGGAATGGCATAGCGTATTTTCACATAGCCCATTTCTGCTCTCCTGTCACCTGAAAATAATGGTGCCTAAAAGGCACCAAGCAGGAAAAACCTTAACCCAACAAGGTGTATGACTGCAAAACATCCATTCTACCTCCACACTGTTTCTGTGAAAATTACAATGTGATAAGAAACTCACATGAATTTGGGAAATTCACACTTTTCCTTCCTTCCTTCCTTCCTCCCTGCTTTGACTTCTCTCTGACTAATCCATTAGAAACTATGAGGGTGAAAGGAATTAAAGGCAAAAATCTTTACTGCTTAGAGTTATTTGTTGCTTCTCAGAGAACTAATGCAACTCATCTTGCTGAAGTTTCCCCCTATAGCAATGGATCACTTTTGCAAACCACTTGCACTGCGGATCCCACACTGGAAGTGCTTTCCCAGGTGGATATGCAGCTGTAAGAAAGGAACAAAAACAAAGCCTGGAAGTCCAGGAAATTTCCTTCTACTCAGTTTTCAGAAAGCATATAGTTGTGGCCAGCTATGCAGTAGAACTGTATTCAATTCCACTAGCAGGGAATAAAAGAGAATTGAAGAAACATGAGTGAATAGCAAAGGCAGCGTCCTGTGAGAGTTCAAAGGAAGGACCTGCGCAGTGTGATGATATCCTGACTTTAAGGACCAAGCATGCATTGTGTTTCAGTTACTCCAGGTTTTTTTCTTACATAGTTCTATTGCAAATCCTTATTGTTTTTTGTTTTAGTTCAATTATGTTTCTAGGACGATTCTGACTCCTTTATCCTTTCAATGAAAGGATGCTCCCTTGAGCAGAAGCAGGTACCATGTTTTCTTCCTACCACCCCTGTTCCTGTCAGTGGCTATTTAATTCAAATCTGAATTATTTAGGGAATTTAGGAACTTTGCTTTCTAAACACAGCTTAAACCAAATTAAATTAAAAATACATTCTGAATAGTATCTAAATTCAAAGTGAGGGCTACTCATCTTTCCCTGCTCCCAAAAAAAAGCAAAAAGCAAGTTCTGTCTTTGCCTTGAGCTCCATCTTCTCGCTGTCTCCCTGATGTGCCTGGGAGGGGATTTACTCCATACTGACACTCCAACTTCCCTGTGGCTTTGGGCTGAGGGATTTTGCAGGCCATGAATGCCCTCTCCCAAGGAGCCGTGTTGCCTGGGGCAGGAGGCTTTGGGGATGAGAGCATTCCCCTGAGGATGCTGAGCTAGGAATGCAGACAAAACACCTCCAGCCGAGGATCTTTCCTTCCCCAGGAGGAGCAAACACCTTGAGCAGCTCACCCCTCAGAGAGTACCTGCTGCAGCAAAGCCCAACGGCTTGAGGGACCTCGTATACTAGGTGGTTCTCTACTAACAACATCGGGCCTAATTTATTTTGGCTCATCAGAAGGTTAACAAGTTTTTGTTGTTGTTGTTGTTGTTGTTGTTGTTTTAATGCCTCTGACCCGTAGCCAGCTGTAACCTCTAAGAAGACCAATTTTACTCTACTAAACACAGGATCTGTTCTTCTGCTTATCACGATGTTGGAACTAGCTGTAATTCAGCTTGATGGCCCTCCAAAGCTATAAGCCGTGGTGTAGTTTTAGAGGGGTTATAATTTCATGGGGAGGTTTATTTAACAGAAGGAAAGGGAACGTCATCGTCCTCCCCTTTATTTGCAATATCTGTGGAAATTACTAATCCTGAGAGTTTTGCGGCAGGTATAAAAAGCAAATTGGAGGCGGTGGGGGGGTGGAGGGCAGTAATAATTCTCACATCTATTTGATCAGCTCTAGATCTGTTTCGTTCAGATAACATCTGCCTCCAAGTCACTGCACAAATACATATTCTCCCCTAATCTTTGAATAGAGAATGTGACACATCTTACCCAACAATTGGAATGGATAACTGTTGGACAGACTTCGGTCCTTTAGAGACTTCTCCAGGTTTTTACAGGCCTCTTGTCCTACCTCCTCATACTGTTGGTAGTGCTATTATTACTAAGGAAGAAGAAACGACAACAAAAATAGCAATAATAATAATAGCAGTAGTAATAATAATGATGATGACAATGCCCAACATCTTTCAGTCTGGAAAACTAGATTTCAGTTTTCTCTTTTTATTTTCACTCATTTTCTTTCCTGGCTTTTCTTCTATTTTTCCCTCATTCAATTCCCATTCACCTTCTTTTCCTAGCACCTTCAAGTCTCATTTCACTTCTAACTCAAACACTGGCCATTTAATTGTGTTCTTGACTGTTGCTTCTCACACAAGAAAGAACAAAGTTTTTGTTCCTCTGGAACCTACAAAAGACCGCTGCTGATCTTTTTTAGGTCCCATTGCAGAAAAACATGAAATGTCTTATCCCATAAATTTTTAACTTCTTACGAAGATGGGATCTATTTTCATTGTGAGAGAAATCTAGGCAAAATTGGTCTTGAAGTTGGGTTGGCCTAAAATGCACTCTCTGCTAGGTGTTCCTTAGTCTCCCCTCTTTCACTTCATCGGAATTACCAGGAAGAGAACCTGCTTATCCTCAGGGCAAACCCTCCACGTGGATGTTAGCTATAGCAAGGATGTTAAATCCAAAAAGACAGTCTCAACAGAAATAATGAAGAATGAAGAGTTAAAAAAAAAAAGAAACAAAGAAAAAGAAAGGGAAAAGACGAAGGAAGAGATGGAAGAAAGAAGAGATTTGGGGGATTTCATATTTTCTAATGAACTGCTGTTTCACTGGAAAATTCCTAACCAGCTATAACGTATGGAAAGATAAGGTCATCATGACCCAGTATTGTCATCTCCTGTTCTTTGGAGGATTAATATGGATCAGTAATAACTGCAGCAACCAGAACAATTAATAATTGAAAAGGTGCTAATGAGTGCATTGATGAAGTCAGAAGAGAATTTCTTACCCATAGTATTTTTGTCTCTTTTTGATCCTTTTCACACCATGTGTTGAGCAAAAAAAATAAAATAAAAAAAGTTTTTCTGCTTGTAAGGCCTCATTAAAGCCTGACCGTCCTTTAATTAATGGAATTATGTTTGATGATACTGTGACTGCAGGCACCTGTCTGGCCATTAAAATCCTGCCTGAATTTCCCCAGTCTTCCTGCAACCTGTACCTCTCCTTTGAAGTTCCATGAAGTTCGCTACCCTTAGGGACCTGAGACCATCTGTATTCTGAGCATTACTTTATTCATGAGCTATGCAAGTCATCAGAGAGAGGTGACCACACTTTCACCGTTCACACTTTCAGGCCGAGCACTACTACCCGTCAGGGCCTTTGCAATGCTTGCATGGCACCAGTGAAATCATAAGCAGGCAAAAAATCCTACTTTCTAGGTTCATTTGCTGACTTCATTTTTCATGTAAAGTCAGTCTGAGCTGAAATCCAGACAGTCCTTGCTAGATGCTCAGGCTGATGCTCCGTGGCCTTTCTCTGCTGAAGGCTCTGGGCTAGAGGCTGTCTTAATGAAATGACTGTGCTTAATAAGGGACCTCCTACTTCTCAAATTCATTCTCCAAGAGGACAGAGAAAGCTGCACTGAGACTGTCTGCTGTTGTTTAAGTGCACAATAAGGAATGATAGGGCAAAGGAAGACCAAGACCAAGAAAATAGTTTCATTTCCCCAGCTGCCTCATCCTTTCCCTTCAGAAAACCCTTATAACATTATTATTTCTACCCAAAATATCTTTAGGGTTTTACTGGAGATACGTTAAAATAGAGTTTGTCCTCTTGTGTGCTTCTCACCACTGTATGTTTAATTTATGGGATCTGCAAAATGCCACGTATTTTTAATGGAACATGTTTTTCGTGGATATTCTGAATATAAAGGGTAGATTAAATGCAAGCTCCAGAGCTCTGAAAAGTGCTCTAAAAGCATGTCATTCTCATTAAGTTAAGAAAGGGATCCACAGCCTGCAAACCTAAAATTACCGTGGCCATTAGTAGCTACTTGTCTAGCTGAGGAACTCCTGAAGCACACCAGGCTCCTGTGGAAAGTAGGAGGAGGCAGAAGCAGGAGCAGTGCCAGGCTGCAGTTAACGGGGCTTCAAGCAGGAATTTTTATTTCCAACAGGAGGGAAACAATTTGTTAAAATAAGGTATAATACAGGGTTATATATGATGCCTCCTGGTAGACAGAAACATTGGAGCAGAGCAGCAATTGTGATCTCCTACACGTGAAGGCAAAAGCACCAAGACAGCCAATGTGGGAGAGAACAGGGAAGGGCTGTAAGCACGAGGCTGATGGCATGCCATTACTTAGTAAGGAGCAGGGCATTTCTGCTCCAAGTGACCCACTTAATGGTTGTATACTCCCAGCAAACATGACTAATGCAGATGAAGCAGATAAAATACACATGCTCATATTAAGGAAGAAAAAACCCTTCAATTATACTGTTCCGTGGCACTAATCCCACTGAACAGAGCCTGCATACGGAAGTGCCACTGGTGGAAAAACTGCATACTAACCAGATGAAAAATCAAAGCAGGGAACAATTCCAGGTGTCACTGAAAGATGATGAGCTGTTTGGTTTGGATCTATGCAGAAGTGGATCTAAGGACAAAGGCAAAGATGTGTAACTCTATCCTTTGCTGATGCATGCTCTGCCTCCTGATTGCCCTAAGCCTCTGACAAAGAAAATACAAAGTTCCCTTTAAAAATGATTGCTGTCCTCTGCCATGTGTGTACCCGTGTCAAAGAGGTCAAAAGTGGGAAAGTGTTACCCCGAGTTCCCAAACTCCTGGGAGTTGGGAGGATTTTTAATCCTCATACAAAGACTATGAGGGACTTTCAATGCCTGCTGTATTCACAGATTCCCTGGAGTTTACAGACACCCATCCCATCCCTTCAGCCAACCTTGACAGTACTCCACCTAGCCTAAAGCAACAAGTTAACAACATTTTACAGTCCAGGAGCCAGCTCCATTTTTTAATTTTAAATTTATTTTATTTTGCTGAGTAATGTACACAGAAGATCAGGCCCACAGTCATATATCATCGCCTGCACTTCACAAATTTTTCCAGAACACTCTGAAAGAAAAAAAAAAAAAAAGATAGTGATAAGTAAGCTACTGGGAGTAAAGAACACAGATAATGCAAGTTGTAAGTTAGCTGCAGCCATCGAGCTAAAATTCAGGAGGCCACATACATTTTTATTTCCTTAGAAGCTGTTTCCCATCTTAGTTAAGTCTGAGTCTAAGTAGCCTCCAATATTTCAACACTTGTGGCATTGTTTAATGACTTTTGGAAGCTTCTGAAGGACTAGGGCTTTCCTCTGGAAGAATTTCTTTTAAATATTACGTGCCCTGCATGCTGCCAAGAATGCATGCTGTGAGGGGGTGGTTGTGTTACCTGACCGTGTTAGCCCATAGCAGCTTTCTCGGTGGCCTGAAACCCTCAGGAGAATATTGTTAATATCCTATGAAGAAGTAAGCACTTCTGTAGGGAGGGGCCTGGCCTCCCCCACAAAATATGACACAGCCAGAAATTAAAAAAAAAAAAAAAAAAGGGACTAGAAAAGAGATTAAAATAGAAAATAGTCATTGTTTTCACGATTTATAAAACCATACAACTTTGCTCAGTGAGCCCTCCAGTCCCTGAAGATGCACTTCATTGCACCTGCCCTCCCAGCCTAGCAGATGTTTGGGGTTCGTCTGTAGGACTAAAAATGCATGTAGCAGTAATGAGGCAGTCTGACCTTGACTAACAAATAATGATCGCAGTTATCGATTACAGGAACTGAAGGCTAAGCCCGTGCTTGCAGCTCGGTGCGGAGCCTGGACGGAGCTGCAGTGCAGAACCAGGCCGGCCGCCTGGGAGGGAGCCTTGAGGAGGCTCTGGGCCACACAGCCGCTGACACAGCAGGCCAGAGGGCAAGGCGAGACCAAAACCAGGGGCCAGGCCGAAGTCTGGAGGGCCAACAGTCAAAATCGCCCATTTTGATCACAATCAGGGTGTCGGCAGGGCTGTGGCCAGGCCGGTTATTTGGGAGCGGGAACATGGGCAAAAGGAACTGATCAGCACGGCCGGTGCGCTCAGCAGCTAATGAGGTCCTGGGAGACTGAACAGCGTCCAGGTGGCTGGCTACCGCCTGCCTGCCTCCTGGGATTCGGGAGGAATGGCTGTAGCTTTGGGTATTTTGGGAGTACGAAATAGCAGACTCAGTTTAATGACGCACGATTCCTCCAGTTCACCGAATGTCAGGAACATACATTTGCAAAGCAGTACTACAGCAACTAATGTTTCACCACTCAGAGTGAGCTAGGGCTCTGAGCATTTATAAATATTTGGAGCGGTACTTCCCTGTGAATTTATAACCTATTTACTAATGGTTTAATTATTGTAGCACCATAACTCTCTTACAAATAATTCCACTTTGATGCTGTAAACTGTTCTGTAATGTGTAAGGTCGTTAAAACACTGCAATATCGATGGCTAAATATCTAATAGGAAACACGGTAAAAAAAAAAGGTAGTTGGGTAGCATGATAAAATGTAGTAGTTTATAGCATTAAATGCTCGTGTTATTATTTGATAGAATCCAATATATTGATGTACGAAATGCCACTACTTGGATAGTTACAGATAAATTACCAACAATAGGCTAGCCTAAAAGTAAGACTGGTTATGTAGAGAAATCACAAGAGATCCAGAATACAATTTATTTCATAAGCAGATTAATAGATTGGAAACTAACAAAGGTTCTCTAGAATTCTGGAATTTACTAAAGACTTGTCATTAAATTCATTTATATAATCCTGCATTTATAGAGGGCATCTCACTGTTATAGAAAAAATTTCATTATGCCTGTCCTTTCCTAAATTGAAGGTAGGAAACATTTTAACTACATCTGTATTGCCAGTGCTTATAAATTATTTATGTTGAAATTGTATTATTTTTCATTGTGCATTAGCAGTGAATTCATGACTGGCTGATCAGCTATTAAGAACTAATCAGAGAATTGGAACTTGGGCCTTTGACACAAAGGGAAAGTTTCTTTCAGAATCTCTTTGGGGATTTGCAGACAGCCACTTTTCACCACTTATTCTGAGTTCCTTGATATTTTACCCACTATTAAATATTCCTCTGGAGCTGGAAAAAAAAAAAAAAAAAGGCCATTCCAAAGTGATTTATTTTCAGGAAGTTTAAGTAACACATGCATATTTAGATTAACAAATCTGTGTTCTGTCTTTCCTCTCTGCATAGCACTGTTGGATCAGATACCTATTCACCAGTATGGCATCGTGTTTGGATGAATCCTCCATGCTTTGCTGCGGCTACATAACCAGGTATTCTTAGCTCACTGCAGATTGGCTTACCCCAGGGACACATACTCACTGTAGCAGCTATAGGCTACACCTAGACCTTTCAGGAATCTTGGCCATCCTTCTTGCCTTTCAGACATTTGCAATAATACTAAGGTTTGAGGTTTTCTAGAACAGCAAATTCACGAGAAAAGGTATCATGAGGACAAGGAAGGACCATTTTACTTCCAGAGCGGCAATAACGCAAAGGAAAGGAGCAACACATCTGATCAGACTTGCATGTCTGCCCATGCCTGGAGTTTTGCAGCTACTATCATGTCCCAGCAAGTGATTCCAAAGCATCTGAGGGAGAAGGGACCCCGGGGGCCACTGAGGGTATCCAGGAGGGCAGCCAGGTGACCCTGGGAGGAGATGTCACCCTTAGAGTTCCAAACCCAAGCTGAACAACCAGCTGCCATGTATACTGTCTGCGTTTCAGACCCAGACAGCACTGTGGAAAACATGAAGGAAAAACGGCACTCAAAAATAACATGTGAAATACAAATGCTAGGTGATTTGAAATAACTCTCTTCCAGGTGCTCTGTGGCATCACTTTCCAGGCACAAGCTGTGGCAAGTGCAAGCTGCCCCAGCCTGTTTCTGCTGTTTGGCTTCCTTTTCTTCACTTTAGGAGTTCGAAACAGTGCTAGAGAATTTATGTAGAATCAGTAAATGTATACATTTACACTTGAGCCAGCCTTCTGTGTATTGTCAGTAGACACAAAGAGGCATTTCTTGGGCATGAGCCATCCCACCTTCAAACAGAGAATTAAAATGGGTCAGGCGAACTGCACTGTACCAGAGCTTATCTTTGTCCACTATTAGGACAAGCCCAGGAAGCTGAGACACTGAAGCTGAGAACATCTGAAGTTAGGTGGAATTAATTCCACCCCTTATTTTTAAAGGCTTTGGTTACTTCGGGTAGCAAATCCCATACTTTTCATCAAACTTCCTCTCCTCTGCTATGCTATCCCATGCAACTGCCCCACTTCTGCCCTTCATCTTTCTCCAGGTAATGCAGCAATACCAGAGGTGTTAAAAATGGCAGATCTGATTACGGTAGTGGAAGACAGAGAAAGACGGAAAGTAAAATCACCAACATACGGCAACAAAACAAAATCACACACACACATGAAAAAGAGTACCCCTAACTCCAAAGGAGTTTCATCAATACCCTCAGTTTTTAATACTGTTATATTTCACAAGAAAATTGCCAAAATTAGGCTACAGATTTGGTATGAAATCCATAGAGGTTATAAGACTAAATGATGTAGAAGCAATCTGTTCTTCTGCAGAACATTAAAATGCCATATTTATAACTAGAACCCGGCATGCCTTTATAAAAAACAAAATACACACACATGCACGCACACACACAAAGACCACTAATAAACGGCAGAGAACACAGCCAACTTTCAGTTCCCCAAATATGAAGGCTTTTTTTCCCCATGCAAATCTGCCATGCAAATCATGGAGAACAATTTTGCTCTGCCTTCTACATGAACTTTTGGGAATTAAAGTGTGAGCGCTGTGTATGTTATACATGTTGTGCTACTGTTTCAGGAGTTTTAAATTAGTGGTAATTTTTTCCTTGTGAGAAAATTAGCTGAGATATTTTTCATAACTTTTTAATCTTGCCTCCCCAAACATCAAATGTCAACAAAGCTTTTATGTAAATGTCACAGAATAGTTGAGTCAGGAATAGACTTCTGGAGAGGTTCCTCAAAGCTGGAACAGCCAGAAAAGGTTGCTGAGGGCTGTGTCCAATTGGGGTTTAAATACCTCCAGAGACGGAGATTCCACGATCCCTCTGGGCAACCTTTTCCAGGTTGTGATCACCCTCAGAGTGAAGAAGCTTTTTCGTATGTTTAAATGGAATTTCCCATATTTCAGTTGGTGCCCATTGCCCCTTTTCTGCTCACTGGGTACTATCAAGAAGAGTCTGGTCTGTCTTCTTTACTGTCTCCATCGGGTGTTCATGGCTTTCGCTGTGGTCTCAGGCACCTGCAATTCCTGAAGGCAAATCTTACCTGCGAAAACTGAAGCAAAGAAGATATTGAGTACCTTGGACATTTCTTTGTCATAGTTTCCTAACCCTGTTCGCTACTGGTCTCACATTTTCCTTCACCTTCCTTTTTCTGATGAGAGACCTGTAGAAGCACCTTCTGGTGGCCCTTCAGGTCCTTTGACAGATTTAACGGTGGGCTCTGGCTTTTCTAGTGCCATCCCTGCATGCTCAGACAGTGTCTCTATGTTCCTCACAGGTACCCCGTCCATGGTCCCACCTCTTGTTTTACTTCCTTTTTATTGCAGCTTTTTGTCCAGAGCTCCTTGTCTATCCATGCAGACCTCTCGCCACCTTTGCCTGACCTTCTGCAAATCAGGAAGAATGGTTCCTGAGCTTGGAGAAGGTGATCCTTGAAACTCAGTGAACTCTCCCGGACCCTATTCTCTCCAGGTCTATCTCCTGTAGGATTCCTCCAAGCGGGTCTCTGAGCAGGCCCAAGTCTGCAGCCCTGCAGTCCAGCGTTGTGATCTTGATTTTGCATTCCTCCATCCTCTCAGGACCCTGAACTCCACCATCTCACAGTCACTACAGTGAAGGCTGCCCTCAGCCTTCACACCCCTGAACAGTTCTTCCTTGTTTATAAGTATGAGGTCAAGCAGAGAGCTTCTCATCATCAGCCCTTTGATCATCTATGTCAGGGAGTAATGACTGATGCACTCTATAAATCTCCTGGATTGTTTGTGCCCTGACGTGTTGTCTCTCTAGTAGATATCGTGGTGGTTGAAGTCCCCCTTGAGGACCGGGGACTGCAAATGTGAGGTTTCTTCCTCATCTCACGAAGGTGCCTCATTTACTTCTCCCTCAGGTGGTCTATAGCCAAGACCCATAACACTGCCCCTGTTGGCCTGCCCTGAAGTCCTAACCCACGAACTTCCACCTGGCTCATCAGCTCTCCTTAGGCCGAGCCCCATGCGTTCCCAGTGCTCTCACGTGAAGTCCCTCTCCTTCCCCGCCTTGAAGGATACCTGGTCTGTCCTTCCCAATGAGCCTGGATCCACCCATGGCACTCCAGTTGTATGAGCTATCTCACCACGTCTCTGTGATCCCAGCAAGACCACAGCAATGGCAAACGGACCTCTAATTCCTCCTGTTTCCTTGCTGTGCTGCGTGTGTTAGCATACCAGCTGTTGAGAGGCACCCAGCTGTGCTGATTTCCCAGGAAAAACTTCCCCCATAATGATGTCCTCTTGGCGCTTCCCTATTTGCCACGTGTACGCCCTCCAGTGCTGTACTGCTGGTTTCCAGATCTCTTGTCCACCTTGGCCTTTTGCTTGCCAACCTGGTCCACCACATCCTCACTCAGCTGTGGGTTGTCATTTCTCTCCTGCATCATTTCTAGTTTCAGGCTGTCTTTGCCAGGTTGGCCAGCCTGTTGGCAAAGATGCTCTTCCCTGCTTAATCAGGTAGGATTCTCTTCCAGCAGCCTTCGACCCTTAAAAAGGACCCACGGTCACAAAATCAAGTCCCTGCCATTAACGCCATCTGCACAAACAGTTGTTAATCCACAGGATCCATCCACTCCTTGCCAAGCCCTTGCCCCTGAACAGCAGAATCAAGAAAAAAAGACACTTGGGCACCAGAGTAATGTAGTCATGCCTGATAAACTCCAGGTCTCTCCAGCAGCATCGCTGGTACACACACCTGGAAGAGCAGCAGGGAGCAGTGGTTTGAGGGCTGAACAAACTGTTTCAGCCTCTCCACAGCACCACAGGTCTGGGCCCCAGCAAGCAGCAAGCATCCCCAGACAGCAGGTCAGGTCAGTGGATGGGGGTCTTCCTGCCCAAGGGTTGCAGCAACATTAATATCCAGCATGGATGAATTGTCTCTGGGAGTTGTGGGATTGCGCAGAGATAACGTCAGATACTGCAATATTGACCCATACTCAAAGACCTTCAGCTGGGTGCTCTTCCCTTCCCTCTTCCTCCCTCTCAGTTCTAGCCCCGGGTCAGAGCTACAGAGGAGACAGTGCAAGAGTGAAGACAGAAGACGTTCATTACAAAAAAAGGATTTAAATTTCCACTTTTTCTTACATGTTTATTTAAACGTCATGGAGCTAGTTCATATCTCTATTTTGATATTCTTCAGACAGCTTTAGGTATGTGAGTGATCAGCCTTTGAATGCCAGCCACCTGAAGTGTTGTGCTTCAAATTATAATTTTGAGACACTAAGTTATATAAGGCCTTGAGTTTTTTGCTGGCTGAAGTTGGGTAGCTGCAATACTTTTAACCTGTATTCTGCGCTGTCTTGTGATGTCAAGTCCTCAGGCAAAAATGTTGTCTGTGTTGCTGAAAAAACAGTTTTGGAAAAATATAATGCAAAAAGCAAGTGGTCTGTTTTTGTGTCTGTGCTTACATCTTCTCATCATCTTCTGAGAAATCAAGTTGCAAGGAAGGAAGGAACTCGTTCTCATGCGCCACATCATACTCTGACTAGGGCTACTGAGAACCTTTTTTTAAAGGGCAAGGTCAGAGATTAAGCTGGTAATCGCCAGTTCATTGAGAATGAAATTACTCATCCAAAAGGGCTGGTCTAGGCAAAGGTTTCAACTGCTTTAAAAAAGAGTGTGGGACAAAAAGTCCTCAAATTGTCAGGGTTTCATTTTGGCTTTTTAAAATTAAAAAACAAAACAAAACAAAACAAACAAAACCAAACAAAAAATCAACAAAATAAAAGACAAGATTTTGGATTTAGCTTGCTTTTTAATTGAAAAATCAGAATGAATGCTAGTAAAGACATGCTGAAGGGGTAAAAAGTCAAAATAAAACAAGCAAAGATGATCTAAATGGAATGTTTGGATTTGCTCCATCTGCGGGGAGGGAGGGATTACAGCCCATGGAACGGGATATTGCCTTCTCCTCTCTGTTTGGGATGCTATTTTCTTCATATGGATCAGAACTGTTCCTGGCACAGGAAAACCATCTCCTGCCAAGTTCTGGGACTGAATATATATCTTGTCCCGGCCGCAGGTGCTACCCTGGGCATTTTCAACAGTAACAGTGTTCTGGCAGTGGCTAGTACGCCCTGCTCCAGTGAAAAGAAAAAACAAATCAAAACAACAAAAACAAAATAGAAAACCCCAACAAACAGAAAAACTCAACAAAATGAACTCCAAACCAGGAAAACTGCAAAAGCCAAAGAACTCCCTTTAAGGCAGTGAGCTTGCTCCTATCACGTATAAAGTAGCTATGAGAAAGTTGTGCAGCCTTTAGACAATACATGACTTACATTTCTACAAGACCACAGCGAAACATTGACTATATCTATCAGATTTCATGGCATTTTATCATGTGAAGTAACTAATGATGCTAGAAACAGTGACCCCTCTGTATATGGTTTAACTGTTGTGTTAAAGTTAGATATGTTAAGGCCAACCACAGGCACTGCAAGAGCTACAGCTTATTCTACTTAATGCCTTCTCTTTCTTATGACCTAACTACTTTATATGCATTATAAAAAGATTTGTTCTAATGTAATAATTTAATAATGTATCAGTTTCCACATACAACCTATTGAAAGATTCCATTCTACAGTAATATTTCAGCTAGCACTCCTGTGGGGTTTTTTTCTGATAATTTTTTTCACAGGAAGCACTATATTTGTATGTATAAAGCGCAGTAAGTTCCAGCCCCCAGCAATGGCCCTAAAAAACTGCCAGGTGCACTGTACTTGACATTCTAACTTCTGTGCTACCTGTGGGGTACTTGTACATCCATTTCTTCATTGATTTCAATACATCTCTACCCATTCCTTTTTTTACCTAGTTTATCAGTCCACACTCTATCCCTATTTTCTTCATCTCTCTCTAGGGCTTCTTTGCTGTTACTTTTGGTTTACACCTTCTGTATCTATGAGCAATCCCTATAATGTAAGACAAGAGTCACGATTTAATCCCTGGAGAGTTAAAAATATTGAGAAATGAAAGGTGCTGAAGGTTTATTATGTCAAAAAGTGTATAATCACATTTCTGCATTTGATTTTTTCCAAACCATGTCATTTCTCTTTGTCTTTTATTACAGTGTCTCAAAGGTTACCTACACTCTATTTCTTTAGTTTGCTGTTACCCCTGCCTGAAAATATGTCCCCTAAGGGAAAATTTGCTCTCATTTCACAAAAGCAGAAGCAAGTGCGCAACAGAAATCTGTGAGAGGTGTTCATTCAGCTCTACACAGGGATTTGTGTGATTTGCCACGTGACAGTTCAGCAGAACTTTCTATGCTGTCTGTGGCACTGTTTATAAACCACAGCTTGCTTTCTGGGATGATGTACTTTCCTTTAGAAAGCAAGTAGTTCCTCAAAAAGTAAACATTACCCAGAAGAAATAACAGCTTCGTATCATATCCTTCATTGGCTAGCCATATAATTTGGAATTGTCATTCTGTAAGAGTTGAAACAATTGCTTCTTGCAATCCAGTGTTTTAAAAGGAATATTCAGGATTCACTGTTTTCATTGTGTACCAGTAAATCTAGTACTTCCGCACAGAATTTCATCGCGGTTTGAAACGGCACTGAGGAAAAGGCATCTCTTTGTGGCACTTGGGGAACCTTGGGCTTTTTGTTCTGTAAATAGTTCAGAGAGGGTGTTCTCATTTTCAGCGGCGGATGATAACTTCCATGGTGATTGTAACTAAGCCAGCTACCGCAGACAGAAGCAGAAGCGGAGCACTTGTATCATCCCTTGTTGTAACTCAGTGCTCACACAGGGAGCACTGCCAACAGATTTCAGGGGAGGGTAACCTTGGGCAGTGAGTACTCTGTAAAACTGTTGGGGTGAGCTGACCTGAAAGCAGACATGACCAGAAGCAAACAGCTATGGTCAGAAGGTCATGGCCTTTCCTGTGGCACAGGTCTGCAGTGCTGAGCAGGACCCGAGTCCTGTAAAACCAAGCCTTTGGTAGGTGCCCAGTATTCTGAAGGGGTGTTCAAGCAGGTATTCAAGTAGTCAGATCCAGGCCCATGCCACAGATCTTTGCATATTTCTGTTAGTATATAAGGGACTGAAAGCAGGTTAAATGCTAAATGGACCCCCGTCACAAAGTTCTTGATCAGAACTAAGCAGACGAAGCTCCATGACCTACACATTTTCCTTAGCTAAAGCAATGTAGCTTTAGTTTACCTGTAGCCTGAATGCAGCGCAAGCACAAGGATGCACGCTGTGCGTAGGAGAACTGGGCCTGGATGCGAGTGCCAAACCCATTTGTTGCAACAGGCTGTTACAGAAATATTGACAGCCTTCTACAACAGCTTCAGGCCCCTCCAGGTACAAACCCATGCCCATGCTCGATCCCCGAGTGTCCTCATGGTCTCAGCCTGGAGATGGCCGCAGCTCGGAGCCTCTCCCTACAGCAAGCATGCAAGGCAGTGATGCGAGCTGCAGGGGGAAAGACTCAAAAGTGAGCACAACTGATAAGGTCTGTGTACTCAAGGGAGAGATCTGATTCCCTGATATTTAACAGCTCCATGAGTAGGATACTCAACTAACACCTCGGGGAGACAGTTCAAACTCTTCTTCCTCTGATTTGGGCCAGTGATTTGACCTCGAATCACTGTCCCCAGGAGGCTTGCCCTAGCTGCTGTGCTATAGGGCAGTTTTCCCAGTGTCTCTTACCAAAGCTCTTCCAGTTTGGAAAAACCTTTGTGCATTCAATAACTGCAGCTGCGTGTTTCGTACAGACATGTTTTAAAGGCTGAAAAAAAGTTTCAAGATGTAATATTTTGAAAAATAATACAAGTTCGTGAGGAAAATCTGCACCAGTATCTAATGCATTCTCAGGTGATTTGATTCCCATTAACACCCCAAAAATATCTGTTTGGCTTCCAGTCCAGTACTGAGACAATACTCAGCTGCGAGTTTTGGATGAAAAGGAGTTTCCCTCCAGCCTAGAGGTAAGTTTGAATCACTTTTGAGAGATTAGATCTGTCCCCACTCCTTGGTGCCTGCTGTTGTCTAGTTTAACACTTCTGGCTTCTGCACATCTTATTTCTTACGTGCATCGGTCCTCTGAAGGGGCAGCTGGGTCTCACCTCAGCATGTCTCGAGGTGGCAGGCTGCAGGAAGACGAGGCCAGCCTTCTTCTCGTGAATCTAACCCTTCCTGTGTCACTTGTTTACAGGTGGCTGCCACTCCTGATTGCACAAAGGGAACGTCTGCGTGAAATGTAATCAGTGTTGCAATAAATACTGAACAACTGTTCACTTTTATTAAATGCCTTCTGTGTATTTCTTCATGTTACCAAACATAGGACACCCCAGGCAAAAAAAAAAAAAAGGAACAAAAAATTATCAACTAGTATATTCTTAAAATCTGAGGGCTATTTCTCCCTAATTGTCACACAGACTGTGTTGTGCAACCTTTTGCTTGGATCCTTTTTTTTAATTTTTTTTTTTTTTCAGTTTCTAGCTATTGTAAATTGCATGTTGTAAGAAGTCCCACCTCCCCAAACTCAACATGCTGGGGAAGAACAGAGTATCCGTAACTTCTCTGCATAAGTCCTCTTGGTCTTGCAGATGGGATTTTTATTTATTTATTTATTTATTTTACCACAGAGACATCTGCTTTTGGGGACTGAGATTTCACTGGAATGTACTTAAAAAAAACTACTAATGTGACACTGTACAGTGAGGAATAGGACCCCTTATCTTTTGCTTGTTTTGTGGCTTGCGTTGTGGATATTAGGCAGATCCGTCGCTCTTTCTGTCGCCATCTCCATTATTTAGAAAGCTATGTTTACACTGCAAACTAGACAAATAGATGTGAGAATTAAATGAAATGTAGGGAATAAACGTTAGAATATCTGGTGATATATGTTTAGTAAATAGCTCTTATGCCATCACACTGTGTGTCTGGCCACCCTATTTGCCCGTAATAACGTTGGAGATCATTGGCTCATTCCAGCCAAGAGGAGGTGAAAGTCTCAAAGACAATGTTAAAGGTCTTTTCCAACCTAAATGACTCTGTGATTCTGTGAAGTTTCCACGAGTTTAGTGCAGATTGTGGACGTTTCCTGCAAGTACGTTAGGAGATGCCGTTACCACGCACATGGGGGAGAAACCCCAGAGGGGGGTCAGTCGGGTGAAGGGGCACTGCAGGAAAACAGGCTCGGGAGGCCTCTGGGAGGCAAGCTACGACCAGGGGGCTGGGGCTCCTGCTGCCTCTGCCCGACCACAGCGGGGAGGCCGGACCCGACGCCAGCAGCTCGGCCCTCTCAGCCCGGTCAGGGCTTTGCGGGGCGGCCGCGTTGGGGCCTCCCCTCGGCGCGGGGCGGGCGCCAACCGCCACCCCCAACGCCTGACGGTGGCGGGGCGGGGGGAGGGGAAGGAGGGGGAGGGCGCGCGCGCGCGTTGCCAGGAGACGGCGGCGCGCGGCGGGAGGGGGAGGCGCCGCTGCCCGTTACGTGGTGACGTGCGGTGTATATGAGCGCGAGCGGCGGGAGCGCAGGCCCTTTCCCCGCCAGCCGCCTCCGCGCGCCGCCGCCTCGCTGCTGCCGCCGCCGCTCCTGCCGCTGCCGCTGCTGCTCCCCGCCCGCACGGCACGGCCCGGCCCGGCCCGCGCAGGTACCGGCCGGGGGGGGGGCACCGTGAGGAGGGTGAGGAGAGGAGGAGGAGGAAGGCAGGAAGCGGGGGGGGGGGGGGGCGCGCATGGCGGCGGGGGCCGCCGCCCGGCCTGGCGCTGCGGGCCTGCCTCCGCGCCGCCGTGTCCGCCGCCGCCGGGGGGCCGGGGCTGCGCCAGAGCCGGGAGCCGCCTCAGGCAGCGCCCCGCCGGCCCCGGCACGGGGCGCTCGGAGCCGCCCCGCTCCCTCCCCGGGGCTCCGCGGCCCCGTCAGGCGGCGCGGGGGGAGCGCGGCGGGCTAACGCCGCTCGGCCCCGGCGTGGTGCGGTGCTGCCCCCACGCCTTGGTCGCTTGTTAGTAGCTTGTTAGTAGCTTGTTAGTAGCTTGTTAGTAGCTTGTTAGTAGCTTGTTAGTAGCTTGTTAGTAGCTTGTTAGTAGCTTGTTAGTAGCTTGTTAGTAGCTTGTTAGTAGCTTGTTAGTAGCTTGTTAGTAGCTTGTTAGTAGCTTGTTAGTAGCTTGTTAGTAGCTTGTTAGTAGCTTGTTAGTAGCTTGTTAGTAGCTTGTTAGTAGCTTGTTAGTAGCTTGTTAGTAGCTTGTTAGTAGCTTGTTAGTAGCTTGTTAGTAGCTTGTTAGTAGCTTGTTAGTAGCTTGTTAGTAGCTTGTTAGTAGCTTGTTAGTAGCTTGTTAGTAGCTTGTTAGTAGCTTGTTAGTAGCTTGTTAGTAGCTTGTTAGTAGCTTGTTAGTAGCTTGTTAGTAGCTTGTTAGTAGCTTGTTAGTAGCTTGTTAGTAGCTTGTTAGTAGCTTGTTAGTAGCTTGTTAGTAGCTTGTTAGTAGCTTGTTAGTAGCTTGTTAGTAGCTTGTTAGTAGCTTGTTAGTAGCTTGTTAGTAGCTTGTTAGTAGCTTGTTAGTAGCTTGTTAGTAGCTTGTTAGTAGCTTGTTAGTAGCTTGTTAGTAGCTTGTTAGTAGCTTGTTAGTAGCTTGTTAGTAGCTTGTTAGTAGCTTGTTAGTAGCTTGTTAGTAGCTTGTTAGTAGCTTGTTAGTAGCTTGTTAGTAGCTTGTTAGTAGCTTGTTAGTAGCTTGTTAGTAGCTTGTTAGTAGCTTGTTAGTAGCTTGTTAGTAGCTTGTTAGTAGCTTGTTAGTAGCTTGTTAGTAGCTTGTTAGTAGCTTGTTAGTAGCTTGTTAGTAGCTTGTTAGTAGCTTGTTAGTAGCTTGTTAGTAGCTTGTTAGTAGCTTGTTAGTAGCTTGTTAGTAGCTTGTTAGTAGCTTGTTAGTAGCTTGTTAGTAGCTTGTTAGTAGCTTGTTAGTAGCTTGTTAGTAGCTTGTTAGTAGCTTGTTAGTAGCTTGTTAGTAGCTTGTTAGTAGCTTGTTAGTAGCTTGTTAGTAGCTTGTTAGTAGCTTGTTAGTAGCTTGTTAGTAGCTTGTTAGTAGCTTGTTAGTAGCTTGTTAGTAGCTTGTTAGTAGCTTGTTAGTAGCTTGTTAGTAGCTTGTTAGTAGCTTGTTAGTAGCTTGTTAGTAGCTTGTTAGTAGCTTGTTAGTAGCTTGTTAGTAGCTTGTTAGTAGCTTGTTAGTAGCTTGTTAGTAGCTTGTTAGTAGCTTGTTAGTAGCTTGTTAGTAGCTTGTTAGTAGCTTGTTAGTAGCTTGTTAGTAGCTTGTTAGTAGCTTGTTAGTAGCTTGTTAGTAGCTTGTTAGTAGCTTGTTAGTAGCTTGTTAGTAGCTTGTTAGTAGCTTGTTAGTAGCTTGTTAGTAGCTTGTTAGTAGCTTGTTAGTAGCTTGTTAGTAGCTTGTTAGTAGCTTGTTAGTAGCTTGTTAGTAGCTTGTTAGTAGCTTGTTAGTAGCTTGTTAGTAGCTTGTTAGTAGCTTGTTAGTAGCTTGTTAGTAGCTTGTTAGTAGCTTGTTAGTAGCTTGTTAGTAGCTTGTTAGTAGCTTGTTAGTAGCTTGTTAGTAGCTTGTTAGTAGCTTGTTAGTAGCTTGTTAGTAGCTTGTTAGTAGCTTGTTAGTAGCTTGTTAGTAGCTTGTTAGTAGCTTGTTAGTAGCTTGTTAGTAGCTTGTTAGTAGCTTGTTAGTAGCTTGTTAGTAGCTTGTTAGTAGCTTGTTAGTAGCTTGTTAGTTAGTAGCTTCCTAAAGGATGAGAAGAATACTGTGATTGATTCTGAACGAGCTGGTCAGCTGTTAGCCTCTTGTAAGCCCTCTAACTCTCCTGGCTTTTAGGGCAAAATAAAATTTGAGGTTTATGTACACTGAAATACGGGTGACGTAGGTGCCTCTGTACCAGACAAGGTTTAGGCTACGGGGGCTTTAGGAGCATCCAGTACAAGCACTTAGAGCAGGCCACTGACACCGGAATTTCTGTTTGCGTGGCCTGCGTACTGCTGTGCAAGAGGTCCATGCTAGCCATGTCCCCTCCTGCGTTTTGTGACAGGTCTTGTATATTACGTGTTCTGGTTTCTGGTGATTTATTTGTTTATTTGTGCATTTGCAGAAGGAGGGTCTTGTCCACAGGCGGTAGATCTGGTGCCTTTTAGAGCCCCTGTTCCTCTCCTAACATTTATAGGACAGTGAAGTGCTGCGTCTGTGCAGGCAGCCCAGCATTAAAGGAAGCGCCCAAAGCGATGGATTTGGTGTAGTGGTGCGTGTCTAACCTGTGCCTCGCTCAAAAAGTGCTCCTGGGAGCAGGCAGGGGAGCTGTTATGGTGATCACCTTACCAAGCACCCTGAAACGGGTGCTCTGCTTTTTCTCAGCTTCTTGCACACGTGCCGTACTAGTTATGCACAAGTGAAACTGAAAGCAAGGCGTTGTAGGTATGTATGTTATGAAGCCCTTAAAGACTTCTTACAATACCGAGACCGGAATCTTCCAGGCTGACACCATTTTCCTTAATGGAATGACAGAACTGCAGATCTTCAGCTATACTTTGGCTTACCCTACTGTCAGCTGTGTTGGTGTAAATCTGTTCAACCGCTTAGCTACCAAATGTTGAAGCAGTTGTAACAGGGAGAACTTAATTCAACGTGGCAGAGATCGTATCCCTTCAGGGGAGTGAAATGGCTCGAGGATTTGAATTTCAGTAGTGAAAAATCTCAGGGGAAGCGAGACAAGCATCTATTTGAATTCTTGATGAAAACACTTGGTGAAAGCCCATTTGTTCCAGTAGGCCAACAGGTATACTAACCGTGTGTATCGCATCTGTTTGTTTCTGCTAGTACGGCTGTAACCCCACTCATCTTGACTCTTCTGACACAGCTGCAACCATTGTGCATCTCAGGCTAGCTGTCGGAGGTCTGGTTCCTTCTTTGGGAAGTTTGGACAGACTGCAGAAAATGGAGACGTAGTGTTTTGTAAATACAAGTTTGTTTAGCTGCATTTCTATATACACTCCATGGAACTTCAGCCTTGTCTTTTCTTTCCTTCCATGAATTGTTATCACTTTTGTATTTGTCTGGTACCAGCAGGCACTTGTAGAGAAGATACTACTCTGCAGACAGAAACAAGGCTCCCTGGTGCCAGTTGTGTTTTACTACAACTGTGGGGTCTCCTGAGAGCTGCTGGCTGGGTGGCTGCCTTCCACCCGACTTCCCATTAGGAAACTGGTTAGTAAATAACAGGGCAGGACAGCCCTGCACAGGCGGTGTTTAGTCTGAGGATTGGTTGTGTGACGATTAGCCTAATGTTTATGGGTCAGTTTTCATTGGTAAATTACTTTGAGTGCAAAAGTGATTATAACAAAGTTAATTTAATCTGCCTGATCCTCGCTCTGCTCAGAGGTTAGTGCAGTTCCTCATCACCTAACTTTGTTAAAATGGAGAGTAGTTCTTGTATCTTGTGGACTTGTCTAGAAAGCCAGATGCGCCTGGAAGGTGTCAACAAAAGTTGTTTGGGGGATTCGTTTGACCTTCTGAAAAATCGAGCTATTGTGAAAACAATGCATAACCTTTTTTTAAGAACTTCCTACACTCAACAAAACTAATGCAAAGGGAAAATTTAATTATCAGTGTGGCTTCATGTATTTAGTGAAAGATTGCAGATGTTGCAGGCTAAAATTTTAGCTCCACTCAACTGAAAAAAATACCCTCAAACCTTTGCTAACTTGCATTTGAAATGTTATATGTAGTTTTATTTCTGTTCATTTTTATTCATGTTAACATATGAATAGTTCGAGCAACTTAAAGCAATTTCTTCTCCCTAAAGCTTAAACTTTTAAAATAATTTTCATATTGGCTATTTGTAATCTGTACCTTAACTGCTGTCAGAGGCTAGGATGGTGACCTTGCCTAGAGGAAAAGATGGAGAGCTGTTTAGATCTTAGTATTGGGGAAATGCAGGATGCATTTATGGGGCTTAACGTACCTATACACAGAAAGAACTTAAAATGGTGATGTTCCAGATTAACTTGCAGTGACAAATAGGCAGTTGCACATCAGCTGTTTCACCTGGTATTTGACTCTCAGATGAAATATGGCCAGCTTTCCTTAGTAGATTTTCATGATCAAA
The DNA here is from genome assembly GCF_964034855.1 of Anser brachyrhynchus. Lineage (NCBI taxonomy): Eukaryota > Metazoa > Chordata > Aves > Anseriformes > Anatidae > Anser > Anser brachyrhynchus. The sequence continues at coordinate 40,949,995 of NC_137694.1, read as the reverse complement.
ATGTAAGCCAAACTTTCTAGATATGAAAACTTCAATTTGTAGCTGTAGCTACCAAGCATTCAGCTGCTGACTTAACATCTTTCACTTAAACAGTTAGATGCTAGCATTAGTCTCATTTTTACGTGCTGGAAATTTGTACTGAGCAGGTACTGGAAGTCTGGTGTGGAGCTAAGACCCAGGCAGGAATCACAAAGACTTGTTGTTGTTTCTGACTACCTGTGGTAAGATCAGTGCATCCCACTGCTTTGTTCTTGATGTTGGTAAATACCAAAAGTTCCAAAGTAGAGGCAGTTCTCCCACGTTTCTTGTGGGACGACTCGTCCTTGAGGGAAAGCTTCCTTTGCCAGCTCTAGTTTGAAAAGCTGGTTTAAGCAGTGAGAGGTTAGGTTGTGGGGTGGGGGTGGAGGGAAAAACAAGCCACCCCCCTGCCTGTGATACTGTTTACATCCCAAACAGCGTTCAGTCTGTGCTTTTGAACTTCTGATGCCTTCGCTCACTTGTGCCACTTCTCATCGTTCGCTTCTGAAGTTCTGCTCATCTCAGGTTGTGTTCAGGTGCTGGTGGAGCTGGGCCCTGAGCTCATCCGCTTCATCTCTGCCACAGAGTTCTGCAGGGAATACCGGCTGTTTACTGGGGATACGCTGCTGAAAGCCTGTCCTCACCATGCCTTGCGTTGGGTGTTCAGTCACCCTGCATCTGCTTCAGATCTTGTCTGCTCGTGCAGGTTGAATAAAAGTCTTCAGTGGGCTCAATGCAATGACACATCTTTACAGACCAATTTCTCAGCATTTTGGATTCTAAAGTCATTTGAATTGCTTCTTGTAATGTGTGTTACTTTAGATATTAGTACTACTTACTTTGCCTAGGTCGTATCATCTTTTTTTAGGCAGACCAAAGTGGTGAGATCTGCACGGCTTGCCCTCTTAACTCTGGTATCACCTTCTTTGCTGTTAGGAGTTTATCAGGTACTTCTGCTGGTGCCAAAAGCACAACCGAGTGAAAGTCAGAAGAAAAAGGTAGTTTTGTAAGTAAGCCTCAAATTCCTTGGCTTTCTACAGGTGCACTGTCTGTTTACAGACACTTGTTAAATTCTGCATCTGTAGCTGTTTGGCAAGTGCCTCGCTGCAGCCATAACCACCCGCATACTTCTGTAGGGTCCCACTGCCAGCTGCAACATCTCACCCCCAGGAGCCACTAAACTGTATCCAAGGTAGATCATTGTCTTCAGTGAATGCTGCCTTGTTGAAAGCCAGACACCTGAGAGTTTGCAGTGCAGCAAGAGCTTAATTTCCATAGAAAAATGTAGAACTGAAGCTAACAAGGTGCTAAATATACTTCTTGAATTTCAATGGCTTCTCAGGGAGCGGATGAGTTTCCTATGCTGCATTCATCGGATGTTCCAGCAAAAAACAACCATCAGAAACTGTAAATAAACAAATTCACTGTTTTTTAACTTTTCAGATAAGGCTGTAAAAATGTTTTCTAAATGACGTTGGATAAAAACCTTAATGCTGTAGTGGGTGAGCGTTGCAGATAGTGTAACTGCCAAGGTGGTTGGATTTGATTCTGTGGCAGTCTCAGCAGTCAACTGCCTCTTCAGCTGATGTTTTGGTGTGCACAGCTTGATATTGCTCAGTGTTAAAATGCAGCCTGATACCTGAAGCGCTTTGTTAAAACACTGTTTTTGTGTTACTCCTTCAGCATGGTCAACAAACCAATTTGTTGTATGTTATGTGCATCATAAACTGTACAGAGGAATACTCTTTGGAAGTTGTAAACATCTTTCTGTACATGAAGATTCTGATTTCGGCCCTGCAGGATGGGTGTTCCTTTCCCCTTATCAGCGATGGAAAGGAGAAACTGCAACAAGCCCTGCTGGTCAGTTTGTTTAAAAACCCAACATCCTCGGTAAGGTTTTCCAGATATGAATTTAAACTTCTGGATTACTTTCCTAATGATGAAAGATTGTCCCAAATAGAAATTGGTATGTCTTCTGCTACAGAATCTTGGCATCCAGAACAAAGGCCATGCTGTGTGCTAATTACCCTATTTTTAGAACACGATCAGATCAGTAGAAGAGCCAAACATGCAGATATAATTCAGCCCTGAATTTAAATTGCAATTCTGTAGTCCATTTCCTTCTCCTTATGGTGACTCCTTTCTGCGAAGGTAAACAGGTGGTACCTAAAATTAAAAATAAAAACAAACAGTACAAAAATAGAGGATTCACTGCTTGTCAACTGACTCTTCCTTTCCTGCTTTAAAGATTAGTCAAGGTGAAAGCTCTAAAAAGTGTTTCTACACAAATGAAAGCAAGCCCTGCAATTACCAGTAACGAGTTAAATTAGTTATGTTATCACTGCTTTATTTTGAAGTTTTTTTCCCCATCGTGTGAAGTTTCCATGCAACCTTAGAGTACCTCCAAGGTGGAAAACTTGTGCTTGCGTGCTGTAACAGGTATCGTGCAGAGGCTTGCAGCACGAGTGAAATAGCTGCATGGCACAGGGCTGCAGTGGTGCTCCTACCAGAGCAGTTAGCAGGAGCAACGATGACAACTTGAAGGGGAGAGAGCAGACATTCAGCTAACTGTGTTGTATCGCTTGGTTCAGCAGTAACACGGTCTGGAGTTTTATTCCCTAGTAGTTCCCCGGTACTGAGTTCCCAATCTTGCCGTGTTATCAGAAGGCAAGATGTAGGGTTTGTTTGCAGGTAACTCTGAACTTGCCTAACCCCATTCCAGGGCTATTCTGAGAGGTATCCTCCCCTGTGGTGTCCTCCTTCTCTTGACCCTGCTGTTACTCATGCGGCCGCACATCTAACCCTGCACAGAAGAAATACCTGGCACTTCTTTTAACCTTGCACTTAATTCAAACATTGCAGATGAAAGGGGTACACATAGCTGAGGAAGAACCAGCTTTTCCAGCAGTATTTGCCAGTTACATTGGCTTTAGCTGGCTGGGAAGCTGTATGGTCAGCAGAGGAACTTGTTTCTTCCATCTGCTAAGACATGCATCTCCCTTGCGGTGGCTTGAATGCTTCCATCTTAGCCAACTTAGCAGTGACATGTTGTTTAAAGTTCTCAGTGTGTTTTGAGAAACACAGCTACTCAGCTATTACCTTGACAGCCTTTATCCTTACACTGCTGCTTTCTTGTGTGTTAGCTCCTGCTCTTGTTTTTCTAAGCTTGCATTTGGGCAGACGGTCTTAATTACCTACTCCAGATTTGAGGCATTTTATTTGTGTTAGTTTTTGCTCTCCTACATTAACAATCAGACATCTTTTGTTAACGTGAAGACTTCGAGGCACTGACAAAAGGAAATAGTCCCTGGAGAGCTCAGTGGCTAATAATGTCTTTCATCAGATAGAAGCGATGCCTTGGTGTTCTAGCGTAGGACTGCCCATCTCATTTACTTGAGACTGATTTGTTGTTTGACCTTCAGCTTTCCTAGGATGACATCTTTCCATATTATGAATATAATCTGTTTGTAACATATTTATATCCCATGTTAATGGGATGCACAACAGCCTCTTCATGATCACTTTCCATGCTAATAGCATGTTTCATGAATGTGATTGCAGAAGGAAAAAGAAAATACTCGGTTTTCTGCTAGATTCCCTTATGAAACAGCACTTGTTTTAAACCCGATACATTATTCAATTGCTCCTTTCTGAGGAGAAGCTAAATGCTCTCCCAGCTGCTGCTAAACCATGTGATCCCTTCCCGTGTAACAGTTTTCCCATGTGGTAGTTGGTACCGTTTAACACTTGTGAAATGATTGATGTGTTTTCTTACATCTTGGTACCAAAAATCCTGCTCTGTAACCGTGCCATGTAATGCGTGCCTTTAAACTGCTCAGCCAGCTCCGACATCGCTGGAAATGAAACGGCACCGAGCATCGCAGCTCTTTGAAGTTACAGACCTCTCTTGGTGGTTTAAGCAAACTACCTACAACAATTACTACAAACATCTGCAGTCCAGGAGCCTGGTGGTGGATCTCTGTGCTACTTCCTTCATTTTTTTGGGCGGGGGGTGGTTGGTGCTGCTTTATGTAAAGCAAAGTGTTGCAAATTGTCCCCCTGGAACGACGGGCAGGAGCACGGCTCTGAGGGAGCTGCCAGTGAATGTATTCCTCTCGCGTTTCCCAGTCTGCAGCGAATCCAACTTGGCTGGTATGATGTAATTTGTCTGGCACCTTGGTTTCTGCATGCATTGCAAATAGCAGTTGACAGGACTTAATCCTGATTTTTTTAAATGCATCTAGCTGTTCTTCAGCTGGGCTTCTTCTTGTTGCTGACATCTGACTTAGGCCGCTCAGTTTATTTTCTGTTGCAGTTTCCTAATTGCACATAGGGTTTTTAGCCATTTTCTGTTAATGTCTTACTTTCAGTTGCCCAAGGCTTGCCAGTGACGGAAGGAGGCTGAGATTGCTGTTCTGTGGGAGAGCTGACTGACTTGCCGTACGCTGAATTACTGGCTATTGAGGGAATTAGCTTGGGTAGAAGGTAGATTGCTTTTAAAGACCCGAGGCGTGGCTTCAGTGTTCTCAAAAAGCTTGTTTGTGTCCCTCGAATGACTTGAAAAATTTCTCCTACTTTCTATAGCAAGCTAATTGTGTGAATAATTCCTCCAGAGGGAAAGTGTTTCCTGGAAGGGGCAGGGTGGGCACCCGCGGAGGTGCCGAGCAGCTGAGATCGCGGGCGGGCTGCCAGGCCAAGGCCGTCAGGTTGGAGGCGCTGGGGCTGGGGAAGGCCTTGCCTTGGCAGCTGGCTGCAAAGTCACCTCGCTGTGACCTGTCCTCCTGGGGCCGGGCGGGTGGCGCGGTAAGGCGAGAGCAGCATGCTCCCCCGGGGTGCTTGGGCTGACCTTCCGCAAGGGAAGGCTGCTCGCCAGGGCACGTGGCTGGGGCTGCTGGGCACAGCGACAGGCTTCGGCGTGGGCACGGCGGGCTGGGAAGGGGCAAGGACTGAACGGTTACAGCTTGTGTCTGAAAACTGGGCTCCACCTCGGTGTAACTGCTTTGTGAAGGAATAGCTCGTAATTTTCAGGGGTTACTGATGGACAGCTTGTGGACAAGCGCATGGCAGTGTCGTTTTTAGTTTCTGCGTGTATAGGGCTGCTCTTCTTAAATGACACTTCACTTCTAACTTTCTTTTTTAAGCATGATGACAAAGAACACATTTTTGATACTGTTTTGGTAAGATTGAAATTTTTGAGGGAGATCTGATAATTTTTTTTGTAATTCTGCAGCACACTCTCAAACCTGTGACTAAGCTCGTGATTTTTTTTCTTTTTAAGTCTCCTAACCTTTCAGTTATGAGAGAGAACGTGTTCCTTGTATGGCAGCAGGCTTGTGATCAAGCTTAAGCTATCTGAAAAGTTTAAAACACTTTACCCTTTAGAAAGCTCATACTGTAGCTTGTGTTTGTGTTCTTTTGCTTCCTTTTTGTAGCATTAACTTCCTATGTGCTGTCTTTAAAGCTGTGCAGAGATAAGATAAGCATTTATTTTCCTTCGTGTATTTTTACGGTAAGCAGCAAAACATCTCATTGTAAGCGAAGCCTTGGGGCACCTCTGCATTTGACCATAATTCAGTGCTCCTGGCCGTAGCTGCTCAAACAAAAGGGAAATAATTTTTTTCTGAGTGAGGAGGTTATTTGCCTGCTGGGTTGGAGCAGTGGAGGCCACACTGCTACCACTTGTAATCCTACCCTTGCATCTCCCAGGGAAGATGCTTAAAGCAGTGATACCCATGGATGCCTCTTTCCTCTCGTGTCAAGGTACAGCTGCTGTTCACAATCCTAAATGAGAGGAGTGGGGAGGAGAGCTGGGGCGTTCTTCTGGAAAGCTAAGTGGAAGGAGTACTATATGTAAAGATTCGGTTTTGGGGAGATAATATATTTTAGTGTTGCTGTTGTATCTGAAGCTCACAAGACTGGGACCTTGTAGTAAGCATTGTGCAAGACCGTCTCCTCTTAGGGAAGGTGTTTCCTCGATACTTGTCTGCCTCTGCAGTTTTTTCACCGGTAGAATTGTGTTTGTAGAGAAGCTTATGGTTATTTAAGTAAATGACAAGCTAAATGTGATGCAACTTTATATCCACGCTGGTGGGTTGCACAGATTAGTCTGCCTGCCTGCCAACGTAGTGCTGCTGGCATGGTGCCTCGCAGCCTCGTCACACAAAAGCTGCTTTCTAGAGCTGGCAGATGACAGTGCCATGACAAACAGTGTCTCCTCAGTTTGGGGAAGAAACCTCCCAACTGCAAATGTTCTGATACGGAGTAGTGTAAAAAAGCAGAGGGGAGATTAAATGCTGAGATATGACAAAAGCTGATGCGAGGAGAACAGAAGAACAGGATGAAGCAGATAGGAACACGCTGAAGGGAGGTTCTGAACTTGCCAGCTAGTTGATATGGTCTGCTTGAATTCCTTGAGAAAATGAAGAAAGTTGTTCAAAGGCTTGGAGTGAGCTGGGCCCTTGTTGGAGAAGGTACAGTCCTCACCTAGGTTGCTTAAAGGCTAGGGGTCAGAGAGCAGGCATAGCTGCCCCTTGCAGAGATGGGAGTTCCCCAGGCAAGGCTCTGTGCTGCAGTGAATGCTTTCAGCATGGTCACACGTGGCCTTGGGAAGAGGGGTGAATAGTGAAAGGACGAAGGTGGTTGATGAGGGGCAGTTATTCAGAACTGTAAAGACAAGGACCCGCTGAGAAATTCAAGAATGTGGAAACTGCTGGTGAAACTTCATCTGCTGCTCTCTTGATCGGCGTAGAAAAACTTGGCTTAATATCTGCAGGCTGACTGTTGTAACTAAAACCCAGGATTTCAGTACTTTGGTGCTTGAATAATATCAGCTCGCCTGCATTGTTTCAGGGGAAGACAAATCTATTTCATAAATGAGTCCTTATTATGGGCTTGTTAAATATCTGTACTTCTAAAGCCAGCATGTTTGTTCTGAATGTAGCTGAAAGCTACAGGAGTTTCTGGGGGAATTCTTGCTGTGTCATTGCTTTTAAATAGCTATCTGCTAATGGCCACTGTTGGGGATGAGATGGATACTTGTTAAAAAGTGTTCTAGCCTGACTTGGTCATAGCTAATCTCATGGCATCATTTAGAAAAAAGCTCAGCTGAACTTAGAAGTCAGTCTGTTTCAGCTAACCTGTACCTGGAGTGCTTCAACTGCTGTCTCACCCAGCCTGCTGGCTTGGGGAGACACCTGGGTTGTGGTCTCTGGTGCACCTTTGAAAGAGCTGTCTCCAGATAGAAAGTGAAGTGCCATTTTATGGGGAGAATGGAGATGGGGAAATGTTGGTCTCTACATGGAGCAATAATAGTTAATGTGATTGTGTCTGTCCCACTTGTATGAAAATGGGCAGAAGGCAAGGTGAGCTGTGCACCTGGAGTGTTTGCCAAGAGGGGCTGCTAGCCTCCTTACAAAGGTCCTGCATGAAGGTGTGTATTTTGCATGGATAAAACCTTCTGCAAACCAGGAACGGTGCTAATTGTGGTATTGCTCAAGAAATATGGAGACTTGTAAATGAGTTGTAACTGTTGTATGTTCTTAGTTTCTGTAGGTCTTCAATCTCTGCTGTCATTCTTCTGAGAATGGTTTGTGAAGGAGACTGGAACTGGTCTAGAGGCAGCTTGCATCCATGTGTGAACCTGAAGTCACACAACAGGCAAACACCAGCTGAAACTTAAAGAACTTGGAATGAGTCAGAAATGTTCCTGGAACTCGTCAGTTCCTTAATGAATTGTTGGATGATCTTTGGTTTGTGGTAGTGCTGCTGTTTGTTAGCAAATACTGCATTTTTCTGAAATAGATGGACAAATAGCTGGGTCTCCAGTTTTTCCACATATGAGGGAACTGAATCTGGTTACATGCAACCAGAACATATTACCAGAAACATTTTTGTAGTCTAGATTTCTAAGTATTGTTTTGCTGGTGGAAAGTGTTGCTCATCTTGTAATACATTTGAGAACATACGTGCTTCGTGGCATGCGAGATGTGCAATAGTCTCAACACGTAGTGTTTGTAGTCTTGAGCATGCTTATGGTGATACTGAGGTACTTAAAATTCAGATTGTTCAGGACATGGAAATTAGCTCTGTTAAATAGCTTGGTACAGTGTCGTCAAATTAATTATATGTGGCAATTCTCTGGGTATTTTGAGGAACTACTTGGATTGGTTTTATAATGTTAGGACTAAACATGAATCCACAAAAAGGCATGTGTAGTATTAAAGAATCTGATTCAGCAGTAAGAATTGTCTGCAGTTACGTGCTGAAAGTGAGTAGACTTTAGCAAAAGGGTTCTTAGCACCCTTGTTACTTCACTTTCTCTCAGGTTACTTTTCATAATGTTGTTACTTTTAATTAGGTAGGATTAGCTACCAATTTTTGATATTAACACAATCCTATGATACAAAATGCAACGTGTATTTTTTGCTGGTATTTAAATGTATGTTAGTAGATTTATTGGCTCTAAACCAGAATGACATTTTCCAGTATTTCTGTATGCTTTGGAGTGAAAGGTCAAAACATTTGCATGGGGGATATGCCACTTTAGACTACAATACATATTTATCCTATTCCTAAAAGCTGGCATAGTTTGTTCCCTTTTCAGTGTTATGGCAGTTGCCTGTAGACCTTGTAAATGAAATCTAATGCTGTTTTTTTTTTTGCATTTTGTATTTTCCTCTAGGGTTTGAAATCTGAGCATGGCAGACATCGACAAGTAAGTAAAATCTGTAGGTTACTGAGGCTGTAACTGCCCTGTTATGTACTTCAGATGGCTGTTCCCTCCAGATACATGAGGGACAGGGTCTGTCTGCTACAATGGGATCTTGACATTGTGGCAAGATGAGTTTTACAGCATTTGCACATGGGAGGAGAGCCTGAGTTGCTCATGCCAAATTGGTTTGGGATCTTAACTGTGTAAAACAGGGGTGAGGTACCACTTAACTTAACCATGTTAGCTGGAATTCTGGAGGGAAAAATGCTAGTACTACTCATTACCATTATTTCACTGAATGTAGCTTTCTCTGTACTTTGAATGCTCGTAATTTTTGTGGGATTTGAAGTATTGTTTGGGTGAATCTAATCTCAGTTCTCAAGGCCTATACATCATAACAAAGAGGATGCATAGGGCAGACGGAGGCTTGTACTTGTTGATATCAATAGGAGCTGAAGGAATCCTTCTGTAAAGGAATTTTATCTTCAAAACTCTGAAAAGGTGCTAGTTCTATAAACTGAGTCTGAAAGTAACACAGTCTATGAAGACAAATTTGACTTTGGCTATTAAAACTTTCAAATTTTCATAGATTAAAAACTAGTGCATCAGTTTGCTTGTACCAATGTGATCTCTGACTCTTTGAGCTCATTTATAATTTAAAAAAAGTTAACTTATTAATGCTATTATTAAATATTCCTAATAGCAAAGAACAGTCTGAACTTGATCAACAAGATATGGAAGATGTTGAAGAAGTAGAAGAGGAGGAAACTGGTGAAGATGCCAACAGCAAAGGTAATGTTGAAAGCAAGTCTTTTAAAGTAGCTGCATACGTGCTTTCTTGTTAATGTTAAAAGGATTTTTCTTTTTAAAACGAAGTGGTAAAGCTTAAACAGGGCAGTGTATAAGCCATTAAATTCTGAAGCAAGGACTTTTTTCCCTAGTTGTGACTTTTATTAATTGTACACTGTCACTCATTTTAGTCATGGTCAGTACCTGGCCACCTGTAGGGTTTTATAATTGAAAAAGAGAAGGTTATTGTGGATATGTTAACAAATTATTTCAAAGCTAATAGCTGATAGTCTTTTTTTAAAAAAGTTACATATATTCATTTTGATCC